>NC_046304.1:50635004-51314290 GCF_004115265.2 Rhinolophus ferrumequinum | reverse complement strand
AGGACTACAGAGCACAGGTATTGGGGTTGGAGGCAGCATTGTGTAGTGCAAGCAGAGGTCCCAGTGAAGGCAAGGGCTGACCTGTGCGGTCTTGTAGGCCACCGGGAGTTTAGCTTCTAAGTGCAAGAAAACATTGGAGTGTTTTAAGCATAGGCATAACTTGGTATGCTAACGGGAAACAATATGGTCCTAGGAAGACATCCCCAAAGAGATTTGACTGGAGCTGAGTCCTGGCATTAGGAAGGCAGGCAGCTTACAAAGCCTTTGAAAAGGCAGAGAATTGTGAGAGCCTGGTATTTAGGGAGGCAAGATAACAGCTCACAACTCTGGAATGAGCCTGCCTGGGTTGGAACTCCAGATCTGTAATTTACTAGCTGTGTGACCTCACTCAAGTCATTTAACCTGTCTGTGCCTCAGTTTTCTCAACTGCAAGCTACTATCTCATAGGATGATTAGGACTATTCAATGCAAACTACTTAGTACAGTGCCAGGTACAAAATAAACATACAAAGTTAGCAATTAAACTGCAAAACGACGTCTTTGTTTTCTAGAGCAAAGTGTGCCCCTAGTGGGGTGGTAGAAAAGGAGGCTGAAGTGGTAAAAGTATCAAAGGTGATGGAACCAAGGTCTGAACTTAATCATTTAACCCACTCAACAAAAATATTAGTGCCTAAAATATGCTAGGCACTGTTCTGTTAGGGGGGTGCAGCGTGAATAAAAGGCAAGAAAGCCTGCCCTGGTAGATTTTACCCAGGAGTACAATGAAGGATTTCTGACCAGAATGAGTTGTGCAGATTTAGATGTAAAGAAAAGAGACCTCCGTTATAACGAGCATCTCACTCCCTAAATTTGGGAAGAAATCCAGACGGGTATTTCAACGTGAAGACGTTTAGAAACTACCAGAAACGGGTTCCACTTGAACCTTTAATTCCTCTTAAACTGTTTTACATTTTAAGCTGTTACTAATAGCTAAGTCACAGGCTGCTGTTAAAACCAAACGAAACACCGCAACGCGAAAGTGCTTTGAAAAACCGTACGCATATAAGGCACAACTATTCAGTTTTGGGACAGCCGTGAGCTGAAAGTGCCAATCCAAGAAACTTTATTTGGGCAGTGAGGGTTGGAACCCTTGATCCTAGATAAAGCTGAATTAAAAATCCCTTCAACAAGATCAAAGAAAATAGGTGTCGAGAAAACCACTCTTCTGGCAGGAAATATTCGGGAGTGGAGAGGCCCCTTCCTGGCAGGGTCCCCGAACTCCTTATTGAAAAACATGTAATACGCTAAAAGGCTTCATACCAAACCTTTCGCTCTGTTGTCCAAACTAAGGCAGGAAACCACGGACACCCCTCCCTCCTTCTCCCCAAGCGAGCTGAGAACCGCTCCTGTCTAGGGCGCCGCCGCAAAGGACCGGAGACACTTCCCGGCGGGTGCAGCTGCACGCACCTGCGGGACGCAAACCTCCAGCATGGCCCCGTCCGCTCCCAGGCCCGGCTCCTCCGAGAACCGAAAGCGCTGGGTCCGGACCACATGCCCTCGGAGTTCACGCTCGCTCAGAGAGGACTCGGTGGCCCCCTGGAAGGACCGCAACAACAGAGGGAGCCGGGCTGCCAGGTTGCGCGCGCCCACGGGGCCCTGGGCCGGCTGGGGCCGCTTCCCCGGTGTCACGTGGTCCTCCGCAGGCCCCGTCGGGTCGCTAAACCCCGATGGCAAGAAAAGGCAAAGCACCCCTCGGGCGACGAACTGGCCGCACGGCGAGAAAAACCACCCCAAAGCCAAACAAATCAGACAGAACAGGTGAACCAGCCACGCGCCAACCGGAAGCTGGCCGCGGAAAGGTAGCGCGCTGCCGGAAGTGATGCAACCGGAAGAGGGCGTGGGGGCCACCGCAGTGAGGCGGCTATTTGGCATCCCTGACCTTCCCAACATGGCGGGAACGCGACGCGTGTGAAGGCGGACCCTGAGGCGCCGAGGCCAATGGCTGACCGTGAGAGGCTGGCGGGCGGGGAAGAGCGCAACCGCATGCCCAATCCGAGGCCCGGGAGGTGGTTGGGGAGTGAATTTTCTGGAAGGCGATTTTAAAGGCGCCAGGCCAGAGCGAAGGGCGTTTCAGTGCCGCCGCCGCTGCGCCGGGAAGGGGGGCGTTGGTGGCAGGAAGCGAGCTTCGCCGAGGTCGTCGCGGGACCAGCTGGTGACCTCGCAGGATGAACCACAAGAGCAAGAAGCGGATCCGCGAGGCCAAGCGGAGTGCGCGGCCGGAGCTGAAGGACTCGCTGGACTGGACCCGGCACAACTACTACGAGAGCTTCTCTCTGAACCCGGCGGCTGTGGCGGTGAGCGGGCCGGGCATGGGCACGGCGTCTCCGGGCGGCCGCGCACCTCTCTCGGGGCAAGATCAGCCCGCCCCGCCCACGCCGAGCGTGGCACCCGAGAGTGCCGATGGGCTCACCCGCACCCCGCGGAGGTCGGGGTGGTCGGGGCCCGCATTCCAGGGCGGGCCTCGTTCCTCCGGTGCGGCGACCGCGCCTGCTGGGCAACTGGACTCGCACGCCTTTGGCACCCTCAAAGGGAAGGCCTTTCGCCCCTTGCTCCCTTTGGATGGCGGGGTCCCCGGGGAGCCAGCTGTCAAAGGCCACGAGTGTGAGATGCGAAGTCCTCCTCTGGTTGGGTGGCGCTGGGTGCGACGTGCCCGAACCCACGCAGGTCCTTTCCCAAAAAAAGAGAAGCCAGGAAAAAAATCTGGCTTCTTAGGTATGTCGTTCCTAATTGGCCCTGGGGCCACCCTTATTTACCGACCGTTTTTGTTTGTTTGTTTTAACTGGATAGGTCTTTTCTGATTTCCCCAGGATAACGTGGAAAGGGCAGACGCGTTACAGCTATCGGTGGGAGAATTTGTGGAGCGTTATGAAAGACCTTACAAGCCCGTGGTTCTGCTGAATGCCCAGGAGGGCTGGTCTGCGCAGGAGAAATGGACTCTGGAGCGCCTGAAAAGGAAGTACCGGAACCAGAAGTTCAAGTGTGGTGAGGATAATGACGGCTACTCTGTGAAGATGAAGATGAAATACTACATCGAGTATATGGAGAGCACTCGAGATGACAGTCCCCTTTACATCTTTGACAGCAGCTACGGCGAACATCCCAAAAGAAGAAAACTTTTGGAAGACTACAAGGTGCCCAAGTTTTTCACTGATGACCTCTTCCAGTATGCAGGGGAGAAGCGCAGGCCCCCTTACAGGTAAAGTATCTGTTTACTGCC
The DNA here is from genome assembly GCF_004115265.2 of Rhinolophus ferrumequinum. NCBI lineage: Eukaryota > Metazoa > Chordata > Mammalia > Chiroptera > Rhinolophidae > Rhinolophus > Rhinolophus ferrumequinum. The sequence continues at coordinate 51,311,034 of NC_046304.1, read as the reverse complement.
TTCTCTACAACAGCATGTGTCAGCCAGCTCACCTTTTTCCAAACAGTCAGTGGGACTTAATTAGGGGGCTGCTGATGCCTGCCCGGTCCTACCAGAGCCCTTCTGACTCTAGTTTAATTGGTCTGGGGTGCTGCCTGGGCATCAGGATTTCAGAAAGCTCCCCAGGTGATTCAAATGTGCAACCAAAGTTGAACCACTGATCTGTAAGAGAAATTTTAATAGTTAAAAAGTCCAGCAGTGAGCCACGTCAGTGATTTTACTTTTCTGTTATTCCGTGCACCATTCACTCAGCATTTGCATGTCCCAGAATTTGTGTAGTCTTTGAAATAAAGGTAACATATTGTATACAACTGCGACCTTATCATTTTGTGGAGTGGGTAGGCGTATGTGTGTAGCTAAATTACTCTTCACGTCTTGAATGTTTTCATCCTTTAGGTGGTTTGTAATGGGGCCACCACGCTCTGGAACCGGAATTCACATCGATCCCCTGGGAACCAGTGCCTGGAATGCCTTAGTTCAGGGCCACAAACGCTGGTGCCTGTTCCCTACCAGCACGCCCAGGGAACTCATCAAGGTGACCCGCGAAGAAGGAGGGAACCAGCAAGATGAAGCTATTACCTGGTTTAATATCATTTATCCCCGGACACAGCTTCCAACCTGGCCACCCGAATTCAAACCCTTGGAAATCTTACAAAAACCAGGAGAGACTGTCTTTGTACCAGGTATAAATGAACTGAAAGAAAGTACTTTCTTTGAATTTAGTAATTTGTCGATTTGGAGAACTACATACAGAGTGAGTCAAAGAAATCCCTCTGCATGCTGACTAAATGAACCCAACTGGCGCCCACCCCAGACAGCGAAATGTCACTGTGTCGTCAAATGCTTAGGGGCTGCTGTCCATGTTTCTTATAACATAAATGTATGATGACTACGGATAAACTTTTTTTCTGTTACTATTTTTTTTAAGATTTTTATTAAAACATGGCTAGCATAAAATATTATTAGTTTCAGGTATACATCATAGTTATTCAGCTGATAAACTTTATGTAACGATCCTGCTCATTTTTATCCTTAGTGTCTTGTGTATGTTCTGATTTGTGCATATTTCTGCAACTTGGGGTTTTGATGCACTGGGTGGATTGAGACCGGAAATAGTGACTTACAGCAAGAGGCAGGAAATCCCACCCCTGATGCCTGCCCAGGTCCTTTTGATAGATTAAGTGCTGGAAGTGAGAGCATTTAAGATAAGTGTCCTAGAAGCTGAAGAACTTGCTGCCTTTACAGTTTGGGTCACAGCTTTGGATTAACGGGTGGGCATACTTTTCCTATAAAGGGCCAGAGAATAAATATTTTAGGCACTGCAGCCAGACGGTCTCTGTTGCAATTGCTCAAGTCTGCCCGTGTAGCAAGACAGCAGCCATAGACAACCCGTAAACAAACAGGCACAGCCGTACTCCAATAAGACTTTACGCAGACAGGTCGCTTGTGATTCCTCGGTCAGGAGGCGCATTTACCACTGTGAGGCGCTCCCCTGTGGCTAGGAATCCCTGCTTCTGAAGTGCTGTCTGTGCGCTTTCTGTGTGGGAGTGGTGGTGTGCAGACCCAAACCCGATTTAACTGCTCGCCTGTTGGATTGCAGGAGGCTGGTGGCACGTTGTCCTCAATCTTGATACCACCATCGCCGTCACCCAGAATTTTGCCAGCAGCACCAACTTCCCTGTTGTATGGCACAAGACGGTAAGAGGGAGACCAAAGTTATCGAGGAAATGGTACAGGTGAGAGACTTCTCCTTCCTTTTGCTTTGTTCCAGTTTCTAACCCAGAGATCAAATGGAAAGAGTCCACTGCTGCAATAACGTGCGGATTTTAGACAGGCCTGGAAAAAGCTGGGACTGCAAGAGCTCATGGGTAGAGGAGAGCGAGCGGGTCCCAGGTCAGGGCTAGTTGTCAGGGTGCTTGCCAGCCTCGAGGTGACAGCGTAAGACTGCATGTTTGATGGAAGCCAGTCAGTCAAAAAACATGGTCACAGTTGGGATTGTTTCTCATTTTCTGTTGTTTTGTTTGTTTGGTTTTGGTTTTTTCCCCAAAGCTAGCACTAGCAAAGGAAGCCATTTTATTTGGGTTTTATTTGGTGGTTTCTTTTCTTACCCAGAAACATTATTCCCATTTGAACTTATTACCTTCAGTTCTTGTGAGTGAGGTGACCGCCCTGGAGACTTAGCTCCTCTGTTTATCCACAGAACAGATACAGCACGGGCAGCGGCAGTGCAAGCCACCCCCAGCCACCCCGTGCCACTGTGTCCCAACCCTGACCTGGAGGGACCAGCTCTCGGGGTAAGAGAGGGATTCTGGCTGTTCAGTGCTCAGCCCCCCCTGCTGAGAGGGCCAGCAAGGGTGGTGGCTTTGTTCTCCCCAACTCTTGGGCATCTGAGGCCCACTTCCTCCCTCCCTCCCGTAGGGTGCTGCTGCATTTTGGTCATTCGAAAGACCTTACCTTATAGCAGGTCTTTTGTTCCTGCTTATGGTCCCAGGTTAGGTTCCTACGGGAGGGCTGCTGCCTCTGAAAGTCCAGTTCAGTTTTACCTTCGAGTGAGGGGGGACCCTCTGTTACTGACACTTGTTATTTCTTACAAACCAAATGGTTTCTACTGTTACAAATAGATTTAACCAAGCCCAACGCCAATCATGAAGTGCTGTGTGCTGTGGAAAGGAAAGGTGCAGAAAAAATGAGCTAGGAAAGTTCAGGGAAACAAATGCCAGAGAGACTTGCTCCCAAGGGGATAAAACTAAGACTAACTCAAGGAAACGTTGCCTCGCGAGTTGGCAGCACGTCTGGCTCATTGGCGCCGCTGGTACCGGTAGTACATTGAGCTAGTTTTCCTTTCGGAAAGCCTGAGCAGCATGTTGGGGCTTTTGTTCCCAGCCTGCGGACTCGTGTCCTCACCACTCGGCATCACTCATTCCGACAGAGGCACCCTGGCGTTCCTAGGTGCTTCTAAGAGAGGCAGGTCTCAGCTTTGAGTCTGGGTTACTTGTGTGGGTGTCGCTGCGTGTCCCAGCACTGAGAACGTGCCTTGTCTCTCAGGATCTTGAAGCAAGAGCACCCCGAGCTGGCGGTCCTGGCCGACTCCGTTGACCTGCAGGAATCCACAGGGATCGCCTCCGACAGCTCGAGTGACTCCTCCAGCTCGTCCAGTTCCAGCTCGTCCGACTCAGACTCAGAGGTGAGGCCTCCAGGGCAGGTCACCCCGGGAAAACCAGAGGTGACGCTCCCTCCTGCCATCCAGGAGGGAGACAGATGTGAATGGTTTGCACTCTCCTTCCCAGAACTACACCTGCCATCCTTCGGGCTGTGTGGTGACTTTTGCCCATTTCATAGCTTTGTACGTGTATGTGAATCGTCACAACCTGAAGAGGTTGAAATTCCACTAAATAAATGCCTTGAAACACAGCTGGCAAACAGCGGTGCCAGGATTCACACTCCGAGCATTCTGACCTCAAAGGCCAGGTTAAGAATTTTCCTGTGGGTGGTAAATTGTGAGCCTAGAAACCCAGCCAAGTCAGTGACTTGCTAACAGCTCAGATGGTGTTGGGTAAGAGGGGCCTGTGCCCTTAGCAGATGACATTTGTCCCGTAACTGCATCATGGACTGATTCCATCCTTCCTCATGGCAGGAGGGGTGTGTGTTGTGAATGTCACGTGCTGCTCTTGCACGCATCAGGCTCTGTTGGTCGAGTGAAATTCCATAACGCAATCTCAGAACGCTGGCTGTACATGTTCTTCGAGTGGGTGTCCTGATTTCAAACAAATAATCCTTCTATTAGAGAACACTGTGGGGAGACTTGCCACCCGAGGGAAGATTGTAATTCTTTGGGAGCCAGAAATGTCTGAGGAGATGGATGTTCAGACTACATTATGAAGCGGTCACACATGGCTGCTTTGCTTCTGGGGGAAAAGGGACAATATTTGTGCTGTCTCCTGAGGTCGGGGGTTTGCTTACTGAAGAAACGGGTCCAGGTTGAATGCCTGTTGTTTTCTCCTCTCGTGTCCAGTGTGAGTCAGGGTCTGAAGGTGACGGGACGATGCACCGCCGGAAGAAGAGGAGGACGTGCAGCATGATGGGAAATGGGGACACCACCTCCCAGGACGACTGTGTGAGCAAAGAGCGCAGCTCCTCCAGGTGACCAAGCACAGCCGTTGTCTGTGTAGGCGGACATGCCCGCAGCGAGGGGCAGGGCCCAGGGAGGGCAGCCTGTCGGACCTGCAGACACGGGGATGGCCAGCGAAAGAAAGCCAGAGAGTGAGGACGCTCCTGGGGTACGAGTCCATTCACTTAGCATTTGCTGCAGTAGCTTTTCTCTCTGCTTCCAATGCAAGTTAACGTGGCTTGTTTTATGCATAAAGGCGAATCTTCTGGATGGTGCCAAGAAACCCTTTACATTATTTAATAAAAATTAAACGACTTTTATATCTTTGAATTTTTTTTTCTTTTGAGAATACCAGAACCTTCCCATGTCGCTCTTCTTATCGTAGTCTTGGGGGAAAGTCGTGACTCCATTGGTGTGTCCCCTCACTGGGGGGGTCATAACAGCAGCGAAGGAGGAAAATACTCAGGCAGTTCCCTGGCATCTTCTAAAGAGCCTGAGGTTGGCCTCCTGCTGCTTTGAGGGTTTGCGCCAAGCCGGACAGCAGCAGAGAACTCAGATGTTTTGATAAAATCTTAATCATGTCTCCATTTTTTAAAAAACAAGATTGGATTTAAATAAGCTAAAACTTGAAGTAAAAATCAGTAAGGTAGTCTTTGCATGCACCTGCCCCCGTGCTGGGCACTGACAGGCTCACGGTGAAGTCTCGTGACCCTGCCAGCGTCCCGGGCCTTTACATTCCAGAGCCCTGTGTCCGTGTGCTAGTTGTAGTGTGTGTGTCAGGAGCGTGAAGGCGCGAGGTTCCAGGAAGATGGTACAGTACTGCCGTTTGTAGGATTCTAAGTGTGAAGGTCTCAGCTGCTTCACAGTGACGTTCATGTTAGGTTCTTTGTACCTCCGAGCAGCTGAGTGTTTTCTTCAATGTGTTCATGAAAGTTTAGGACCCACATTCCTTTATCGTCTCTTCCCCATTCTCTCTGTTCTGGCTAGTTTTCCATGGGGAAATTCAGGTGTTTTATTCAAGTGGATTTAGAATGTGTATTCTCCAAGTTGTCCTTTTCACAGCCATACTTAGATTTTTTTTCTTGCCTTTTTAAGTTGTGTCTATTGTTACGAACTTGTATCTGCCCTTGAGGTGTGACTTTCTAATTTGTAAGAAAAATTTCTAGAGAGCCCTGCTGTTACTTCAACGTGGGGGTTCTCGGGGTTCTGCTTCTAACATTTCCTTCCGGCTCTGCACCCAGCTGTGCTGTCTACGTGCTGATTACAGGCAGTTGTACTTTCCTTGGCAGGATTAGGGACACTTGTGGAGGCCGGCTCACCCCTGAGCAGATAAAGCAACTCCCTGAGTTGGCTCCCACCTAAGCTGTTGGTGGCCATGTCTTCTCCCTTCTCCTTTGTCTTTGAATTTGGATCATCCTTCTCTGATCCAAGCTTCTGTCTTCAGTCAGTCAAACGCTGTTTTTACTGCTCATTAAGAATAGATTGTGAAGAAATTAAAAACTCAGCAAGCTCAGTGAAACACTGAACACTGAAGGCTGACGTGATGCATGTTGGTAAGAAGGTTCTGTGCCGTCTCCTTTAAAACCAAGCTGGTCGACTCCAAGGCTGGAGGGTTGTGGTCCTTTGAGTGTCTTGTTGCACCTGTCACCTCTCTGATGTGGTAAGGCACTTCCGCTGTCCACAGAGCTGGCCGCAGCATGCAGAGTGCTGAGAGTGGTGAGTGGCCTTGGATTTGTGTGTGAACCGGTTACTTGTAAGGCGCGGTGTGAGTGTGCCCCCTTCCTGTATGTCACCATTCGTCCCAGTTCAGCAGCAGTCACCCAGCCAGCGTGTCCAGCACCACTAGCTACTGCCTAGTACTATCCTGGGGTTCGTTCCCCTCTCTCCACAGTCGGAGAGGGTGTTAAATTCCAGGCATATTTTTGTGTGCTGTACTTTGGGGAGGGACGACACATCGGGGTTTCTGTTACGAACAGAGTGAAAAGGTGTTCAATGTGTTCTTCTCATAGAGCTTACATGATAAATAGGGCCAAGTCTAATGTCACATTTGTAACGGACTGGTTAGCATTCCTGACACTGGCTCTGTCAGGGCCTTTCTGTAGGAGGCTGCTCCCTATTTTGTCTTAGTCAGTTTTTTGCCTCCTAAAATGCCAGCCTAAATGTTGCTGGGTTGGATGGAGAGCTGCTTCCTTCCTGGCATGGCCTCCCATTGCCCTACCTGCCTGCAGTGCTGCTCTCCTCCCCACCAGAACCCCAACCACCCCGCCAGGCACCCCGGCTGTTTGTAGGCTGGTCCGGGTCTGTGCCTGGATGGGAGTGAGGTCAAACCCTAAAGGCATAATCTCTCTATTAATATCTGAATGGCGTTCCTCTTCCTTCTTCTGAAAAAAACTTTTTGTGCCATTTTCTAAGGCTTTTATCTTTTCCTCAGTATTGCTACCTGCTATCACACCTTCCTCTCAAATTCATACCAACTGCTTCTCTCTAAACTCAGTTTAAAAGAAAAAAGCCAAAACCAAAAGGCTGTATGCCACCAGGGGCGTGATGAGGTGCGCTGCAGTGGCTGGGATGGTCCAGTGGCAATTTGAGTTTGAGAGATTAGTCACCCAGGTTCCTTCCCCAGAGGGCAAAGGTGATTCCTGTTAGATAAACAATATCTAAAAATAAGGGATCAGGGACGAGGTGGGGGAACCGTGATAAAGGAGTGGAGTGGGGTTAGGCATGGGAACAAGGGATCCACAGTCCCACAGTTAACCCTTCTACCCATCTGGCATGAGCTGCTCCTTTGAGTGGGGGTGAACACGAGTGAGGTGAAGGATACAACGTTAAACTGTTCTGAGGGATGATTCTCCGAGATGACAGCTAATGTTACCAACGAGCTGGTCCTGGAAGAAGGGATCTTGGACTAGGAACTACTGATGGGGAGGAGCAGGGTGGGGGACCCAGGACAGCCAGGCCACCAGGAGGGCTCTGGGTCTTTGGGAGTGAGGGAGGCACCAGGGTTTCACTGTCATCCCGAAGGGTCCTGTGCTGCACACGGCTGCACTGGGATGTGTAAGGTGACGCCTTTGAGGGGACATTCCTCACATCTTGCTCATGTTTGCAGATGCCCTTTTATTAATCATTCAAGCATTCTACAAATGTTTGGGTGCCAGGCACTGTTCTGGGTGCTGGAGATAGATGGAGCGGTGAAAGCCCTGAGCTGGTGGGGCCTGAAGTGAGTGTGCTGTTCACGAGGGACGCTGGTCGGGGTAGGTAGAGCTGTGCACGGATTTTCACAACCAGAAAGTCAGTTCAGACCTTACGAAACGGAAGTGTATGAGATCTTCCTAAAAGAAACGACTATCATTATAGCTGTATTCTTAACTTAGTACGTGGCTCCTCTGTAAATTAGCTAACGGTATTTAAGGATCAGCCAGGAGGCTGGCGGTGCATTTGCTTTCCGAAGTTCTTAGAGGCTCAGCCTTGATGGGATTTAGGCCCTAGACGAGAGTGTGTGATGGAAGAGTTCTGGGTAGGGCCGGCCCGGTGGCTCAGGTGGTTAGAGCTCCGTGCTCCTAACTCCGAAGGCTGCCAGTTCGATTCGCACATGGGCCAGTGGGCTCTCAACCACAAGGTTGCCAGTTCAACTCCTCGAGTCCCGCAAGGGATGGTGGGCAGCGCCCCCTGCAACTAGCAACGGCAACTGGACCTGGAGCTAAGCTGCGCCCTCCACAACTAAGACTGAAAGGACAACAACTTGAAGCTGAACTAAGATTGAAAGGACAACAACTTGACTTGGAATAAAAAAAAAAAAAAGGTCCTGGAAGTGAAGTACACACTGTTCCCCAATAAGTCCTGTTCTCCCTCCCCAATAAAAAAAAAAAGTTCTGGGTAAATGTTGGAGGTACTGCCCGGGAGGTGGGTGTGTACGTGCGCACCTTAGCACCCTGGTGTGTGTAACCTTTCCACAAGTAAGTTGTTTGTCATGTGTGTTCCGAGCACTGCTGAGGGTCCATGTGGAGTCTGGTTTCACCTCACACGCCATCTCCCTGGCTTCTGTCAAGATGTGACATTGAGTCCAGCAAAACCGCTTGCACTGTGTGCCCTCAAGCAGTGGCTCTCAGCTTTGTCTCACTGTTAGTCCAGAACTCGAAACATATGGCCCCCACCTGCTGTCTGGCAGGTGACGACACCACAGAAAGAACCCGGACTGTGCTGAGTACCTCATGCCGACCGTCATGTCAAACAACACTGAGCAGCCTCCTGGTTCTGCTTCCGTCTCACTGCAAGGGTCCACGGAATGCCCATGGCTCTGCCATTCGATTGGTCTTTTTAACTCACTTGGATGAAACTTGGTCATCACTTTAAATAAAGCAACTAGATTCGGAGTTGAGTTGTTTTTTTGCGTTTTATCTTGGTTTCCTTTCATGGTAACTGAGGTTATCTCCACTGCAGAACCTCTTAAATATATACTTGCATATTTTAAAACAATAGGGACGGGACAGAAATAAGACCCTCTTTGGCTGCAGTCCCGGTGGTCAAAAGCCACTAGGCAAGAGATAAACCTCATTCCACATGTTACAGTTGTGCGGCATGTTTCATCAGCGACCACTAACCCTTTTTTTGCATGTTCCCCTAATACTATGTGATGCAGCAGGACTGAGCTCACTGTTGCTAGAATCCTGTTTGTCACAACTGGAGCTCATGAAGCTTACGAGCGCACTTGCGTCTTCCATTTAAAAGGAAGCATCCATCTAACATCTTGTCTTACATCACAGACCAGCTCAGGCACTTGCAGTTTTCCAAAACAATATTAAATGCATCCTCAGCAAAACCCAGAACCCTGGTTTTTTAACATTAGGCCTTATGTCTCACTGTTGTACCTGACAGACTTTGCCAGCCCATGTTTGTTTAACTAGAGTGGGGGTTGGGAGTGATAAGAAATTGGTTTTTGTTATAACATATTTATCTCAAACATACTGTTCAGCAACAGACCCTGGGAGGATCTGAAGAAACAAAAACAGTAGAGTTCCTTTCCCTCATTCCACCCTCCCTGCCTTCCAGAATTATGCAGAGAAAAGTCAGTAGGGGAAAACAGCTGACCCAAGGCCCTTACAGCTGAATTCCAGAAACCTGTCTGCTGGGCATACAGAGGCGAGTGTTGAAGGCTGCTGGGTTCCGACCCAGAAGGGGCATTCACAGGCCAGGAACTGGAAATGGCTTCTGCGAACATGGATTAAGGCAACCTATGCATAAAAGCAGCTGTGGCCCTGTCTATGAACTGGCTAAAAGTAAAGGGGATGACGTTGGGTTTCCACTGTCCTACAGGCAGCCCAGTGTCAGTTTACGTGAGCCTTCCTGGCTTTACTTGGCTCAAACTAGTACTTATATTTCCGAAATGGTCTAAGATAACTTGACAGGGCTAAAATGATGCCGAGAGATGACAATCTAAGGGGCACGTAAGTAATGAGTATTTCAAACTGGTTTTCAAAAGGAGCCTAAACTCTAAGCGTCAGGCCGGCCCGGAGCAGGGAAGGGTTGGCCCTCCTCTGTCTCAGGTGCCGCGCTTCCCTACGAGTCCGGACTCAGGTCCCCAGTGTCGGTCGCCCCAGGGACCGAGGATGTCTGGGGCGGGGCGCCGCGAGGGCTCCGCCCCGGGGCGGGGCGCGGGCGGGCGCGGGCGGACTCCCTCGGGGTCCCAGCGGGCTGGCACTCGGGCGGGCGGCAGCGGCACGATGGAGGCGCCCGCCGAGCTGCTGGCCGCGCTCTCGGCGCTGGTCACCCGCGCTGGCGCTGCTGCTCGCCTGGCTGCTGGTGCGGCGCGGACCGGCCGCGAGCTCAGACCCCGCCCCCGCGCCCCCGGAGCCCGCGCCCCAGGGCGAGGCCAGCGGCACCCCCGCGCCCTGCGGCCCCGGAGCCCCGGAGCCGGTGGCTGCGCCCGACGGGCCGGAAGAGTCCGAGGGGCCGGGAGAATCCGCGGGGCCGGGGGAGCGCGCCGGGCCGGCGGAGGCGGAAGAGCAGGCCGCCGAGGCGAGGCAGGTACGGACCCCGGACCCCGGCGCCTCTTCCCATCCGGCCGGGTTTCCCCGCGGCTCGGGTCGACCCCTGCCGCCCCCCGCGGAGCCGGGAAACGGGCACCCAGCCTCGGGCCGGGTGTCCCCAGGGAGGACAGAGCCCGCGGCCGGCAGGAAAGGAGGGTCCGGCGCGCAAACTCATCATCGTCCCCCAGAGTGACGCCGAGCGCCGAGCCTGTCCGAGTTGTGTTTTGTTGTTTTGCTCGCTTTTCCTCTTCCCGGCCTCCCCGAGCCCGGAGCCTGGGCTCCCTCCTTCCCGGCACAGTCACTGCTGTGCCGCAGCGTCGCTCCCTGGGCGCACAGCCCCCCATCCCACCCCGCCCGCTCACGGGTTCCCAAATCCACGTGCGTGTGGCTTACTTCAAGGCCAGCTATGAGAGTTGCCTTGCTTGTGAAAAAAATAAGAATACTTTTTTAACAAGTCCGCGACGCCGCCGGTGAGGCGCACGGGAGGGGCTGGGCACTGAGAGAAAGGCACCGACCTTCGCCGTCATTCTCATTGTCCTTTTCAAACTGCTCCTGTGCTTTGGCGCATCTCCCCTGGGGTAGCAGATAAGCCTGGCCAGTGTGGAGTGAAGAAGCAAGACAAAGCCTCCTGCAGCTCAGCTGAGCGCCCCAAACCCACACTCCTGCTCTGCCCCCAGCTCACTCCCACGCTGTCCTGGGGCCTGGCCGCTGTCTTGCTTCAGGATATCCAGAAGTGTCTGGTAGCTCGCCTGCACCCACGCGCCAGCCCCAGACACTTCTGCCCACGCCCCTCTTTAGACTGGAAGCCTACTTGCCAGGCGGAAGCCCAGGCACCTTCCCAGGATTTCAGCACCTTGGGCCCTCCAGGCCACCACCAAGGGTCCTGAGTCTGATCTGAATGCCTTGTCCTTACTCCTGAGCTCCTGTTCTTGGAAGGCAGAATGGCCAGGGCGGTGGAAACCCTCGAGCAGGGGGCTTTGGTGCACTGTCAGCATGTCTGCAGGGCCCACTCTGCATTTTGCTGGTCACAGTGGGTTACACTGGAGAGAAAACCTTGGTGGAGGGCAGGCAGAGGCCTTCTGTTTGCTGAGTAAGGGTACCAGAGCAGCACTTTGCTTGACAAGTGGGTGACTAATTGTGTCATTACAGTGGACTCTATCTAAACCAGCCTGTGGAGAGCTGTGCTGTTCATCCCAGGGTGGACAGGAACTGGGGTTAATGGGACTAGCGCTCTTGGTGGGGACCGAGGCCCTGCCCGTCCGAGCTAACCTCACCCACGGCCATGAGGTAGGGTTTGGATGGGTGCTCGTGTGTTAGGTTTGCTCCCATATCTGGGGTTCCTGCCTGCGCCCAGTCCTCTTGGGAACAGGAGAGATGTGTGCGCTCTTCTCAGGCTTACTCTCAATCAGCCCTTCCTTCCTTCTCCTAGTTTACATGGTGGCCCTCAGCCACCCAGCGGTAGCGTTTAGACTGAAGTTGAAAATGTCCTGTAGTGGCTACCTCGAGCCTCTGGGGTACAGCTCTTCTGAAGAACTTTCCGAGGCCTTTGGGCTCCCTGCAATATGATATCTAATGTATTGGTGTGGTGGTGTTTAAATAGCAGCCCTGGCACAGTTGGTCTCTGGGAGAAAGCATGTCCTGTGAGGGTGAGTGGGTGTTTCGAAGGACAAGGCACCCTTACAGAGGTTCATGGGCCACCAGACTGATGCCCACGGCTTATGCCAGTCCTCCCTCTACCACACCCTCACCTGGGAATCCACCCAACTCGAGAATCAAGTTGAGGTCAGTTTCCTCTCTTGGAGGGAGATCTTGCCCTTCCCTTTTGGGGTCAGGTCCCCCGCCCTTTCTGAACTAGCGAGTCCCCCTCAACTCTAACCGGCAAGCATTAAGTCATTGCTGTGCATAGGGCCTGGGGTCAGGTGCCAGGGGCAGGGGACACAGATATCCACTGTCCCCCAACTTCCAGTGGTGGGGTTCCCCCTGGAGAAGCTACTAAGAAATTGTCTGGAAATGGACTTGGGTATTTTCAAGAGCAGGTCCCCAGTGTTGTCTGCTCATTATCATTCTGCCAGAGCCTGCAGAACAGGCTGGAAAGACCCCTGGGGAAAATAACTCGGGTCACTTTTGGGGGAGGCAGCAGGTGAGGCCCTCAGCCAGCCTCCTTGCCTCTCACTAAGTGAAGGGCAGCAGGGGAGCGGAGGGAGGGAGCGGGAAGTCACAGCTCCAGGAGCGCAGCACTTAACTGGCCGCTCCCCTCCCCCTTCATCTTCCATTAACTGCATCTCTTCTAATCCAATGGCATCCTCCCTGCCAGGAGGCCCAGAGGCCTGGGGCAGCCGCTGCCTCCGACTCACAAAGCTGATTATTGAGAAGGATCCAGGAGCCCAGGGAGGCAGCCTTGGGTTGTGCTCTGAATCCCCCGCAAAGGTCTGCGGAGATGCTGGCCCTCCCTGAGGCCTGTGATGGGCTGGGACACTGACACTGAGCAGAAACTAAGGAAATCGGGTAGATCGGCCAGGCCAGGGCTAGGAGGCCGGCCACGGGCAGCTCTGGAGTATGAGAACCTCTTTCTTTTCAGTCTTTCTTAGGAATCTAGTTGGGGTGGGCAGCAGACAAGCAGGACAGGCGTGTCCCACCCTCGAAAAGAATTATGGCAAACAATGTCCAGAGCCAGAGCTGGTCCTGTCAAGGCCAGGAAACAGTGCTTTCTGTGCTGATGTGTGGTTGTGTGTAGGGTTTTAGGGTTGCCTGGCTTCTTACATAATGGACGTGTGGGTTCCAGCAAGGCTACGTCTTAGGATTCCCAGCAATGGTCAAAGGCGAAGGGTCAAGAGTCATTGAAATAGTACTAGAGTTAAATCACTGTGTCTGTGCCAGAACTCAGACCTTGACCCTCTGGTCCTAGCTCTACTCAAGACTGCTGGCCTAAAAGGCAGCTGGCCGATGTCACCAAACACAAACAGGCAGGGAGACGCTTCTAGATTAAGAGACACTAAAGAGACGTGACAGACAAAGGCAATGCCTGATCTTTGATTGGATTCTGGGTCAGGGTAGGGGTGGGGAGCTATAAGAACATTGGGGAGATAATTGGGGCACTTTTGAAATGAACGTTTCTTAGATCATTTTTATTGTATTAATGCTCAATTTCTTGAGTGTGATGCTGGCATTGTGGTTATGTAGAAAATGTCCAGTTCTTAAGAAGATGTATGCTGAAACATTTAAGGATGACACATCGTGATTCAAAGTCACACTGTGGTGGGTGTAGTGTGTGTGTGGTGTGTGTGTGTGTGTGTGGATAGAGAATGCGTGGATGGCAAAATGTTAAGGTGAAGGGTATATGTGTGTCCATTGTATTATTCTTCCAACTTTTCTGTAGGTTTGGAATTTTCCAAATACACTGTTGGAAAAAAGGAACCAGTGGGAAATGTCCCAGGAAAGGGCTTGGTGTTTCGGACCTTGGTGGTGTCACCCTGTTCCAGCCGCACAGCCTCATCTGTCTGTCCTCACCAAGCAGCTGGGCCCTGGCTCGCCTTTCTGAAGTTATCCTACTGTCAGGTCCCTCTTGGGTCCCCACCCTCACCAGCCTCGTCACCACAAGTGTGTCCCCCCACCTCAGACACAGAGCCCCTCGCCTGCCCAAAATGAAGGCTTCAGGAGCAGGTGAATCCCCTCCCCTGCCATCAGTCCTCTGACCTTGGTGATGTCAGCATGGTCCCACTTTTTGTCCTCTTCACAAAAGCGGAAGGCAGCTAGCAGAGGGCCAAATAGTTATTTGGCAGTTGTTCATATCACTCCAGAATCTTGTCTTAGTCAGCTCGGCTGCTGTAACAAAATGTCACAGATTGGATACTGAAACAATAGCCATTTATTTCTCACAGGTTCTGAGGCTGGGTAATCTAAGATCAAGGCGCCTGCAGATTTGGGGTCCTGGTGGGAGCTCTCTTCCTGGCTTGCAGACACCTGCCCTTCTTGCTGTCTCTTACATGGTGGAGAGAGCACTCTGGTCCCTTCCTACTCCCCGCAGGGGGCCCCCACCCTTATGCCCTCATCTAATCCTAATTACCTCCCTGAGGCCCACCTCCAGATAACAATCACACTGAGGTTTGGGGTTCAACATATGAATTCTGGGGGACACAATCAGTCTATAATAGGTCTAGTGATTTGCTGGGAGAAAAACTGGAAATAACCCAAATGTCCATTAATTAGGACATTGGATTAATTAGCAAATTGGTAGAAATAAGTAAGGGAAAAAAGCAGAACACGGAACAGTAATAGTATTCGCAGTAATTACAATAATGAACACCAACTGAATAGAACGGGGCTGTAAACGGTTCAGTGTTCAGTCGTGCAATACGGTATGTTTTGGAAAGTTGCTTAAGCTTGTAATTTAATTTGTTTTCATAGGAGAAAAAGTACGGGGGCTCTCCTAATGGCTAAACTTTGTTCTTCCTTTCAGAGCTAAAGCGTTTCATTTGCACACAGAAAAATTAGCTGTCAGTTGGAATTTTCTCCTCAGTGAGAAGTAATATACATTTTTAAAGAACACATCTTAAGAAAAAAGCTGCCTAGCTTTGGAGAGTTAGAAACACAATGTTGAGCGTGTACTCTCGTAGACAGATTCTTTCATGGAGCCCTGCTCTCTACCAGGGAGTCAGCCCAAAGCAGTGTGGGTGGGGTGAGACCCACTGAGGCCACTGGTGGACGTCCTTCCTGAGACTTGCCAGACGCATCGCAGCCAAAGCATTTCTGGAACCTGAGTCTGACCACTCAGTTTGCCTCGGTTCAGGACAGAGGGATGGAGCGGGATTCAGACCAGGGTCAGAAACCTCCTCCCGGGTTAGAAGGGCACTAACCCGCTGGCACCACTGCCTGCTCGGGACTGAAAAGGAAACCTTCCTCGCGCCAGGCAGGTCGACGCATCTGTTCTGTTCTCCTGGCCTGTGGCTGAAGAACAGCTAATGAGATTAAATGGTCCAAAGGAAACCCAGTGCGAGAATTCATGGAACTTGTTTGTCTAATATTTTGCCTCTGAAGAACCACGGGACTTGGGGAAGTCACTTAACATTTGGGCCTCAGTTTCCCCACCTCCAAATCGAAAGGGTAGAACTAAAGTGATCTCTGATGTCTCTTAGGACTCTAACAATCCGTGATTGTCTACTTTCCGGTCATCAGCTCCTCTCGTGGCGTGCGTAGGGGTGGGTACGTTTGCATGTGCTTAATATTTTCAGGTGAATATTACACTGTGAACCCTCTGGCTGAGACAGCTTTGGGCATATTCTCAGCAAGGGCCTAATTCTGTGACCGTGGCATTGATAGTTTTTCTCCCAGCTGAAGACTCAGAGTCTGAGCTCCATCTCAAGACAGGAAAATACCTCCAACCCAGTGGTAGCCTGTGAGAAGGGGAACCCTATTCCGGGGTCAAACTACTCTTATCTTTATTCTTCAGGAAGCCTGAAATGGGTGCTCTTCCTACAGTTGGGGCCTCTCAAGAGTTTTCAACCTTGGCCACCTGTCTTCTCTTACTATCCTTAAAGTCGATCACGGTCAAAATTCTTCAGCTTCATTGCCCCCAACACAGTGACTTCATTTCTTCCGCCCCTCTCAGTTTGTCAATGCCTTAGTTCCTTCCCTGTGCTCCACCTTCTCTGTTTACCCCGAAATGCAGAGATGAGAATTGACCTAAAACCCACTGACAAGGGTCAGGGAGAGTGCGGACTGCTGCTGCCCCAGGGTGTTTTTTTATGAAGCTTCGGATGTCCCAAACTGCTAATCTGCTAGGACTGAGTCTGCCATGCTTGATCATCTGAGCGACACAGTGTGGAAGGCTTGTGACTGTGCCCGAAGCCGGATATGAGGTCGGACACCAGGACGGTGTCCGGACGTTGAACACAGCCCTGCAGGCCGGCTGGGGTGTTGTACAGTTCGTGACAGGAGCGTCAATCTCTCCCTCTCCCATCCCCCCAGTGTTCTTCCTTTGCGTTTTGTCCCCACTAGAAAAGCTCATGCCCATAATATCAAGTGAGGACTCCTTCTGGACTGGGGCCACCACTGTCACCTTCCAGAACATCCTGGCCACCATCCTCCTCCTCATCCATAGCTGATGATCCTCAGTTTGGCGCAGTCCAGCCCTCTCCCTGAGCGCCACCTCAGACAGCCAGGTGCCCACTTGACATTTCCCCTCAGTGGCCGAACAAGCGCCTCAGACCAACATGTCTGAGGAGAGCCTGTGCCCCGTGGCGTGCCCTCTGTCCCCCTTCCCTCCCTGTGTTCTTCCTTATCTCACTCAGAGTTCTTCCACTGCTTCCTCAGCTACTCAGGCCCAGAGCCCAACGTCACCCTTCTTTTTTCTTTTCCCTCTCTCCCACCATAGTCACTATCAGCATGGTCTGTAACTGTCTCCAGACTCTCCGCTCCAGTTCCATGGCTCATCTGCGCTGTTCAAGAACCTCTGAACTGGTAGCCCTACATCCAGTCCTCCCCCACCCATACTCCACCTGGCAGCTGGTGTGACCTTTATAACACAGAAATCACACCTCCTCGTCTCCTGTCACAGCCCTGCAGTGGCTTCCATCGCAGGCAGAATCCATTCCAAAGTCTTACCACGGCCTGTAAGCCCGGTGGACCCTGCGGCTCTGCCTCCTGCCCAGCTGCTCCCCGCGTCCTCTGCAGCCACAGAGGCCTTCCCAGTGCCCAGCCAGGCGAGTGCCACGTCCGACCGTGGCGTGTGCTGTTCGCTCTGCCTGGCAGACCCTTCCGAGCCTACAGCTTCACACGCTCGCTCCTCCTCACCTTTCAGGTCTCTGTGTCCCTGACCACCTCAGCGACGTAAAGTGCTGGCACTCTGTACGGTGTGATGTCACCTTTATTTTAGTGTGCGTTGTCTGCCACAGTGAAATGTCGGTCCCTGAGAACAGGGTCCTTGCTGGCCACGTTCACGGCCACATCCCCAGCTCCCACAGCAGACCCAGCACACAGTGGCACCCAGGAAGTACTTCTTGAATGAATAAGCTGCAGTAAGAACAAAAAAGAAAGGAAATGCTGTTGGTTCCTGCCAAGAGGCAGGTGCCGCCCCCTCGTGGGGCTGCCCTGGGCAGTGGGCTGGAGCCTTAGTTCACTTTGTGTCCCAGGCCTCAGCTGCTCTAGAGCTATATATTATGCCCCAAAGAGGCAGACCGCTCTGGAAGGTAGTGAGCTCCCCGAGGCTAGAAGTGTTCAAACAGAGACTGGATAACCAGCAATTCGTCCAAGGTTTTATCAACTAGAGTTTTGTACTGGGTTGATGCCACATGAGATCAATGATTTTCTAACATTTTTTAAAGTACTCGATACCTTTTTCCCTTTTCGATCTTAGATGGGAGGCCAGTGTGTGAAGCAAAGGCAGGACTGCCCTGGTGAGGGTCGTGGCCCCTATTCCTCCCCCTCTTCCTCGTAGCAGTCCCAGCAGTACCCCCATGGAGCTCCAGGGCTCTGCCCCCCCGCCAAGGTTAGGATAAAAACTGAGCTCTGGACGGTCCAAGGTCCAAGTCAGATCCTGTGACCTCAGAGGTCCCCTGCCTAGATGGAGGCAGCTGGAGGGCCAAGAGGTGAACGGGGAAGGACACATGCTGTCCCTGAGGAAGGCCTTGGTCCCAAGGAGGACCCAAAGTTCCAGCTCGCCCTGCCACCCCATGGCATACCCAGTGGGTGGGAGAGGAGAGCATTTCCGAGTAAGCCGTTAAGAGACTGACCTTGCTGAGATGAAGCAGGACAACTTGGAAAGCTGGGATTATCTGAATTGAACATGGCAGCTATATATTATGGGGTTTTGAGCAGGAAAAGCATCAGGAGGTCAGCACTTTGTGTTCTCAGAGCAGATCAATTGGTGGAGAGTGGGGTCACAGATGCTGTGCCATGTGAAGGCAGAGTGGTTGTGGCAGGAGCGTGAACGAGAGGCTGAGTCCCAGAGACCTTTCAAAGGCAGGGGAGGGCTGAGACATCGGAATGGGAGCATCAGGCTGGATTCAACGACCCCGGGCCATGATGAAGCGTCCAGGATGCGGGTGAGACCACAGAAAAAACTGATGAGCCGAGAGGAGGCCGGTTTGGGACAAGAAGACATAAATTCCTTGTCACCAGGGACATGCCTTCCCAGCTGCAAATAGGGATTTAGAGAGACGGCCTGAGTGTCCTCAGTCTGGAGCTGTCATTTGGAGGCCTGCGGTGGCTGAGTTGATTTGATGATGCCTGCGTAGAGAACCAGCCGTGACCTCTGCCAGCCTGCCCTCCTGCCCAGCATCCACGCTGGCGCCAGCTCTGCTCCCTCTGCTCACCGCTGTGAATGCCAAAGATGAGCAACCTGATTGACTAATGGAATCCTTCTGGAAGGAGGGAGCACTGTTGGACCCACTGCACCTGCGGTGGGAGCTGGGTGGTGACCCCGCCCCTTGCTGTTCTTGGTGCCCATGTGGGGACCCTCCAGAGCTGGTCTGCAGGGCAGTGTGTGCAGGCCCCATGAGAGCCCCCTGTTATCTCTGTCCTTGCCCACTGCAACGGGATGGAAGGACAGTAATTCCCCGGGAATTAGGCCTCCCTCTCTGCCTGCCTAGTGGAGAGGCTGTCCTCTAAAATCATTCCAGATTAACGCGGGGTCTTGGTGCGATCACAGCAGGAGGCAGCTCAGGTGGCTGGTCACGGTCCCAACAGATCCTGTTTGCAGGACCCAAGGGTAGAACCTTCTCCTCGGTAGACAGACAGACAGACAGATACCTGTATCTTTCTGATGCTCTCCATCTTGCTCTCTCTCTTCCTCTCTCTATCTCTCTCCCCGTGTCCCTCCATCTCTGTTTAGTGCTGTGATCAGTCTGGATTAGCCATAATTGGCTTCCTGCAGGGTGTGTATCCGGCTTTCAGTGGCTCCTAGAATCCTCCCCCTGAGTCCCTCTGTACCCTAAGACACCTGCCTGTCCCATCTGCCACCCCTCCCCTCTTGGCCTCTGGGGGACCCAGGTCTTGGGCCCCTGACAAGTGTCAGGAGGCACTTCCCCTGTGCTTTGCCCCACCCCGCCCACTCTGTTGGAGGAAAAGGCTGAATTAGAAAAGTTTCCCAGAGCACGTGAAGTTCAGACTAGACTCCACCCAGTAATAGAATGTTGCGACAGTGGAGTGACTGTGGTTGCGTCTCAGCCTGGGCCTGCTTTGGGGACCAGCCAGGATGACGCCAGTTCTCTGTCTCAGAGGGTGTCAGCATTCACAATTTTCATTAAATTGATTTACTTTCATTAGAGCAGGTGTATTAGTCTGCTGGGACTGCCATAACCAAGTACCACAGACTGGGTGGTGTAAACAACAGAAATTTCTTCTCTCCTGAACTGTGAGATCAAGGTGTCGGCAGATTTGGTCTCTCCTGAGGCCTCTCTCCCTGGCTTGCAGATGGCCACTTTCTCCCTGTGTCCTTACACGGTCTCTCCTCTGTGCAGGCGCACCCCTGGTGTCTCTCTGTGGGTCCAAATTTCCTCTTACAAGGGCACCAGTCAGATTGGATTAGGGCCCACCCTGACGACTTCATTTTAACTGAAGTACTTCTTTAAAGGCCCTGTCTCCAAATACAGCCACAATCTGAGGGACTGGGGGTTAGGACCTCAACATATGAATCTGGGGAGGAACATGATTCAGTCCATACACCTGGATGCCATGCAACACTCGAGACCAAGGGCATTGACGGGAAAGCAGCAGTGATGGCCTTTTGTGAGGTTCGAGGCCAGCACTCTGAGCAGCTGCCATGTTTGTGCTGCTTCCAGGTGTGGTCCTGTCCCGGCAGCCAGGGGAGAGCAAGCCCAAGAGTGGGACTCAGACCTCCAGACCCCCAGGGATTGCTTTTGGCTTCTCCTTCAGCCAGTCCTTCGCTGTCTAATTCAACAAACATGGAGCTGAGGGCCAGGTTCCGTTAGCCTCTCAGTTCAGGCCTTTATAGCTGTCACCTAAGCTCTGAACCTTCTTCTCAGAGTTCCTCCTGCTTCGTCCTAGCTTTCCCCTTGCCAATGCATTCCCACGTCCCACTCCAAAAGGGAGCTCCCATCCTGTTTCTCCCCATTTAAAAGCTTCCAGTGGCTCCTCGTTGCCTTGTCCTATAGAAATCTCCATGGTCCAGGCCCTGACCACTCCCCTCCCTCAATCACACCAGACTCCAAAGAGTCACTGGAAACGCTGTGCTGTTCTACACCTGGCAATCTCATCTCACCCAGCTCAGAATTCTTGTCCCCTTTGAGGCTTTCTCTGCACCCTTCAGGCTCGGCTGAGCTCCCCTTCGTTAAGGCCAACCCCGTCTTACTTAAATGCACAAAGTGTTCCTGAAAATAAACATGCAGAACTGCTTGTGCCAAAGCAGAACTGAAGCTGGAACACGTGATCAGGTGTTGCAAATGTAAAATTCCTAATATCAGCTCTTCTAGACACAGGCTTCGACAGCACAGTTCTAGCCTGCTGTACATGCTTTCCTTTATTCCTTTCCCTCACGACCACGCACAAGTCCACCTCCTTGAAGCAAAGAGCACTGGTCTAAGGCTAAAGGCCACCACTTCCACTTTCCATCCTTTTTATAAAATAAGGGCAAAATGTAAAAACAGTGATGTGTTACCTTTTTAAAAAAAGTAATGGGGGGCGGCGGGATAGCTCAGTTGGTTAGAGCGTGAGCTCTCAACAACAAGGTTGCCGGTTCAATTTCCGCATGGGATGGTGGGCTGTGCCCCCTGCAACTAAAGATTGAAAATGGTGACTGGACTTGGGGCTGAGCTGCACCCTCCACAACTAGATTGAAGGACAATGACTTGGGGCTGATGGGCCCTGGAGAAATACACTGTTCCCCAAAATTACCCAATAAAACAAACAACAAAAAAAAATTCTTTCTTTAAAAAAATTAAAAAATAATGGAATTCTTTCCATTATTTTGACATTATCTAAAAGCCTATTAATAGCCTAGATAAATGTGAGGCCTTGGGGTGCCTCCCTGGAGCACAGTTTGAAAACTACTTCATTGCTACCCTCCTACCCACCACCTCTGCTTTGCATCTGGAATGTAATGCAGGCAACGCCCCCCTGCCCCTTCCCCCTACACACACCCAGGAGAACTTGAGATGTTCTGGGCTTGCAACGTGGGGTGTGAGTGGACAGTGAGAGTGGTCAGGGCTCTCTGGCTGTTAGGGACAGAAACTAGGTCAGGTGAGCGTGCACAGAACTGGGAGTTGAGTGGCTCACATACAGGGAAATGGCCTCTGGAGCAAACAGAGCCAGGGGCCTCTCCTCCCGAGCTCCTGGGCTCACAGCTCTGAGACCAGAGGTCCTTTGTCCCAAAGCAGAAGTTGGGCCCCTGGGTCGCATCCACATGCTGGTGCAAGGAGAGGGTGGGGTCTGACTGCCCTGACATTTCCTACCAGGACCACAGGCTTCAAGAGGCATCTTCTGAAAGAAGGGGGTTTCTATCCAAACAAAAAGCAGTGTCCAATTTACAGTGTTTGCTAAACTTCATTAAGTCTCACAATGAAAAAATGATTTTAATTTGCATCCCCATAGATAAAGGCACAGAACCACAGCAGAGGTTTCAGAAAAATGCTACCTACCTCTACCACACACACCACACTATTTGTCTTTAATTCTGGGATACAGGCGTGCCCTCCAAAGTCTTAGTACAGTTTTAAGTTTTAATAACTTAAGAAGTGTAAATGCCTCAAACCTACAAAGCACATCAGTTGAATATTTACTTACTTAAATGTCTTTTACACTTAGTTTCCTGAAATTTGAATGTTGTTTTCATTTAAATTCTTTGTGTGTGCCAGAATCTGGCCAGATGGGCAAAGAGAGGCCTCTCCCATGGGCGCCTTGGAGATGTGAGGTCACCATGTCCAAACACTGTCATGTATGCAGCAAGTCTTCTTAGGGTGAAATCACAAAGGTCAGTCCCTTTAGTCACTGACCATCAGCCCATATTTTCAAAGTCTCAAAACCAACTAGAGCCATGTACAGCACTAAGTGCTCATATTATATGAATCTGAATAAGAAACATCAATATATTTAAAATGTAAATGACTAACCTTTCAAATGTCATTTTTTGGGTATGTTTGTAGAATTTGTGTTTCTGAAGTTACTAAAGCTTAAAACCACACTAAGACTGGCTGCACATTTTTTAAAATACAGTGGAACCTCAGTTTTCTAACGTAAACCGTTCCAGAAGACCGTTCGAGTTCTGAAACGTTCGAAAACCGAGGCATGGTTTCCCCATAGAAAGTAATGTGAAATGGTTTTATCCGTTCCAGACCTTTAAAATCAACCCCTAAAACTGCAAATTTAGCATGAATTTTACTATCTAATGATACCATAGATCCATAAAATTTACAGCGTTTGTAAACCGAAATGTTCGTCAATGGAGATGTTCGAAAACTGAGGTACTACTGTACTAGTAGCAACCACTAAATTGCTTTCATGACTCACCAAATGGTCACAACCAGTTTAAAAAACACCACACACTAAAAGTCAAATGCAAAATCCAAATGTGGACCAGCCTTTCCCCAGGAGGGTGTTGGCAGGTCAACTGACAGCCATGTCTCTTTGTGGTGATGGGGTCTGCCATGGCTCCTGAATTTCTCACCAAGTGGCAGTTATTTGTGTATGTCTTTCCTATTGGACTGCGAATTACTTAAGGACAAGGGACTTTGCTGGCTTTTGTTGTTATTTTCCTTTTAATCTTTGTGTCTCAAACATAATAGGAGAATTCATCTCTCTAGTCTCAGTGTTGAGCTATTTTTGGGGGTCCAGCCCTGAATAGGTTAATGGCTGTTTATTATTACATAATATACACAATAGCCCAATCTTACTTTTCAGAAACCGCTGTACAGCATTTTAAAAAACTGTTAAGAGTAATTCATGTATATTTAGAAAATCCAAATTATACTGAAATGTGGAAGATAAAAAGCTGCCCCCAGCTTCTCTCCCCAAAGGTAGCCACTGTTAACCGCGTCTTTCGTGTCCTTGCAGAAAACTTGTTCTCTGCATTTATGAGCACATATGTGCGCTCCCGTTTTAACATTTACACCAAGAAGACTGCCCTCCTCACACTGGGCTGCTTCTTGCTTTTTCCTCTTGCTAATTTATCTTGATGCATCTTCACATCACTACGTCTGGTTGCCTCCTTTCGAATGCAGTGTTGGATGGTATCCTTGCGACGTAATATATTTAACCTGTTAATATTTTGGTGAACATATTAACCAAACATACTTAGCTATAGTATATTTAACCCTACGCATAAACATGGACTTGTTTCCTGTTTTGTCTTGCTTTCTGCTGCACACAGTCAGAATCATTATGTAAAAACGCCGGTAGATGCCTTTCCAACCCAGAGCACCCCTAGAAGTGGGTTTGTGGGGTAAAAGGTGTGTCTCCTTGGTACCACGAAGATGCTTTGTGTGCAAAATCCAGGAGGCGCCTGGACACCAAAACCCCAGGTACTGAGCAGCACTCAGGGCAGCACTGCCCACATTGGATGGCGCTGAGGGAGGCTAAGTGGAGAAGGACCAGCTCCTGTCTCCCGCCCCGCTCCTGGCTGCATTTTGTGTGGCCCAGGAGACAGAAAATCACAAGAGACTCAAAGCCCTTTGAGATTTGGCTGTTGGGCTTGTGCAAACTTGGCCTGCCAGCTCAGCTTGCTGTTTAGTTTGGCGCCTGCCCGACGCTCAGTGCTCCAGCTGCAAACTGGCTGGACCCCAGAATCAGAGTGCTAAAGGCCTGGGTTTGGATTTGTCTGCTGTGCTGCCTTCTCCACAGTGGGGCAGCTCATTCATGCCTGCTCTCCCCTCTTAAACCTGCAGGTATTTCCGTATTTGCTCACTGGGCTGCTAAGTCACAGTTCCTTGGACCTTAGGTCCCCTTGCCACACCCTTCAACCCCTCAGAGCTGGAGTCTGTCTCTCATCCTCCAACATTCCTGCAAGTTGAAATCACTCCTTTCTTCCACCAAGGCCATCCCAGGACGTCCCTTCTGGCCATCTGTTAACTGTGTCTGTGTGTGGGAGAGAACCAGGCTGAAGGCGGTGGAGTTCCAATTTTGGGAAAATGGACACTGAAATGCTTAGGGATAGAAACGACATTGGAGGGAGCACAGACGGAGCCTGAAACTGTGAATGCAGCTTCTCTGATGCCCAGCCCGGCCCTGGGTCCCAGATAACCCACCCGCTTTCCTCTTGTGCCTTCTGTTCTACTCGCTATAGGGAAGGGGTGGGAGTCCCCAGGTCACTTATCAAAATAGCATCCAGATGCTTTGACTATCACCCGCCTGGAAAAAGGACTGAGGTGCAAGGTCAGAACCCCAGTTCCTCGGCCCAGGGCCCCCTCCCATCACCTTGGCCAAATGGCATTTGCGCTGATGTCATACAGTTTCCACCCACTGTTGACTGTGGCCCCCACACATTCCTCTGGGACAAGCTCAAAGGCCAGGCGCCGGTGACCGGCGCCGGTGTCGTGTGTGGCCAGGCTGGCCCTTGGCAGTCCCTTCCTCTCTCCACCACATTGTGCCCACCGCTGCCCCACCTCACTGAGGGGGTCACTCACTTCTGGCCCCCACGCTGCTGTGGGACATCTCTCCTGCGAGTGTGCCCAGGGGTCAGTGTGCCCCCTTTTACCGAGGGTCAGACACCCGAGTGACAGTGCTTGAGTAAACCGTCCTGTTGTGCCCGGTACTGACCCTCTCCTTATCTTGCAGGAAGAGGAGCAGAAGCAGGATGGCGAGGAGGGCCCACCCTCAGCAGGGCCTGAGGAAGAAGATGGTGAGTACGACCCTGTCTCCAGACCACACATCCCCGCCCCCACTCAGGCCAGCTCTAGCGTGTCTGTGGGCCCTTGGGATCTCCAGCTGAGGATCTGAGGGGCAGGATGAGGGGAGCGGATGGAGGGTGAGGGGATAAAGGACAGGGGCTAAGAAGTGGAGTCCTGCATGGCCCAGAGGACCTCCAGATCAGAGCCTGCTCCCTTCCATCCCCCACCTTCCTCCACCCATCTCCCTGTCCACTTCCTTGGCTCCTTCCGTCTCCACTTCTCCATCTAGAAAATGTGAGTTGTATTTGGAGAAATACAGGTGGTCCATCCTGTGAATAAACTGAGCACGCTGACCTTCTGTTTCCTACGGTGCCTCTTACCGTGTTTTCCCGAAAATAAGACTGGGTCTTATATTAATTTTGCCCCAAAAGACGCATTAGGGCTTATGTTCAGGGGATGTCATCCTGAAAAATCACGCTCGGGCTTATTTTCCGGTGATTTTCGGGGAAACACGGTAACTCCCCTCTCGTCACCTCACCGCTTTATGCATTTCACGTTTCTCTCCAAGTATCTCTGACCTGCTTTATGGAAACCAAGGCCACTCACAGGCTACTGCCCGTGCTTTCTGCAGAATAAAGGCCCCAGGGGAGAAAACGCCTGATTTCTGAGCAGCTCTTCGTAACTAGCCAGACCTCCCTGGCCATGGGATTCCAGGCTACCATAAGAGAAGGGAGTGACGGCAACATTGAGGAAACCCACCAATTTGAACTTGACCAGGTGGAAGGTGGTGTGTTTGCCCTAGACACCTGTCCAGCGCCCCAGACAGACAGACAGAACCAAACATGGAGTGGGGCTTCTGCTGCTGGATCTTTTATTTCTCTAAAACAAAACAACAACAAAAAAAAATTGAAGCAAAAATAGCAAAATGTCGACATTTGTGAAATCTATGTGGCAAATACACGGAGGACTTACTGCTGCACTTTTGTGTACGTTTGAAATACTTCATATTTTTTAAGAAGCGAGACTGTTGCTGTGACTTTAAGTCGGCTGCTGGCAGGAGCAATGGAAAGAAACCGTTGCAGGAATGCAATAACTGAGGCTGAGGCTGGGCTGGGCCGGGGGGCAGGGCTGGGGGGGCCCAAAGCTTCCCCCTGAGGCCCTGAGCCTCTCTCAATACAGCCTCAGAGGAAGGGGGCCGACAGGGGGTATGGGTGGGGTGGACACTGGCCTCTTACAGGGGCTCTCCCTCTGAGCTGTTGGTTCTCTCAGGTTACCTGAAGGACCTGCGGCCCTGGATTCTGTCCCTGCCACATTAGTGGGTCCTGTTAGTGATTTGAGGACACAGAAGACCAAAGCTGCGGCCGCCGAATGTCCCTGGGACTCTCAGCAGACCATTCTTCTGAGCCCCACAGCCAGTCCTGGGCCTCGTCAAAGGGTGGGCGCTCCCTCCTTATCTGACTGCTACCCTGGAGCCCTCCACCCCCAGCCACCTCCTGCCAGCCCTGACAAGACAGAGGGAGGATAGGTTTATGGCCTCAGCTGTCAGAAAAAAACAGGAGTGGACTCCCAGTCCCTCTGCCATGAGCAGCTCGGCCCCAGGCTAATTGTTTCGAGTCGCTAAAATGTCTTCCCTAAGTGACTCAGTGGATTCACGTAAGACTGCAGGAGGAAGTGCCCCCTCCCCGGGGGACTGTCACATCGAGCCTTCCTGGTCTAGCAAAATTGGAAGCGGCTCTGTATCACTTGGTACATGCTTGTGTTTACGTGAAAGCCTTTTCAAGTCTCTCTGGCTCAAAAAACGTATTAGGTTGGTGCAAAAGTAATTGCGGTTTAACAGGTTAAAAATAATTGCAAAAACCGCAATTACTTTTGCACCAACCTAATAAAACTAATTAGAGCTGCCCCATAAATCGAAACCTTGAGTAGTACCCAGCTGGCAGCATTTTTTGTTTTATTTTTCTAAGACACAGCAAGGGCCTTGACGTCAAGGTTAACTGGTGTTCTGTTGCCTCTTGTTGAGGTCCAGAAGCAAGCATTGGTTGCGAGCTCACTCTGAGTGCAGCTCCGTGTGATCCAGCACCTGTGGCAGGCTTTTCAGGGCATTCCTGGTAACCAGAGACCCAGGCCCCTCAAACGTGGCCCTAAGTTACTCAGCGGAGTTCCCAGACCCCCGAGACGCGAGCCATCCAAACCCTGTGCTACAAGCTCCTGCCTCCTTGGGCCCAGAAAGGAATGGTGCTTTCCAGTCCTTTGCAGAGCCAGGCTAATGGGAGTGGGGGTTTCACCCTGCCTCTTCCCGGAGCGCCATGTCACCCGGAGGAAGAGCCAGGCCATCCCTGGCCGCTCACTCCCAGGCCACATCCTCCTGTCCGATTGCTCTCTGCCACCCTGTCTCACTGGCCTCCTTGCTTTGCTGGATCTATAAAGCCCTTTCTGACCCCCTCCCCACAGTTAAACTTCCAAGCAGCACCCTCTGACTCCCTCTCCCCGCTGCTATCCTTTTCTGCAAAGCTCTCATGGCCAAGAGTAAACGCTGTATTTTAATTACTTATCGTTGCTTGCTGTGTTTTATTCACTGCCACATCCCCACTACCTAGAACAGTGCTCATTAGATGTTTGTTGAATGAATGCACAGCGCCTTAATCCTTGCACAAATGCAGTAACTGCTCCCTAAGGAGAGGTGTCAGCCCCTGAGCACTTGGCCGCGGTGAGGGACCCGTGGGAAGACATGCGCACCAGAGCCGGCCTTCTAAGTGATGTTTGGTGAGAGGCCAACACAATCCCCACAACATAATGTTCATGTTCTGAATTTGCATCCAGAACCATCTTTGTTTGGCCAAGAGAGAAGCGGAATATGAGAGACTGAGGCCTCTTCCTCCCCGGAGCCCACATCAGCCTATCTGATCACGTGGGACAGCTGCCAGCTGGAGGTCAGGGTGGCCGGCAGGCAGGATGTGGAGGTGTTTGAGATTCCTGACATTGAAGTGAGAGAGAGGTGAACCTTCTAGAACAGAACTGAGAAAGAGTATATCCCTGTGGAAGGGTAATTTGCTGGTCTCTGCGTTTCCTTTAATTCTTCAAGTGTTAATGGAAATTAGATAAGACAAGCCATTCAGCCTTTGTCCCCAGGTTGGCCAGAGGCCATGTACCCTATAGCTGCTGGGCTGAAGGACCACTTAAGGGCACTGTCCCCCAAAGGACACTCTCCACCAGGATACTCAGCCCAGGGTATGCCCCTGGGTCCTCTTCTCTTCTGCCCTTGCAGCCCTCGCCTGCATGTGTGCTGCCTCCCTCTGGCCTGTGTGCCTAGCACCTGCCTTCGCTCCGTGTCGCATGTATCTGCTTTCTTCTGTCCAACCCCCTGGTGTGCCCTCCTCAGGCCTCAAGAGCTGCCCTTTTGTTCGTTGGGAGGCAGCTGTGGCATGGAGAGAGTGAGCCTGGCTGACATGACACCCCTGGAGATGGGATATGGGCCTCAAGTCCAGGAGACTAGAGGACCTTGGCAGGAGGTCAGGGGTCCCCGTGCTGCCCTCCAGACCTGGGACACAAGGAGGGCAGGGAACCCAGCACCTTGGCACAGCCTGCTTTCCGGGGAGAAGCTCCCTCCAACTGACTGTAATTAGCACGGCAGCAATGGGAGGCGGGGGCTTCAGATGAGGAGATAATGGCCTTGCAGACGGTGGCTTGGTGAGAGGGACAGCCAGCTATCTCTGTGGCTTAGCCTGGTCCTGGAAGGGTCCCGTTTGGTCGATGGAGCCGTATTGTAGGGGGTGGTGCTAGCTTCTCTCTGGCTGTCTCATATTTGTCTATGTAGCCACTTTTGGAGTTCCTAAAATAGTTCCTACGTTTCTGTAGGAGTTCATGGGAAGGGTGTGGGAGGAGGACTCGTCAGGTGCAAGGTGAGGAAATGTGAGAGTCCAGTCCCTTCTGAGGCTGGGCAGCACCTGAGCTGGCACTAGGTAGGTGTGTGTGGGGGGGCACCCTCTCTGGCCAAGATGGTTCTTTGAAACTTACAAAGGCAGAGGAGGGAACTCTGAACTTGTGGGAGGGGCCCGGGGCCCAAATCTCTGCGGGCTCTTACCCTGTCCCCTCTCTGCAGGAGAGACCTTCTCCTTCAAGTACAGCCCTGGGAAGCTGCGGGGAAACCAGTATAAGAAGATGATGACCAGAGAGGAACTGGAGGAGGAACAGAGGTAGGCTGCCTCACTTCCTCTCGCCTCACTTCCGCCTGTGACTGCTCAGCTTTCTGCTGGACTCACCGAGGAGCCCTACTGTCTCACTGTGCCCTTCATTCAGGAGCCAGGAGAGGAGGCCTGCCTCCTGCAAGCTACATCCCCCTGACCATTCCCCATTTTCATTTTAGGGGTTCTTTCCTGTCCTGGCAATATTCAGCCAGGCTTGATTTCCCCAGAGACAGTCCCTTGTGGGGGGAGGGGGCCCAGCCCATTCCTTGCAACCCCACCCCCACTGACACCCCCCCACACACACACTGGAAAGGGAAAAACAAGATGCCAGGGAAGAGCCTGGAGCGGATCCGGCTGTTCACTCACACGCAGAGTTCATGACAAACCCAATCTATCACTTCACGGCAGAGCGCGATTCTTCATGCTCACCCGTTTGGCAGCCACCTCGGCTGCCCTCCCAGCCCGGCGCCTGCGGTCATTTTTTATCTGTTCTGCTCCACGGAGCTCTGAGGCGAGTGCAGCTGCGCAGCTGCTCATTTTTATAACTGGGCTGTTGCCCCACCCCAGCCGTGTCCCTCCGCATTCCTCTCCACTCCATCCCGCCAGGGTACCTAAGGAGCTCGGGACGCGGCCATTGGGCCAACCGGGGAGAGGCCACGGGAGAGAACGGGCCTGACCCTGAGCCCCGCGCATGCGCACGCGCACCGGCGGCCTGGAATCCCTTGGTTCAAGCAGAAGTCTAAATGGGCGCGGTGCGTTTTCTGGGCCCAGCAACCCAGAGGGGCTTGGGCGCCACTCCCACTCCCCAGCACCCAGAGAGGAACAGAGGGCTTACGATTCTGGAATGCAGAGCCCAGCCAACCCTTCCATTACGGTCATCAAGCCGCCCAGTATCCTTCCAAAATCAGAAGACACCCAGCCCACCAGAATCCTTTCTGGAGCTGTCCCCAGTTCTTCCGTACCTGGCCCGGAGGCTCTTCACCTGGGGGCAGAGGGGTGGCAGTAAGCCCAGCAGAGGAAGGCCCTGCTGGGGAAGGCAGCCCGGGAAGCCCCCAATCCTCCCTGCGATGCCGCTGCCTCTGGTGTGACTGGCTGTGCTGCCTTTATATTTCAGGATTGAGCTGACCTCTGACCTCACTTCCCTGTAGCAAGTTCCTTAGGTCCTGAGCCACAAATATTCTTGCAAATCCTTTTGGTAAGGAGCCTGACTTCTTAGACTAGTGGTGCTTCCCTCATTCTGTCTGTTAATGTGTCCCCAACACGACTGACCGGTCTAAACCTCTCCTCTTCCGCCGCCTTCATAACTAATGAGCAGCCGAGCCTCTTATTCTCCGGCGCAGGGATCACTGGGTGAACACACCCCTTTCCCAGGGAACGCCAGGTTCTTGGAGACAAGTCCCGGGTGGGCCTAACGGGCCAGCTGGTGGGGGGCTAGCGCCCTCTTGTGAGGCTGGGGGAGAACTGTCTTCCCAGGGACGGGGAAGGCGCATGGTGTCACCTGCAGCTTGTCTTACCCTAAGAAGGTGATGCAGCTGAGAGACGTGAGCGGCAGAAACCTGGGTTCCCAAGTTGTGGAACAGGCCGCCTTTTATGACCAGTGAGCGCTGGCCGACCACCGCCCTGTGCTACTAAGTCCAGTGCGAGTGGAACACCGCTGTGCTCGTTTTCCCAGCACTGCGGTGACCCAGTTGAGTAGCTGCAGCCAAGACCACGTAGCCCACAAAGCCTAAAAGAGCTCCTTACACAAAAAGCTGCAGCCCCCGGATTACGGAGAGGGCCTGACGCACCTGTGTCTCTCCGAGGACCCTGTGGACAGAAGCTATGGCCAAGACCCCGTCCTTAGTCTGTGTGCGCAGATAGATGTGAGGGACCTTAGAACAGGAAAGACCAATTAGTGGACTGGACGCCAGGCCTCAGGCCAGGCGTCAGACTGCCACTGGGCTCAGGGCTGGGACCTCCGGAATGGGGATGGAGAGTCCTTACTCCGTTCTGTGTAGACAGCAGACTCTGTGTTGCCTAAGAGGGTTTTCCTCACTGGATCCTTGGGGGTCTTTAAATCACCGATTCACACTTTCCTGTTCTGTGGGGTTAGGGCTGTGCCCGAGTACTTCCCTTGGGGTGAAGTTTTCATCCCCTCATCCGCAGGCTGTGGTTATCACTGGTGTACCCCAAGTTGAGGATGGACTCGCAGACAGCACAGCCCTTGAACACAGTTCCTCCCAGGGTGGGGCTGGAGTTCATGTTCACTTTCTTTCTTTTTAAAAAAATTTTTATTGGGGAACAGTGTGTTTCTCCAGGGCCCATCAGCTCTAAGTCGTTGTCCTTCAATCTAGTTGTGGAGGGCGCAGCTCAGCTCCAAGTGAATCAGCATCCTTGCTGTTGAGAGCTCGCGCTCTAACCACCTGAGCCATCCGGCTGCCCCTTCGGAAGCTCAGTGGCAGCTCGTTGTCTTCAATCTAGTTGTGGAGGGGCGCAGCTCACTGGCCCGTGTGGGAATCCAACCAGCAACCCTGTTGTTCAGAGCTCGCGCTCTAACTCATTGAGCATCCGGCCGCCCCATGCTCATTTTCATTACTGCCCCTCCCCAGCATGCTGTCTGCTTGCTCCCTCCTGCCCCTGCATGTGGTCAGCCCTGTGCCCCTGTGTGGGGCCCCCTGATGCCCACCCCTCTGGCGGCTGCTTCTGTTCCTTGCATGGTGATGCTTGGGGTTGCAGAGGTTGGCAAGTTCGGCTTTGTCTTTTCATCTACAGCATGATAATTCTGGTGGGGACCAGGAGAACTGAGGGGTGTAAGACAGTTGTGGTGCCAGCTGAGTCCAGAAAATTGCCCTGGAGTCATCAGTATGAAAAATAACATGCATATGATTGTCAAACCACTAAAAACCACAAGCCAGTGAAAAGTGTGCTCTCTTCTTTGCCTGTCAAATTCTTTCAACCAAACTCTGCCTGTTTCTAATTCCTTCCTTGGCACTCAGGGTCTCAGTCAAGTTGCAAGCCAGTGAACAAATAAATACTCCAAGTCCCTGACTTTAATTTATAAACTCAGCCAACACACAGTATCTAGAGCCTAAATCGTTAGTGGTCACATGATCCAGCATTACCCAGAAGCCTCGGTTTACAATTTTCAGGGCATGGCTCCTAAGAAGCAGGACTGAAAGCAACAGACCCCAAATTCATTCCCCCGCGTTTAACTGGGCATCCCATCCTTGGAACTGCTCACAGATCCAATTCCTTCTGCCCAAGGGGCAGAAAGTGGTGAAGTTGTAAATCCAGAGGCGGCTGCTGCTTAAGCAAGACCTGCTTTGTCTGCCCTCCTCCTCCTCTGAGCTTTCTCCTGGGGCCTGGGGCTCACAGGTGTCCTTGGCACTGCCTCTGCCTGGCTAGGGGGAGTCCCTGGGCTCCCACCGCAGCTTCTCTGGGAGGTGACACATCCAGCCTCAGAGTGGCTGGACAGTGCTCCCAGCAAGATGTCCTCCTCACCCCCAGAGCTGGTGAAGCTGGTGAGCTTGGCTAGCTCTTAGTTTGGCAGGAAAAAGACAAAGCACCGCCATCCACTCTTTGTACACCATTCACCCTTCCCAGCTCTGGTACGGTAGAACCCCGGTTGTAGGCCAGCCTGGCTTTGACAGATGAGGACTCAGCACCCACTCCATTCTGAAGGTTCACAGGACTGTCCTGACCTTTCTGGAAGACGTGGCTCTAGTGGAAGCTGTTTTGTATGGCATAACGGCAACGGCGTGAGGAGGTAGAGTAACTCCGGCTGGGGACAGTCTCCTAGTTTCGCTGCCTGACAGGCCCATGAACAGGCAGGGGCTGTGAATTTCTAGAAACACGCACTGACTCTGACCTCCAGAAGAGGGCGCCAAAATAGGATCCTGCGTTTCCTCAGCGTGTCCATGTGCTTCTACGTGTCATTTAGAAAAGGGGCACACCATTGGCCTCATCTGGGGGAGCACACATCCTAAGCTGCCGCTGTCCCCAGAGGGGAACAACCCAGCCAGCGGGAATAGAGCGATACGACTGTCCCAGTCAGCCACAGGGGCCAAAGACGGGAAGTGTCCAGAACCAGACCTGCCTAATGGCCCACATGTAGGACCTGACCTAACAACCCACATGTAGGACCTGACCGGCCTAACTGCCCAAATGCCTCGTAGACTCGGAATGAGGGTCAGCGGGCTGTTGGGGTCCCATGCGGGGTCCCACCAGCTTTGTGGAACACACTATCTTGCTGCAGGTGATAAGAGGCAAACTGCCCCTAGCGTGTTGGAGATCTGCAATTCAAAACATCCTCCTCCCTCATCCCATCCCCTTCTACATGATACTTGTAAGATGCAATGAGTACAATCCATGATCTTTCTCCCTATTTCTCTTTACAGAACCGAAGAATAATGAAGTTACCCTTAGCGTCCTCCTAAAGGCTTTTCCTTTTGGCATCTTAAAAGCTTGAGAGATAAAATGAAAACCCGCAGAGAGCAGCCTTGCAGGCTGGCGGGTGCATCTGCCTACACAAATCTGCTGGATCCTGAGGCAGGACTTGTCCCGTGGCTGGGAGGACCCTGGGGATGCCTTGGGCTCTCCCGGGGTAGGGGCGTTCCTCCCTCTGTGGGTGGGTTGCTTTGTTAAGCTGAAGGGTTTTGAGGTTTGTTCTCACTCCCTGGACTTCAATTTTTCTTATCATTCAGCCCTACTCTCCACACACCCTTCACCCCTGAGATAGCCACTATGTCAGTTACTTCATCATTTTCAAATCAGTATAGTTTTATTCCAGCCCTGCTGCTTTTCCTTCATGACGCCAAAGCATGAAGGGCTTTGAGGTGGGACGGATGAATGGGGCCAAACTGCCCGGGCTTACTGGCTGAGTCAGGGATGGCCGACTGCCCTCCTCTGCTTTGGGGCCACTTCGCTTTTGTTGTCTGGCTCAGCTGATGACGGGCAGCAAAAACCAGGGCCAGCTATTGATTTCCTGTAGCCCTTATTTTCCCTTTAGAGGAGGCTTGAATCCAGCCCTCTGTTGCTAAGAGGCCTTTTCACTGATGTTTTTAGCAGCTCAGCTGAAGCTCCACCTTTGCTCGGCTGAAGCAATAACAGTGTTTGCTTCAAATAGATTTCTGACTATGCCTTTTCCTAGGACGTTTCATAGATGAGTTAGAACTTCACCAGATAATCACATCAGTCCCAGATTCATTCTCAGAATTTTATATTGACAATATTATACTATGCGAGACTAATCTGCAGTTTTTAGATATGTTGCTTAAAACATTTTTTAAAAGCAGTAAGTTTCTGGAAAATGTTGTTCCATTTAATGGAAGGTCGGAAATGTCCAATGTCAACACAGGTCATGTCTCATTCCCAGTGACCTTGTCCTCTGGGCCTAATACCTTAGGTTCAGGGGCTTAGGGGACAACAGGCAACAGAGCACCAGCCACGCGATGAACGGATGTTGTCCTGTGAGCACATACGTCTCCACATAGCAATAGTGACGTCCTTGTCCAGGCTGGGATCTTACCGACACAATAAGCAGGTCCGTTATCTCAATTTGTCTGGAACTTTCTGAATGTGGGCACCAAGCCTCTTGTATTCCGGATGGCTTGGGAATGTGTGTTCAGCTTTTGTTCAGCCCAATAAACTCTGAGTAGATGGTCTTGATTACTGTGTGTTTTTTCAGTTTTGCTCTGTTTTTAAAAATAAGCTCCTTTGGACCATTAAAATTTGACCTTTCTCTCATTTTGACACAGTACGAAGTCCTATGTCCACCCTATTAAAAATACTCTATTTCCCCTGAAAATAAGTCCCAGCCGGACAATCCGCTCTAATGTATTTTTTGGAGCAAAAATTAATATAAGACCTGGTCCTATATTATAGTAAAAGAAGACCGGGTATTTTTATATTATATTACATTAATTATATTACATTATATTATAAAGACCTGGTCTTATAAGTAAAATAAGACCAGGTCTTATATTGATTTTTGCTCCAAAAGACGCATTAGAGCTGATGGTCCAGCGAGGTCTTATTTTCGGGGAAACACAGTATGCAAGTGCCACAGCCATCCAAAACACAGGGGAGAGTTGGCGTTCACTTGGTGGGGTGCCCACACACACATCCGGGTTGATTCCATCCAAGGCGCTCATCACACACCCTTCAATCACACCCTTCATCACACAACTGTCCCTTCTTCGGACAGTTGGGTACAGAGTACTGATCATAGGCCTCTCTCCTCCAGACAGGAAAACCATGGCAGAATAGCTTTCCCAGGGTGATGAAGAGAGGCCGGGATTTGGGACGTCACTACGAAGAGATTCTAGATGACGCCCGAGTCAGAAGACCAACTGCTAGATGGGAGATACAGGGGTTCTTGCAAAAGGCGTGTTAGGATAAATGTAAGACGAGACATCGGACGTCCCCCTGCCTAGACAGCGCTGTGCCCTGCAAGGCCACTGGCCAGAGGCTGTGCCAAAGCTCTGCTCTGCTGGGCCTGCAGTGGTTACAGCAGATTAGGGTTTCCAGGCAGGAATTCCCACCCGTTCTCGGGAATTTATTTCGCTTTCCCGTTCACGAATCCCAAGAAAAGTTGGTTGGGAAATCGGGAAAATCGGCTACTTGAACCCAGTTGGTTGGTAGTATCGGGCCGTCACTTTGCAGAAACGATTCATTGTGGAGAACAGAAAACAGTTTATATCTCGGGATTCAGGACAGGGAAAGCGAAAAAAATTCCTGAGAACAGGTGGGAATTCCCACCTGGAAACTCTACAGCAGATGATAACAGATCCAGCTGCAGGGAGGCGCTGAGAGGTCTGTGCCTGCCAGTAGGCCGATGGCCTCTGAAGGCGGCCAGTGCCAAGCCGCTGGTGTGGTGTGGTGTGGTGTCCTGTGTGTGGAGGGGGAACTGCAGAAGCCAGAAACCAGAATAGTGAGCCGGTGCCACACAGCACAGCACACCTGAGCAGAACAAACAAGAACCAGACCGTTCCCTGGTTTTGCTGCAGTTTCACTCCACCCTTTCATGTTTGCACTTGTGGGAGGTGTCCTGTGCTGGGGAGATGGCATGGCTGAGCCCCATAAAGATAACAGAAAGTGCTCCCAGCCTGCGTGTAGTAAACAAAGCCTACCTCCAGCCAGGCCTGTTCCCTGACAAGAGGGGCAGGGACCCCACTGGCCATAAGGTGTCTGTGTACATTGGGAAAGGTCCCCCCTTCCTGTGGGCAGCAAAACTCACACCTGCCCTTGCCCCTTGGCCAAGCACCTGTGTATGCTGCCCTTTCTCCCAGCCCATAATGTTTTTTATTCCTCCACTTCGGGCTTATGACCCTCAACTAAGGCTGTTCCTACCATATTTCTTCATGGGATTCCCCAGCCACTTAATGGAACATATCTTCTTCTGCTTTGCCTCACTGTGAGATGTGCAAGCAACATTAAAAGGAGGTTCAAGGGGAAACCAAAACACTGAGAACCCGACTGATAAGTTGGCGTCCCCAAATCTCCAGGGTAAACCCAAAACTTAGAACTCCAGAGTTTAGTACCCTCAAGTGGAGTTTTTAAGACCAAACCAGCTCCTGCATTTTGAGTGGGTTTTGAGTTACTTTTCTTCTCATTCTGGAGAGCAAACGCAGTAATACATGAGAGGGGGGGTGCCCTGACTCCACTGAGATGCTCAGAGCATCTCTCTCTCTTCCTTGGGTTAGGAGCATCTTTTTCCTCTGTATCCTTTCTTCTCGACAGAGTTCAGAAAGAACAGCTGGCGGCCATCTTCAAGCTCATGAAGGACAACAAGGAGACGTTTGGCGAGATGTCCGATGGCGACGTGCAGGAGCAGCTCAGGCTCTACGACATGTAGGCTGCCACCTCCGCCACCCAGCGGGACGTCCACAACTCTGCCCTGCCCTGTGAGCCCAGCCCTCGTTGCTTTCAGACTTTTGTAGGCTTCATTTGATCTTATATCCACAGACGTAGATTTGCTCAGTTCTTGCAATTTATGTATCACGTAACCGGAGTCAGGACTGTGGCCTTCAGAGGAGAAAGTCCCTGACTCCTTTCGCTTCTGCCCGCTGCTGAGGTTCCAGCGGTTACATGGGGAAATCTCCCAGCTGTCTTCTGATCCAAATGAAATCTTCCACGCAGACCCAGGGCAGGCAGCAGCCAAGCCCCCAGCACGCGGTGTGGCAAGTCCTGCGGCCTGCACATCATCTACCAACAATACACTCTCGTTCTGTCTTACAAGGATTTCTGGAAGCTTCTGTAACTGTATAGAAGCAAGCAGTAGGGGAGCATTCTTTTAACAAAAAGTCTAATTTAATCTCACCTTCCATCGTGGAACAAAACAACTGTATCAAAGTTAAGCCCCTCTAAGAGTTCTTCTTATTTAAGCATGAGAGTTACTTCACACATAATTAAGTAAAACTTATTTGAGTGCTTATAATGTACCTGGAACTACGCTAGACGCTATAAATAGAAGAAATAACATGTGACATGGAGGTTAAAGTCCTTTGAGAAGACAGGCACGTGTGCGGGGAGAGAGAACCTCACCAGGCAGCATCCAATGAAATGCCAAAATGATCTCATACAACAGTGTCTGGGACATTTACGAGATCAATAAATTTCTGAGTCAGTGAATATATGAGGACAGAAATAACAGTGGTTCCTTCGTGCTGCACAGGCCTGTTTTCTGATCACGCCATTGGCAGAAAAATTCACAGCCCACTGAGTTAGGGAGGGTATGCTAAAGAGAGAACCTAGGAAGTTCATATAAATATTTATTTGCTAAAATAAAACCAAATCAACACAAAGCCAAAGCAGTGGCATTTGATGCACCTCAGGTTAGTATTGGTGGGGAGGACAGTTAACCTTTCATCATCTGCTTGTTAGGATTTTTCTCAAGCCTCCACCCAGCTGTTGCTATAATTCCTTTTGCTTCTTTGCTGTCCGTCTGCATGGCTAGAGGGCCTGCTCTCTGTGTCTGTTTTTATATCCAAATGTCAGTGCTTTTTCCTTTTTAAAAAAATTATTTTTATCTTTTTTGTCACTGCTTTTAAAAAATGTTATGATTTGAGAATTGTTTGTTTCCTTTCTGGGGTCTCAGGGACCCCCTTACATTGTTTTATCTCCCCATCCTGCAAATGTATGTCAGTAGGCAGGGCCATCTCTCCCAGGATGCACTAGGGCACTGGCATTGCCCCACTGTCACTGTATTTCCCTGTCCTCTCCTGCTTCCCCGTCCTTCTTCTCTGATTCCACCAAAAAGGAACGACTCATGGTACTTGAGTCAAAATTCTTATGGCTATGGGAAAAGTAAACTGAAGAAATTTTTGTATACTCGGATCAGCTAAGATGTTCCAACTGCAAAGAACAGAAAACTCCAACTCAACTGTCTTAAACTAGAGGAGAGCTAGGTCACGTGAGGAGTCCAAGGCAGAACGGCTGCAGGCCCAGAACCCTCCCAGCCCAGGCTGCAATTCTCTCAGTTCATCTTCCTCGCCTTGCAGGCTCTTGTCGCAGACTAGCTCTCTTCATGGTTGCAAGATGACAGCAGTTCAGGTGTCATGTCCAGAAGCACGTTTCTGGGAATGACGGAACTGCCCCGGATCCCCTCTCCACCTTCCTTCAGGTCCCAGTTGGCCAGTATGTGTCACGTGTCCACACTTCAACCCATCACTAGCAAAGGGATGAGACCACTGTGGTTGGCTGAGACGCCTGGGGCTGGGCCCAGGTTAGCTGAACACGTGGCCAATCAGGGGGGGTAAGTGGACCCGCTGGGGCTCTGGGGGGGGGGGTATTGGGTAGACACCAGGACCACTCTATCACCCAGCAGGGACTTGGAAGCCCAGCATACTCCACACTCCTCTTCCGGGGCCTCTGAGGCTTCGAGGAAGCACTGCTTACTCCCTGCGACTGTTGCGTGCTCTGATGCCATCTCTCAATAAGCACCTGTTTCTGTTTATACCATTTTTATCACCTGCCTCACGGGGTCACCCTTGAGGCCCTTTATGGCTGGAAGAGTCCTCTTAAAACTCATTTCAAAGTGCCACCCCTACGTCACCCCACAGATATCAATATTGCTACAGGTCAGGAAAATCCAAGTGCCTTAAAAAAAGTCCATGTTCATAGAAGTTTCCTGGAGTCAATGGCAAGAACTAGCACACAATCATAATATCCAACCCTGCAAACCAAGAAGAAACACGCTGTTTGTTCCCAAGTGTCGGAAGAAAAATCAATACCATTAGGGCCACCAAACAGTGGAAGGTAGGGGAGAAAGAAACAGCAGGAAGGAGACAGAGCAAACCTGAAAGATTTCCATAAGGCAGGCAACCACCAGTGTGTCACTGCCACACAGGGCCCAGACGGGCCCACAGAGCCAATCAGAATGGAACTCTCCGGGTTTGGGGGTTCAGAGACTTTCAGGGGCTCGGTCTCTGCCCAGCAAGGAGAACCAGTCTCAGAGCCTCTCAGTCCCTCCCCAGGCAGTCCAAATGCCACCCTGTCTTGAGCCCTGCTTCAGAGACGCTCACGCAAATCGCAGTGGCCCATCACTGCGATGCAGGAGGTTAAAAACCATGTCCACAGACAGTTCATTTCTGTTCACCAAACTCCTTGCTAGACGCTTTTCAGGGCCTCCTTCCCTCAAGTGTCTGTTGTAACCGCCACCATCTGGACAAAATTAGGTATCTCCTCACGTCTTGTCAAAACAGTCGCCTTTTCCGGCGGCCACGATGGAAAAAATGGGCAATCTAAACTCTGCACAAGCTCTTTATTCCCCACTCATTGGATGATTTGCACTTGTTTTCAATTTTTTTAAAACCTGCTCATGTAAATAGTTTTCCTAAGAACAGATGGCTTTGAGGTTGTTTTGTTCTTCCCAATTTGATTATAAGAACATACGCTTGTCCAAAGGACCTCCTATTTTGACAAAGCCCAAGATTATCTTCTGGGAAGCTGTCTGGCCCTGGGAGACATCAAGTGTAAGCATGGCTAGGTCCAGGCAGTACAGGTCTCAAGCCTTCTGAAGGCCAGCGTCATGTATGTGGAACAGGCACAGCCTCTGAGCCACCACTGCAGGGTTGCCTGGCATGGCAGAGACCCAGTCACGCGCTTGGCCCCACCATCCTATCTAGGAACCAGGCTCTACTCATCATATATTATCCTGAGGCAGGTAAAAGTCGTTTACCTTCTTCCCTCAGCTCCTCGGAGCCCTGGAGAGAGGCAGGGTACCAAAAATCCTTAGCCCAGTCAACACCATGGCCCACCCCATTATAAATAACTTGAGACCCACCCAGCCAAGCAAGCCTGTGCTTCCAAGGGTCTAGTACTGGGTCCCTGGAGAACAATAGCCAAGCTGGGCAAATACCCATTGTCACAAAATTTTGTTTTGTGTTGTAGTCTTTTGTTTTCTTTTACTATTATTATTATCACTTTATTTTTTTATTCTATTTTCCCCTCTATGATTTTTACCACGTTCTCCACCACCACCACCTCCACTCCTTACGGGTAAATCATTTTCATCAGTTTTGGTTTTGGCCTTTTAGCATTTCTTTA
This sequence comes from Rhinolophus ferrumequinum, assembly GCF_004115265.2. NCBI lineage: Eukaryota > Metazoa > Chordata > Mammalia > Chiroptera > Rhinolophidae > Rhinolophus > Rhinolophus ferrumequinum. The sequence continues at coordinate 51,270,380 of NC_046304.1, read as the reverse complement.
TGCTAAAGGTAGCAGCCCATATACAACGTCTCTAGAGATCACTCCAAAGAAAATACCGCTGGCTTCCTCAGTCTTTTTAATGTTGCAAAGTCTGCTGTATACTACTACATAATACTATACTCGTATATTGCTGATGTCCTGCAGAATATTCAGCCATTCTCCTACTGATGGACATCTGCGCTGTTTCCAATCTTTTGCTAATTCAAATACTACCACTCTGAATAGAACTTGGTGCACCTATTGTTTCCTATTTGGGGAAGTGTATTTTGATGAAATGGATTGCTGGGTCAAAGGTAAACTCACATGCTGTCAGGTATTAGGGCCCCATCCCAACCCCAGGTGATACCAATTTGCAGTCCACCAGCACGTATGAGAGAGCCAGTTTCTGCACTGACCTTAACTGAGCAACTTGTCAAGCCGTATTTTCACCAATCTGATAGGTCAGAAATGTTAGCTCAGTGAAGTTTCAATTTGCATTTTTCTTATTATGAAAAAGGTTGGGCAGCCATTCAAATGTTTAAGGGCGCCTTATATTTTTGTCCTATGAACAGTCCGTTTCTGTTTCATTCTGTTTTCTACTGACTACCATCCATTCAATCTTAGCTTTAACTCACCTAATACCGCACATTGCGATTATTTTGGCGACCATTTCCGGCGCAACCCTGATCCTGCATAAGGAACGGAGAGCCTCACTGAGAAATCCAGAGAATCTAGGTAATTCCAGGAAAAGCCTACCAAATTCAGGAGCCTTAGCCGAAAGCCAAAACGCTAACTGCAAAAAAGACCGTCGCCCGCAGTACAATATCATTTACGCGTCAATGAACTGCTCACTTTACATACGAAAAAGAAACACGTACAGGTACAAACCACAGGTCCGCGGGTTGGACCTATCACTTTCCGAGCCCCGTATCCCTCCGCTGTGCCTGTGGTTCGAACATCTGCCAATCTTCTGCGAAGACGAAGCTCTTGATTGCCATTGGGTACCGCATCCTCCCATCGTTGCCCTCCCCGCTCCCGGCGGAGCTCGCCTCGCTCCAAGATGGGAGGTACCGGATGTCCGGTCTCGTACAGTCGCGTTTCCTCAGTGATTGACAAAGGCTTTTGTCCAATGAGAGCGCGAGATGGCCCATCCCGTCCACGAGAAGCCCTCCGCCTCGTGTTGATGCTGTGGCTCCGCTGATCGCCGATAGGGCCTCGGAGTCCGAGGCCAGTCCAGCCAGGCCGCCGCCTTTCCTCGTATCAAGTCTACAGATTCGTGCCCATACCGACCCCCCGCTGCTGCGTCGGGGTGCGGCTTGGCGCTCTGTCCTGCCTAGACCGGGCTCCTAGTTTCCTACCGAGGCCTTGCCGGCCCCTGAGCAGCTCAGTGCTAGACCCCGGAGTACGATGATGAATTCAAGCCGGTCCCGGTACCCCAGTATCCCACCATCTCTGCCTTCCTCCCCCAAAACTTCCCCCCAGGCCTGTCCTACAGTGAGCTCGAGAGAGCGGCCTCAGCTCACTGTCCTGCAGCTGAATCCAACACACCCCCTTCCCTTGTTTTTCTCATTCCCATTATTCCCGTGCCTAAGGCAAAATCCAGCAGGTCCTTCTGACTGGGCAACTGCACCCACCCATTTTCTCACCTCGGTGGCTCTGGAATTGACTTGACTTAAGGTGTGAAGCAAATGAGTCACACCGTCCCTCACCTGTGGTTGCTGTTTCACTAAAGCTGGGGTTTACCAAAGCACCACTGAGTAAGTCTGAAACGAAGTTGGAGTCACCACTTGGCCTGAAGGGTCAAATTGTTTCCATTCCACCACCCAAATCCGCCCCAAGGGAGGCTCTACACCCCTGGAGGTGGGGGACCACCAACTTCGAATCTTTGGGCCTGGCAGTGGCCTGGGTGTTCTACAAATGAAAAAGGGGGGGCATGCCTCAGATCACGCTGGGTCGTCAGGGGCTACTGAACTATGTTAAATAACTCTCAATCTGCAATCAAGGGTTTTTTTGGTAGTGGTGGGAGGGGAATAATTTTTCTCCTTTAAGTACTTGAATTACTTTTTGTTAAGCTCTCCAAAATGGGAGAGGTTATTTTGACATGCTCAGTCATTTAGCTCCTTCAAAGGTGTATCATATTCACCTCAGAACTGTTAGGTGGTGTCTTTGGTTCTCTTGTAATCAATCAGCTCCACTGACTCTGCAAGTTAAATTTCAGGAGAGGAGGCAGCTGGCAAGGGGAATAAAATTAAGAAAATTGTTCTGGGAATAAAAGGTTCAGTGAAAGAAATGGGAACAAGCAGGCAAAGCACATAGGATTCAAATTAGAATATTGAGTGGTGTGAATCGGCATATTATACTTTCCAGACATTTATCAAGCCTGTCTTCACGCAAAGCACTATGCTAGATAATATACTGCAAAATGAATTCGACTTGGCTTTTACTTTTGAGGCAAAGTGAGATGAAGGTTCACTAACTTTTTAGAACGCATGCTACGTGTAGAGCATGGTATGTCTTGCCAATGTCCCCTTGTGAATCTTCACAGCGACAAAGTGAAGGAAGTAACATTCTCCTTTTTCAGGAGAAGAAAACAAGACACAAAAAATATTGAAGAATACCCAAGACCTTTCATCCAGACCCCCCAATTGTTTGCATTTTACCACATTTGCTTAATTATTTTCTCTCTGATACATATCTTTTTAACCATTTGAGTGAGTTGCACACACGATGCTCCTTTACTCATAAATACTATAGCATATATTTCCTAAGAACAAAGACACACTTTAAACAATCATGAACAATGATCAATATCTGAAAGTTAACATTGATACAATTCTATTATTTAATCTATGACCTTACCCATACTTTGCCAGTTGTCCCAACAATGTGTTTTATTTGAAAAAAACAAAAACAAAAACAAATTCTATGCTAGTATCCAATCCCAGATTAAGCACAGCATTCAGTCTCTTGTCTCTAGTTTCCCTTAATCTGGAATGGCTCCTTAGTCTTTGTCTTTTATAACCTTGACATTTGGAAGAGTACAGGCCAGTTATTTAGTAGATTCTGTAATCTTCTAATGTGATTATCTTTGATAACTTCCTTGCTTTTTGGCATAACAAGATGTCCCAAATTCCTCTATACTGTAGGGGGATACCTTCCAAGACTGAAACCCCCAGTGGACGCTTAAAACCATGGATACTACTGAACCCTGTATATAGTATGCTTTTTCCTAGACATACATTCCTAGGATACAGTTGACTTTAGGAATTAGTCACAGTAAGAGATTAACAACAATAACTAAAAATAAAATAGAATAATTATAACAATATACTGGAATAAAAGTTACATGAATGTGGTCTTCCTTTCTCAAAATATCTTACTGTATTGTACTGACTCTTCTTGTGATGATGTGAGATGACAAAATGCTTTAAGTCAAGAACTTTCACCTTTTCACTTAGAGGAAGCCCTTTCGGCTTCTCTTTGGTGTATCCGAATTGCTAGCAAAACTACTCTTGCATTTTGGGGCCATTATGAAATAAAATAAGAGTTACTTGGGGGCATCTCCATTCGGGACCCCCTCAGGAGCTCTAACCCTTTGCTTTCAATAAACTATCCTTTTTTTTTTAAACTCCGGGGGAAAAAAAGGGCAGCTGTATGGCTCAGTTGGTTAGAGCGCGAACTCTGAACAGGGTTGCCAGTTCGATTCCCACCTGGGCCAGTGAGCTGTGCCCTCCACAATTAGATTGAAGGACAACTACTTGGAGCTGATGGGCACTGGAGAAACACACTGTCTCCCAATATTCCCCAATAAAAATAAAATTAAAAAAAAAAAAGTTACTTGAAGACAAGTCGCTCTGCGGCAGTCGTTCTGATAACCAAGATGGCCACTAAATGACTACCAGCCAGGGAATGTCTACAGTGTGGAGACACGGGACAAAAGGATGTTTCATATCCCAGGCAGATTGGAGTGGGATGGTGCAAGATTTCATCATGCTACTCAGAATGGCACACAATTTAAAATGTGTAAGTTGCTTATTTCTGGAATTTTCCATTTCATAATTTTAGACCATGGTTGACTGTGGGGAACTGAAAATGCAGAAAGCGAAACCGCAGATAAGGGGGTGACTAGTGTACATTTCCTGTTCTCAGTCTTAACCAGCCATTTCTCCAAAAAACCCTGGTTTCTTTCAGTGGGAAATGACATTTAGAGATAAGAAGTGAATTCTGCTGCTGCTGCTATCGATTGGGGATGAGATGAGAACGCAGACTGTGGTGGGCGTGCAACAGCTGGCTCCAACATGGCGGCTTCTGTGACTGTGATGCCTTGTCTTGGGGACTCGCAGTTTCAGGCTGGTCTTTTTGGACCCGTTTTTCCCACCATGAAAATCAGGGGGATGTGCGGTCCTTGTCCACTGGGGTGGCTTTGAGTATAGTTCATCCGGTATAATCCCTGGGTTGTTTTCCTACTCATTTTTTTTTTTTAAGGACAGACTTTATTTTATGGCTTGGGAGGTTTCTTTGTTGTTGTTTTTTTATGTCACATTATTGATGTACTGTGCTCACAGGAAATGCAGACGCATACCTGGGGTACGAGGAGGCTCAAGGAAGTGTCAGGACACCTGTATAAATATAAGTGACAGAACTGAACTCTGATTATAATCAAGCAAAAAATATTCAGTGCCACAGAAGACTTGCTTCGTCCCAGGCTGTTCAGCAGGTCTACCCATCCCTGGAGGCAACCGTTCTTGGCAGAATCCTTCCTGCTATGCTCAGAAGGGTTCCTGACTCCTGGGGAATGGCCGCTCTTTCTAGCAGCAATCCTCCCTCTTATTCTTTCTTGTGAATTCTCTGTAAGAACAAACCTCTTAAGTGATACGCAATCCTGGGCCCTGGATTCCTGCCATCGACTGTTCCTGGGGCCACAACTCCCAGGAAAATAGGAAGTCTGAGATAAAAGGACAAGAAGAAATGTGCCTCCCTTGTGGTGCTAAGGAACCCCCACATTAGGCTTCTAAGTTTTCAGATGCTGCAGCTCAGTGAACACATGGCACCAGGGTCCCCTTTTTATGGGTATTCTCTCCCCCACCCCACAGCCACTTGGCATCTTTTGTTCTCAGCTTTGATTCTTAGACGTAGTTCTGGAGCAACATGGTAAATCCCACTCAATGTCTTGGCATATGTGGCAAAGAAGCTGGATTTTGACCACCACACCACGAAGCTAGTGCCCCTTCTCATTCTTTCAACCACCACTACTCATTGGTTTGGACAGCAAGGTATCTCCTACTTAGACCCTGTGAAGGAAGTCCAGTTTTCCCACTTGCAGGATACAAGTCTGTTTGAGGATCTCAGTTTTGACATAGAACCTTGGGAGGAAGGTTAGTGAAAATTCTAATATGAGCAAAAATATGCTGATATATTAGGAGTCTAGGGATACTGTCTTCTTATCAGGCATGGCTCAAATGAGATGCACGAAGAGGTCCCTTCTCCTCTTTCACAGACATCCTCCCAGTTTAAAGGCCTGTCGGATGTCCAAGTATGTCAGATAGAAGACCCTACCTTGCCCTTTATGTTCTCATCAGTCCTTGTTAAGAATCTCGGTATTAGTTTAGTATGACATGAGTATATTCTTAGGGAATATCAGATGCATGGAATGGCCACGTTACTGTAGGTAACTAATGTGGACTCTCCATCTTGTTGGAAGTTTTGGGTGTCTAACATAAATATCAGCCCCAGAGAGACTTAGTTCATTCTTTCCCCAAGCTCTTTTCCTGGAGTAGACTATTGCTCACACCTAATCTTGGCATCTGGGGTGAAAAACGAGTATCTGATATTACCATGTATTTGTTTTGTTTTCTTTTCTTTCAAATGATTTATCACACATTTACTAAATGCCTGCTATGTAATAACAATTGTACTTGGGGGCGTTTGTACAAATGAGTTATGGTGCCTAGGCTCCAAGAACTCACTGGACAGTGGAGGAAGAAACAAGTAAGACGTGTAATAAACATTATTGGTCAAATCCAGGTAAGGTATATGTTAGTGCAAAGGACAGAGAGGTCAATTCTCAGTGGGGTGTAAATAGGTTTAACTTACTTTAGTTTCCTTAAATGACACAAGAACCAGTTGATTCCAGAAGCTTCAGGGACCCTATCTGATACAAGAACTTCGTCTAGCATATAAATGATGATTGAGGGCAAGACGCTGACTGTCAGGCACAGTAGAGATCCATGAACGACTGGTCCACGAAGGTGAGTCCCACTGGTTTCTCCTGCTTTTAGTGATTTCGGAACTTATATGCTGGCATAAATTCTAAGGGATGAACAGAGCAGATATGGGACATTACTCTTCTACTCTTAAAAGTAGTGAGCCGCCGAGCACCACAGACATTTGCAGGGCTAGTTTGGACCTTCAAGGGCATCTGGTCAACAGCTCATGTTACAGATGATGACACTAAGATTCAACTTCACCCTGGGTCATATAGCATAGTGGTGCAGGTGCCCAGGCTCCCTGGGTTCAAATCCTGGCTGTGCTACTTCATAGCTGAGTGGTCTTGGTTAAGTTACTGTGTGTCTCACTATATGTACCTGTAAAATGACCAACTTCATTGGATTGTTATCAGCAATAAAGAAATATATATGTAAGTACTTAGGACAGAGTCTGTGCCCTTGTGAACTATTATTATAACCATTAATTTGAGTTATTTGCTTAAGGTTCTACAGCTAAATGGTGGCCGGGTGTAATGACAGAGACAGAGAGGCGGATGAGATGTATTCTGCATTGCTGGCAGAAGTCTGCTTGCTGTAGAACCCCCTGATGCCCAGATGGAGCCATGAGCTGCAGAAAAACAGCTTTCCCAATCCGAGAAGGGAGAGGACTGCCCAAGGATTAAAGGACTTTTGTTCCAAAGACACCTGAAGGTCCTGCTTATTATAGGATTTGGCAAATAGTTGCTTTTATTGGTGGCAGTTGTATAATTGGGTGATCAACATCTTCACTGTAAAGCACCCATGTACGACGTGGAGCTAAATGTACATTTCTGAAAGCCAAGGCCATGCTAACACTTTAACACAGATCTTCCTTAAGATGTAGAGAAAAGAGCCCATTAACTCCCTGTTGCTGAACAGCAGGCCGTTCAGATATAGGGTCAGTGTTCTAGAACAAACTAACAAAATGGCTGAAGAACAAACAAAAGCAGCAATGACAAACCCAAGAGGTACTTAAATTCAGGTGAGTAGGTTGATCTCCGCAGGTAAGAATTAGTTCCTGGACTGGAAGGCAGACGGAAGTTTTCCGAGTGCTGCCAGCATTTAATGCTATGCCACGAGCATAAAATAAACTGTATGTCATTAGTTTGCTTCTCTTCAGAAACCTGTTAGTTTAAAGGGAGTATTCAACTGGCATACAAAGGACGACGTGGCACAAAGGACCCAGGTGGCAAACCTGAAGAAAAGCTTTTTGGGGTCTGATTTGGGTAGTACCCTCTCTTTGCCTGCTATGTCAGGGAGCTGGGCACATGCCAGGCCTTGCCCTACAGTTGCGGGCAGTGCACGTTACTGTCTACCCTAAATGACTTTGCTACGCCACTGTCTCCATTAGCATTTTTTTACTCTTCCTGCACTGCACTTATCAGGTTTCTTGACATTGAAAACAATAGCTCCTCAGAATGTTTTTCAAAGGTCTATTTGACTTCCACCTTTCACAGAGAAGTTTGAAGTGTCTGAGAGAGGTTGTCCTAGAGAAAAGACCAGAAAAGTGGAAGAATGATGTATGTGCTCTGCGATGACCACCTGACAATCATACAGCAATTTGGGGGCTCCAGCAACACAACAAAAAGAAACACACATGTTTATCACCATAAGTGCTGTGTTTAGCAGACCTGCCTGGCTATTTGGCACAAACCATGCAAGGAAATCTTCCCCCCCTCCACCCCCACCAAGCTGAGGTGCCAGTTGGTTGCCGATCAGCCGATCATGGTGACACACAGTAGCCGGTGGCAGCACACAGTAGCCCACGGCCACTCGTGCTGGCTGCTGGCCGCTAGCCAATGGCTGCTCCTGGCAGCACACGGTAGCCCACGGCAGCTCACGCCAACCTCCGGCTGCTCACGACAGCCTAGCTCCAGGGAGAGCCATTGTTCACAATCTTAGCTGTAGAGGGAGCAGCTCACTGGCCCATGTGGGAATTGAACCGGCGGCCTTGGTGTTAGGAGCCCCCCACCCCCACCCCCAGCGCTCCAACCTCCTGAGCCAACCACCTGAGCCACCTGCCCGGCCCTGGAAATCTTTTTAAAGCTAAGGAATCATTTTACCACACCCTGGGACATCTTTCTCGTGGACCTTTGAAATGCAATCAAAGATGATAGCACCCCCACCCCGTCTCCCTTTGGATAAGGCCAATTAGATAACCTAGATGGCCGCCCTGACCACCAAGTGAAGTCAGGATGAATTCTGTGTGACAGATGGCGTTGTCACGTCCTCTCCCTTGGGTGTTATTTGTTGTTTTGCTTGTGAACTTGTTTGTGATGAGCTGTAGCCGGTTGGCTGTACAAAAGGGAGAAATTTCTTTCTGCCTTTGCAATCTCTCAGTGGATTGCCTATGATGTATATCTAATTCTGGCTTAATGGTTATTCAACAATTTTCTTTCTCTTCGACCTTTGTGGAGAGGTTTTCCGGGTCAAGAGAAGATTTTGTTTTTAATTCTATTACCCCAAACTAGCTTCTCCACCCTCCTTCCCTTTGTTTGCTCAGTGCCAGCTATACTGGCCTTTCTACTCATTTATAAAGCACCAAGCATGTTCCTGAGTCAGGCTCTTGCATTTGTTGTTCCTTTGGCTTAGCCTAGTTTCTGCACACACATTTCCTGTGGCTTGCTTCCTTCTTTGACCTGGTCACTCCTCAGAGAAGCCGTCCTGACCATAGCTCACCCCGCCTCTCCTTTACCTCGCAGCACCAGTCACTGTCTAATTGGCTCTTGTCTGTCTCTGCTCCAGCAGGTAACCTCTATGAGGCCAAGACTTGTTCTGTGTTGCTCACCACTGTGTCTGCAGCACTGACAGTGCCTGGTGTTGGGGGCACATAATTAAAAATAAGTCTCCTTTTGACCCAGAAAACCTCTCCACAAAGGTGCCTCCGCCATAACAATTACCAACATTGCAGGCAGACTACAGTGCAATTTGGCCATTACTTCTCAGCCCTCCCTCTCTGGGCACTGGTGGAAATTTGGGCTAGATGTGGCCAGGGTAGGGTTATCCTGCTTGAATCTCCTTTCTGCCTTCCTGGTGCTGCCCTTGCGTGTCCGTATCCCTACATGATTCTGCGGGCCTCCCTGGCCCTGTTGGGAACACGGTGTGAGGGTTCTTTCTGCATTCACTCTGCTTAGGTTCCTCTGCTGTATGTCTCCACGGCCCCGGATGTCTCTGTCACACAGTCACACACCAGTTTACAGTTCCTACGCCAGGAGTCCAGCATATAGTAATTTCTCAACAAATGTGAAATAAATGAATTCACCAGCCAAAACTTGGATTTGATGTCATGTCTGGGATAGCACTTGTCACCATGAAACTGGGCTGTGGTATCCCTCTTCCTTTCCATCAGACTAATTCCTCCAAATATGGAGGACGTGGGAGGTTAGATGACTGACCACATCCTGGGGAAGGGTAGGTATGATCTTAGAAAGTGAACTAGGGTTCTTTTGTTGATAATGGAGTCTTCAGAGAATAAGAAATGCTGTATCTTCAGAGAATAAGAAATACTGTATTTGTATGCAGAGGCTGAAGTAACATAAAATAAGTCTGTTAGGCTCTGCCTAGCCTTTCCAGTTGCCTCAAAAAAGAGGTCCACAGCAGCCCAGAGGGCTCTCAGGCCGTCGGATCCAGGTTCAGTATTCCAAGACAAGCACACCTGCTAACCATGACCATTCAGGAGACAGAACATTCTGTATAGAAAGGCTGGGAAGTCATTTTAATATTAAATCCTTGCCTCGGGCACCCTCAATCATTGACTCCCTCATTAAACAACACAGAGATGTGAATTAAAGTTCCATTTTTTTCTTTTTACCAAACGGCATTATTTTTACCTTTCTATTTCTGTGAGAAAGTTCTAAGAAATGGATATGCCAGTTGAGCCTGTTATAAAGATAAATACTGTGTCTTCAGAAATGAGGGGCATTCTAGCTGGAAAAAGAAAAGTTTGGCCAAAGGGGAGTATGAAACAGCATCATCTTTTGACCCAGGAAGAGCCCCTTCCTTGGACCTTGGACTTTAGAAGGCCCCGTATCACAAACACACACCCAAGAACTTATTGAAGACCATCGTGCACCTCTGCCCCTTGGACCCAGACGATTATTGCGGACATAACACAACCCATAACTGTCAACATTCACTTTTATGAATAACACTGCTCAAGCCCCAGAGAAAGGCTTCTTCATCCTTTGCCCTATGTCTTCACAATCAAAAGTGACAGTGTCTGGCTGCTGTGAAGGTTTGTGGGTTCTTCAAAGGCACACACATTTTGGGCAAGCTACTAGTGGAAACAAGCAAAATAGCAGACCAGCCAGATGTTTAACAAAGAGGCAAGGGAAAGAGACAGCCAAGAGTACACATGGGATCCCATGCACTCCTGGGGGTCCAGAAGGCGTGTGCATGTGCTAGGCTATACCCATGTGGGAACAAAAGCAGCCTCAGAGCATTCCCCGGGCCACACAGATCCATTAGCAAAGGGCAGAACCCTTACTGGCTCAAGGGACTAAAGCCAAACTCTGACTAAACACTGGCTGAACAAGAAGCTACTCTGACCTAGGGGTGACTCCTAAGAAGGCAGACTTAAAAATATCACATTCATCTTTGGTGGCCTGGAAGACTACAAATGCCCAAGGCTGCAACCCCTCAAAAGCGAGAGTCTTTAAGCTACTAGTGAGTACGGGACAAAACTGTAAACTCTAAACTCTGAAAGCAGTCTCCAAGCCACACACACCTCCAGTAGGAAAGAAAAAACAATCTAGCTGGCTAAGGGGACATAAGTACAACCTGTGACCAGTAAGTGGCTTATGCTGATCTGGGGTGGTCTGTAGGAAGTCAGGTTAAAAGATAAAAACAATTATTAAGAGAAAAAAATCTGAGTGGAGACATCATAAGCTGCACACTGTGCATACAAATCAGGTCAGACTTCACAGAATCTGATAAAAATGACACAAATAAACAAATACCCAAACAAACAACAATAACAAGGTCCAGGGCAGGAGCGGATGCCCTATGTAGTATAGCTATAATGTATTATCTAAAACACCTGATTTTCAACAAAAACTTTACAAGACATGCAAAGAAACAGGGAAGTATGATTCATACACAGGGCAAAAAAATCAGGCACTAGAACCTGCTTTTGAAGGGGCCCAAAAGTTGAAGATATTTGAGAAAGACTTAAAAGTAGCTATTACTGTGTTTCCCCGAAAATAAGACCTAGCAGGACAATCAGCTCTAAAGCGTCTTTTGAAGCAAAAATTAATATAAGACCCAGTCTTATTTTACTATAATAAAGACCTGGTCTTATATAATATAATATAATATAATATAATATAATATAATATAATATAATATAATACCAGGTCTTATATTAATTTTTGCTCCAAAAGACGCATTAGAGTTGATTGTTCGGCTATGTCTTATTTTTGGAGAAACATGGTATAAGTTTGTTTTTAAAACCAGAGGAAATATTAAATGAAGATATGATAATAATGGCTCATGAAGTACAGAATGTTACTGTAATGGATAGAACTATTAAGTAGAAAATCAACAAGAACGGAGAAGATTATAAACCAGCTCAAACTCAACCTAACACACATCTATAGAACACTCCACCCAACAACAGTAGAATACACATTCTTCTTATGTGCCCATGAATATTTTTTAGAAGAGACCATATGCTAAACCATAAACCTCGATACATTTAAAAGGATTGAAATCATACAAACTATGCTCTCCAACCACAAGGAATTAAATTCAAAATTAATGACAGAAAGAAATTTGGGAAATACACAAATACGTGAAAATCAACACTCCTAAATAACCAATGAGTCAAAGAAGCCACAAGGAAAAATTAGAAAATATTTTGAGATAAGTGCAGATGAAACTCAACAAGTATGGAATGCAGCAAAAGGAGTGCTTAAAGGAAAACATGAAACCTATGTTTTAAAAAGAACTATCTCTAAAATAAATAAATAAATACATACATAAATAACCTAATCTTCTACTTTAGGAAACCAGGAGAAAAGAGAGAGAGAGAGAGAGAGAGCGTGATTTAAACCCAAAGCAAGTAGAAGGAAGGAAATAATAAAAGGTACAGTAGAAATAAATGAAATGCAGAATAGAAAAGCAAGAGAGAATGACCTTGGGGTAGGCAATGATATGACACCAAAAGTACAAGTGAGAAATGAGACTGATAAATTGTACTCCATCAAAATTTTAAATGTTTGTGCTAGAAAGGACACCACTAAAAAAAATGAAAAGACAACTCACAAACTGGGAGAAAATATTTGCAAATCATATATTGATAAGGGACTTGTATCCTGAATATATAAAGAACTCTTACAACTCAATAATAAGAAGACAAACCTATTAAAATATGGTCCAAGGATTTGACTAGACATTTCTCCAAAGATGATATATGAATGGCAAATAAGTATAGTGAGAGCTGTTCAACAACCTTAGATATCAGGGAAACAAATTAAAACCACAGCATACCAGTTCACATGCACTAGAATGGCCATAAAAAAAAAAATTCTGGGGAGAATGCAGAAATATAATCCCTCGGGTATTGCTGGTGGGAAAGTAAAATGGGCAGCCACTCTGGAAAATGCTTTGGCAGTTCCTCAAAATTTTAAGCATAGAGTTGACATATAATTCAGTAATTAGGTATCATCTACCCAAGAGAAATGAAAACATATATCCACACAAAAACTTGTTTGTGAATGCTCATAGCAGCATTATTTGTAACAACCAAATGTGGAAACAACCCAAGTATCCACAAACTGATGAATGGAAAAATACAATGCAGTACCTCCATACAGTGGAAGATGATTATTTGGCAATAAAAAGCAATGAAGCACTGACACCTGCTACAACATAGATGAACCTTGAAAACATCACGCTAAGTGATGTAAGTAGCCAGTCACAAAAGACCATGTATTATAGGAACCCATTTACACAAAATGTCCACAATCGGCAAATCTATAGAGACAGAACACAGATTAGTGGTTGCCTTCAGCTGGCAGGGGAAGGAAGAGAGTTGGGGGACGGGGTGACCGTGCATGGGCATAAAGCTTCTTTGGGGGATGAAGAAAATGTTTTAAAATTAGGTTATGGTGATGGTTGCACTACTCTATAAATTCATTGAATAATTAAAATCCATTGACTGGGGCCGGCCCGGTGGCTCAGGCCGTTAGAGCTCCATGCTCCTAACTCCGAAGGCTGCCGGTTCGATTCCCACATGGGCCAGTGGGCCTTCAACCCACTGTTGACTAAGAGCCCCCTGCAACTAAGATTGAACATGGCACCTTGAGCTGAGGTGCCGCTGAGCTCCCGGATGGCTCAGTTGTTTGGAGCGCGTCCTCTCAACCACAAGGTTGCTGGTTCGACTCCCGCAAGGGATGGTGGGCTGTGCCCCCTGCAACTAGCAACGGCAACTGGACCTGGAGCTGAGCTGCGCCCTCCACAACTAAGACTGAAAGGACAACAACTTGAAGCTGAATGGCACCCTCCACAACTAAGATTGAAAGGACAACAACTTGACTTGGAAAAAAAAAAATCCATTGACTTGTACACTTAAGTGGGTGAACTATATAGTACATCAATTGTATCTCAATAGGGCTGTTGAAAAAAAAAAAAGTCAGGGGTGGGCCTGGTATTGAAAATAGAATTAGAGAAGACAGGACATATCATAGGGGCATTGAATGCAGTTTCCTACCATGTCCAACAAGCTGACTTCTAGAAAGTTGGGCCTCTTTCCGTTTAACCCAGCATTCCTCTAACTCATCAAGGGGATCTTATAGCAGAGAGGAGCCGATGGCTGACACTTGTCAAGAATCCCAATGCTGAGTCATTCCAAAGCATACTCATTCTAGAAAAACGGTTGTGCTTCAGTGGAAAAAGTGGGTGTCATCTAGAATAGAGCCTTCCAGGTGAGCTGATTTTTGTCTTCCATTCCCTTCGAGCTATTTTAGAGCTCTGTAAATAGCAGGTAGGTGATGGACATGCCAAGTGTGTCCTTCCTGTCTGCCCTCACCCTCCTCCCTGTGGAAAAACCAGTTTTGCCCCCTTTTGCAATTCAATTTAATCGTCTTTCCTCTATGTTGATTTTTGTGCTGCTGCACTTCACTTTTGAATCAGTTGCTACATCTGCCTGGTCCTCTCAGGAGTAAAAGAAAACCTTGAACACACTCTCGTGTTTCATATCTGTATGAGAGTCGTTATCTTACCTTTTACTGAAAATTATCTAACAGCTCTTAACTTCATGTAAGGTCTCACACATTCTGTTGGCTGGGGTATAAAGAAGACTAAAGTCAGAAGCTTTAGCTTAAAAGGAGCAGACAGTAGATCTTACCAAACATGAAAATTGTGATGCTTGAAAAACTACTGGAAAATCTTTTTTTACTAAAATCTGTATTTCTCTGGACCTCACTTTCTGCCCAGGCACCCACGACGGCACCCAACACCAGGAAACTAGAACTCTGGATTATCCTGCCTCACCCAGATGGCTTCAAGGACTCCAAGTTCTACCCACCCTTGAAGTGGTGAGAGGCACAGGCTGTGCCCGGAGCTCAACTTGTGCCCAGCAGCTCAACTAGACCTCCGTGCTTTGTGGAGGTCAGAGACCACACTGAGAACCCGTGTCTTCCTCAAACACGGGATGAGATGAAAAAGACACCTCGTTTAGTCAAACCACTGCTGTGGGTAAGAAAAATGCCTTCCCATTGTGCACTGCAGTCGCCTGGCATTGCAAACAGGCACCAGGGCGGAGGGTTACTGCTCGTATGACAAGGATGTGGACGAACTTGGGACAAAAGGTCATTAAGACAGAGTTATCACTTGGCTCAGGTCTATTCAGAAAATGCTGAGAGTCAGTGTCTGAGCACTGACAGATAAGGTGTGCTCAGAGAGCGACAGACTGACTCAGTCCTAGGAGAGACTTTTCTCCTCGCTGCAGCCCGTGTCCTGCAGCAGTGCCATGGGTTCCGGCGTGTGGCGTGGGGAAAAGGCACGCCACACACTGGATTATTTTAAGCAGCTCAGATTCGTGTTTCTACCTTTTTCATCCTCCCTGGGGAAGGGTGTTTAAGCACTTTATTGGTGCATATTGGGTGAAGGCCGAGGACTTTGGGTCCAGATTTAGAAGCTGTGCATTGGGAAGCATGGACACTGCCGTGTGTGAGCAATGGCCCCCACACCCCAAACCTTCAAAGCCCTGCTCTTCCAAACTGCACCTTCCCTCCTTCACTGCTGGAAAACCTGTTTTACCATACTGTAAGCAATGTTTTTACTATTAGTAACCTTGCTGCTTCTCTGATGTCTCTGTTTTCTACAGCTGACCCCTCGATATCATTTCTCTAAGTTGTCCACTTGCTCCAAGTGTTAAACGTTTTGTTTTGTTTTTCATGTCAAGGCAGACTTAATAATTTCTCAGAGGCATCACTGTGCTTTGGGTAAGAATGTAATCTCCAGGTCAGTTGGATCTGGTCCCCAAGCCAGTGGCTTTCTCAGTGATCGTGGGCAAGCCGCTCACTCACAGAGGTGATCTCCTCGACTGGAAAAGGGGGTTGATAATCGTGCCCCCTCCTGGAGGGGCTATGAGGTCTGCGTTAGGGCAGGCGAAACATTCCACAGTGCCTGGCTCAGAGCACGGCCGCGGATGTGCAGGGGTCATTGTTATCACGGTCAAGGTCATGACTAGACGATAAATCTGCACAGAATGGCAGCTCCCTGCTCTTCGACGGTGTCTTCATAATAATCTCACGAGGTAGATGCCATTTGCTTTTCCCATTTGCAGGTGAGGCGGGATGTTTGAGTAACTTGTCCCAGGTCACAGGAGGAAGGCAGCAGATCACAGCACTCTGGAAAGCTCACAAAGTGTACGTTCTTTGCGCCAGGTCTGATAAGCACACTGTATGCAGAGCTTTGTTCATTTGAAAACACCACTGTGGCAAGCCCCCGATGCCTATAAATCAGTGGTTCTGAACTTGGCCATGCATCGGAGTTACCCGGGAACCAAGGAAATACCTATGCCTGGAAGAATACCTATCCCTCGAGATTGCAGTTTAAGTGTGGGTGCAGCCTGGGCATTACAATGTTTTAAAGCTTCCTCGGTGGCTCTAATGTGACCCAAGGTTGAGAACTGCTACTCAAAATACTTAGGAAATGAGAGGTTCTCATGGTGGCACAAAGGTCTTGTAGGGGAAGACTGCTAGGGGGGGTCTCGAACCTCATGGGTTCCCCGTAGTTTTCTTACCAAACTTGTGCCATTGCATGGAGGCTGTGCAAGTCTCCACCAGCCCATGCACTTGTCCAGGGTACCCAGGGGTTTGGAACCTGATGAAAGCGAGGTTCCCTGTAACGGGTGTCTATGTCTCATAAAGTTCTCCATTCAGAAATTGGCTTCGGAGACAAAGGAAAGGAAGGCGGACTTGTTTGAACAAACGGACTTTTCCTTCAAGCCATGCCAGCCTTTAAGCCTTCATAAAGCAGTAAAGGTGGCCCCTCCTTTCTCTGGCAGACACTGAGAGACTCAGCGAGCCACCGTGAGGACCAAGGGTGTGCACTCTCAGGCCAGGATACCCAGGAGCCCTCACCTCCCTGCTGCCTACACCAAAGCCCCAGGATATACAGAAGTTTCCCCAAGGGCCCGACCCACCTGTAGCCATGAAGTCCTACCTGCAGAGAGGCAGTCGTCTGAGACAGGTTTTCTGCTGGCTCTTGCTTTTGGCAGCATTGCTCTCCTTCTTCTTTGCCCTGTCTTCCTTCATTAAGGAACCCAATACAAAGCCTTCCAGGTAAGAGCCTGACCCTTTCCCAGCTCGTCATCTTTTATTAGAGGAACTTGAAATCTACGACCCAGGAAGGAGCGGGGAACTCTGAGACACCGCTGTGTGCACATCGGGGGGTCAGGGACCCAGAATGTTGTCCAGAACCACGGGCAAGGAAGATCTAAGGGGAGGCTTGGGGGACGTGGAGGTGGTGGGAGTGGGGAAACGAGGTACCCCAGATGCCGTGGGGCTTGTATACAGAGGAAAGGCAGGCAGGAATCTGAGACCTGCTGGGCAGGGTCTCCATAAGGCGGAGATGGAAAGCAAGACTATTTTCCCCTTTGGGACTGTAATAAGAGCAGCTGTGGGGTTAGTTCTCACATGCCATTCTCTGTGTCCTAAAGTGACAGATTCACCCTGTGTATTCCGTTTATTTCAAAATCACACTCTCCCTAAGAAGTTGGTTAGTAAAATGGGAGACCTCTCACGAAGGGAGGCAGCTTCAATACTGGGCCTCTGGTTAATCCTTCCAAAGGACTTTCTAGACCAGTTTTCTTCTCAAATAAACACATCTCCAGCAGTGTGACCCCTTTCTTTCCAGACTTAATTTTTTGGGGAATGATTTTGTTTCACTGTTCTTAAAATTTGAAAGGAATGCATATCTCATAGCTTAAAAAAAATACAGAAGGATGAAGCAAGAAGTGAGGGTCTCTCTCTCTCTCCATTATGCCCCAGGTCTACCCACTCTTCAGGGGTGACCACTCTTAACACTTCGGTGTACGTATATATGATTATTTTATTATTGTAGCTAACACTTCTAATACTCACTATACGCCAGGCACTATTCTAAATGCTTTATGTGTATGAACGCACTCATTCTTGTGCGTATGCGTGTCCTGAGCCACAGAGAGCTTAAGTGCATTACCCAGTTCACCCCACTCGTGACAGAACCAGGATTCAAACCCAGAGCCCCAGAACTGCTTCGTTACCTGCTGGGGGCAAGTCATGTGATACCCACTCCAGAAAAGTGTAGTGGGGACACTGAATGCTGCCGCGGCAGCGAGAGACATGGTCCCAGGGTGAAATTTCATGGGGGGAGCCTTATTGCAAAGGAGAGCCCTGCCCCAGGAATGCCACCTTCACTGACCCTGCAGAGACCAGTGTCAGCAGGGCCCTGGCGTCAGACAGAAGCCCACACAACTTCAATGTGAGTAGGGATGCTGCAGCCACCCACCCCAAACAGGTGGTCACTTAAGTAATAATACCAGAACAGCTGGGCCTTCAGAAGGAACATATTCACACTGTTTGACCAGGATTCTCGCCTCCCTCTCCTTGCAGCTTCCCACCTTCCTACCCACCCACCAGGGTCTTAGTTCTGGCCTGGCTGGGTGGGGGGAGCGGGGAATGGATGGAAAAGAGCTTGGAACCAGATAGGACATCTGGAGCTTTAAATGGGATTAGACTGAATTTCGAGGCTCTTTTTTTTTTTTTTAAACTTCCCTGTGATTTTTTTTTTTTAGACTGAGTTTTAATCATTGAAAGTGACTGTAAAGTTATTGAATCTGCCCAAGACATTCGGGGAGAGGAACAGGGCTGCACACTGAGCTCTCTCAATAAACTGTTCACATAATTCTACTCCAAGACAAATAACAGAGAGAGTGAGTGCCACAAGAGTAGAGGTCCCTGGAGGAAAGGATTTTGTGTCCGTGGAAAACTTCAAAGGGAAGATGGAATCTAGGAGACAGGCAGGGCTCGCTGAGTGTGAGTGAAAGGCGTGCGGTCAGAATTAACTTGGAGGCGACCTCAATAATTGTCCTTGTCCTTGGCTGAGCTGTGGGAGGACCCGCCTCACAGAAAAGAAGGGCTCACTCTAGGGAGTAGAGGGCATTTATGAAGGTGGGGCCGAGGGTGGCTGCAAAAGGCTCTTAGGAAGGGAGGCGGCTTCGTGAAAGCTGTATTTTAAAATGATTAATCTGTGAAAAGTAAACACGCTAGATGGGAAGAAGGGGTGAATCACCACTTTGGCCAAGGGGGTTGTCTTGTCTTGTATCTGTGATTCTTGACCTAATGCTCGCCATGGTTTTTAACACATTTTCTTACCTGCTTACCTGATCCCACCCTCCAGCAAGCACCCCTCCTCAAAGTCCTCCCATCTCCTTAACTCTAGGACAAGACTCACGTCTGTGGGTCTGGGGAGCACTGTGTTTGTGTGTATGTGTGCACCCTGGGGAGGGAGAGCACCCAACTTTGGAACCAGCTTCCCACCACTGTGGCCCTCAATGAGTTCACTTAGGTGAACGGCATGTCAGAGAGAGCTCAGCGTGCCTCTGTTGGCGGACAGTTTTGGACAGTGGATCCAGACACTGAAGCAGTGACTTAGCTGTTTGTCCTCTTTTGTTCCCATTCCATGCTGTCCCCATTAGGACTGAACTGGCTGACAACAAAATAAGCAAAAGAATTGGCCTTGATTTGAATAAAGGACACTCAAATAACGACAGAATAAGGATTTCTGTACATTTTTCCAGCATCCAAAGAGAACTAGGACAAAGCACAGCTTTTAGTCATTGAAGCAACTTGTAGACACATCTCACGTTTCAAAATTCTGAAATGGAAATCACTTATTCTCATGTGAAAACTTTCAGGATTTCCCAGGAAAAATAAACTTCCAACTTTGAAAAGAAAAGCAGAAAGGCCAGTTTCCATTTCAGATAAGACCAGACGACAGGGCTCTGTGGACACCAAGGGAATTCTGGAAACTCCAGGCCAGGCTAACGAAGTGGGTGCTGGAGACCAGAGCACCCCAAAAGGGAGGGTCCTTTGGCAGGAAGTGAGGAAAGACATGTTGGGGTCCCACAGTTGGCTCCCCTCTCAAAGAGAAGCAGAATGACAGCTGGGGGTGGGGACCAGATGAGAAACCCTAAGAAGAAGGCATGCTCCAATGAGCTGACTGTGGCGGACGCCAAGTCCAGGACAGGAGGACGAGAGGAGAGGCACATAGTGTGACCGGCCAGTCACTGGCCTGCCCCTTCGGGTGTCTGTACCATAGCATGGAGGAACCCAGTGCAGAATGAAGTAGGGAACCAAGGAGGTCCTTACAGCTCCTTTCTTATTCTTAATCCTCTACTCCCACTGACTTTATTGGTAACCTTTGATTTGGGGTATTTTGCCAAATTTCAGTCTGGCATGTGAGTCAACATTAATACCCCTTATATTGTCTCGAGGACTGTATTCTGGGGAACCGACTGCTCTCTTGCCAACAGTTTCTCCATGGCTTGAGGCACTTCAGCACTTTGAACCTTTGCCATGTCTTTGCTTTCAGGTTCCCCCTGGTGATGTGTACTTAAGAATTTAGAGGGAGGACGATGCCAGATTATTATTCTTTTATTTGTTTCATTGATTGAATAGAGCTGTGTGACGGCTGCTAATGACACATTTATTTTGAAAAGGGCAACATTTTATATTTTTACCTCCCAGATAGACCAGAATTATGCAATAAAATTGCTTTTTGCTTGGATGTGACTGATTTGCCTGTCCCTCTGAACTTGAGGCTCTTAATAGAAAAAGATCCTGCGGCCCCGCCCAGCCCATGGCCTATGTATAAGCTCACGTTCCCACAGGGTCCTCCAAGATGAATGCAGGGCACTCGGCATGCGAGTGGAAGCAATTTGAGTGTTTAGCAAATACCGTACCTGAGAATAAGTAATGCCTACACCAACACCCACATCCCTAGCAATCGCAGGTGTATTTAATTATGGGGAATTGAAATGAAACATAATGACACAATTCTGTCACACCTGGGTCACTGCTGCAACTTCCTGTAAAACATAAACAAGTCATCACTAACTTGTAGCATTTGCAGGCTGAGCAGTCCTGCAGGGAGTGGCTGGCCTCCTGCCCCTACACCAGACTGTAGAGAGGAGCGCCGTATGCTGTACCTCTTTGGGACTGGAGTGACCTCTAGGCAGATGGCCAGCTATCCACGCTGTGTGTTTGATGAGTGGGATATGAAAGACCACCCCACTCACAGCCATGCCAGGTGCTTCAAGTTGGGAAGCAAAACTTCTATGGGTCTCTTGAGGCCCATAGAAGTGGAGGTGGGCATGAATCCAGCCAGAGTCATAGCTGAGTAACAAGAGTTGTTGGCTAAAAGGAGTTAACACCTGGGCTTTTGTTTTCCCTGGGAGCTTAAGCTCAATAATCAGCTTAAAGGGAAGCCGAGTGAGTCTCATCCCCACTCTCATGGCCCTCAAATCTTTCTACTAAATAGAGGTGGCACAAATCAATCAAGAAGGTGTTTCAGGCTAACTCTGGCTTTGCAGTCTGCATGCAGTGGGATTCTTTCAGAATGAATTCTCCGGAGGTGTCTGCCAGGTCATGAGACTGTCCCCTCTTCTTCCTGAGACTGTCCTCCCATGCACAGGTGGGCCCCAGGATGTCACATAGTGTGACCCAGACCCCTGGCCAGGGATGGATGGAGAAGGGACCCAAGTGGGTCAGAATCCCTCCCCTAAAAATTGGGAGCAAAGGGAGTCAATAGTCCCCAGAACAGGTGTTATGGGGTGGTCATCCGCCACCACCACTCGGGCTGAGGAGTAGAGAGAAAGACTCAGAGGGAGCAGAGGCGGAAACAGAGACACATCTCAGAGACAGACTCCTGGTTCCAGGCCTTTTGAGACTCTCAACCATTTCTTGCTCTTGGGTTCCTCAGGACACTTTCTATTCTTGTAATAAATTTCCTTTTTTTTTTTTGTTCGGGCTTAATTAACAATGAAAAACAAAACAAACAAAAAAAAGAATAAAAGCTTGAAGGCGATGAGCCTTCCCAGGCTGCCCCACGTCACAGTCTGTCGTTGCCCTGTGGCCTCTCTCTCTTTTCTGATCTGAAACATCTCTCATTCAAGTTCTTTGAGCCACATAACAAAGGCAAGAGCGTGTTCTACATAAGCCCAGTTAAAAATGTGTGTGTTCCAAGGAGGAGGTAAAGAGAATATCACTGCCAGGCTTTTCCTGACAACCTGAAGAGAATTCGGGTCCACGCTCAGTTTCAAGGTCAAAACAGAGTACCTTTCCTAGAGGAGCTGAACAAACGTGCTTCTGTGTGGCCCAGGAAGATAGGAACTATAACATCAATCAAGAGAGGGCCACAGAAGAGGGAGGCCATAAAGGAGGAAGGATCAACAGAGGCAATCTGCCTGCCTATTGCACGTAGCGCCTTGGGCCAGCCCTATATTTCTCTAACAATGAAAGATCTCCTTTGTCTTCTGCCTACATAACAGGTGCTGTGTATTCTGTGGGGTGCAAGGTCCGTGCCTTATTCAAAGTAGTATTCCTGGGCCCCACACAGCACGTGCCACTGAGTAGATATTTAGCAAACATTTGTTGAATGAGATGTTCTTCCTACGTGCATATGTCAAATTCTATTCCGCTTTTGTTTAAATCCATTTCTTTGGGGGCTCAGAGAGTCTTTCAAAAGCACCGATAGGACGGGACCCTGGGGTAGGGATGCCTCCTCGTAGTTTGTAATTTCAGAAAGAGATGATGTTGTCATTGAGGAAATCGAACCCCCCCAAACATGACTATGTAG
Source organism: Rhinolophus ferrumequinum (assembly GCF_004115265.2). Lineage (NCBI taxonomy): Eukaryota > Metazoa > Chordata > Mammalia > Chiroptera > Rhinolophidae > Rhinolophus > Rhinolophus ferrumequinum. The sequence goes on along the minus strand of NC_046304.1, from coordinate 51,247,809 downwards.
ACTTCCAGCTCCAACACGGGCACAGGAAATAGAGCTGGCACCAGCTACTTCCCACACTCACCCATCTCCCAGCACAACTCCTAATTACAACTTGATGTTCACTTATGTGATGACCCGTCATCTCCTTTAGATCTTGGGCTCCACGTGGCGAGGGAGGTGTGAGGCTAAGCTCACCGCCAAGGCCCCGGTAACTAGCCCAGTGCCCATCGGAGGTGCTCAGTAAATATCTGCTGCACAGAAATGTAACAGTGAAGCTGGGTGGTGGGCAGAGGAGTTGGAGACCGACCAAGCAGATCTCTGGGTTGTCCATGATCAATCAAGAATGACTGGGAACGACGCACCTCGGTGGGGGAGGGGAGGGAGGGAACTTACATGGTTGAGTTTGTATTTTGTGCCAGATGCTGAACACGTTATCACTTAATGCTCACAGCACACTTCTCTCAGAAGCAAAAGGCAGCAGCCCATTTTCCAGATCCAAAAACCGAGGGTCAGCCAGGTTAAGAAGGTTTCTCCCAGTCATCCTGGCTAATAAATGGAAGTGCTACCGTGTTTCCCCAAAAATAAGACCTACCCCCAAAATAAGCCCCAGTTAAGATCGTCAGCCAGACGGACGCATTTAGTACATTATGACGATGTTCCAGAAGAAGATGACATGACTGTATTTGAATAAATGTAGATTGTTGTACATGAAAAAACAAGATATCCCCTGAAAATAAGCCCTACTGGAGCAAAAATTAATATAAGACCTGGTCTTATTTTCAGAGAAACACGGTAGGATGGTCACCCAGGTGTAAGTGGCTACACACTTCATGCTCTTTCTCTTTCTCTTTCCATAACCTCAGCAGGTCTGTTATATGTATGTGGCTCTTAGTAGAAATGTGGAGGAAACAGACAAAGAGTGACCAAGCTGAGCGAGGGGGGCACAGGACGCCAAGTAAGAGTTAAGGACACCCGGAAATCCATTTGGGTCATGGCTAGGTTCCTAGAGAGGAAGATATTTTTTCCAGAGCTCCCAGGTATCCCCCCAAAACCTGTGTTCACAGAGACCCCGCCACAAAGTCCAGTAAAAGAGCCATGCAGAGCAGAAGATTCAGGCTTTTCTCTGCAGAACCTCATACTAATTTGCATAAATTATGTGATACTTTTGACAGCCTCACATAAAAGCAGAAAATAAAAATTAAAGTCAATCCAGTCCCCGGAACCAAAAAGCTTGAGTGCCAGAAGTGACACCAGCCACCCCGAATCTATCTTCTACCACTGCTAGAAAAAGCATTCTGGGGTAGAAATCAGCTTGTGTGCCCCGACTCCTTCCCTCAGCACGCACCCCCTCCAGCCAATCTACCATGTGAAATTCTTCCACAGCTCCTCCTGGATGAGTGGACAGATGACAAAGTCTAAACTCCTCCCTCCAACATACAACGCACATCATGACCTGGCCCTGCCTACCTGTTTGGGACCAGCTCCTGGTCTCCAGCCCCCAGCCCCACTCTGTTTCGTAAATACCTGATGGCTCCAACACACCTTGAGTTTTCGTGCTTCTGGAACTGAAACGTCCTCCTCCCCATCCTAACCTTTACTCTATGGAGGGGAGCTCCCCTAGGAAGCTGTCCTTGATGCCATGGTGTCCGGACGGAGCCCCTTCCTTCTCGCCCACCGAGCCCGCATGTCCCCCTGTGTATGCATCCTAATTACACGACTGCCCCTTCACTAGAGTTCTTCTTGCTTATAACCAGGATACACACCTTTCACTCATGATCTCCACCACCTGCCATGAGGTATGGCAGATGCGGTGGGCTCTGGACAAGTACTTACTGAATTTGCATTTGTTTCCTAACAAGCCCAACAAGCCACCATTTCTTTCTCAGCAGTGTTTGAAGTAAATCTGTAAGGCAGATCTTTTACCGAGATCTTGATTTCACAGTCAAGGTGGCAGCTCTAGTCTTAACATGAATGCGTCTTTTCCATCTTCTTGTGAACAAGATTAACTTTGTTCCCTACACTTTAAAAAAATAAATACAAAGGTCAACTGAATCATAGATATGCAGTGACAGGACTAGGGACATACGAACTCAGTGTTAGAACTCACATCCGGACTGCAGTGTCCACTGGGAGCCACGGAGGCAGCACACAGATCTGGGGCTTCATCTCAGCTCCATTCCCGGCATCCAGTTCCAGCACCCCAAACTCCACGCTACCAGGGAGCTTTCTGTATGGGTCACAAGTCAGTGTCTAAACCCATGCCTTTCTATAGCGGGTGGACATACTTCCTTTTCTTCAGCTCTCATGGAGACTGGCTTGAAGTCTACATGAGGCATGAGAACAAATGCTAGTCATGCTTCTGACCCGTCTCTAGAATCTTCAGCCTTCACCAAAAGTTATCTCTGTCCCCAGGCATCAAAATATAGAGGATATTAAAGAAAGGTCTCCCGATTTGCTACAAAGGTCCACATCCCCGGCACCCACAATGGAAAGGACCACCACACACATAGGCTCAGTGCAGGAGAACAGCATGCTGGACAAAAGTCACAAGGCCACAGCCCACAACGCGGCCACAGTGCCCAGCACAGAAAGGACAGCGTTACTCAAGAGTCAGGACAGAAAGGACATCATGACAGACACACTGCCCCAGAGAAGTCAGGACAGGGGCGTGGCCTCCAACAGGACACAGTCACTATCGCCGAAGAGTCAGGACACGAGGACAACTGAAGGAAGGAGGGAACAGAACGAGAGGCCGACAGCCACAGGGACAGTGCCAGCAAAGCCTTGGGGCAGAGCTGTGGCACCCACAGCGAGGACGTCCATTCCAGGAAGTCGGGCTGAGGTGCCAACCACCGCAGGAGCAGGGGCAACCGGAAGGAGGACAAAAGGAGCGACCAAAGCAGTGGTCCCACCCATGAAGAAAGTCCCCGTCACCCCACGCTCTGCCCCATTCCAGAGCCCCACCACGCACAGACGCCCAAGGCTACAGGCCACCAACTTCAAGTATGAGCCCAAGTGGGATTTTGAGGATAAATATAGCTTGGAGGTGGGGGGCCTACAGACGGTGAGTTTTTGTCACTACCCCTGCTCTATGCCTTCCTGCTCTGAAGCCCCTACTGGCAGACCACCCACCCCTACCCTCTCCCTCACCTCCCAGGCTCCTCTCCCAGGCTTTGCCTCGTTCCACCCCTGTTGTCACCCCACAATGCTGTCATCCCATTCTTCCTTTCTTACTGAAATGAGCGGGGAGAAGGCGGGCCCCAGAATCCCAGCCCGGTCATCATGGGAAGGTGTGAGCCCTGTCCTGGAGCCCACAGAAGGCCTGGAAGGTCATCAATCAGGGTGAGAGTGTGACATGTTCTGGGGTTTGGCCCCTGAACCCCCATCCTCTGGCAGGACAGGGAGTGTGGAGGGGCAGGGACTAACAGACAAGAATACCCAACCTCGTGCCCAGCACTAGTGCTTGGGAATGTCTTGGCCTAGAGAGATTATTCCACCACCTTCCCTCGCCTCCATCCCTATGAAAAACAGCTTGGGCCCACACCACAGGTGGGCAGCATTCAAAATACGTATGTTTACATGCATAGCTGCAACCACGCACACAACAGCATACCACAACATCACGGGCTGTCCCATTTCTCTCACGATTACAAAGCGTGTTTGCCTTCAGGGCCAAGAACTGCCCATTGCCTGGGAACCCTCTGGACATCAGTGGACCTGGGAACCTGATGGAAGAGGCAGCGGAGGCCCCTTTCTGCCCCTGCCACACCCCCAGCCTCGGGCCACAGCCCTCCTGGCCTCCCCCTCTCTGACCTCCCCCTTCTGCATGCAGGCCTGCCCCGACTCCGTGAAAGTGAGAGCCTCCAAGTCACTCTGGCTCCAGAATCTCTTTCTGCCCAACCTTACCCTCTTCCTGGACTCCAGCAACTTCAACCTGAGTGAGTGGAACCGCCTGGAGCACTTCAAGCCACCCTTTGGCTTCATGGACCTCAATTACTCCTGTGAGTCCTGGCCTCGGGGAGGGGGGCCTGGCTGTCCACCCTGCCCTGGCTGAGGGCAGCTGGCTTTTTGTCTCAGCTCTGCCTCTTCTTGGGGCCACCAGCCTTGGGAGAAATGCTGGGCCAGATCCCTGACCCTCCCTGGGCGCTGAATGGAGGGACCCCTTTGTTTCAGTGGTGCAGAAGGTGGTGACACGCTTTCCCCCGGTGCCCCAGCAGCAGCTGCTCCTGGCCAGCCTCCCTGCTGGGAGCTCCCAGTGCATCAGCTGTGCCGTGGTGGGCAATGGGGGCATCCTGAACAACTCCCACATGGGCCAAGAGATAGACAGCCATGACTACGTGTTCCGGTGAGCTGCCCCCCATCTCCTCCCCCCAGCTACCCCCTCTAGCCTCTTTCCTGAAGAGACAGCCTCTTTTGAGAGAGGTGATAGGGCGTTCTGTGCCTGTTTCTGAAGGTGGAATTCCTGGGCTCTCCAGAGAATTTCCGTACGTGACCGCTGCCTCCCCGTTTCTCCTTCCTCTCTCCAGCCACCTCCATGCATCTTCCTCCTGCACTCACGTCTTCTGATTTTTGTCTCTCCACACAGCTTGAGCGGAGCTGTCACTAAGGGCTACGAACAGGACGTGGGTACTCGGACATCCTTCTACGGCTTCACTGCCTTCTCCGTGACCCAGTCACTTCTCACATTGCACAATCGGGGTTTCCAGCACGTGCCTGTGGAGAAGGTGAGCAAAGCAGACAGGGCCTGGCCACACACTGACTCTGGATAAGGGAGTCCTGGGCCTGGAGTCTGTGGTTGGTACAGGCTCTGCCCACACTTGGGGAGACAGCAGGGACGACAGCCATGCCAGGCCTGAGAAGAGCAGGTGGGCAGTCTGGCTTCAGAGCCAGGCCACCGCAGCCTGTGGTCCTGAGGGCAGGAAGTCCTCCTGGACCACTCGCTGTCCTTGGTCCTCAGGATATCCGCTACCTGCACTTCCTGGAAGGCCTCCGGGACTTTGAGTGGCTGGAAGCAATGCTTTTGAATCAGACCCTGGCGAAAAAGAGCCTTTCCTGGTTCAGGTACCCACTGCCCGTTCCTCTTGCCCCACACTGAGCTGTGTAGTGAGCGGCTGTGAAGGAAGGGCTGGACAGGTGGGGACAGTCTCAGCTACCCCACGCCCATGACCCTGACTTGGCTCGCACCAGATGAGGGGACAGAACTGAGCCTAAATGACCTTCCTGCCCCAGGCACAGGCCCCAGGAGGCTTTTCAGGAAGCCTTGCGATTGGACAGATACCTGCTGCTGCACCCAGACTTGATGCGATACATCAAGAACAGGTGAGCGGAAAGCATGCAGGGGGCTAGGTCCCTCTCAACCTTGCAGCCTCCTGACAGGTGGGTGCTGGGGTATTTCACAGGTTTTTGAGGTCTAAGACCCTGAACACTGTCCACTGGAGAATATACCGCCCCACCACTGGGGCGCTCCTGCTGCTCACTGCCCTTCAGCTCTGTGACCAGGTGAAGCTCTGCGACCTGGATAGCCCTGGGCTATCGCTGGCCCGCTCAGCATGGGGCAATGGCTGGGCTGGGGGTGGGGACGTAAGGGTGGGAGTGGGGGTGCATGTGTGCAAGTGCATCCGGGGACCTGCACCAGACCCCGAGGGATGGAACCCCATAAAGGGACCCGCCCCCAGCACACACAGAGTTAGCCCGTGAGAGGAAGCCTGGGAGAGAGGGAGCACAGACCCTCTTTTTCCTCCAACCTTTATGCAGGTCAGTGCCTACGGCTTCATCACCGAGGGCCATGAGCGCTTCTCTGATCACTACTATGACAAATCATGGAAAAAAACAATCTTTTACATCAACCATGACTTCAAGTTGGAGAGAGAGGTCTGGAAGCGGCTGCACGATGAAGGCATAATCAGGCTGTACCAGCGTCCTACTACTCCCAAACCAAAGATCTGACTGGAACCAGGGCTATAGCAGTCTCTTCAGCTGTCCCAAGGCACGGACGGGGCTCCAAGCCACCGCCACCCCCTCGCGACTTCTGAGAGGAAACGTCTGTACAGAGGAGGAGATGCCCTCAAGACTGAGGCTTTGGAGGCCTTGGGAAGTTGCCACAGGTTCTATTCCATGGAGGGCAGAGGGGAGGAAGCTCCTTTCTTAAGACCAACGAAGTCAAGTGGGATGACGAGTGGCCAAACCACAAATCTCGGTTGAAAATCACCCTTTACTGTCCAAAAGCTACTTGGCACAGAAGAAAGAGCCTGAGTTTACAGAAACGTAGATTTGGGTTTGAATTCCGAATCTACTTAGCCACTGTGACATCTGGAAGCTGTCACTTAATTCCACTCTAGATTATCTAGAGGACCGACCCTTCCAGGGGTTATCTGATTCTAGAAGAGTCTACACCTTTCCTTGTTTTTGAGTTTTTTGACAACTCTCTGGGTAGTAGAAAACGGACAGTGATAAAAATGATTCTTGTCCATGGCCATGCAAACAAATTTTGTATAATAAAAATGCAAGTAATTATTCCCCTGTAGATAGTGACCCATTCGTACCTATTATCAAACTCACTTTAGTATTCCCGATTGTCTCTACCCTGTGTGTCTGTACTGTGGGTTCTCCTTGGAACCAGTTTTCACATCTTATTAGTTCCTTCATTAATTAATGAGTTAAGTAAAATCTTTGACATATGTTAATTTTATATTTCTGTGAGAGTCACTATTTTACCCTTAAAATAAATAAATAAATAAATAAATAAATAAATAAATAAATAAATAAATAAATAAATATCCTGGGCCGACCGGTGGCTCAGGTGGCTGGAGCGCCGTGCTCCTAACGCCTAGATCGCCGGTTTGATTCCCACACGGGCCAGTGAGCTGTGCCCTTACAGCTAAGATGGTGAACAATGGCTCTTCCTGGAGCTGGGCTGCCGTGAGCAGCCAGAGGTTGGCATGAGCTGCCGTGAGCTGCCATGGGCTGCTGTGGGCTGCTGAGTGCTGCCACAGGCTACCGTGGCTGCCATGAGCAGCCAGTGGCCAGCTGAGTGGTCGACAGCGCAGCCTGGGAGAATTGCCGTGAGCTGCTATGAGCAGCCGACCAACAACCGGCAACAGACTGCCTCCCCAAGGGGGGCGAGGGAGCGCAAGGCTCCTAACACCAGCACGGGCCAGGGAGCTGGGTCCTGCACAACTAGACTGAGAAACAAGGGCTTGAACCAGAGTGGGGGCGGGGAAGGTGGAAGAAGGGGGGAAAAATCCCTTAACATTTCCTTAGGCTACTGTATTCTAGTCTGTAACATGACTTTTAGGGGCTCCATTTCACAAGGATTCTAGAAAATTACTACATGTAAAATGCCTGACTAGAAAGTAGTTTCTTTGAGTTCTATCACCAGAATTTGGACTCTGAAGCCCAGAAGAACTCTACTGATGCTAAAGAGAATACAGGTACTTGGTGAGGGCGTGGAGGCAAACAAAAAAGGAGGAGGAGGAGGGGGAGTGAAAAGTGAGCAGGAGAAGAAGGAAGCTTCCTTTTAGACTTAATGCTCAGGGTTCAAAAGCTAATACCAATTGGACCGGACTTGCTTTGCTCAAAAAGGGTGCAGTACCCAGCTCGGGGCGGCAGGTGGCGGCATCTCTGCGTCCGATTCTCCGCAGTGTCCAGTTTTTCTTTTTCAGGTTTGCCTAGCTCCTTTTACATGTTTCTTCTATCATGTGAATTTTAGTATCTTGGAAAGGATGACTCAATGTAATAAATTTGTCAGTTCTCCCCAAGTAAATGTATAAATGTAATGCAATTCTAATAGAAATACCAAAATATTTTTCTAGACCCTGAACTGATACTAAAATTCATGTGGAAGACTAAACGTGTAAGAATAACTAGGAAAAACTGGGGAAAGGGGCTATGAGGGAGATCTAGCTCTACCAAATATTGACACATACTATAAAGTCTCCATTATTAAAAACGGTAATTCTGCTGCATGAATAGACAGAGGACCAGAGGAATGACATACAGAAATCACTGGGTCAAAATAGATTTTGTGACTAATGGTGCTCAGAAAACCAGATGGCCATTTGGAACAAGGTCAGACTAGGGCTGTAACTTGCAGCACACACAAGAATGAACTCCCGATGGTTCAGAGATCTAAGTGTAAAAAATGAAATGATAAGAGTACTAAGATGTTATGGGTGAATACCTCTTAGACTAGGGTATAGGAAAAAGTTTTCTAAATATGAGTCAAAATCTAGAGACAATAAAAGATTGATGAATTTGACTACATAAAAAAAATGATAAAATTCTGTCTGGCAAAAAAAAAAATCACCACAAGGCCAAAAACAAATTTAAAAAATAGAAAAAATATTTGCCACATATATTATGGATTAAGGGTGAATATCTCTAACACATCAAAGACTCACTAACGAAAGGAAATATGACCAAAAACTCGATAGGTAAATGGGCACGAAATATGAGCAGCCACAACTCCCTTAAAAAAGATGTAAAAGTGGCCCTTAACCATGAGAAAAAGATGTCTAACTTGACTCAGAATAAGAGAAATACAAATTGAAATTACTCTGAGATAGTATTTTCACCCAGCAGATTGGCAAAAATTAAGAAGCCTGACAACCACTGCACTGTTGCAAGGCTTTAGGGAGACGGGAACTTCTATGATAGCCAGCGCGAATGCAAACTGGAGCAGCCATTGTGCCAGGGAATTCGACAAGATTAAACACAACTACATCCGTGTTTACCTCCCACCCCAAAGAAACGTTCTCTGGGAATTTCCTGTGAAGAGATACGTCTGACAATACAAAAATAAATGCGCAAGTGTATATGCGCTGCAGCATGGATGGAAACTAAGGGAAACTGTTAAAATACTTAAACATCTGAGATGTAAACATGAAGAATGGTTCAACCACACAGTGGAATACTGTGCCATTGAAATAGTGAGGAAGACCTAACGAAATGACATGGGGTGGCTTCTTGGATATATTAAGTTTTTTAAAAAGTAAGGACTCAAAAAAAAGTAAAGACAAAAGAGTGTTTATAGTATTTATACCTTTTCATAGGAAAGAAAAAAAATAAAGTATGCTTGTATCCGCTTATTTTTGCAAAAAGAAATAGGAGGAAAAGATTCCCAAAACTAGTGAGATTGGTTACCTACAAGGAGTGAAGAGAACAGGGCAGAAGAGTAGGAGGGAGGGCATGACACTTCTGAGTATATTTTTTTGCATAGTTTTGCCTTTGTTCCTCATAGAGTAAAAAAATAAATAAAAAATAAAAAAATAAAATCAATATGGATGAGGGGAAAACATCCTAAAATGGGATACAAAGAGAAACAAATGAAGCTATCTGTTATTAAAATGTTATTCATAACCACACAGAAAGGGGAAAACTATATTTCAACTGTATAATCTCAGAATAAAGACAAAAAAAATTGCAAACACATAATGAATTCTAATTGGTAGGTTTGTTTTGTTTTATCCAGTGCTGTGACTTAATAATTCTGAAACCATTTTCAATGTATTATAGGATTAAACAAATAAGTAAATAAATATATTAGGGATAATGGGAACTGATTTTCTCTTTATCAGAAAAGAAAAGAAAGTTATGGGGGCGGACGGGTGGCTCAGTTGGTTAGAGTGCGAGCTCTGGGCAATGGGGCTGCCAGTTCGATTCCCATATGGGCCAGCGAGCTGTGCCTTCCGCAACTAGAATGAAGTCAATGAGCTGCCTCTCAGCTCCCGGGTGGCCAGACGGCTCAGTTGGTTGGAGCAGCGTCCTTTCAACCACAAGGTTGCCGGTTTGACTCCCACAAGGGATGGTGGGCTGCGCCCCCTACAACTCACAACTGGCAACTGGACCTGGAGCTGAGCTGCACCCTCCACAACTAAGATTGAAAGGACAACAACTTGACTTGGAAAAAATCCTGGAAGTACACACTGTTCCCCAATAAAGTCCTGTTCCCCTTCCCCGATAAAATCTTTAAAAAAAAAGAAAAGAAAGTTATGAATATGGAAAGGGGCAAGACTATAATGAATTATGAACCATATGGTAAGATGAACTTGTGGTTTTAGGTAGGTAAGTAGATAGATAGATAACAGAATTATATGTAAGGGGATATGTGCACAAGCATATGTGTGTATATGCACGCGTATACATATATGTCCTAGCTCTGACCATCGATAGGACCCAGAAGCAATGAATACCAGTAACACTGATCACATGAAGTGCCCAGATCTTGGGTTCTGAAGTACCATTTTCCACTATAAGGAATCAAGGCTTTTTGGAAAAATGGCTGATTCCAGGGCTGGAGTAAGGAAGGTACAAGATGAACCTGTCCCCATCACACATCACTACACATACCTAAAAGATTAGCCTACATTTCAGGTAGGAAGGGCGAGAGGAATAGACAAAACACATTACCCTTTAGCATTCATCAGCTACAGTCATTTTCATTAATTAACTTGTGCTTCAGAGGTTTACCAAAAACCACTGCCAGAGAAGAGCGAGTGGCGTCACTGGGAGAGAATGTGGGGCAATGAGACCCACCTCCCAGGACACTGTCCCAGGAACACATAAGAACAGGGAAGGAGAAGTAAGGCACATGCTTCTGAGAAAGGTAACCATCTGGAGCCTGAATACTGAGGAAGAACATCCAGAAGATGTGACTGCTGGTTTGACCTGCGACTGGATCCAGGCAACGGGAGGCTGTCCCCTGCCTCCCCCCACTTGGAATGTGTGCTCTGCTTGCCTTTCCCTCACTAGAAGCTGCCCAAGGACACAGCCTTGAGATTGCAATGTGCTGATGAGACTATCTGGACCAGGTACATGACTGATCCCTGTTAAGGTCCTGTGTAGGCGACTGACCTGTTAAGGTCTCTCTGTAAACTTTTAAAATTTGGTGGGTGACTATGAAAATCTATCATCTTGTGTCTTCCCACAAGACAAGCCTCCTAAGTAAATTCCCTTGCTTCTTACACCTGCCACCGACCAATCTGGAGTGGTCTGTCTCTTTATTCGGTCTCTCCCTGCCCAAAGTGTATGGCGGTGGGGTTCAGATTACACCTGGGAAGTTCCCGAAGAGCTTGCAAGCCAACGCTGAAATAAAAGGTGAAGTCTCTTTATCCGGCATTGCCGATGTCATAGTTCTGTAATCTGCTGATAGACCAGATTGAGAAAGAACTCTGGCTTGGCATGTGTTGAGGATGAAAAAATTTCTTTCTACCTTTCTCAGTTCTTTAGCTGGTCTAATAATTAAATTGTCATAAGACAGATTAACAAGCGAAAATCAAATTTTTTATTTCGTATGTATGGGAGCCCCATAAAAATGTGAGACCCAAAGGCAAGTCAGGCAGTTGAGGCTTATCAGCCATCCTGAGCTAAGCAATGGGATGGGAAGCCCCAGGGAGGAGGGTAATTCATAGGAGGAGAAGAGCAGGTGCTTGGTAGACAGGTGTTTGCCCTGCCATACAGGTAGGTCATTCAGATAAAAGTCATCCCTGGTAATAGCTCTCTCTCTAAGCCAGGCCCCCTAACGAAATTCTTTTAGGTAGTTAAGGGAGAGGTAAAAAATTTTTCTTGCATCTTTTGTGTCTTGATTGCCTTCAGCTCAAAAAAACCCACATGGCAAAGTGGCACATTTTGAGCTGGCATATCCTGCTCCTCTTACGTGAATAACAGACTATTGTAGGGGACCCACCCAAATCCTGGCATGGGTCAGTGCAAACCGTGCCCAAGCTATTGGCTGACACCTGTGCCCTTCTGGAGGACTGATTGTTCTTGGCTGATGGGAGCTGTGTCCTTACAAGCTTAGGACATTCCGCCCCACCCCACCCCCCACTCCTGAAGGCGTGCAAAGACCTTCCCCCTTGCACGGGGCAATTCTGTGGTGTGATCTACGCTTGGATCCCTAAGGCTAGACTTTACCTGAGACCTGTCTTGATCGTCCCTTTCTTCTCTCTCTCACAGGCATTTCCTTAAGGGCCTCCCTCAATAAACCACAGGCCCTCGAGTGCCTCAGGCTCTGCTTCTGGGGAGCTAAGCTAAGACAGAGCCCTTTCTGGGAGGTTTTGAACCCACACAGCTGACTCTGATTCTGGGGATAAGCCTGGCACCTTTAACCGGACATTTCTTTCTTATACCTGGTCTTAGAATATCATCAAGTCATTCTTTCCTACTATAAAGATTCTCAATCAGAAATACATTTTGAACTGGCTTTCTTTGAAGTCTAGTTCTCTCACAAATTTGAGATAAAACCTTGACAGGAACATACAGTTCAGTGAGAGACATTTTCATACTAAATAGCTCCCACCCTTTTCCTTGACCCAATCCAGCTGGGACCAACATCCTCAAGTGCAAGTTCATGCTTCCAAACCCAAAGGCCTCTTCCCACCAGGAGCGACCTTGTAAGGATTCAAAGCCTGGCCAAGAATAGAGTATTTTACAAGTGAGGGGTGGGGAGCCCCAATTTGCCCATTCGAGGATGCAGCATCATTCCTTTTTCATTAACCCCAGGCTCTCTCTTCCGCTCTCCTTTCAGGGGTCATTGATCAGGTACCCACACTGTTCCTAACCTATCTGCCACGAATTACCACTGTTCCTGCCTTCTCACATTCCCGGGGCCCGGTTTCTAAGTCAGAAGATTTAGAGGATCCTCTAGGTTGAGGTGCAATTCCAACACTGCTCACAATTTTCTGCTCTGTCCATCTTGGTTCCACCCAGTAGCTTCTGGGGCAGCAGTTTTTGTCCGTGCTCTTCTTTAGTAGTGAGGAATCATTTGGGGTTTTTGGAAGTTTATGGAAACGAGAGTAGATAACAGGGTACAAAAATTGTGCCTGGGTCAAGAGTACCTTATAGAAATTTGGAATGATTAAGAAGTAGGATGGATGTCGGGTCAGTAACGGAAGGCCTGGAGATGACTTAGGAGAGGCTGGTGGCGTGTCTGGGCTGCTCTCCTAACAGTCTTCACACGCCCCGTGGATCGGCTTGTAAAGGAAAGGTTAAGGTCAGCCACTTGTGGTCACAGAAGGAGAGAAGTACCCCTTACCAAGCCTGAGGATGGATACTCGTCCACAAAATTGCAAATAGGTTTGTAGCAAATGTGGAATTCTCTGGGTTATCACATTCTGGGCAGGCACACACAGCAGCAGGGAACCAGGCCACAGAAACCCTGTCCTGACCCCCTCCACACACACACACACACACACACACACGCACACACACATGTGCGCCAGCTCCCTCAAGATCTGGAAGCAAGTAAATCCCCCAGTGTGATGCATGACGCAGAATTTCCACCCTTAGCTGAGCTTGATTACAGGAAAAACGTAACCCTACATGCCCTTTCATTTCCTGGAGGCACCATACTCCTGAATGAAAGGCAAACCCTCAGCATAGCCAAACCCATGTCAGGAATGGGGAATTCCTCCCGCACTCACGTATCATCCTATTGATCGAACACTGTCACAAAACTGCAATGGTTATCAGCAGGTCAGAGTTAGGGGCTGAAGAAATTTAAAAAACAAAAAAACAAAAAAGCATGTCCAGATGATATGATGTGAGTCTGAAAGAGAGGCTTGGCAAGAAAGGCATTGGGGGGCAGGGAACAGGTAGGTTTCTGACTGAGATGGACACCATTTAGATAACCAGGGACATGTGTCACCTCTCACTGGGGGAATTTATGAATTTATAAATACACCCACATAGCTCACAATGCTGGATACTAGAAAGAGTCCGATGTTAGGCTAATTCTCACTCCTTTTTAAGTCACCTATTCTTGCCACTGGAAGCTTCTTCCTCCTTGGAATTACAGAGTTCCGCCAGGAAAGGCCTAAGTGACTACCTTTTCAGAGATAATCCTACCTGGCTGTCTGTGAATCCTTCTAATCTGCAAACCCAACTCTCTTCTTGTCACATCAGGAAAATCTTTACCATTTACCTATTATTAACGTATCTTTTCTCCACGTTCTCCTTGAGATCTTTCCTCCAAGTCTCTTACTCATTGTATAATTCACATCTTTTTAAGCTTTTTTTTTTTTTTTTTGCCCTGCGTACCAATTATTTGGATTTCAACAAAGACTACCCTCTTTTTTCAGGTTATATAGTAAATTTTTTAACTTTAAAAATCATGGTTTTTTTATTCGTTTGTTTTAACGTTCTAATAGAATCTCCTTGAAAGGACTCTTATTACTGTTTGTTTAAGCTTCCCATCTGGTCCTTGCCTCTTTGTACGTCAGTGGGTGACAGTTTGGGTGTTCAACTTGATCTTCCTCCCTCTGGTTGTGCAATCTTCCGAAATTAGCCACTCTTTTTGGCTTGCTTAGAGTTTTGTATTTCCTCAGCTACCAGACCAGGCGTGTAGGATCTGAGAAGTGATGTAAGAAATAACAGTTTCCACATGTGTGAGCCCTCTGTTGAAGCCCAGGCAGGAAGTGCCATTGCCACCTGTGAGGCTGCCTTCCAGGTCTTTCAAAATCTGGAGGATTAACAAATGGCCATGTATTTGCTCATGATTTTATGGACTGGCACCTGGGGCTGGGATCAACTGCCTTCTGCTCTCGGCTGGGGTTACCCTTGCAGCTGCACACATCCAAGGGCTGGACTGGAGTTGAATGGTCGAGGTGGCCTCTCTCTTCCATCTGGGAGTTCACGCCTGCTCCCAGCGGGGTGTCTCGGTTCTCTTCCATGCAGCCGCACATCCTCCAGGAGGCTGGACAGAGCTCCTGGTGGCAGAGGGTTCCAAGAGCATGTGAGCAGAAGCTACAGAGCCACTTGAGGAGAATTGTCAAAAGTACCCAGCGTCATTTGGCCACAGTCTATTGGCCAAAGCAAGTCACGAGGCCAGTCCAAGTCTATGGGGAAATAGACTGGATCTCTTAAGAGGAGTGTGTGTTTCAAGGCATTCAAGGATGGGAGGACTTGTTACAGCCATGTCCACCAGCAACACGTATGAGGACACTGGGTTTACCTGTGTGGCATTGCTCTCACATTGTCCCATGCCTGGCAGTGTGGGCAGATACAGTGTTTCACCAAAAAGCGCCCAGTGTTTTTCATGGTCCAGCACCTGGCCCTAAAAAGTCACTTTTTAGTCTGCACTGGGTCACAACAGCCAATGTTTGTATAGTGCTTCCTACGTTTCCAGAACAGTCACAGGCACAGTTAATGAGCATAGCAAGCTTTATGAAGTTGGTACTATTATCATTCTCACGTCACAAATGAGGAAACTGAGACATAGAGAAATTAAAGAAATTAATTAAGGAAATTAAACTCAGCCCACGTAGCCAATAAACAGTGGAGCTAAGGTGTGGGCTTTACAATCCACCCTCTCCTACCTTTGTGGGTCTGCCTCAGAGGCATCCGGAAGGGTTGGGTTCTCTTCCTCCAGCAGTCCTCCCTCCTTCTTTGTCTAATCCCAGGGAGCCACACTCCGGGATTGGGGGCAGGGGAGGGTAGTAGCTGGAGCACACACCTCTCTCTCTCTCTCTCTCTCTCTCTCTCTCTCTCTCTCTCTCTCTTTCTCTCTCTTCCTCTGTCTCTCTCCCTCTCTCTCTCTGTCCCCCCCTCCCCCAGTCGCCTCTCTGAAGTAATACAGTAGCCAGGGAGGCCAGCAGGTGGGCCTTGGCAAGGACTCCTGATCTCCAGGGTTCGCTGGGGGAAGGAAGCAGGTAAGGACTTGATTTGTTTTGGTGCGAAGGCGGAGAGGGAAGCTGCTCTTGCCAGGGACCAGCAGCGAAGATGAGAGCGTGCCTGATCGTGTAGTCTGGGAGAAAGTGCAGCCCACGGGGGTCCCCCAGAGGACTCTGCCAGAGTAGACGGGAGGGTGGGCACGTATGCAGTTCCAGGGCACCGAGTGAGGGTCACTGGTTAGCACCTCCCTCACCACACCCTACACGAAATTTCAATTAGGTCTGTTTTTTGAGCCCACCGCTCCAACGGTGGGTGCTTTTACAAGGCAGAGCATTCAATAGGTTGTCGTTGGATTAGGTGACCAAGACTCTGCCCAAGGTCTTGCCGCTGGAACTCTTCTTGGAGACACCACCACTGTGTTGCTGCGATCAGGTATTTGCAAAAAATTCTGTACAAAATGTTTATAATAGATTCATTCCCAATAGGTAGAAACTGGGAAGTCCACCCAAATGTCTACCCCAAATATCCACCAATAAGAGAATGAATAAAAACTGTGTGGTGTGTTTATACGATGGAATGATAAACACAGTAAATGGGAACACACTGCTGATACGCAGAATCACAGCATACATACTGTATGGTTACATTTTTGTGAAGTTTGAGAACAATCAAAACTAACTTACATGGGCCGGCCCCGTGGCTCAGGCGGTTGGAGCTCCATGCTCCTAACTCCGAAGGCTGCCGGTTCCATTCCCACATGGGCTAGTGGGCTCTCAACCACAAGGTTGCCGGTTCAATTCCTCGAGTCCGGCAAGGGATGGTGGGCTCTGCCCCCTGCAACTAAGATTGAACACGGCACCTTGAGCTGAGCTGCCGCTGAGCTCCTGGATGGCTCATTTGGTTGGAGCACGTCCTCTCAACCACAAGGTTGCCGGTTCGACTCCCGCAAGGGATGGTGGGATGCGCCCCCTGCAACTAGCAACGGCAACTAGACCTGGAGCTGAGCTGTGCCCTCCACAACTAAGACTGAAAGGACAACAACTTGAAGCTGAACGGTACCCTCCACAACTAAGATTGAAAGGACGACAACTGGACTTGGAAAAAAGTCCTGGAAGTACACACTGTTTACCCCTTCCCCAATAAAAAAAAAATCTTTAAAGATTAGGGGATTCCTTAAAAAACAAACAAACAAAAAACTAACTTACGTATTAGAAATCAGAATAGCCGTTGTTGCTAGAGGGAATGGCACACTGGCTGGAAGGGTAATGAGGGAACATTTTGGGGTAATGGAAATCTCTATATTTTGCTGGGGTGTGGGTTACATGAGATATGCAATTATCAGACTCCATTAAATTATAGATATATTTCACTGTACATAAATTATTCCTCAATTTAAAAATATAAGATGGTAAAAAGCAATCACTATGATTCACAGGGGAAAAAATAATTAGTATGATTATCTCGACTGAAGCAGGAAATGCATTTGACAAAATTCAACACCCATTCATGATTTTCAGATTTTTTTTTTTTAGTAGACTACGAAGGGAGGGACTTTCTTTAATCTGATAAAGAACAACTACCAAAACAATTAAATCAGCAACAAATATCATCTGAATGGCAAAATATTAAAAACTTTCCCCCGAGATTGAAAAAAAGGTAAAGATGTCAGCTATCACTACTGCTATTCGACATTGAACTGATGTTTTAGCCACTTCAATAAGGCAAATAAAAGACATAACATGCATGATTGCAAAGCCATTGTTATCTAGGGACATGATTATACACATAAAAAAATCCAAAATAATCTATAAACCATTATAACTAATAAGTGAATTTAGCAAGATCTCTAGATACAAAGTCAATTAAACAGACCATTGTGTTTCTATGTCAGCAACAAACAAATAAGAAAGGAAAATTTTCAAACAACATTCTTTACAATAACATCAAAAAGCACCAAACAGGGATAAATCTAAGGGCAAAAGTGCACATCTCTATACTGAAAACTAGGAAACATTATTGAGAAATTAAAGAACCCAAATAAATGGAACTTACACAAAGTTAATGGATTGGAAGAGTCAATATGGTTAAGATATCACATCTATCCAAATTAATCTACAGATTTAATGTGATCCCAATTAAATCCCAGGAGGTTTTTGGAAATCAATTAGCTGGTTCTAAAATGCATGTGGAAATGCAAAAGACCAAGAGTAGCCAAGGCAATACTGAAGAAACACCACAACGCTGGAGGCCTTACCCTTCCAGATAGCCAGATGTTTATATTGTGACACTAATTAAGTCAATGTGGTATTGGCACAAGGACAGACTGACCAAAGCCACAGAGTCCAGACAAGATGAAGAAAATAGAATTTGTTGCTAGCAGAACAACCCTGAAAGAATGGCTAAAGGAAATTCTTTAAACAGAGAGGAAATGATACAAGAAGGAACCGTGAAATACTGGGAATGAAGAAAGAACAATGGGAAGAATCAAACTATGGGTAAATAGAATAAACTGTCCTTCTCCTCTGGAGTTTTCTAAATTATGTTTGATGGCGAAAGCAAAAATTATAATATTGTTTCATGTGGTTCTAAATGCATGCAGAGGAAATATTTAAGACAATGGACAGCATTTGAGATCTTGTTCCCTGGCGTATGTCATCAGTTTGGTTCAAATAAACTTGTAAAAATTCAAAAAAAAAGAAATATTTAAGACAATTATATTATAAATGAGGGAGGATAAAGGGACCTAAATAGAGGTAAGATTTGTACATTTGTATAAACTGGTAAAGTGTGGGAAGCTACAGACTGTGATGAGTTACATGTGTGTTATATAATGCCTAGGGCGAGCACTTAAAAAGCCACAGATTTGGGCCGGCCCGGTGGCTCAGGCGGTTGGAGCTCCGTGCTCCTAACTCCGAAGGCTTCTGGTTCGATTCCCACAGGGGCCAGTGGGCTCTCAACCACAAGGTTGCTGGTTCAATTCCTCGAGTCCCGCAAGGGATGGTGGGCTGCATCCCCTGCAACTAAGATTGAACACGGCACCTTGAGCTGAGCTGCCTCCTGGATGGCTCAGTTGGTTGGAGCACGTCCTCTCAACCACAAGGTTGCCGATTCGACTCCCACAAGGGATGGTGGGCTGCGCCCCCTGCAACTAGCAATGGCAACTGGACCTGCAGCTAAGCTGCGCCCTCCACAACTAAGACTGAAAGGACAACAACTTGAAGCTGAACAGCACCCTCCACAACTAAGATTGAAAGGACGACAACTTGACTTGGAAAAAAGTCTTGGAAGTACACACTGTTCCCCAATAAAGTCCTGTTCCCTTTCCCCAATAAAAAAAATCTTTAAAAAAAACCAAAAACCCACAGATTTTTCCGATCAAGATGGTGCAGTAGGTAAACACTGTGCTTACCTTCCCTCACAACCACATCAAAATTACAACTAACCTACAAAACAACTAGCATTGAGAACTGACTAAAATCTTGCTTTATAGGTTTTATAGGGGGAGGTAAATAAGGCTGGTCCTCTTAGTTGAAGCCTGCGTGTCCTTAGTTGAAGCCCTACAACTAAGGACACGCAGAAAAAAGCCACCTCCAGACTGACAGGAAGGTCAGACACGTGGAATGGGCTGGTCCCACACCCGCGTGTAACCATTAAAGATCAGGAAGGATATTTGAGCTGTGGGGGGTCTCCCCCGTGCCCCAGAGGACTGAGAGGTCCCAGCTCCACTCCATCCCAGGGTTCCAGTGCCAGAGAGAGAAGTCCCCATAATTTCTGGTTGTGAAAACCAGAGTAGATAGTGACTGAGTGAGATGGAGGGTGGCTGGAGTCCCAGGCGCTCCTCTTAAAGGGACTTCATGTGGACTTACCCACCAACGAATCACTGGCTCTGAGCTCCAGCGCTGAGGCAGTGGCTGGAGAAGTGGCAGGGACAAATGCTGGGGCACTGAGTTGTCTGGCTTGGAACGGGGGCTGCAGAGGCAGCTTTCTCCTGGACGGGAGAGCTGGCGGAGGCCATTGTTTCTTTGTTGAGCCCCCCTCCCCTTCTCTGCGTGCAGACGCAGGCAGCCGCCATATCTGAGTCTCCATCCAGCTAGCTAATGCCAAACTGTCACCACGCCCTGGTGATTCTGAGACCCCGCTTCTGCCCAACTTTCAGGCACACCCAGGCCACTTCCAGAGGCTTTTTTGTACAAACCACTTGCCTTAGCTCATGCTGCGGACTTTCCTAGGGTCTCTCAAAGGTTCACGGAATCCAGACAAGCAGCATTTGTCTTGAGCATGTCCCATACCTCTACCCGAGCAGCTCTAAGCCCTGCACTAGCAGCAGCTGGACTTGGTTCACGGCTTGACCTCTCAAGGCGCTTCCAAGTATGGCACAGTGGTGGTCATCTGTGGATTTCTTTGTGTTAGGCACAGCCGGAGGAATGAGTTGCGGTAGACCAAAATTAGTCTATTAGAATTTATTTGGCGTGTTTGAGCAGGGGGAAGCCAGGTTAGAAAAGACCATAACCTGGGGTCAGCATGGTGGCTCACGTAGTTGGAGCGCCGGGTTCCTAACACCGAGGTTGCCGGTTCAATTCCCACATGGGCCAGTGAGCTGTGCCCTCTACAGCTAAGATTGTGAACAACAGCTCTACCTGGAGCGGGGCTGCAATGAACAGGTTGGCATGAGCTGCCATGGGTGCTGTGTGCTGCTGTTTGCTACTGTGTGCTGCCATGATTGGCCCGCAGCCAGTGAGAGCTGCTGTGAGCTGCTGTTAGTGGCCGACTGATGACTGATAACCGGTGACCGACTGCCTGGGGGGCGGGGGGAGGGAGCACAAGTCTCATAATACCAGCACGGGCCAGGGAGCTGTGTCCTGCACAACTAGACTGAGAAACAAGGGCTTGAATCGGAGTGGGGGGGAGGGGGAAGGGACGGGGGGGGGGGGGGAGGAAGAAAGGGGAGGGGGAGGGGGAAGGAAGAAAGGGGAGGGGGGGAAGGAGTGGGGGGAGAAAAAAAACCATAACCTCCCCGAGTAAGAGGGGTATGAAGTTCTATAGGGGGAGGTAAATAAGGCTGGTCCTCTTCAATGCATCACAAGTAAGCAGGGAGCAGGACAAGATGGCTTCTAAGATAAGATGGTTTCTATTCAGCACATTCCAGGCGGTTTCTCCGGCCTAAGGCAGTTTCTGCTCCTGGCCTAACACTCTCAAGTTTTATACCTTCTAACCAGATGTAAACCTCTTCAGCCTGTAGTGGAATTTTCTATTGAATTCAGCTTTGTCTGTTGTGGTGGGGTGGAAGGTGCAGTTAAGCAGGTTATCGCAACCTTTGCATATGCTATGTAGAGCCAGGAGTGGAACCCATACAGATGCAAAACCTCATCCAAGTCACAGGGCCAGCACTGGGCTAAAGTAAATAGAAATGTTGAAAACTGGTATGCATAGTAAATGTACAGGAAGCAGAATTATTAAGAGGCAAAAAAAAGAAAAGAAAACTTTCAAAAAGTCCCAAGCTAAATACTTGGGACTTATACACTTGTTAAATCAAATTATACCAGAGATCCAGATCTTAAAGTAGAAGATTTAGTGCCACCATTATAATCCCCTGACTTAATACTATGTGGCTCCTGCAGGTGGCCCCTGGTAGAGAACTGGCTGAAGCTGAACTTGACCTGCAGCAGGTCCCCTCCCAGGTGGCCCTGGGGCTGGTGCCCTCAGCGGCCAGCTTCAAAATGAGCTGGAGCATCACCCAGCCAAGGATGAAACACCCAAGGGGTAGATTGGGCAGGCACCAGAGTCCTACTGAGGCAGATCCTGCTCTGTGGGGTCAACCCCTGACCCACAACTCTTCCACTGTAGTCACAGCCAGTCCTCATAATCAGTGAGCCTGAGGGTCAGTCCCTTCTACTGAAGTGCAAATAGCAACCAAGGCTCAACTACAAGAGGAGGACACACGCAACCCACACAGGGACACACCCGGAGTGCAAGAGACAAAGAAGGACCTAATAATCCCACTTCTGAGTATCTATCCAAAAAAACCCCAAAATGCTACTTCAAGGGGACGTGCTCATGCATATATTCATTGCAGCATTATTTATATAGGCCCAGATATGAAGGCAACCTGGGTGTCCCTGAATGGATGAATGGATAAAGAAGAGGTAGTACATATATACTATGGAATATTATTCAGCTGTGAAAAAGAACGAAATCTTGCCATCTGTGACAACCATGATGAATCTAAAGGGTGCTGTGCTGAGCATAGTAAGTCAGACAGGGAAACACAAATGTCATATGATTTCACTTATAAGTGGAATCTAAAGAACAAAATAAACAAACAAAGGAAATAGAAACAAACTCATAGATACAGAGAACATTTTGATGGTTGCCAGATGGGAGGGGGGTAGGGGATAGGTGAAAAGGGGTAGGGATCAAGAAGTACAAATTAGTTGTTACACAGTAGTCATGGGGACATAAGGCATAGCATAAGGAACAGAGTCAATAATATTGTAATAACTGTGGTGCCAGATGGGTACTAGATCTACTGAGGTGATAGATGGGAGTGGAGTTGGTGGCAAGGTGAAAAAGGTGAAGGGATTAAGAAATACAAATTGGTAGTTACAAAGTAGTCATGGGGATGTAAAGTATAGGGAATATAATCAATAATATGGTAATAACTATGTATAGTGCCAGGTGGGTACAAGTCAGGGGGATCATTTCCTAAATTATATAAATGTCTAACCACTATGCTGTACACCTGAAACTAATATAAAATAATATTGAATGTTAACTCTAATTGAAAAAATAAAAATCAGGGGGAGGGATAAAAAAAGTATAAGAGGTTTAAAGTTCCAGATATAAAACAAATAAGTCTTGGGGATGTAATATATACACAGCATGAGAAATATAGTCAAAAATATTGTGATAGCATGGTACAGTGTCAGATGGTTGCTGGACTTATCATGGTGATCACTTCTTTAGCATAGGGAACATAATCAGTAATGTGGTAATAACTCTATATAGTGCCAGGTGTGTACTTTTGAATAACTACAATGTATACCTGAAATAAATATAATATTGTATGTTAGCTATATTTTAATAAAAATCTTTAAAAAACTAAAACAAAATAAAAAGCTATACAAAGATATACACTCAAAAACACTAGATAAATCAAAAGGGAATGCTAAAAATAAAATAACCCACAGGAAGGCCGAAAACAGGTGACAGTGTGGCAGGTGGGAGGTTAGGGGGAATGGAGAAGAAACAAGAAATCAAAGAGGAGTACAGAAGTAAGGACACCCTACCCTGGCATAGACACTTGTTATATTTGGGGGTTTGCTTTGTTTTCTATACAGTTATCAGTAATTTTATCTCAAATTTTCTGCCAGTTGCCTAACTAGGCACTCAAGTTGTTGATTCACATCATGGATTCTACCCATGCCATTAGTTTGAGGAAGAAATCTCTCCCTGAGCTTCTGACCTCCTGCAGTTTGGCCTGGTTGTCCTCCTTACCTGGACCAGGTTTTCTATCGTCCTGGCAACTGTTTCCCGTGTTGAGTCTCCTTTCTTTGCCCCATATCTTCTTCTTCCTAGTTTACACTCTCATTGTGTTGGAACAAGTCTTCTGGCAGCTTCCTTCTGAAAAGGAGTAGGAGAGAGGAAAAGTTTTAAAGACTTTAATGTTGAAAAATACTTATTCCTCCATTGCATCAACAGTTTGGCTAGATATGGAATTCTAGATTGGAAACAGTTTTCCTTCATAGTTTTTAAGACATTGCTCCATTGCTTTCTAGCCTCTTCTTTTGCTTTTGAGAAACCCAAAGCCATTCTTGATCTTTGTCATGTGACCTGTTTTTCCCTCCCTGGAATCTTGCAGAATCTTCTCTGGGCACTGTGGGCTCTTTCAGTCTGGAAACTCATGTCCTTCAATACTGGGAAATTTTATGGAATTATTTTCATTGGTGATTTGTACCCTTTCTTTTTTCTCTCTCTTTCCAGAACTTCTATTATTTGGGCATTGGGTTTCCTAAATTCACCCTATAATTTTTCTTAATTTTTTTCCTCCTATTTCCTATCCATTTATCTCATTTGCCCCTCCTTTCTGGAAGCATTCAGTATTCATACATTCCCTTAATATGCCTGACTTCATTAACATAACATAGCTTCAATGCTGCCTGGTGTCCTCCAGACCAAGACTCTATTTAACTTTCCACAGGGGAAAAAACTCGAGTTTTTTGCCGGAGTTGGAAGGGGCAGTCAAGTGGCTGAAGAGTGTGTGGAACTAAATCATCTTAAACAGATTTCTACCAGTCCTTATTATAGTTCACCCCTCATCCTATTTCCAAAATGCCAAACATTCCTAACCCTTTGGAATTTTTTATAATATAAAGTGGTTTGGTTCTTGGTTCCCCAGTTAAAGTTTAGTATTCAGCTATCTCAAGATGCTAAATATTACTTCTTATCCTTTTGCTTTCAATTTCTGGCATAGTGTTGCTGTCGTCTCCAATCCTCTCTTCCTGGACCTTGTGGGGTTATGGTTTTAAAAAATCCCTTTATTAACATCTTAGTGGGGTTTCAGGAGGGAACATCATTAGATGCATGTGTTCAGTCTGTCATCTTCACCCAGAAGCCTATGAGGAAAGTTTAGTTATCTGGACCCTTATAACCACGTATCACGTATCACCATGTAGTTTCAGTGCCCACATTTGCATTTATCATTACTTAGCAATCTCCGAAACTG
Source organism: Rhinolophus ferrumequinum (assembly GCF_004115265.2). Lineage (NCBI taxonomy): Eukaryota > Metazoa > Chordata > Mammalia > Chiroptera > Rhinolophidae > Rhinolophus > Rhinolophus ferrumequinum. Next base: position 51,223,502 of record NC_046304.1, on the reverse strand, counting down.
TCATACTTTAACTTCTAATACAGTATTTTTCAAACTGGAGGGCAGGGCTTTCCTGTATATATAATCTCATACTTGAGAAATTACTGGCAGTGATGGGGACCCACAGAAAATTTTCAAGCAGAAGAGAGAGGTGGTAAGGTCTCCACTTTACATAAATCACACTGACAGCTAGTTGAGTGAAAGGTGACAAGAGGGAAGGCACAGGAGTGGCATTAGAAGACACCTGTAAGGCACATGCATATGGGCCACCTGTATGTAGTGGGGGAGGAGAGATGAACACAAACTTGAAAAATATTAGGATCAAGATGGCAAATGGGTTCAATTTGAATTCCAAACTAATAAAATAAATTTTAAAAAATCGCTGTGAACAGTTTTAAGCATCATAGATAGAAAAATTAAAAAATCACTATGATTTATTTTAGAATAGCTAATGGTTTATAATAAATACAATATAATAGCACAATTGAGATTAATGATAAAATCATTTCAAATTTCTTAATTTTAACATTTTTGTTCCCTTTTATTACGAAGACCAATTATAACTGTGCAAAATTTTATCAATTGCATTGTGTTATACAAGCAGGCAAATAACTTACCTACTGTCAAAACTAATTTCTCATTTCTGACACATAACTTTTTTTTAAGAAATTGACATTTTCAAGAGGTTGGAAAAAAAAAACTTCCCAAGAATAGGTCTATTGAAAAAATATATAAAAGGAAACCTTTTAAATCTTGAAAAGCATTAGGCTCTAATTGTCTGAATCACAAGCGCTAATCCATATTCTGACTGATCCAGAATGTCCCAGCTGATACTCAAAATTTAGTCACCAACTGTATTTTCTTTTTGCAAGCTCAGTTTCTACTCAGCTTCAATTCAGTGCATAAATTTGTCATTTTATAAATTCTTGAAATACAACTGGAACAATTTTAATCATGGCTTTTTTTTTTTTTTACAAAATAATTAATAATCTAAAAATGGTTTTGATTGAAATGACAAAACCAGCCTGTGATACATAATTACAACATCTAATAAATTTTGATTAGGAACTTGCTTGAAATTCATGCTATTTCAGATACTGAGAAATAAACTGATTTAAGTAAAAACATATTTTTACAAAGATGCTTATACGAAATTGTTTCAGAACATAGAACACTCGAAGTTTTCATCTGTCGGTTTTATAAAACCATACTCCACATCTTAAGTAAAATGTGTGTGTATATACTTTTCAAGGTTTTAATTCAACTTAAGGATGCCCTTAGAGTTCTAAAAAAATCTAATGAGGTATATTTCACATGTATACAAAGAAATAAATTTAACTTCATATTATGGAAAATTTCAAACATACAAAAGTAAAAAGAAGTGAAATGAACTGCCATTTGCAGCTCATATAAATCATAATTGATATCATTATTAATGCAATAATGATCCACTCATAGCCAATCTTATTGCATCAATATCCCTACTTATTGCCCAGACCTGATTATTTTAATGAATCACATGCATCGTATTTTTTCATCTGTCAATATTTCAGTATGTATTACTACCAAGTAGTAAAATAACCACAATCCTATTATCACACCTAAAAATGTTAACGATTCCTCAGATTCACCAAATATTCAGTTTCTATTTGAATTATTGTTTGAATCAGCTTCAAACAATAGCATTTTAGGATAATCAACAGTGAAGCCAACATTAAGTTAAAACCATTGCAGACGATGGACTTCCACCATGAAATCTCGAGGAACTCTGCAGAGAAACTGGGAGAGTATGAAAGGACAATCCTTTAAAGAATCTGGAAATGGCCCCAAGGGTATACAGCAAATAAAGAAACATCTATTCAAGAAAATCTACTAAAATTTGGTAAGAGTCTGTGGTATTTGAGCCAAAACTGCTCCCTCTCTCTCTGTGCCCAGCTCAGTGAGAAAAAAACTCCCCTGGAGATGGGTGCAGCCGAGAGTACAGGGCGCCCTCCCTGCAGCTCCCTGTCAGAGGCTTTCATCCTGGGAGGAGCAGGACCTCAGCATTTCTCATCCTGCCCCAGCTACCTGTTGCTGAGGCTACGTTCTGAGCAAACATGGCCACGAGTCCTCACTCAAGGAATAGAGGCTTTATCTTGGCATGATGATACCGAAGATACTGTCCCTATCCTGGTTTATACAGATGGTGGTTCCATGCCAGGAGAGGGAAGTCAAGAAAATCTGAGGCTTCTGTCTACCACATGCCTGACTCCTAAATAGGGGTGCCATTCAGACAGAAGCACACCATCGTCCCCACCCCAGCTTCAGAGACCTGGCTCAGAGATTTTGCCTAGGGTCAAAAGTAGCTAGGTCTGTAAAAACTGATGGGTCCTAATCTCTTCCCAAAGGACATTACGGTATTTGCAAACAAGGGTGGATAAATTCAAGCTGAAAGGTGTTCTCAAAAATAGTGGAGGATATGGTAAAAGCCCACTGGGAGCGATCGGTAGATTCCATGAAGATACAGGCCAAAGTGTGAGCCAGTTAGTTTGCGAGAGAGAACCAGGGAAAGGGACAGCTAGGAGGAACCTCCTGAGGTCGGAACAGTAACGTCTGGACTACTCCTTCAAAGGAACCAGAGTCTGTAGAACAATGTATGCTCCAGGGCATTTTTGTAAAAAAGGACAATCAGCTGGCACTTAAGAGAGCTTAACAGCTGGGTGTAGTCAAGAACAGAGAAGAGAGCTTAGCCCACATCACTGCCATCCCGGGTAACTGTGGGCATACCCTGAGCTGCCCTTCCCTGCAGAGTATCAGATGTCTAACACTTCACAAAAATAAGCCTGCCAGTCACTAAACAAACAAGCAAATAACAATAAGCCTGGAGGGAGGGGTGACCAACACTGAGTTGCCACATTCTTCAAAATACCCAGTCTCTAAGAAAAATTTGTGAGGCAACCCAAAAAGCAGGAAAGTATGACTCTTACACTGGAAGAAGGCAGGCAGCACGAACTGCCTTGTGGGAATGGCCAGATGTCGGATTTAACAGACAAAGACTTAAAAGTAGCCCTGAGGAGAACAGTGTCAAAATCAAATTCAGAGGCAGATGTAGCAGGATTAGAACTGAAAACTGTCTGCTCCACTGGGAATGATGAAGGCCCCTGGTGGCCCAGTGGGGACAATTTCAGTGGTGCGGTAGGTAAAGGAACCAGATACAGAGAGAAATGGAAAAAGCATGGACTTCCCCTACCAAGAACTAGGAGGAAAAGAAGAGAGAGGAGGGGTGGCCGGTTAGCTCAGATGGTTAGAGCATGGTGCTAATAACACCAAGGTTGCTGGTTCAATCCCCGCATGGGCCACTTTGAGCTGTGCCCTCCTTGAAAGAGAGAGAGAGAGAGAGAGAGAGAGGAGATAAGAAGAGTGCCAGCTCAATAGAGGTTTTTGTTGGACTTTGTTTTGCTACGCTTGCCTTGTTAAGATGAAATATCTGGGGGCATGTTCATAGGCTGGGATTAGGATTTTGTAGGGGGGAGGAGATGGCTGCCAAAGCAAGGCCCGCAATGGTGGGAGGACAGGGCCGAGAGGCTGGCTTTCCTTGGAGGAGAGCCTGAGCAATGCAGGTGAAGATGCGTGGGCATGAATATGTTGGGAGACCACCCTCGTGGGTCTGTGGCACTTCTGCACAGGTCATCAGCAGAGGTATTAACTGCCCTTTTGTTCCAGACTATGTTTCCAAGAATATTGTGTTGTTATAGCAAACAGCTTTGGAAGATAAAGACAGTGCCTCCTCTGAAGCAGAGGGAGGGTTTTCTTACTGTCTGGTATGATAGGACAAGGGCAGGGTAGCTTGCAGTCCACTGTGAAAGATTCTGGTTCCCCTTGTTCAGGGCTCCTCAGGTATGCAGGAAACCCACTGTGTGGCCCCTCCTGGGCCCTTCTCCCTCACCCTCATGGGGCTTGAGAGGCATGGAGGAGTGACACAATCACGAAACCCAGGCCGCCTGCTGTGCTGTGAGTAATAAAGTCCTTTGTCTCTGACCCAGGAGTCGGGTGCCTTCTGCCAGCATCCGTATACCTGTCGCCGGCTGACCTGTTAGTGTGCACAAAGGGTAAATCTGAGATTTGTCCAGTTCCTGACGGAAGATGACTTTGTAGTTCGGGGCATGGGAGGTTGGAGCTCCCCCTTAGAGATACGGCAGGGCGGAGAGGAGGCTGGAGGAAAGAGGTGATGTTCTGGAATCCCCATTGGGCAGGGCGGTCCCTGGAGCAAAGGACAAGAAAAAGGCTGGCGTGGAGAGTCCAGCTGAAGGTGAATGTGTCGTGGTGCCATTCGGCTCTGGAATGAGATACTTGCCAGCTGCACTCAGGCCACATGGAGGAGGGGACACTGCACAGGCAGATCAGAGTGGGAATCCAGGTCGGAGTTCTGCTGGGCAGAAAGCCAGGAACACAAGACAATCGGGTTACAATAAGAGAGTAGCTCAGATTATGACCCAAGGGGTCCTGCCTGGATAGGAAAGAAAGCTTCAGGGACAGGGCTAATTTGCTGGGAGACACTGGAGGCGTTGAGAGGCCGGAGGGCCTGTGCGGCTGCAGAGTAGGAATGAGAACTCCAGGTGGGTGGATAGGGAGTAGGAAGCTTCCGTCTGAGCTGGGATATTGCCATTTAGGCACTGGAGGTGGACCAATGGTGGGGGATCAACCCACACACAGGAGGAGAGCACCCTTTCCGCTTGGGGCTGGAGTCCAGGCAGGGGGAGGCTGGACTGTGGTGGGGACCAAGTTTGTAGGTTTGAAGATAGAAAGTTGAAGAAATTAATAGTGAGTGATTCCCTTTTTCTTCATGAAGCAAGTGAGGCATTTACTGAGAGTGAAGGGCAGGCATAGGCTTGGGGGGCTCACAGAGAGGGTGTGATGTTTTATTCACCACTGAGGAAAGGGGAGAAGGTGCTGATCAAGGGATAAATAACACCTACGAGGATGTTGATGACTGACAACCAAAGATTGAAATAAAAAAAACTTGAAGCCATCAATTCCAAGCAGTGTTCATCAGCCGGTTGGCCAGGTGAGGGATTTTTAAAAATTGTGAGAACTGAACTTGAAGAACCCATTCCCACTCACAGGGGCAGACTCTGGGACGGTTTTCCGGGAGGCTTGCAATTGGACAGATACCTGTTCTGGATCCAGACTTGCTCCCATACCAGTGAGCGCGGAGAGCTGGTGGAAAGGGACCACCAGCAGTTCCTGCCAATCGGGCGGTGGGTGTGGGGGCATGCTGGGGGATTTCACAGGTTTTTGAGATATAAGACCAGGGACACTGCCCACGGGAGAATACACCGTGTCACCCACTGCTCCCAACCTGGGAGGTCTCTGCTTCCAGAGCTTGGCCTGAGCTTCCCCACCCTCCCTGGTGATAACAGAGCCCCTGCTAGACCTCTCAGGTGGTCTCTCTGCTGCTGAGATCTCCAGGCTGACCTCCTCTGCAAAGGGAATGCAATGCGTTGAGGGCCGTGAACGCCCTGGACTGTCACCAAGTGAAGGGGCCGAACAGCCTCAGCCCCACCACGCTTCGCATCTAGCCGGCTCCGCACCTCTGCACCTCAAGGTCAACCCGGTCTGAGCTCTCGGCTTTTGCTCCTACATCCACCCTGCCTGCTCATTGGCCCTGGGGAACCGACCCCTCATTACGCCAGCATTCTGGAAGGACCCAAGGTGCCCGGGCAACACAGACAAGTCCTGAGGGTCCCTCCGAGGGGTGCCGCCCCACCTGCCTCAGGCCTCCGGAAGTCGCTGGCCGAGGCGGTGGCGGCGTCTCCCCGAGCCCTGCAGCCCATGGACGGCGCGCGCTTGCCCTGGACCGTACGGGGAAACCGCCCGGTACAGCCCTAGGCTCCTGGTGTCCTGGGGTTGGGCGCAGGCGGGAGCGCAGCGGCGGGGTGCCCGCTGTCCCCGGGCAGAGGGTAATGCCGGAAGGACACGGGCAGCTCTGGGCGCTGGGGGCGACACTCCCGCCTCCCCGGTCCCGCCGCCGCGCAGCCCTCGATGGTGCGGCAGCTTCCAGCGGCCCAGGCGGGGCGGAGGGGGAGCAGCAGGGCGGGGAGGCGCCGCGGGGGCAGAGAAGGGCAGGGAGGCGTCTCCGGGGCAGAGAAGGGCAGGGCCGGGCCGGGCCGGGCGGGGCGGGGCGGCCGCCTCCGGGAAGACAGCCCAGCCCACCAGGTCCTCTCCCCTCCGCCCTGGACGGCGGCGGACTGGGCGGCCGCCGGCCGGGGCTGCATGGGGCTCCCGCGCGGCCCGCTCTTCTGGCTGCTGCTCCTACTCGCGGCTGCCTGCTCGGGGATCCTCTTCGCCTTGTTCTCCGCCGGGAGGCCGTACCCGGAGCCCCGGTCCCGAGCCAGGTAAGGGCTGCAGCGCGGGACCTGACCGGGAGGGCGCAGGAGACGGGCAGGGCGCCCAGAGCCCTCAGATCGCCTTCCACACCGGCCTCGTTGGGGTGGCTCCCAGCGGGGACTCCGGTTGCGGCCCTTTGTCCCTAGAACTTCCACCCCAGCGTTACAGTGGCGCTGCCCGGGGCCCCACAGCCTCTGCCCGAGAGGAGCCTCGCCTCTTGCGCACTAGCGATCCGCTCGCGACAGCCTTATGGGTTAATTCCCTGCAGCCCCAGTTAGAAACACTTTCTATAGTCCAAATTTGGCTGGGTCACCTGAGTCCGAGAAAAAAACAAACAAAAAAAACAAAACAGTCCCGTTTTTGTCGGGAACTTTCCCTCGTAACGTCACCTCTTTCAGACTCTAGTTTTGGGGCTGAGACCTAAGTCACTCGGTTCCAACTTTGCTGGGATCCCCAGCTCGGCTCTGGCCTTTACCTGCTCGCTCCTATCTCTAATCTCTGCGCCTGGCACACTCTCACCCGCGCTCTGTTTGCTCAGTTTATTTGATAAGCACCGTCTGCACCGGATCCCGCAAAGCGGCGGGTCCTGGGCTCCATCCAAGTTTCCTTCACTGGGCCTGCTTCAGCGCTCTGCTCCCTCCGCTTGCCCTGGGCACCCTCTTTTCATGTGTGCCCCACAAGGAGAAACCTGAGAGCCTGCCTTTGGTAGGTAATGGTTCCAGTTACTGAAGAAACTTCACAAGGATTTAGCTTTACCTCTGGAAAGGGGAAGGAGCCGTGCCCAGAGTCTGGATTTGGGAGGGCGCAAGGATACCGGCAGCCCTGCCAAGGGGCCTCTGGGCCCCGGCTTTCCCTTCCTGGCGCTTTCCCATCTGCCCATTCCTCACTAAACCTTGCTCCAGGTACAACGGGATGAAAGCAGAATCAGTATGGGCTCTCAAGGAACAAGGTCAAATGGCACCCAAAATTACAAAACAATATGAAATAAGCTTGCGACTGATTATGAGTCCAGATGCTCTAGCAGGTAATAACTTGAAGTTACTGAATCTCCTTGTAATCAGAAATTGCATTAGGAGAAAGACGGGAAAGGGTTGAGGGTATTAAGAAAGGGGATATTTGTCAATTTTATGTAAAGATGTTTTAAAATGCAGTTATATGTCCTTTGACATACAGCTTTAAGGATGGGGTTTGTGGAACACCCATTATACCTCAACAAAGCTTTTTAAAAACATCTTTTACCTTTTACAAATCTGGTACAACCAAAGAAGCTATTTCCTTGGTGTTTCCCTGACATCTGTGCTATAGCTCAATCCCAGGGGGCAGGTTGGGACTTGGCCTGTTGAGTGCCAGGAAAAGCAGGGTGGGAGGTGGGGGAGCATTCTGGGCAGGGAGAACAGGCAGTGGGACTCAGAACTAGGGACGGGAAATGGGCTTGCCTGACTACAATAGAGAGGCCAGGGGACAAGGGCACTGGGACCAGGCCCCCCACCCAAGGTGAGGACTCTCACAGATTAGAGTGGAACCCAGCCTGTGAGTTTACTCACAGAAGAATCTGGATCAGCAGTTCCCAAGCATGGAGACGTCTAGACTTGTTTTTAAAAAAAAACTTTTTTTATGGGGTAGGGGTGAGGATAGATATAGGTAGGGCACCAGTTACCTAACCTGCCAGTGACCATCTACTGTCAACATTATTTTGTAAAAGAAAGGACATTTTAGGGCCAAGAATTCCTAAGAATACGATCTAAGTTGAGTAAATTTCATTTCTGAAAAATGCACTGCATTTCTCCTGGGCTGGGGAAACTTCCCAGAGGAGCAAACCGTAGGTGGGCTGGCCCCTTTCCCCACTCCTTCCAGGCCCCCCAGGCATGTGTCTAGAAGGCCTGGGGGTTCTCTAAGAGAAGCGAGAGACTGGGAGGCGTCGCTGAGCCCTGAGGGGTGCCCTGGAGATGAGCAGACGTCCCTGATGCTGATGAGCAAAACTGAATTGGGGGAGTCCCCATCACCTCCCGTGTACCTCTATCCCTCCTGTCTCCCTCCTGCCCTGTTCAGCCTCTCCTCTGACAGGCTCTCAAGTCTGGCTGCACAGTAGAATCACCTGGGAAGGCCCCGACCAATCAGATCAGAATCTCAGGGGTGGGGCCTTAGCATCTGTGTTTTTCCAATTTCCAAAGCTCCTTGGGGGTTCTCGCTGCTGCCTTGGCTGGATGCCATGGCTCAGTTCCTCCTCAAAGGGGTCCTACTGTGCTCAAGAAGAGGAACTACAGGGTTACTGGGGGGACAGGTGGCCAGTCCGAGGGGGAGAGGGAAGAAAGGGGGTGGGATCATCCCTGCTCTTTCTGTCCTGCCCCGCCAAGGTCTTAGGGAAACCTGAAGGGAGGCAGGTCACAGGCTTCCTTGTGACTCAGATGTCACAGCCCCAAGAAGCAAGTAACAAGAGACTTTTGTTTCCCTCACAAGCTTCACGTCCCAAACCTCCCCACCTGCCCCCTGTGGCTTCTGGGGAGAGGGCGGAAGTCTGGGAGAAGCCTGACACCCTTTTGAATGGGCAAGGGCCCCTCCTCCTTCCTTCTTATTTCTCCTCTGTCCTGATGCAGGGGCATTCTTGGAGGTGGGGGTGGGGCAGTAACATTAGCCCCCACTTACTGCCCTACAAAAGGGATGTTGTCATAGAGGCTGTCACAACAGTCCTCTTCCTTCTTCCTTAAGATAACCATAGTTAACACTCAGGACACTTTTTATGTGAGATAACACAGATTCTCTGAGCCCTCGCAGCCATTGGATGGTATGTGATATGACTATCGGTCATAACAATCTGATTACCCCTCCTGTCCGGATGCAGAGACCGGGGTGCTGAGAAGTTCAGTCATCTCCCAGGATCACAGGCTACAAAGCCAGGGAGTCAGGCTTCAGGCACAGGCCCTTCAGGCAGGGCAATCCAAGGTGAAGGGACCCCAGTCATCGGGACATGAAGTCTGCTCTGGGGTCTTGGCAGGGAGACCCTTCGCATGGGCACAATTCCAGGCGGCTGGTAAGCTTTCCTATTTCAGATTTTCATCTTTTAAGCACCATCTCACTGTTCCTATGAACTCCACATTTCTGCCACTTGCCAAGGGGTTTCCTGATTTCTGCGTTTATACAGCTTGGCAGAACATGATAACGTGACAGGATTTTGTGTACCTAAAGAGAGAGACAAGGGCCAGAATCAGAGCATAGAAACAGAAGGATCCACAGAATGGATGCCTTTGACCCTGATGGACTTTGTCAGCCCCTGGCGCTGAAGGCGTCAGACAGAAGGTTCTGAGGGGTAGGTCAGACCCCTACTTGACTTGTTCTCCCACAGGAACAGCACAGCGCCTCAAGCATTCTCTGGACCCAAGGCAGCGAATCCTGGTACAAGAAAGGTACAGTGGTCAGCTACTCTGTACTTCTGAGTATCCTCAAGTTATGGGGAGGAAGGGAAAGAGCAAACAAAGGAGACGGGTCTCAGAGACAGCTGTGGGGGAGCTCTTTGGAACCTACCCCCTCCTCACACCTCTCCCCCAAGCATGCCACTTACTTCTGAGGAGCCAGCCATCAGGGCTTCTGGGACCTGGACACTAGGACTCCCTGTACCCCAACAGAGGAGGACGAATCCATATGTACCCCTGGACAGAGCCAGCTGAACATTTCTTAGAAGTCTTGAGACTTATCTTTAAAAGGCCTGTGAATTTGACATTTTACTCCTCATTTAAACTGCTCACCGTGGAGTAAACACCAAACCCTGGGAAGATGCTCCATGTTTGCCCTGAGGGTTTGAGAACCTCCCAGACCCTGTTCCGTAACAGTCATGACTGTGGGCTGAAATGCCATCTGGAGCACGTTCCCTGCGTTCTCTCACTCAAGCCTCTGGGCAAACATGTTAGGTAGTATTTACAGAGGAGCAAAACGAGGCACAGAGAGGGAAGTTACCTTGCTCAGGGTCACTCAAGGAGAAGAGGTGGTACTGGGATTTGAGCCTCTGGTCTCACCCCAGGCCCTGGCTCTGAACTGCTGAGCCATACCGCCTCATCCCCTGTGAGCTGTGCTTGAGCAGAGTGAGAACTGTGTTCTGGGTTAATTTGCATCTAAGAGTTCTTTTCAAGGCCCAAGAGACCAAACTAGAACTTGAAATATTTCTCCCTGGCCTCAGAAATATTTCACTGATGCAAGACTTAGTGACAGATGAGCTGTTCAGAGACCAAACAAAATAGTCTTGGGCAGGTGATAGGCGCCTGTCTGAGAACAGAGGCCGGTGGACACTTGGCCAGCAGGCTGAAGAGAGGCCTCAAGTGTCTCATGAGTGCTTGGCCAGGTCATCTTTACGTTCCTCAAGTCTTTCCCACCTGGAGCTGCTTGGTACTAAATGACATATATCCCCACGTGCTTTTAAAAAAAGATGATTTGAGGTAGCTTTTAGATACATATAACCAGGCAAAGACATAAAATAGAATAAAATGAAGAAACAGGTGAAGGAAAATAAGATGACATGAGATAAGTGCATGAAAAATGTACCACAGGGTATAGGAGACGAGCCATATATCTGGCTCTGAGCTTCCTGGTGGCCACAGTGAAGGAGGAAACTGCCACCATGGCCATGAGATGAAAGAAAGGCAGCTGCCCAAGTGAAGCGCAGCCTTTTCTGATACAGAGACCTGGAGATTTTTCTCCTGGTCTCGTAAAGAAGATCCTGGAAAATATTATGATAAATTCAATATTACTGAAGCTATACACTCAGTTCTGCTACTTTGAAAACATTAATTTATTCCAACCAGACTGATATCTTAGAAAGCAATTTGAGCAAAACACAAATTTTGTGTTTGCTTCTGCTGATTCTGTCAGCGATCAACACTGGGTTAAATGCAGAAAACCACACCCAACCAAAGGGAGCCACGTAGGAATACACAAAACACACACACGCACAGTCCATCTGCTTCCTCAGATGTACAGTATAGCCCTCTTTCTACCACTTCACAATAACTCACAAGCTGCCACCCTCTGACTCCGCCTTCTGCAAGTGAATGTCAAGTTTTTTCAAAGGTCAAATGCCATATTTTAGCAGTTCTTACGTATTTGACCACTGAATGTGTATAAAACTGTTTCCATCTCCCTTAGATTCCTGTTTTATGCATCACTGCCTAGTTTTTGAGTGTGGTACCACTAATCCCATTTTCCCCAAAGCCCTGCGGTCTTCACTGAAGTTTTCCATAGTGTAGTGATATTTAGGAATTTCTCTGTCACATTATCACAGAAATGACTATACAGCTCTTTCCTGCATTATCCTTTGATCAAACCAAGTGCCTTAACAAAGGGTCCCCTTCAGTGGTTAGAGTCCCAACCAGGCCAAAGCTGTGTGGGATTCTGCCGTGGGGGTTGCAGGCAGATGGGCTGGTCAGTATTCACCCTCCTTCAAGCTCCCTGCGTGCACAGGCGCTGTATAGTGTCCTAAGGCTGCTGGAAAAAATGACCACAATTAGGCTGCTTAAAACAAGAGAAATTGATTCTTTTCCAGTCTGGAGGCCAGAAGTCTGAAATCAAGGCGTGGGCAGAGCTCTCTAGGGGGCCTCTTCCAGCTTCTGGTGGCTCCAGGTGTTCCCCGGCTTACAGCTGCATCACTCAACCTCTGCCTCCGTCATCACATGGCCACCTTATAAGGACACTCACTGGTCATTGAATTTAGGGTCCACCTTAATACAGTATGACCTCATCTTAACTAAGGACATCTGCCAAGATGTAAGGTCACATTTCGAGGTTCTGGGCAGACACGAATTTTGGGGGGACATTATTCAACCCAGTATAGGCACCAGCTACAAGAAAGACGATCATAATCTTCCCCGTAGCCCTTTCTACAAAAATCCCACAGGGCTCGGATTAGGATACAGGCTGATGGATCCCAAAGCCCAGGATGGAGCTCATCCGCCCAAGGGTAGGCAGGTCTTACCCGTTCAGGGGAAATGCCCCAAAGTTTCCCCAAGTGTGAGGTGAAAGAGTAGGAGGTTAGAGCCATCAGGCCACAGAGATGTGGCATCCAGGAGAAGGGCTGGGCAGGGTCAATCCAGAAAGCTCTCTGATCCCCACCGGCTGCTGCACCACAGGCCACTCAGCTCACAGATCTGAGGGTGCCCAAGTCTGAAGAGGGCAGAGCAACCTTTCCCTCCCACCTACCCCAGGCCCCAGCTAGTAGAGCTCAGCCCTCTTATCTTCTCACCCACAGAGCCGTCCCTGCCGACACCCACTTTATCTCGCCATTCAGCGGCACCCCCACTTCCGGAGTCTGTTTGAGTTCTCCATTCCAGTGCTGCTGTCAGGGGACCTCTTCACCCAGGAGCTCTGGGACAGCCTCAGCCAGCACAAAGCTCCCTACGGCTGGCAGGGGCTCTCCCGCCAAGGTAACCCGCAGCCGCTGCCTCTCTCCCAGCCCCTCTGGCCCCAGCTGGTCCATTCCTCCTGCTTTTTGCTCTGATGAAGAACAGGCCTCCCTGCCCTCATAGCACCGTGATGTGGGACCCCCGTGTTCCTTTCCAGGGAGGGCCTCAGCGCTCAATCCCCAAGCTTTGGGGCTTCCCCTCCACCAAGCAGCTCTCACCATCCTGAGGCTTCCCTGGCCTGAAAAGCTAAGGAACCAGTGTCCAAAGGTGGCCAAACACAGGGGCTACGAGGCCCCAAACAGCCTGCTGACCTTTGCTGCTGGGGGAAACCGCCCAGAGCCCCCTCCCCGTTAAATCTGCCACCACCCCCACATGCCCCAGGTTATTTCCTTTTGGAATACAGTCTCAAAGGGCTAGTTATTTGAGTGCTTGAGGCCCGGAGGGCACAGCCGAACCCCCTCCCCCACCTTCCCCTTTTCCGGTTCTCATGGCCCCACTGACATTTCATTCCCTGTCCCACCCTCTGTGCCTCTTGGGAGGGGCTGGGATCAAGCCGCAGGCGAATTGGGTGCCAGAAACCGTCTTGGGAAGGTCCCTGATGAGCCATGACAGCTCTCTACATAGCATCCCACCTTGTCCTGCCTCCACAGCCATCGCCTCCACCCTGAGCCTTCTGAATGGCTCCGAGAGCGCCCAGCTGTTTGTGTCCAGGGAGCAGCCTCCAGACTGCATCCGGTGTGCCGTGGTGGGTAATGGTGGCATCCTGAATGGTTCCCACCAGGGTCAGAACATCGATGCCCACGACTATGTGTTCAGGTATGCGGAGCAGGGATCAGGGAGGAGGGGGCAGAGGAGCTGGGTGGAGAGCTGGTCCTGGCCAGCCGCGGGGTGGGCATCCTCCATGAGGCCCGTGGGCCAAGGCAGCTGCGGCCCCAGGGGGCTCAGCAGTTGTAACGGGCAGAGAGGCATGGACGAAGGCATATGCGAGCAGACACGCCAAGCGGACCCAGGAAGAAGGAGCTGCCAGGGCCAGATGTGCCCATTTAACAGGGTATCCCTTGAGGTCTGGAGGAGGGGGGTTGGGGCTGCGGAGGGGGCGGAGGTGCTGCAGTGGATAGAGGGAGTGGTCCGTACAGAGGCATGGGGACAGGTGTGACGGAACCCTGGGGATGGAAGTGCAGACACCCAGCATGGCGTAACCACAAGGAGGCTGATGGGCCTCTATTGGGAGCAGACTCAATGGCGCTGTGACCAAAGGCTTTGAGGACGATGTGGGCACCAAGACCTCCTTCTATGGCTTCACTGTGAATACCATGAAGAACTCCCTCATCTCCTACTGGAAACTGGGCTTCACCTCTGTGCCACAAGGACAGGTGAGACCTCTGATGGGTGCCACTGTTCCCAGAGCCCCCCCCCCACGGGGTGAGCCACAGGGTTCCCAGGGGGTGGAGAGCTTGTGCCAGGATCTTGGGCACAGGATGGGGCTACAGAGGAGGAGGGTCGCGTTGTTTCAGGCAGCACCGCACAACTTTGGACTGGAGTGTGAATGGCTGATATTTAGTGAAAGCTTGTAGGGAGCCAGGCAATTTACATATGCCACGTCAGCCCCCATTCTACTGGTGAGGAGGCTAAGACGCGGAGAGGTAGGGCCGGGGTTCAAATCCAGACTCCCACCCCAGAGCAACACCCCGGGGAAGGTCATTTACTGCGTGCCTCTTGTTCCCAGCGTTGGCACGGTCATCAGGGCAGACATTGCCAGGTGGCAACCAGCAAGCTAAAATCATTGAAAGTCAGGCCCCTCTGACTGCAGCGCTGGGTCACCAGAACAGTGACGTGTCTCCTGAATTCTCACAGCAGGAAGCTGAGGTTCAGAGACTGAGGGACACAGCCTGGCTCTAGGGAGAGAAGAGCCAGAATTTGAGCATCTCCTGCCTCAGCTTCCTGCAACCACACCGTGATGCTCTAACAGCACAGCACACCTCCCCTCACAGAGGTCTGGGTACCACGTGCAGGGTCAGGGAGCTCCCAGGGTAAGGGGTTCTGTGATGCTCAGTGGGGCTGCATCGGGTTTCTAGAAGCTTCCTCTTCTGACCAGGGAATTCAGGAGTGTGCTAGCCACAGTGTCTACACACCGAGGCTGCACAGTAGAACCTCTCTTAGCTCACAAAAGAACAAGATGGGGCAGCTTTGTTTGTGGTGTGGCTACAGTACCTGTATGAGTTACCTGTTGCTGTGTAACAAAGTACCCCACAACTGAATAGCTTTCAACCACACACACTTACTATCTTACAGTTTCAAGGGGTCAGGAATTTGCAAGCAGCTCAGGGTCTCTCAGGTGGCTGCCGTCAGGACTGACAGGGGCTGCAGTCATCGGCAGGCCTGACTGAGGCCCGAGTCAAGGTGATGCCTTCACGGGCCCTTGTCACACTGCCGCTCTAGAGGCTACGAGCGTCCTTACAATATGGCAGTTAACTTTACCCAGAGTGAGTAATCTCAGAGAGCAAGGAGGTGAAGTGCCTTTTATGACCTGGTCTCCAAAGTCACACACCGTCACTTCCATTTTTTTTCTTATTTGTTAGAAAATTTCTATTCGTTAGTCACTAAGTGCGACCCACACTCAAGGGGATGGCAAATAAGCTTCACCTCTGGAAGGGAAGAATACCAAAGGATTTGGGAGTGTACAGAAGCCTCCACCACATTAACTGAGAGTGGCAATCACAGGCATGTGAGGTGTAATAAAAAAAATACAGTGAATGTTTACATTTTAAAAGATTTATTACAGTAAAAGACACATTGCCATTAATCCCCCTCAAAATACTTCCCCTCGCTTCAAATATACTTATCCCATCGTTCTTACCACTTTCTGAAGCAGTTCTGGAAGTCCTCTTTTGTGAGTGGCTTTAGTTGTGCTGTCGTGGCTGCCTCGATGTCCTGAATCAATTAAAAATGTTTACCTTTCATGGTCATTTTGACTTTGGGGAAGAGCCAGAAGTCACAAGGTGCCAGATCTGGTGAATAAGGTGGATGAGGACACACCACAATGTTTTTATTTGACAGAAATTGCCATATACCAGAAACGGTGTGTGACTTGGAGCCTTTCCGTTGTGATCACAAAATACGGTGAATGCTGCTGCCGAGTGCCATCCAACGGAAAGGCAGGGATCCCCAATACAGGACGTGGCATGTCAAACCTTAGTAACAGTGAGTGACAAGTTTCCACTTGTTTGGTGCAGTCAGTCAGGTGTGTGCTACGGTTGAGAGAAAGTGTGTTTGAAAGTGTGCCGTAAATCATCCTCCATCATGAAAGGCTCTGTGTCACGCATCACTTCTGGTATATGGCAATTTCTGTCAAATAGAACCATTACGGTATGTTCTCATCCACCTTATTCACCAGATCTTGCACCGTGTGATTTCTGGCCCCTCCCCGAAGACAAAATGATTCAGACATCAAGGCAGCCATGACAGTGCAACTAAGGACACTCATGAAAGAGGACTTCCAGGACTGCTTCAGAAAGTGGCAAGAACAATGGGATAAGTGTGTTTGAAGTGAGGAGGAGTATTTTTGAGGGGGATTAATGGCAATGTGTCTTTTACTATAATTGTTTTTATATTTAAATATTCATCGTATTGTTTGATCATACCTCGTATAAGGGAAATTCTCCTGAAAAGACGGGTGGCAGGACTGGGTGGAGGGCTGTTCCTTCTAAGCAGGAGCTAGAAGTGGTCTTGTGCCCATCAGGGCTCAGTATCTCTGTTGCCCCAACAGGACCTGCGTTATATCTTCATCCCCTCAGACATCCGCGACTATGTGATGCTGAGATCAGCCATTCTGGGTGTGCCTGTCCCCGAAGGTCCTGATAAAGGGGACTGGTGAGCAGCCAGCTGGGGGCAGGGCATGGTAATACTGTGGCAGGTAGGGAAGGTGAGTGAGGGCAGCAATAAAATCCCCAGGCATTCAAGAGCATTAGGGAATTATGGATTTTTGCTACCCACCTCCAGGAAAGCCCAGGTAACCCTACTGATCCCCAGGGACCCTCCTGATGAGGTGGGCTGTGGCTCAAGGGGCCGCTTTTCTGAATGGAGCAGGCAGGCCTGGCACTTCAGCTTCAGGCTGCTGTCCCCAAAACCAACCCAGCCACTCAGCAGACAGCATCTGCAGGGTCTGTCTACAGCTGGGTCTACTGTCCTATTGAGTGCATCGTGTCTGGAAACTAAGAATAGGGCCAGTATTGGTGCCACTCGTCCTGCCGGCACCCTCCCAAGACTGTGCCCATGAAATGGGAGAGCAGGCCATGTGGGCCCCACATCCTGTGAAGTGGGAACAAAGGACACTCTGTCTTGTCTCCCACCTTCCTGGGTAGCAGGCCTGTGTCCAGCTCTTTTGAACCATATCCTGGCCCTCAGCCGAACCTTCTCCCTGTGGTGCTGAGACAATTTCTGGTCCCTGAGTCCAGTCCTTAGAAATCTGTGCCACCCCTGTGACTACAAGGACCAGCCTCTTATCTCAGTGCTCCCAGCCATGCCCCAGAAGAGCAGCTTCTGAGGTCCCTTAGGGGCTAACCCTTCAGAGGCCAGGCCAGCATCCACTGCCCCACCCTGTGCCCCGCCCCCAACCCCACCTGTGATTACCCAACAATTGTTCACAATGCTGCAGCTGGTCATGAGCGTGGGCTTTGTGACACGAGTAGGTACTGGGCTTTTGGGGGGAGCTGGCTCCGAGACCCCGGGCAGACACGCCACCCCAATACCAATGAGCTCCCCCTCCCAAACCCCTAATCCGTCCCCTACCCAATCCCCTTCCCAGTCCCGGTCCAACCACAGCAACCCTACCACCCAGCAGCCCAACTCCGGAGGCTCCGCCCCTTCCCCATCCTCGACCCGGGGGCCTTCCTCCCGCCCTACCTCCCACCCTCCTACCCCAAATGCCTCCCAGCCGTCCTCCCGGGCTTCCTCCCAGAGCCCCAGCCCTCACGTCCAGCACGCATCTCGAGGATCTCCACCAAACCCCACTCCACCCACCTCCAAATCTCCCTCCCAATCTGGCTTGAAATCTCTCTCTCGAAACTCTTCCCAAAATCCCAGCGCGCCCCTCACCAGGTCCCCTTTCCACAGCCCTGCCCCCTCGGCCTCCTACATCGGGCCCATTCGGCCCATCCCGTCCTACATCGCCCCCTATGTGCCCCGCTTCATGAAGGAGCCCCCCTTCTTCCAGCCCCCTACGGCTCCACTGCCCCTGAGCCCCTGCTTCCCCCGCCATGCCCAAGAGCAAACCTCTCTCCCCGAGTCCTACTACTACCCTCTCCTCCCACCCCCTCCCCTCTACCCCCGGGACACCTGCTCCTCCTACCCGACCCCTCCCGCTCTGTTCGCGCCCCCGTCCTCGCTCACTTACACCCCGCCCACCGAGGTGCTGGTGAGGACCAAGGCGCACGCGGTGCCTTCCGCGCTGCCGCCCACCTTCTACACCCCCTTCTCCCGCTACTACTCCCACCCCCGCCCCCACCGGCTCCTGCCCCGCCGCCGCCCCAGCGCCTTCACCTTATCGCAATACGACAGCGCGGGCCGCTCTGTCCACTTCTTCTCAAAATAGGCCTCAGACCTATTTTGGACCAGAAGCCTCTGCCAGTAAATTCAAGCTTCTCCATCCAGACTTCATCAGCTACCTGACAGAGAGGTAGGTGGTGGCGGTGGGAGGACCCCCGCAGCACTGCAGGCCCTTCCGTTCGTGCCCCACACACCGCACGCACGTGCTTACAGGGTAGGTGCCAAGCACTTGTTATTCTCCGCTTACTAGTTAATTCCTTGATGGAGCTAGTGGTGTGTCAGCCAGGGTCAACAGGAAATGGCCAGGAAACTTGGAAGAACTCAAGGTTTATTTACCGCAGTGCTCACAAAGGCTCGGGCTGGGGGTGGGGGAACCACAAGGTGCCGGCAGTCATGGGGCTAGGAGAAGCAGAGTTGTCTGTCATCAGCTTTGAGCCCAAACACAGCCAGGCGGAGGGGAGCGGGGAGGACCCTGGGGGACTAGTCTCACTTCCTTCTGTCCCTCCTACCAGCGGTTCTCCATGGGGGGGTGGGGGGGTCATTTGGTCGTCACCAGGCGAGTGCAAGTGCCACTAGTGGGTAGCAGCCAGGGATGCAGCTGAACATTGTACAATGCACAGGACAGTCCTGCAGCAATTATCGGGCCCTTTTAACATGTCAGTATGCCTTGGCTGAGAAACACTGCTGTCACCCGGAGGCTGGCAGCCCCAGAGCAGGTGAAGGGTACACGGGGAGCTGGGCACACCAGCCCAGCAGTCACAGCCACACCACAAGGAGACACACGTGGAGTCAGGTTTGCCAGGCAGAGCTTGGCTGTGAACCCCGGGCTGAGGTCAAGGCCCATGGTCACCACTGACCCACTTCTGGACCCCACAAGTACGTACGCACACACGTCCACCATCTCACCAGTGCCAAGTGATGGGACCTGTGCTCCATTTGACCTAATGCAGGTCCCCACTTAGCCCAGAGGTGAGGGCAGGAAGTTGCAGAAAGGAAAAGTTCTTAGGCTGGATTCAGGCTTCTAGAGAAGGCGGGATTTTACCTGGGGGTCTTTTGGTCAGGCCTGTTCCTTTCTCACCTCCTTTGTTACCCAATGAGTTATTTCAACTGAAAATTGTTGCATTTAGGAGCTCATCTGGTTTTTCCCCAACTAGGGATGATTTCACTGGGGCAGAAGGGCCAGAAGTTTTTGGTTTCCCAACCTTTTTGCATTGGTCATCGTAAAGTGGAATGGCATAACCATCAAGCCAGTGTGCCAAGACCTAAATGTCTGAGTTTTAATGGCTTTTTGCTTCCAGGTTTTTGAAATCAAAGTTGATTAACACAAAGTTTGGAGACCTATATATGCCTAGTACTGGGGCCCTCATGCTGCTAACAGCTTTGCATACCTGTGACCAGGTAAGAGGTCTTCTCTTTCAGGAATTCACAGCAGTAGAGTACAGGTGTGAATGGAACCTAATTTGATCCATGATATCCCTAAGCTGAGGTCTATCACCCCCAGGCCTGCTCGGAATCCCCCGCTGCAGGAGGGACCTGGTCTAGGGAAGGGGTGGGAAGAATGCCACATCCACTATCCAAGGTCCCTTAAAGAACAGCCCCAGGCCGGCCTCCCCTCTTCCCCAGGGCAGCCACCCTATGGTATTTGAGGCACACATTACCAAATGGCAAAATCTCAACAGAACTGGGTAGGGAAATCTTTTTCTGAGGACATTCTAGAAGTGGGGTAGGGTAGCAGGTTTAGCCTTCTACCCACAAATCCCTGAAGTCACTGTGAGCGTTTTTGATGGGAGGGTGCCCACGTGAGCAAGCCACAGGGAGAGGCTGAGGAGCAGTTTTCAAGGCAAGGCAGGGACCCGCGCTAAAGCCAGCCACTCCACACTGGCCCCACAGCTTTTCCCGACTCCAAAGCAGGAGTCTGCAGCCGCCATTAGAAGGGGGACCGTACTAGTCAGTGTGGTCTCTATCTTCAGCTTGATCGTGGCTTTAATCAGACTTGTGTTCGAAACCCAGCCTCGCTTGTGACTAGGGACACGTTTGGTGACCTCTGAGCCTGTTCCCCCGTTTGTAAAATGGGGAGAACACCCACCTAAGACTTGTGAGGCTGGGGTGCGAGTGTACAGAGCACAGTGCTGGATGTTTGTGAGCTAGAACTGTCGCTGATCTGCGTTCTTCACACGAGCCAGAAGGAAGCTGTGGGTGGGGAGGAGCTGTGCCTTTCTGAATCCCTGTCACTGTACATGAGCCTGCGTCTAGCAGCAGCTCAGTCGATGCTGACTCAGTGACCATGCTTGTCCAGGTTAGTGCCTATGGATTCATCACAAGCAACTACTGGAAATTCTCGGACCACTATTTCGAACGAATCAAGAAGCCACTGATATTCTATGCAAACCACGATCTGTCCCTGGAAGCTGCTCTGTGGAGGGACCTGCACGGAGCTGGCATCCTCTGGCTGTACCAGCGCTGACCCCGAAGCACCCGAGCCCTTTGTTCTTACAGAGCTGCGGCCCACGTCCCCTCAAGTGACCAAAACCACCTTCTTGTTTTCTCAACCTGTGAGAGGGGCGTCAACTCCCCTAGATCCACTCCCTCCCTACAGATGACATTAAGAGGTGTATGTGACTGACATTGAAACCTATTGTGAGACACCCCGTGTTGTCCGTGGCTCATCCAGGAAAACTCCAGAGGGGTCTGGCTCTGAGACAGACACCCCGACATTGGTCAAGGAAAAATGAACTGCTCTGCTGGATTTGTTTTAGAACCAAAGATAACACTCCCACGAGGAGACTGTGACCCTCACCAGCAAGGAGCAGGTTACGTCAGATCTAAGCATCTCAAAGGCAGCAGGCGGTCCTGAGTGACTTCAGCAAGTCAGCGGAGCAGCTCAGTTAATCAAGACCAGACGTTACAGTTGTACACTCCCCAGCCAAAACCTTCCCACCAGCACGTACTGCCCAATGCGAACTCCAAAGCAATTCGACTTAAAGACACATCTTAACCTGAGAACATGACCGACTTACTTGATAAAATGAGAGTACAATAGGCAGAACGTAATTTGAAACTAGGTAAATTGAATAAATGATGGAGACCATTTTTGTCTTTTTCTGTGTGTTGGGGGAAGTAGTAGACCATGCAGGTGTAACATGGAGATCAGAGAATTCAGAACCTGGGAAAGTTCTAGTACTTGATGGGGGCCAACTGCACAGAAGGCTGCCTCCCTCTCAGGGAAGTCCCATTAGAGATATATGACCCCACCTTGTCTCAAAAGGATGACATTATCAGGTATTGAACCCTCATTGTCGAGTATTGAACATCATGGCTTCAGTAATTTGAACTTAGTTGACAGGCAGTTTCATTTAAGACAGTTATATGGGCTTCTATCGGAAGTACAAGGTCTTGACCGGCCGAGTTATCACCATACAGCCCTTAAGAGGCCCTGGGATTTCCTGGCCTTATGACGAGTAGCTTTCAGGATAGTCTGATGTCTATACTGTAGGGCCGACGGGGTCGTGTCTCCACAGGGCTGGCTGGCAAGAGCCTTCCCAAGATGGCATCAGTCACCATTGCTCGATTCACCAAGGCCCAGGACCTGGCCTCTGGTTCTGGAAGGCTGATCCTATCAGCATGTTTAACAAGAGGGATGAACTCTATCACTAGATCCAAAATACTGCTACTTTAGAAATTCAGAGATGTGACAAACAGACTAGACATTTGGGCTTTAATTACTAAAGCAGCTACTTGAGGAAACCATAGCTTCCTGCTGCCTGGACCCCCTTTTTATCAGTAATACATTATTTACTTTTCCCTATTCCCATCAAGTCTGTAGTTATCAGAACCTCTGTCAATCCACTGAATTTGAGAAGTCCTAGTTATTATATTTGTTGGTGGCAACTCATTAGAAGGGGTATAAACTCAATTTAGTGGTAAAGTTGAACATCTGATTGCATCCTGTATACGTTAGCACCAATTAATAGCCTTTGAAACTTTCACTTATAGAAGAATGCGTTTACTGAGTCACAGAATGAAATACTGTTCTTATGTGGGCCTCAATCTGATGCCACAATGTTAGTGAGTCATTTCAAAAAATTTTTATTTGTGCTTCAAAATTTAAGCCCAGGACACACATGGACTTCACAGGAAATCCACTCCCAAGAAATGTTTTTCTAGGCCACGCACCTGTTTCCTCTTGTTTCCCACAAGAGCATATACACGTTAATTACCTTCAATTTATAATCGCTCGCAGTCCCGCCAATACATGATTACGAAAGTGGTGTTCTCAACATTCTTAGTCTCACTAACTGCCCAAGATTTTCTGGGATAAACTCACTGTCACTCGAATTCTTTGGCTCCTTTTGAAGATAAAGGTCCAAAGAACTCTGAAATGATTCTCCTTTTGGGGGATTACTTGACAGACATGAGCAACGAGCGGCAGAGGCTTGCTGATCCTGTCTGGCACCACTGGGAGGCCACCTGGAAAACCAAAGGAGAATCATTTGATGTAACAGCCAACTAAGTGACTCACACTGAAGGTTAAATGTAAAGCAGCAGCTAATTCAGAGAAAAGGCAACCACAGAGGCACTCATTCTAAGCCCTTATGAGGTTTGTGTGTGTGCTGAGGGCACAACAGCGCAATTAGATAGTTCCAGTGTGGGCCGGTGAGGCTCAGATGACTCCACCGCTCGTTTTCAGGAGACGGTGCTTGGAGGGAGCAGTGTTAGGAAAGGGCCAGTAAAGAACAGCCATGAGCCCTGAGGACATTTACATTCATCCCCCTCTAGATGTAAAACTTTTGTACATGTCTCTCCTTGATAACACGCACACCCTTTCGGTTTGTTTCACTCTGTAGCATCCTTGGTGACCGAACAAACACTTCACCTTAAATATAAAGAGCCTATACACACCTCCAGATTTCAATGGAAATGGTGATGTGCCCACTTCAAGCCTGGCATTTAAATGGGAACAAAGCCAGATACCCTCCCTACCCAGAGCCACTTCGCTCCTTTCTTGCTCACATGCCAAGGAGCCTAGCCCCGTGCTGCCCAAAGAAAAGCCCCGCGCCAGTCATGCCACTCAGACAGGATCTGAGCTAACCCAGGAGAGCTCCCTGGTGTTAAAAAAGCACCTAGAAACTAAAGAGCTCTGTCAGTGCCACGGTACCCCTTCTTTCCTGAAGGTCAGGCTCTGGTACAGAGGCAAGAGGTCAGACAGCCCTTAAGTCTTCTCACTGCCACAGCTGGCATACACATTTTACATTTCCGCCTACTTCAAAGAGCACAATCATTTTCTTGAAATGTGACAAGCACTCTTTCATTCCAAAATAAGAACCCAAACCAAATCTGGGCCACTTGCCCATTTCTGCCACCTCTTATTGCCCGTACCCTCAGAGACATTAATCAAGGGGCCTAATGCGTGACAGGACAGCCACACCATTGGTTTTCAAGTTGTAGAGGGCTCATGCACTAGCCTGGGGTCTCGGCAGAGTCCACAAAATTCCCTTTAGAGTCCATTCCACTTGATCCCTTATAAAGCCCGAACTTCTTTTAAGAGAACAGAACCAAACCCTGAAGCCTCAGAACAGATTGTTCTCCCTCAGTCGAGATTTTCAGACAGGGATAACCAACCATCACAGGCTTGTGGGGCTTCTTAGGGACGTGTAAGATGGAAACAGAAAGCTCACCAGCAACAGGAGAGGCATCGTCACTCGCTTCGGGCAAAGCAATTCAGTTCTGTCTCACACTGCAGACATCTAGGAAAGAACACAAACCTATGCTAAAGTCTCCCTGCCACTTAGCAGAAGCCAAAATCCAGGGCAGCAGAAGCAAAAAGAACACCCCACCCAAGCCGTTCGACAAGTCCTGTTACATACACGAGAACAAGCCCACTGCGTCCAGGGCAGCGGACACGTGCTGCTGCTGGTTAAGTGCCTTCTGGAGGATCCGCTTCCGCCTCACAGACCGAGGCTGCGGCTGTCCTTGATAAGGAGAAATTGAAAAAGAAAAACCTATTCAAGAAGCTATGCACAGGTTATCTCTCAAGCAGCTCGCTTTTAAAACAGGCCCAAACTTTTCATGAACAAACTTGGGAAACCAAGTCTCAGACATCCAAATTCCACACAGAAAGGCCTTTCTCGGCCTTCAGACAGGGATAACTTTACATCATCATGGACTCGGCTTCCACCAACCTGCCAGCCCACAGCACTGGCCAGCTTATTTTTTTCTTGCCAAATTCTGCTTTACTTTCTTCGTGAGGACTCTCAGTGTTGTCTACTTTATTAGAATGTGCTTTCCCTCAAGGGCAAAAACTGCCTCTATCTAGTGCTAGATGGACCCAGCACCCTACATCTGACACATTGACAATTCCTTTCCTTGTAAAGATGGGAATCCCTCAGCACAAGGTGTCTGATAGCTGAGTAGGGGATATATGTTTTAGTGTCTTTCTAGTATCAGTAAAGTGCCCGAGACAGTGTGGATTACTCTTTTCAGCAAGCCTACTGAAGGCCATCCGCACAAAGCCTACCTGATACCAAGAGGCAATGACATCACACAAGGTCATTTCTCTTTCACTCACCTTTGTGTACAAAGCGATCCTGCACAGCAAGCATGTTGTTTTCAGTTTTTTTAAGATAGAGGATTATAGATCTGCCCTGAGAGCTACTTAAAAATAGGCAGTACTATAATCTTGCTGTAATAAAAATCCCTGAGCTATAAGTAGATCTGACCTATTATACTGCTACACATGACTCTTGGGCCCCACTCCAGAGCCATTCTTAATCATGGCTGGAGGTGGGATCCGGAAATGTATACATTTTCACTTTGCAGGTGGTTCTGATGTATAGCCAGGTTTGAAAAGGACTAACCCTGTTTTACAAATGAAAAAGTAAGACTCTGGTGCAGTTATCTCGTAACAGGCTAAGACTAGAATCCACATCTCTCAAGTTAAATCTAATACAGGGGTGTCCAAACTTTTTTCAACGGTTTTCACCACGGGCCATATGCGGTAAAATACACAAACAGCCGGGACACTCACTCGAGGTGAAGTACGTATTGCCTCACCTGGTTTATTTAAGTAAACTAAATATATTTTTGGAATTTGCTGCAGGCCAATTAAAAATGGATCGCAGGCCGCAGTTACCCTTGGTCTAATACAACACAGGGTTTCCACCTCCACTCTACTGACATATTGAGTGAATAGTTCTTTGTTGTGGGAGCTGTCTTGGGCATTGTAGGACACTTTGTGGCAACCACTACATCCCAGTAACACCCTCTGCCCCCAGCTGAGAACCACTGGTCGAATCTAATTCAACAATTACTGTAACAAACACTGTTTGGGAGACTGCTTGGCAAGGAGCCTAGCAAACACAGTTCTTTACCACTTCCCTATCTAGACAGTAATAATCCTGAAAGACCCACACATCTCCAAAATCTAGCCGACCAATAATTAAAGGCATCAGAGCCTATGCAATTCTGTGAAAAGAGCCAAAAATCTTACCATTTATAGAAATTTCATCACAAAGATCCTTACACTGGAACATCTTAAGATGATGTTTTTCATGTGACTTTTGTCCAAGTCCACAGCCAACACATTTAATCTGAAAGAAAAATGTAGATAACATACTTTTCATTCTAACAGAAACAATCAAGGTATTTATTTTCAAGAACAGCATTTAAAAAGCTGAGCCTCAGCAAGTCAGGACTCTTCACAAAAGACGTCCTTTCAGACAGGGATAACTTTAAATCATCCTCAGCTCAACCTGGAACAAACATTTCTAAACCCCAGGCAACCAGAACTCATTTTCCAAGGCTCTTTTCACCCCTGTCTGCAGTGGCATCCATTTTGGTTTTAAACAGGGACACCTAGTGGCACAGACCCTCCTCATTTAGGGATTCTAGACTTGTCAACATTTGTTCACAGAATTGAACTTAACTGCAGAATAAAGTATTAGGCCGCTGTATGTGATAGGCTTTCACACCCTCTTGGCTTTCTCATTTTTGGTGCCCACCCAGGTCCTGCCTGCACCCACTCTTACTCATTTTAGGGCCCCATTCATTACTTTTAAGCTTCAACCTGCAGGTCCGCTTCTTGCTGTCTCTGCAGATGGCCAAGAAAGGCCTGTGGAGAAAGGGAAAAAAAGGAACGTGAAGGGTTCGTTGTAAAATTACAGCTTTCCAAAGTCTACAATCCCATTGTTTATTATCTGTAGAATTAAGTAAAAACTACTGATTGGGGCCGTTCTCAAGGCACTCTAGGAGGAAATCAAGTCTTCAGACGTTAACACTCCTGAAGTGAATTAAGAACCGCCTGCCACTGTCAGCCCGCTCGGAGGCGGGCCTGGGAGACCCTCAGGGACACTTCGTAGGACACTTCGTGGCAGGGGGGTTGGGGCTGCAGGTTGGAAGGACCTCTCTCCCCCAGGAGGACTTGGGCTTGGGTTCTCTCCCTTCAATCATAAAAACTCGCGCCGTCTGGAAGGCGTTTTCTCATCCAGTACCTCAGCTACTCCAACAACCCTCTAAGGAGGGTAACCAGTTTACCGTCACCATTTTGCCTCTGAAAAAAGGGAGGCCAAGTGTACTAGCGCCGCGTCACGGAAGACCCCGTTTTCCCACCTCCGCGGCCTTACTTACTTCCAAAGGCCTGAGGCTGCTCGCCGCCCTCGAGTCGGATAGACGCCGCCATGACTTCCAGCCATGAGGCCGGCCTCGGAAAGAGGGCGGCGCCGCGCCTGCGCGCAAGTCATCTCGGCAGTCTCGCTGGAGCTCTCGCGATGTTGAAACAGCTTAATAGGAAATGTAGTCCAAACGGCCGCGGCTGGCGGTAGCTGCCGTCTCAGCGCGGCTCTGGAGCCGGGGTACGGTGGTGGCCACCGCTAGGGGCGGGAGAGGGCCTGGGGTGGGAGGCCTGATCTGTGAAGAGGGGACGTTAGACAATGAAGATGGACGGTCGCTTTCGGTACTGAGTGCACAGGGTGTCCCAGGCCGAGACTGAGGCGCGGGCGCAGAAAGTTCGAGGAGGCCTCCCTAGGGAGAACCATGAGGAAACTGAGGCACGGCTCGGTTTCTTAACTGCTCTGTGGATTTTATTTGGGACGGGGAGGGGGCGTCTGGGGTGGTTGGTGGCTTTAGTGAAGGGGAGGGAGATTCCCAGGGAATGGTTCGACTTCCCGCTCAGTTGCTTTTCAAGGTGGGGCGAGAGCGGTGAGGCCCGGGCGGCAGAGGGCGCCCGCGAGCGGCGGGCTGGAGTGGTTCTGAATTACCCTGAACCCGTGTGCAGCCTCTGCGCTGGCAGGACCCGCTGCCTGTGTGTGGCTTTAATGCCGGGAAGGAAAACTAATTGCATTATGAAAAGAACAAAGAAAAATGTACCACCCACTGCTAATTCTTGTTTTGTTTTTTCCTGCTACTTCTGAATGTTATTTTTCAGGCAACCATCCTGGCTTCATAGTTGAAATAACAATAGGGCAAAACAACTAGAGGGGGGGCCAGAATTTACACCTACTTGCAAGTTAATTTAAATTTGCAAGACCACGAAGCCTCTTCTGTATTACTCCCCATTTTTGTCAACTCTTTACAGTGCACTCAGTGGTGTTTAGTCTAGATTACGGTCTGTGTATGGTAATATGTTGCAGGTGCTTATTTTCAACTTAGCACATTTGTTTCTGTTTGACTCTCTTAATTTGATTGTAAGCTCTTCGAGGCTGGAGGAGTCTTTTAATTATTACTTTTGTCTTTTTAATTTCCTCACAGTGCCTAGTTGGTATTCTACTGCCTCTGCTCACAGTAAGGACTCAACAAATAATCATTAACCCACTTAGCAGTAAGTTCTGTCTTGTGAAATTGGTCATTAAGTTTCTCTTACCCTTGAAGACATGATTTTGTATCATACTGAAAGAAAGGGTTCTCTCCCTGCAAACTAAGCTCCTTTCATTTCAGACTTGCAGAATTCTAAGTGTGGAATTTGCTAAAAGCACTTGGGAAAATACAGTAGTAGCCAAGTAACCTGCTGCAGGCAAAACGATGATAGCTGATACTTCATAGCACTTCTAAGCGCCATTCACTACTGAACACTTGGTATGTATCGTTTCATCCTCACCGCTGCACTGGCTGCACTGTGAAGTGCGCTGGCAGGATCCCCACATACAGATCAGGTAACGGAAGCATTAAGAGATGAGTAACTTGCCCAGATTCACACAGCTGCTGACTGGGGGTGTCAGGGTTTGATCTCAGCCTGCAGAGTCTGTGCTTTTACCTCTAAGTTGTACTGCACCGTGTATGTATATAAATCGATCTTTTATATAAGGGTTTTGGTTTGGGGGAGCTGGAAACGGGAGGGAAGGTTTTTGTGTGTTTGCGAGAGTGCTTAGGGATGAAACGAGATGAGGTTGAAGGTGGGGGGATGACGGGCACCTGTTTCTGTGTTTTGAGCCACTTTGTGGTAGGAAGAGTGAGAAGGAGAGGCTGCAGGAGCTGCTTTGTGCAAGATGGTAAGGCTCTGGGCGTGCTTAGTGGAACAGCAGCAGGCTCACGGCAGATGGGAGTGTCACAGGCCGCTGGACAGTGGCCAAGAGGTGGAAGCAAAATGCAATGAGAGGACTTGTGCCTAAGGACATGTCAGGTACACTGCATAGGTCATCCCGAAATAACTGGGGGAGACTTCAAAGAATGCATCCGAATTCCCGAAGGAGCAAGCAAGGGCTCAGAGCTGTTGAGGCTGTGTGTTAATGTTGGGATTTCATTTGCACTCAGTTGCTGGTGAGGTCTAGAACATTGGAGTTTTACGTACGGTGGAATTATTATCTAGCTATTATTCAGCCTAGTATACATCTGTATTTATTGGCATGGAAAGAGCTGCACAGTCTAGTGGTAAGTGACAGAAGTAGATCACAAGCCGAGCAGAGCAGGAGTCCCCAGTGCTGTTCAGGGATCCCAGCTCTGTGTGCAAAGGGGAAATCTACTCAGCTGGCCTGTTGTGTTCAAGTGGTCGGCTCGCTGAGTTCCATTCACTGACAGGTGTCTGAAACCCACAGTAACAGAAAACAAGAGTCTCCGGAACATGGAGGTTAATTTCTTAACCTGGAAAGGAATCTTTAATTGTATTAATAAGAACACAAAGGAGGGCAGGTGTATCCCAAGCAGTTGCCTGTTTTCATTGGGAGCAGTGGCATCAGTGACATCTGTGTGGCAGGCACTGTTAGTTGCCAGCCCTGCAGCTGTTCTTCCTCCAGATCACAGACAGAACAGAACGTAAGTGGGCAGCCGTGTGCTTCAGGGGAGGCAAGTCCCTCCCCGGCCCTAAGGGGCGAATCTTGATTAGTCTGCACCAGACTCATAGGGTAAATCTATTCCCTTTGCCTGTAATTGTTTCAGGAAAAGGTCTGCAGGCAGGTCTGCCAAGTTTAGGGAAGTTTTCCTGTTCTTCAAAACAATCCTCTCTTCTGGCTTTGGGACCTCGTGAAGATGTGATGCTTGAGACTCAGCAGCCATCTTGCATCCATGAGTTGCTTCAAAGCAAGCACTGAAGGTCTGTGACGGCAGAGTGGAAAGAAAGAACATGAGTCCTTGATGATGCTTTTGAACTGCTGAAATAATCAGTGCTGAAGCCCCCTGCCTCAGACCTTTTGTTTCGATTCAGACACATATTTTCACATTTTAGCAGCTAATGCATATTAAGTGTATGCTCCTGGCCAGGCAATTTCTAAGTACCTTTTGGTTTTTTTTTTTGAAACCACTTTATTGAGATCTGCTTGACATACAAAAAGCTGCGCATATTTCATGTATACACTTGATGGCTTTAAACCTTTCTGTACTATCTCATTTGACTCTCACAACAGCCCTGTTGTTCTCCCCCGAGGGAGCCAAAGTGCAGAAAGGGGGAAGTATTAGGTGCAAACATATTGGTGCAAAAGTAACTGTTGTTTTTGCCATTATTTTTAACCTTTTAAACCTCATTTACTTTTGCACCAACCTGATAATTACTAAGTGGAAGCATTGAGATCTCAACTCAGGCAAGCCAGCCTCAAAACCCATGGTGTTAACCACTGTGCTGGGTTCCCTGACAAAAATATGCTGTGAGGGTAGAACATGTTTTGCTAATGGAGTTTTTACAAATAAGTGAATTTGAAGACTATGTAATATTCTGTCGACCTCTTCTGCTATTTTCTAGACCCGTCTCGGTTCCCAGAAAACCCTGCCTTCTCACAACTGTTGATAGCCTTGGCTCATGCTGTCTGTTCCCTTTGCCTTGAAATTTCCTTCCGCTTGTCCTCTTGTTGCTCAGCAGACCCCCACTCACACTTCGGTACCTCCTCTGAAGTCTTACCTGGGACGCAGAGGTGGTCTCTGAGTTCATCCTCAAGGAACAGGCACAACCAGGCATGTTCTGCAGGCAGGCCCAGCTCTGCTGGTTTTAGCCAAGTAAAGTTGGGCAAATGACTACCCCTCTATCTAAGCCTCCCTTTCTTGTCTGTAACATAAGGACGGTGGTATCCGAAACTCTCAGGACTGTCAGGCTTATGCCTGCAAAACGCCTAGCATGGGCCACCAGAAGGCGAGCACGTGATAAACAGAGTGCTCGTTATTTGACCGTACTTCTTTGAATACTCACTGTTTTATGATGACCTGTTTTCATGTCTGGCTTTTCCGCTAGCCCATGAGCAAGACAAGGATCAGGTCTTCATTAGTGTTTGTTTGTTTTTAACTCTTTATGTCACCTTTATTGAGGTATAATATATACTAAAGCACATCCATTGAAAATGTACTGTTCAATAGTCTAATACCTGGATCCACCCCTGTGACCACAACCTGTCATGATTTAGAATTTGTCATCACTCCCAAGAGCACCTTCATACCGTTTTACAGTCAGTCTCTGTAACCAACCCTGGCCCCAGGCAAACACCCATCTGCTTTCTATCACTATAGATTACTTTGGCCTGTTCTAGAATTTCATATAAATGGATTCATACAGTAGGTACTCTTCTGTGTCTGGCTTCTCTCAATTACCCGTGTTGTGGCTTACATCAGTAGTTCATTTCCTTTTTATTGCTGACTATTATTCCATTGTATGAATATGTCACAATTTGTTTAGCCATTCACATGTTGATGGATACTTGGGTTGTTTCCAGTTTGGAGCTATTACTAATAAAGCTGCTGTGAACATTTTGGTACAAATCTTTTTGTGGACATATGTTTCCATTCCTCATGGATAAATTCATAAGAAACTGCCAAACTGGTTTGCCAAGCAGACGTCACTCTGTAAGCAACCCCAGCAACCTATTACACGTTACAGTTGCTCCACACACTTGCCAACACCTATGGTGGTCAGTTTAATATGACCCCTTCCGGGGGGTGTATAGTAGTATCGCGTGGTTTTGATTTGCATTTCCCTGATGACTTACCATGTTCAGCATCTTTCTATGTTTTTATTGAGCACATGTATACATTTTTGGTGAAGTGTGTCTATTAAAACCCTCCCCTTTTTTATGGGTTGTCTTCTTGATATCAAGTTGTTAAAATTCTTTATATATTTTGGATACTGATCCTTTCTCAGGTCTTTGCTTGGCAGATATTTCCTCCCAGTCCCTTTCCAAGAATTTTGATCAAGTCCAATTAAGCCATTTTTCTTTTATGGTGAGTGCTTTTTGTATTCTATTGAGAGGCCTCCCCTTTTTCCATGGAATCACCTTCATTGCACCCGTTTCTGGATCCCATTGATCTCTGTGTAAATCCTAGGCGCACCACGCTGTCTGAGCTCTGATCTCGTTTCCTCACCTGGGCGACATCACTGTGGTCTGCTCGGGTCCCTCTCCCCACGCCCCAGGCAGGAACTGTCTGAGGCAGACGCTGAGGCAGTCAGGGGTCACTGTCCTGTGTGCTGCCTATTGTCAAGGGTCTGTTTCTTGTATTTTGCGCCGTTTTCTGGTCATTTGTGGCAGGAAGTCTTCATTCATTTTGTCTCCACAGTGGCTGCTGGCACACGGTCACCACCAAATGTTTGTTGAGTGGCGAGTCTTTGCTAGCACCTCCAGACACAGTCCATTTTAGCCTCTTTGGAGTGGGGAGAATCTGGGAGGCCCCCAGAGGCCTGTCCCCTTCATTCTACTAGACAGTTCTTTTCCTGAAGATGGTCATTATGTCCTCGGCACCGGCCCACCTGGCTTCAACACATGCTTATTACATGGGCAAATTAAGGTCCAGAGAAGGAAAGGTCACATGGCAGCCGCTCACCTGGCAGAACTGTGCTTCCTCGGCAGGGATCTTTCCATTGTACTAACTGGCACTCTTTCATTGCTGTATCACTCCTAACACACTCCTTACAATGCACACACATGCTGCTAATACAAGCTTGTTGAATAAATTAAATACTTTCTTTTAATGCTTACGTCAGCTGGCTTCTGCATATGGTATTATGTGTGTGTGGGGGGCGGTCTGTCCACACAGAGACAGGACTGACCATTCTTCCCCAGACTCACAGGTCCTAGTCCCTCAGTGAATCGGTTTTCTTTTTCTCAGCCACCTTCTAGTCTTAATGCCCACTAGGGGGCATATGTATCCCACAGAGGTGGCCTGTAGTCACTAGGTGCAAGGACTGCTTCCAGCTTGTCACTGGGTCCCTCTTGAAGCCACCTCCTTGGTCCCCATGCCCTGAGCCCTCCCCCTGCAAAACCAAACAAAAAACAAAAACAAAACCTTCCTCTTCAATCTCCCACCTCAACCCTCGCTGGGGTTGAAGGAGGCAACAGAGTGGCCGGCTGTGAGTGGTGACCTCACTGTCTGTCACCCTGGCCAACAGCCGCTCCTTCCTCCCTGAGGGGACAGCAGATCTTGGAGAGGCAGCTCTCCTCACTCCCCTCGGCTGGCAGGCAAGGACTCGCCCCCCTTTCAGGGCCCAGAGTCTGGTCTGCCCTCCAAAGATGAGTCCTGAAGAAAGAGCCATGAGAATAACCCTGGTAAACCCCGCCCAGCCACCTGCAGAAACATCTGGGGGTGGGGCCACAGCTCTCATTCCTGGGCCCTGGGAGAGGGGTCACATGGGCTCTAGACTCAGGTTGTCTGTATCCCAAGAGCTTCACAGACTTGAGCGCCCGTTGCCGAGGTGCAGATCCTGGCTTCACTACTAGCTATGAGTGACCTTGAGCAAGTTCTGTGAACTTCACTTTCCTTATTGGGTAAAGGAGGATAACAACAGTTCCTGCCTTATAAAGAAGACGATGCTTATAAATAAAGCACTTGGCACAGCGCCTAGCACATAATAAGTGTTTGAGACACGTTACCCATTATTAATACTATTAGTAATATCGTTATTTTGTATTAATATAAACCTCAGTGTAAGCCCTTTGGCCGTTCTCCTTTTGAGGCTCCCAAAGAAGCCTTACTTTCCTGTAGCTCCAGATCTTGGGCTTCTTCCTAAGAGTGAGGCTCCTGCAGAGGGGCCCTAGGAGCCTGCGGGACCAGTGGGGTGCCCTGCTCTCACGCCATCGCCATCGTGCCTGCCTCAGCTCAGGCACACGCCCACCTGGTCTTGGACAGAGCCTCTGCTACCTACCCTCATCCAGACCATCCTGCCCACTTACACACAGCACACGTTTGGCAGGTACTCCCCGAGGTCACATCTGCACCCTAGGTTGACAGGACAGCAGCTGCTATGGCTGCTTCCTTTGCTCTCCCACCCACCCCGCCACCTCATCAGCCATCTGGTCATGTCCCCGTCTCCAGGAGAGACTGGCAGCCACCCTGAGTCTCAGCCACAGAAGTAGCAGGCAACAGCACCTCCCTGGTCCCTGCTGCTGCCCTCGGCCACCCTGCAGCTCAGAGCAGCCTTCTCCCTGTCACTCGGGCTCCCACCAGCAGAGAGATTAGCATTCAGACAGAGGATGGAAAAGCATCAGGGCAACCACCTCCTGTCTTCTCTGGGATCTGAGATTCACTCCGGGAAGCAGAGCCAGGTGCGGGGAGGTGTCCAGGCCAAGATCCCCACTGGAGGTTGGGATGGGGTTCTGGGCACGCAGAGGCCACGGCCGTGCTCTCGTGCAGCCATACTGGGGGCTAGGTCTTCCTAGATGGCCCCTACCCTGCAATTGCCCCCTCTGCTGTCCTCTAATTTGTTTCAGAATGTCCCATCACCCAGCTATTGTGTATGTGGAAAGACAGGGTGGGAAGGGCCCTGGGAGAGCTGGTCAGTGACTCTAGCTGTTCTGAGCCTACTACCTGTTCGGAAATGACTAATTGTTCCGTAACTGACAGTTCACAAACAATCCTCCTAGTTCCCAGGTTGAACACTGAGCATGCTAAGCACTTTACACACATTATCTAAGTTAACTCTTCGAGCAACTCCGTGAGATGGACCAGGAGTGACCGAGCTCCCACCACAGGTCTGTCTTAATCCCCTCCCTCCCATCATGGCCTGTCTACCAAGGCCCTGAACCTTCCTGCTCCCATTTCCAAGCAGTAGCTCTTTCCCAGGAAATGGGAGGGAAGAAGGACTTCTGGGGACATTGGGGACATTGGGATCCCCCCCCACCATGGGCTTCACACCAACCTCTGTGACAGGAGACAGTGGACCGGGGAAGGGGCGCCTCGATCCCTGGCAGCCTTCTGCAGAGGAGTGCCAGGCTCTGCGCAGATCGTGCAAAACCCAGGGGTGGGAGAGCCCGGGAATAAGAGGCGAGCGCAGGCTGGGTGTGTGGGGAAGGTGTAAACACAATCTGCTCCCACCACAGCAGTCTGCGCCCCAGCAGGACTGAGCCCCTCCCTCCCAGCCCACACAGACCCCAGCTGCTAGGGCCCCAGCAGCCTCCAAGCCCCTGCAGACACATCCCCCCATTGCCAGCAGCCCGTGCCTCTCTTTCCCTCCCTTCATCCGGAACGGATCCCTGGAGGAGCCACTATCTCCTGAGCAGGTCCGTAGAACACTGCTGCAAAGGGTGTCACTTTGTGGATGTGTGTCTGGGCTGTGAGCCAGCTCCGGTGCGGGTAGGTGACCTTGGCCTGACAATTCCTCGGACCAGTGGAAAGAGACAGACAACTTGGAAATGGCAAAGAGCAGAGGCAAGGATGAGTGACAGGAACATGGCAAGCAGAGAATGAATGCAAAGATAGGATCAGGCAACAAAGACCTGTTGGGAACAGTGCCCTCTGGCCCTCAGCCTGACAGTCCTTTCACCAGGAAGGCCAATGCCTCCCAGGAGAAAGACAGGCTGACAGGAGCTGAGACAGGTGGCACGAACTCACAGCCCCTGTTAAGTGGACAGCGGAGCTTTGATGTGGTCCCAACACAGAGCTTCCCCTTACACGACCCTTCCCCCGCCTCTACCTGCCCTACTTTCGAAGCTCCCACCGAACTGCCAGTCTCCCTGCTTCAGAGTGGGTCCCCTCAGGCTACGGCATTGGCATCCCACACTTTCCTTCCTTCCCTTCAGATGTGAGGTGCTGCTGTCTAGAAACTCCCCCATCTCCTGCTTCCTGAAAGTCAGGGGCAGGGACCAGCCAGTCAGAGACCTCGCTGTTGGGTGGGCAGTGGGGGCTGCATGGGGAGGAGATGTGCATGCGTGTGGGGGCTACTTGGGAAGATGAATGGCTTCAAGTGCGTGGTGAGCAGCTGCCTGCAGGGTCTGCGCCTGGACCTCAGGGAGCAGAAGCGGAAATCTGCTTTTATCTCTGCTCAGGTTTGGGCAGATTGTAAAGAGAGAAATGGCAGAGCAGCTGGGGGCAAAGGAGGCCTTTGCAGTTACTGAGCAGTCAGCAGACTGACAAAAACAAGTGTCATGCTTTTTCCCTTCCCACATGCCACTGCCCTTTTGGAGCACAGGCACGCATGCACACACACACTCTGAAAACACATTTAGAGGACGAGCTGTGGATTGCTGCCACCCAGCTCTAGGCAGACCTGTCACAGATCCAACTGGCATGTCTTATTGATCATTTCAGCAGAGCAGCCAGTGACATGGTGAGCTCTGGGGATGAGGGAGAGGCACATGCCACAGGCAGAGAGTGCCAGTGAGTGCCACCATGGCAAAGTGACACCACATAGCCTTGGACGACAGCTGAGGTTTAACAGTGTGGCTCCTGAGCTGCCAGAGAGGCGGCCAGGCCGGGAAACCCGTCCCTCAGGGAGCAGCCGCAAACTTCCAGGTGCGGCCTCCGTATGAGCCTGCGGTCCCTCATTTGCTAGCTAGGCCGTGCTGGGTAAGTTAGTTAGCCTTTCTCTGTGTGTCCTCATTTCTAAAATGTGGATAATACTCTGACCAGTCTCCATGGGTTATTGTGGGGATTCAGTTAGAGAACGAACGGGAAGCCCTTCCTGAGTAAACGCAAGCTGTCAGCTGCCCGTCCTTCTGGAGTCCCCCACGCGCTGCGTGTTCCTGCCCCTCGTCTGGGCTGCGGGGCTGAGATAACCCAGTGGACCCCACTGAGTCCCTGCCTCTGAGCCAGATTCAGAGGCGCCTCAGGGACTCGGAGGAAGGGAGCCTGTCCCAGAGCCCTGAGCTTCTCTGCCCCTCTTGCCATCCTGACAGGCCTGGCCTCAGGAGCCCCCCAGCCAGGGCTTGATCCAGGGGCTGAAAGGGAGGAGTCTCCCTTCTCAGCTGCTGCTTTTCTTCATCCTCCCTCTCACTGCTGCTGCTGCTGCTTCTACCACAGGATCCCCCTGGGGAAGGGGGCAAACCAGGACTTGAGCTGACGCAGAAAACCAAACCACATGGGCACTTTCTGCCATGCCCAGGCGGGGGCTTGCACTGCAGAGTGGACGGTCCAGAGACTGCCTGTCCCTTAGAAATCCCCTAGCACTGCACTCAGGCCCCCAGCATGACCACCACTCATCCCCAAGCCTAGAAAAACGCTTTCAAGATCTCCCGTGTTGCTCTAACAATGACCTGTTGCCCCCCTGCCGCGAACCTAACAGGCTCAAGGTAAGAACTGATGGAATGAGTCCACCCTCCTGGTATCAGCCTCCACTGATGACTGCAGAGCTGAAGGTGGCCTGCTCTATGCCCACGTGGACAGGCCTTGCATGTTCTTCTTCCCTGGCCCCAGCCCTGCCCTCTGCCCTCCAGGGCTTGCGGCCCTGGCCTACCTGCCTCTGCCAGCTGGTTCCAGTTCCTGAGGAGGTGAGGCCTTACTTCAGGCGCGCTTTCTCCCTAAACAGAGAAAAGTGTGGGAGTCAGAGGATTGGACGGAATGACCTTCCCACTTTTCTGGCCTTTCTTTTCCTCACACCCCATGCCCCACTTCCTCACACCTCACACCCCACTATTGAGCGGCAGAATCACCCGAGAAACCAGTTGAAATTTACAACTGTGGAACTGGAGAGTAGAAATTTCACCCTTTTTGCCACCCTGGGCCAGCCCTCCGCGACTGCCACCATCAGCGGGAGGTGTTAGATGTTAGGCCAAGTTTTCCAGTTCACTAGTTCCCAAGGAGTTAATAGGCAACTGCTTCCTTCTGGCTAGGCCACACACCAGGCCAGGCCTGGCCAGATGGTCCCAAAGTTGGCCTTTCCTCTCCTGATAGGAGGTCCAGGCCCATTTCATGTAGAGGAGACGGACTGCCCAAAGTCCGGGACCTATCAGTGCCACGTCACCCACAAACTGGGGGGATGACCTTGAGCAAGTAATTTAGGTCTCCCTGTCCCTCAGTTTCTTCTACCATCAACGAAGTGGAAACACTTGTCCTGCCAACCCTCTGAGGCTACTGAGACTTCCAAGTGAGTTAATAGATGAGAAATCTCTAGGGAAGCATAAAGCACTGATCAGTACAAGATAACGACAAGAGAATAGCTAGCATTTATTGAGCAGTTACTCTGTGCCAAGCGCTTCCTAACAGTTAATTAAACCTCACAGAAACCTCACCACTCTGTTATTAATCCCAGCTTACACAAAAATAAAAAGATTACATAAGTTGCCCAACGTATCTCAGTTGGCAAGAGAAGAGCCAGAATTTAAACTCTGCCCAATTCCAGACCCCAACTCAACAGTGAGGACCAGTCAGCACTTGCCAGCCTCCTGTGCATGAAGCCCAGTGATGGTCATTTTGTTTATGTCCACCCATTTCATCAGTAGTAGTAATTAGATCAGCTACCCTAGATGTCGGGGAGGGTTTCACAGAAACGTCTTTGTTTCCCACCCATGCCTAGGAATTCCGGGTGGGCCTTCTGACATTTGGGACCTGGGAAAATCAGGGACCAAGACATAGAGAAAGACTCAAGTTTTCTCAGCTTGCCGGTCTCCACTCATCTCAGGGGCACTTTACAGGCAGGTTCCACAGCCTGAAAGAGACATGGGGGTGCACAGACACGCATGCATGCTGTGTCAGCCATTCGAACCCTTTGGGGAGACACCCTCCTTCCAAGGGCCCTGGAATCTATGAGCATTATGCTTTTTGTTTCACCAGGAGGGAGAGAAGCTAGGGGCTAATAGCCGCTTCTGCAGGTGAGAATGTCATTCTTCAGAGAGGTCTCCCACACTAGGTGGGTCCATAGGCACAAAAGACATTTCCAACAGTATGTTCTTAATAAATGCTGGTTGATTTTTTAATGTTTTCTTGGGCATAGGAGCCCCTATCATCAAAGGACGCTGATCACCCAGGGAAGGAAAAGTCCGGAAGTTCCCCAAACTTTACCCCTTGTGCAGGCCACATGACCAGCCTAGGGAAGAGTTAACTTTCTGGCCACCGGAGACAGCGTCCTGCCCGCAGGGGCTGCCCAGCCAATGACACTCAGTGCTGATGATGTCATGCTGCTCCTGCGCCTTCTATTGGGGACTGGACAGCCAATCATTCAGGCAGTGGAGTCTCTGAGGCTGGGAGGAGGCAGTGGGAGAGGGAGGGGGAAGGGAAGGCAAGCAAAGCCATGCAGAGCTGCTTCTGCCTCATCCCTCTCTCCACTCCCCCAAAGCCTTCTGCAGAAAGGACTCTGGGGACCACCCTGCACTCTCGGACAAGCAAAGCAAAGCAAAGCAGCTCTGGTCCACAGGAGAGGCTGGGAGCTCCCATCCCCAACTG
This sequence comes from Rhinolophus ferrumequinum, assembly GCF_004115265.2. Taxonomy (NCBI): domain Eukaryota; kingdom Metazoa; phylum Chordata; class Mammalia; order Chiroptera; family Rhinolophidae; genus Rhinolophus; species Rhinolophus ferrumequinum. The sequence goes on along the minus strand of NC_046304.1, from coordinate 51,184,245 downwards.
GCGAAAACAGACATTGAGCCTGCCCACCAGGCAAAGAGGAAACAGGGGGGCCAGGTGCCAGAATAGAGTGCGTGCGCACACCCATGTACACCCCCAGGCGTGGACAGGGACGGGACGGGCAGCCTCCATGGCAGCACTCTCCCTCCTCCACCCCAGACTCTTCTGCCTTACCTGCCTGGGGGCTCGGAGTCTGTCTCCAAGGTGCTGCCCAAAACTGCCCCATCTACTCCACTGGGCTCTCTGCGGGAGGGAAGAACAGGCAGGAAGAGCTGTGGGCCAGACCCCAGACTCCCTCTCCTGCTTCTGGGCAGGACCTAGTCACATTGGCCAGTGTCTCTGAAGAGCTCCAAGTCCCCTACTCTGAGGGGGCACCTCTGGGGATTCCTTGCAAATCCCTTCAGCCTCCTTGGAGGGCCAGGCAGCTCTGTGTAGCCCAGCCAAGCAGTTTCTCCCCCCTCCCCAGCCCATGGCCCCGTCAGTTCCTCACGGATGGACCCGGTTGGCGAATCGTCGGCGACAGAGCATAGCCAAGGTGCTGAGCAGGAAGAGGGTGGTACACATGGCTCATCTGCCCCATCCCCTCCCAGGCGGAGTCTGCGGAGGACGGCCAAGATGGCCCTGCCAGCTCCCCAAGCCACTGCTGTGTCCTAAGGTTCCTGCTGGTGCTGGATTAGGAGGCTCAAGCTGATTAGTGGGGTCGGTATACCTGACCTTGCGAAGATGACCGGTTAACCTCACTGGGCCCAGCTTGTCCCTCAGTGCCAGGTAAATCGACCTGTCTATTCTGGATGTAGATATGACTGAGACGTGGGCCTGGCCTCGACGGGTGTGTAGTCCAGACAAACACACTGGCAAGTTCAACAATGACAACAGTAGAGTGATTTAGGCCGTTAAAGGTACCTACAGGACACTTTGGGACTTGCAAGCATCAGGGGAAGCTTCAAAGGGGAGTTGGGGGCATCTGCATTGCCAGCTGCTCAAGGAAGGATGGGCCCTCAGACAGACTCTGCCAGGGCTGCAGACCACAAAAGCCAAAGCGCAGGGCACGTTCCAGCAGCTGGAAGTTGAGTGGCAGCAGGGCAATGACGTCACAGGCGAGGCATCAGGAGGGGAGGAATAGTGAAGCCAGGAAGACAAGGGAGCCAGGGAGTGAGGGGCTGGCTAAGTGGTTCAGTGCTTCCCTCTGGTCAGCCCTCTCCAAACGTTTCTGATCAACTCCCCTCCTCAGTAAGAGGCAGAATTTCAGTGTGCACTCACGAAGTAGATCGAAGCATCGGCTTATACATATATACTATGCTACTGTGCAAATACAACCCTGTCCCATAGACATATGTAGAACTTGTAAAGGATGAAATAGAAATAAATAGAGAAAAGATTTCTTCTACTTGCACGTCCTGGTGGAACTTCTTGGGCAGCCATGTGGAAGGCCACCTCCCAGGTTTTGGGAAACTATCAGAGGAGTTTAGAGAGGTGGCCCGGGGCAATGCTCAGACTCAGCCCAGGCAGAGCACCGAGGCACCGAGGCACCGAGGCAATGGCAAGGGGGACCAAAGTGAGGACCTGGGTCTGAGAGTGATGCAAGGAACTGAACCCACCCTCTCTCCTCCATCCCCCTCCAAGGCCCCAAAAGAAGGCTAGATTTTCCTTCCCTCGGCCAAGATGGAGGTAGTGTCAAGAGGCCACCAGCCCAGGATTCCAGTAAGGCACCTGAATCCTGAGCCCCAAGGAGGGCCAGAGCTGGGACTGCCTGCGCCTGGCATCTCGATTCTGAAATATGGATTTTTAAGTAAACACATAAACCAAAGCTGAAGAGAAGAGCCAACCTCTTGCGATATTTGAGCAGTGGGACACAAAGGCTTGAGCAAGGAAGCCCTAGGGAGAGGTGGACATACCTGCAGTGTGCCACTGTTTCAGACGCTGCAGCGGGACCTGGCATCAGGCTTCCCCTGGGAGTCAGAGGTGGGGCCTGGCTGTCCCAGGACTGAGCACCTGCTTGCAGAGTGGGAACCGGTGGCTCTCAGAAGTGCGGTCCCCACCTCTGATCCAATAGTATATTTACATCTCCCAGAGAGGAGCCACCAAGACAAGACCCCCTCCCTAACAGGGGCCTTGGTGGCTGAGCTGTCTCCAGTGGCCTGGGCCTCCCCAACACTTCCTGGCCCTCCCAGGTCTGTTTTGCCCAGCCCTGCTGTCTCTCCGGACTGCGCTCCCCCGGTCCCAGAATTCCGGGCAGCGCCTGGTTGTTGCCGGCCTGTGTCATTACTTAGACACCCAGGGACTTCTTTCCCACGCCGAGGGTGTGCACCAAAGGGCTGGGGGTGCTGGTCGGAAGGAAAGGGAGCGCAGGCCTCTGGCGCCCAAGTTTGAAAGCGGTGCCCCATCCCGCAGCGGTGGATTCCACTAAGGTACTGGAGCGGGGAGACTCCAGCAGGGAGACGACCCAGTCCTAACCTTCCAGGGGTCCGGAACTCCGGGAGAGGCGCCGCAACACCCAGCGGCTGGTTCAGGAGAGGCCAGGAGCCAGCGGGAGCTCAGCTCCGACCGCCGCGCCGCCAGAGGGGCTCGCGTATACCCGCTCCGGCCGGCGGCCACACCGCTAATGCCTGGGACTGTTATGACTTTGAGTCAGTTCCCCGCCGCGTGAAGGGTGCACACACACACACGCGCGTCCCAATATCGCTCGCAGCGTGAACCGAGACGCGGTGCCCCCAGACTTGCACCCAGCTGGGTGCACTCCTGTGCGACCCGCACCGCCCCGCGCCGCGTGACCGCCCCTCCTCCCGGGACCCCCCAGCACAGCCGCCACACCCACGCCCCAGCCCCGCCCCGCGGTCAAACTCCGTGGGGTCCTTGCGGGCGGGCGGGCTAGCGCCAGCCGCGTTGTCCCCACCCTGCCCTGCCTTCACCTTGCAGGAATTGGCTCACGGACACCGGGTTGGGGGTTTGGAGCGGATTTGTTTTTTTTAACATTTTTCCATCAGACCACATCCCCGCCCCCCGCTCGCGGTCCCCCGCCCCCTGCACATATATCCTGCGCGCAGACAGGCGCGCACACACACACACACACAAACACACACCCGGCGCACACAGACAGACACGCTCCCTCCCTCCGGCGCGCTCTACCCCTCGCCCTCCCGCCCGCCCGCCCGCCCGCCGCACACGCAGCCGCCCCGGCTCCCGGCGCCCAGCGCTCCGCTCTCCGCCGCCGCCGAGCGAAGCCGGGCTGGGCTTGGTGCTGCTCATGGAGAAAGTGCCGGGCGAGATGGAGATTGAGCGCAGGGAGCGGAGCGAGGAGCTGTCCGAGGCGGAGAGGAAGGCGGTGCAGGCTACGTGGGCCCGGCTCTATGCCAACTGCGAGGACGTGGGGGTGGCCATCCTGGTGAGGTAGGTGTCGCCCCAGCCCCGCCGGGCCCGGGGGAGGGAGGGTGGCAGCGGCTCCGGGCAGGAGCGGGCTCGGCCAGGGTCCGAGCTCCGGCGCCACCTCCCCAGCTGCGAATGGGGCCGCGGCCGGCGGGATGCGTTCAGCCAGGGGTGCCTTGGGTGGGCGAAACCCTGGCTGAGCCCTGCCTGGCTCTGGGTGCCGGACTCACCAAAAACTAGGAACCACATGCAGAAGGAGGGTACCTCTGTCCCCCTCCTCTCCTGGCCTCAGAACTCCAAGCTCCGCCAGTCATGCCTTCCTCATCAATGACCCCAGCCACCCGCCACCGTTATGGATACACATTTTAACAGCCTTTCAAAGGGGAGCTTCAGTGGGGGCTCCCCATTTTAGAGAAGGGAAAACTGAGGCTCAGCCCAGAAGGGGGACAAAGAGGAGCAGAGCCCTCTTTCCAGCTCAACCCCTTGAAAGAATTCAAGCCTCTTGGAAGAACAGTGCAAAGGACGAGAAAATAGAGGACAGAAGGAACAGAGGCTGAGGTCCAGTTTTCCCAGCAGGCCCTTCCTGACCTTAGGGAGTGGGCCAGCAGGGAGCTTCCAGGTGAGGCACAGGTGAACGGAGGAGCAAGCAGTCCCCGAGGATACATCCCTACTGAATTCGTGGAGGGAAGGGGAGAAGCTACAGGAGACAAGGCCCCACCCTGAACCCACCACCTGGGGAGGAAAGGCCACATGTCTTTGGCTCAGGGGTCATGCAGGCACCGCATGGCCTGGAGGAACCCACGTACACAGTGACAGTGTTGTTCACACACCCACAGACAGGTGCACACACCATTCCTACACAGTAGTGTCCCCAAGCCCTTAAGCCGTTAACTGATTGTAGCTACAGATCTGTACTTACTTCCCACACGTGCTGGGCCCTGGGGGTGGTGGCAGAGGGGACCCAGACTACACTCACCTCCAACCCGTGTCCGTGGCAGAGAGAAGCGGTCAAATCTAGGACAGAGCAGGCCAGTCTTATTTGAAGATGGTGTGAGACCTCATGGAAAGGACAGATGAAGCGCACGCCTGTCTCCCCGTCTCTGGCTCCTCTTTCTCCCCCACACTGTCTCCCTTCTGCCTCCCCCAAGCCTGGGATCTACCCAGCTCCATATTGATATGCCCTGATTCCAACTTAGAAACAGATTTTGGGGGAAAAAGAGCAAGAGGCACTCTTGGGGAGCTGGAGGAAGCTTCCTGAGGAAGGGGCAGCTATTTCGGCCCCTCGCGGGGTGGGGGGGGTGGGGGGTGGGGGGGTGGAAAAGCTAAGAGGGGATTTCAAGAGCTCGAAGACATCAGCCCTCTGGACACGCAGATCCCATGTGCGAACAACTGCACGAGCACACGGTGGGTGGGTCGTGGAGTCCGCAGTGGGCCAGACAGCCTCCCTGGAGGGCAGCTCTCAGCTGTGTGCAAGCTCGGCTGCCCACCAGGCCTCAGGATGCATAGGACACACCCAGGGGTCACCAAAAGGAAATGAGGCAGAGTCCCCGGGATGGACCTTGGAGGTTCTCTGTGCCCACCCCCACCTTGTCATTTGCCAGTGAGAGCTTATATGGGATGTGTCTAAGATCCAGCTTCTGGGGTATCACCCCAACTCCCCAGGAATGGGGGCCTACAGAGAAAGGAACTGAACACTGAGGGCTGCTCTGGCAAGGTTTTCTTTCTCTCACTGTACCCCTCTAGTGTCCCATTCCTGACTCTTTGAAGGGCCGGGACTGGGATGGGGGAGGTGTTTGCCAAAGTGCTCAGAGCTCAGAGGGAGCCTCGCAGTTAATGTGAGGAGGCCTCGCCTGCTGATCACCCCGTGCCACACTTCACCTGACCCCACTCTGTGTGGACTGGCACCCAGCCCAGCCCAGCCCAGCCCAGCCCTGGCCCGGTGCTGGCTCAGATCCTTCCTACCAGCCCCAGGTCCCACCAGCCTTCCTTCCCTTTTGTTCTTCCTCCTGCTCTCTGCCCCAGGACCTGGACATTTGGGGTGGGGGGGGAGTGGGTGTTAACACGGGGCAAGGGCAAGACTGATGAGCTTCTCAGGTATCCTGGAGCCTCCCCCCCAGATCCTATGCCCCTCCGTTTTGTCACAACCCCTCCTATCTTTCCACTCCCCTCCACAAGGACAGACCCCAGTGAGAGCCTGAGACACTAGCCCTCTGACCATCACTGTCGCCTCCTTCGTCCCCACTGGGCTGAGGCCAGGTGTATCCTACAGCCTTCACCCCACCCCAGGAGTTATCAGCCACAATGCTGGTGGTGGTGGAGGTGCTCCTGCGGGTCTGACCCCACACCTCCATACCCTGCCCGGGAGGACAGGGAGGGCACTCCCATGCTCTAAGGCCTAGTTCAGGCTCTCCTGGAAGCCTAGAGGCCTCTGGGAGCTGAGAAACCCCGCAAGGCTGGCTGGTGAGGCTTCTCCCTGGCAGCACGGGACTGGATGGGGAGGCTTAGGAGTAAACACGCAGGGGCTGGGGTGAGGGAGCAGAGCACGTGGCCCCTAGATGTCCCTGGCCCAGAAGAGGGGCTCCCTGGGACTGTCATTCCTCAGGGCGCTGGATGTTGAGGCAGGAGACTTATCTCGGTCCCAGGCCACAACACTCCCCCACACCCCTCGCTGCAGTCTCTCAGAGGCAGTATGGGAAAACTGTCAGGGGAAACTGTCAAAGCAGGGATTGCCAGGCTCTTTCCTGGCCCTGCCACCAACTCCACCAACTTCACTGGGCAACCTAGGGCATCAATTCCTAATCCAGAAGGTGGGGATAAAATAGTGCCAACATCAGGAGGGTATTGCAAGGATTAATGAGATCCCATAGTAAATGCTCAATAAGTATTCCCTTATCAGTAAGACAGATGTGATACCTGTTTAGCCGTGGCAATGAAACGAATAACAGGAGGTGCTTGGCACATTGTAACACACCCGGCAAATAGAAACCATCATTTTTATTACAGTGTAAACCCCCCAGAGTCTGAGGTCCTCACTTAAGTCCAAATCGGGTTTTTCACATTTGTCCTTCATTTTAATGCTTCTCCAGAAAAATCCAATGTATTTTCAGACTCTTTGCCTCTGATCAGCATATCTGTGAAGCGGCAAGAGGGAGGGACTCCTCTCACACTTTTGCAGACAGGAGGTTGTGAAGTTGTTTGCCCAAGGTCACACTAGGCCTCCAAAAGGTGCCCTCCCGGGTTTCCACATGGACGGTGTCCTGGTCACTCCCCTGCCATCAGCAGCTGCGCCGGCAGGGATGGCCTGGGCCAGACGCTCTCTCTGCATCTGTTCCAGCTCTCAAGTCTGAGCCTTGACCTCTGGCCAAAGGGTGGTTTTGGCAAATTATCAGCTCTCTAAGCACAAAGGGGGACACTCCAAAATATGAAATTATCTAACAAACAGGTCTAAGACATTCCATAGATTTTCTGAGGCTTCAGTGAAGTTACGTAAGTTCTGATCGAGTCTGTGGATGTACCTCCCATGGTGACCAGCCCCAGTTGTCAGAGTCATCCTGCAGATGCAGGTCCCCAGGCCAGGGTGGCAGGTCATAGGGTGCGTGAGACCCTGGTTCTGCCCTTGGGCTGTGGGACCCGGTAAATGGTGGCAGGGAACCCACTGACGGCCTTGAGGGGAAAGCAGTAGCCTTGGGCGAATGTGGACATGATGTTGGAGAAATGGGTGTGGACATGTCTGTGGGTGGATAGTTTGTAAGAAGCCTGGAATGCCAGGTCGAGGACTTTTGACTTTGTCCGGTAAACAGCAGAGAGACACTGAATGTTTAAGCATGAGAGTGATGTAATGAAAATGACATTGGGGAGGGCGGGGTAGACAACTTCTGATAAATGGAGAAGTGAGGGGCTAGAGCTAGAAAGACCTGGGGTCTGCTCCAAGAAGTACACAGGCTTGTTGGAGAGGTGAGATGTTCGGCCGTGAAGTAATTTCAGAACCACGCCAGGCAGGCAAAATCAATCACTATCTTTAATTAAATCAATCACTAAATCAATATTTACTGCAGGCTGAGGAGGGAGGTAGGAGAGTGAAAAGGGGAGAGACGGAGCTGGAAGGAGAAGGACTGAGTGTCATTTCTTCCCTTGGAGGCTGGGGGACTTGAGCTAAGTCACTCCCGATTTACTTTGTTTGCAAAGCACTCGAACTTGATCATAATAAAGGCTGGCATTTCCTGAGCCCGATGCTGTTTCTCATTTCCTCACAATCCACAAGATAGGAACAAGGATGCCCATTTCATGGATGAGGAAACCGAGGCTCAGGGAAGTTAAATAACTTTCCCAAGGTCACATTGGCTCTTGATTCCATAACTAAAGCTCTTACCCTCTCAGCTGTGATAGGAGCTGGCCTTGTAGGATGCATAGGGTTTGGAAAGTAGGGAAGAAGCAAGGAAGGCAGAGTACGGGGAGATGAAGCTGCCAGCCTGAGCAAGTCAGGCAGATAGAAATGGCTGGGACCTGGGTAGGGGGCTGCGTGTAAGCCAGCTGGGCCAGAAGAGGGGCTGTGTTTGAGGGACAGCTCTCGTGGCGGTGAAAACAGTTCCTGGGTGAGTCCTGCTTCTCCCAGCCCTGGACCCTGCACCCTCCGTGTCCTGGCCGCCTTCAGGCAGCCCCGGCTCCAGCACCCACCCCTTCCTGTCTGCCAGGTTCTTTGTGAACTTCCCATCAGCCAAGCAGTACTTCAGTCAGTTCAAGCACATGGAGGAGCCCCTGGAAATGGAGAGGAGCCCCCAGCTGCGGAAGCATGCCTGCCGGGTCATGGGGGCCCTCAATACTGTTGTTGAGAACCTGCATGATCCCGAGAAGGTGTCCTCCGTGCTCGCCCTGGTGGGCAAAGCCCACGCCCTCAAGCACAAGGTGGAACCCGTGTACTTCAAGGTATGTCACCCTACCGTCTACCCTGCTTGCTTCAGAGCACCCCAGGGCCAACTCGCCACCTGCAGCCTCTGGGAGGGCTCCCCGGAGCAGCAGAGGTGACCACCCAGCTTCTTCCCTAGGCTGGGCTGTGACAGAGAGGGGCAGCAGGATGGGGGCTGGGTCTTGAGGGTGTCTGGTTCCCAAAGCTGCCAGGCTATTGTGTCACGAATAATCTCCTCAGCCAAACACCAGGTAGAAAAGGTGCTAGGGGCTGCGGGGATGTGTGTGGGGAGCAGCGTGTCCAGACATTTACTCCCCCTTCTTCCCTTTGCCCCCAGATCCTCTCTGGGGTCATTCTGGAGGTGATCGCTGAGGAATTTGCCAATGACTTCCCGCCCGAGACGCAGAGAGCCTGGACCAAGCTGCGCGGCCTCATCTACAGCCATGTGACTGCTGCCTACAAGGAAGTGGGCTGGGTACAGCAGGTCCCCAACGCCACCACGTGAGGAGGGGTGAGGGTGGGCCGTGTTCTCCCCTGGTCTATCCCGGGGCCCAGGGGCTGACCGCTGGTCAGAAACACTTCCAGGAGCCTGGGACTGGGAACAGGCACAACAGGAAAAGGTCCCCTCAAGCCCAGGCCCCCTTCTCCCGTGAGCCCCAAACAAATTCTCCTCCTGGGGCAGAACAAATTCCCTTCTCCTAGAACGGGGTGTTCAGAGCACCCCAAGACAGCAGCTACCCCAGGCAGAGAGGCACAGAAGTTTCCTGGCAGGAAGGCTGGCTCCTGGGGCCCAGAGGCAGCCCGTGATTCCAGCCATTTCCTCCCTGGGCACCAGTCACATGGGGCTGTTTTCACCTAAGGCTGACAGGCGTTCTCTCCCACCTCTGCCTCAGCAAGGCCGGAGCCAGGAGAGTCACAAGGGCATGTACACGGGCCTGTACCGCCCAGGCCCACACAGGCCTGTGTGGGTGTCACTCTCACGCACACCAGCAGGGGTGTTTACTTCTGGGCTGACCCCAGAGGCTGGATTCCCAGTTCTGGGGTGAGGGCTCAGGAGATGGCTCGAGGAGGGTGGCCGACCTCAGTCACTCCAGCTGACTCGGAACACGAGGGGAGGGCTGGCCCCCAGACATGGCGGCTGGGAACACTCCGGCCTCCCTGGGCCCTCAGGCGGTGGCTGGCTCTGGGAGCTCAATGGAGGGGCGGAGGCAGGGCTGGAGTAGGAAGGAGGGCAAGGAGCGGAGGCGGGAATGAGAGGCAGGGGTCAGCCAGCAGCTCAGGACACGCGTTATGGAGAGACATTCCCAGCAGTTTCCCATGGAAAAGGCGGCGTCTCCTCCCTGGGATCAGAGCTGGCCCCAATCGCCAGACCTCCTGCTCACAGTCCTCCCTTATGGGGCCAGCTCCGAAGAGAAGGTCCCCTGAGGGCAGCCTGGGGAGGCCAGGCTTCCTGACCTTCCTGCTGCTGACCACACTGGCCCCAGCCTTCGCCTGCACTCTTCCCCGTAAGGCACCACCCCAGGAAAGCCGGAGTCCTCAGGAACTGCTGGCTACAGCCAGGCAGCAACTCCAGATGTGCACAGCTGGGCCCTGGCGTGCTCAGACCTGGGCAGATGGGAAGAAGGCAGGAGATTTTTACCTGCCTGAGGAGGCGCTGGCAGAGCCAGGAGAGCTGCTGGAAGCAGCCAGAGGGGCCAGGGAGGGGTCATTGGGGGAAAGGGGGCTTGCCCTCCCACGCCTCTCCCCAGGCAGGCTCTGCCGCCAAAGATGAGTTTGTTTACAGCCAGGAGACAAGACTTCCTGCTTCTAGAGAAAAGGACTTTTTTACAGGGGCCTAGAGGGACTGGAGAGAGAGAGCTGGCCAGCGTAAGCCCCAGTGAATCAGAAACAGATGGACACGTTTCCCGACACAAAGCCCTGTCCCCTCCCCTTACTTGCCCCAGCTGGACCCCTGGGACTTAACTCTCACCAATCTCCAAGCATTAGGAAACTGCCCCACTCTCCTCATCTGCCCAGTTCTGCTCCTTGCAGACTGAATGAAGATGGCTTCAGTGGGGCGTGGCCGGGCCCTGCTCCCACCTGGGCCTGGCCACCTAGGGTATGGGTTACCCTGGAGCTGGGAAGTCGTGGGGATTTTCCCCCTCATCCCTTTGCACAGTCTCCCTCTGGTCTTCTGAGCACATGGTTGTGGTCCCCAAGAAGGCGTATGTCCCTGGACCAGGGCCTGCAGATTCAACCTACTGCCAAGGTCCCAGGGGATTCAGAGGGTGGGAGGGAGTGACTGAGCAAGTTCTAGAAGGCCTCCATCCAACTCCTCTTATCAGGGAGTCAGTGGTGGGCCAGACGCCTCTGTTTATTGAGCTGTCTCTGCTTAAGGGTGTGTGTGCGTTTTTTTTGTGGGTGGGGGAGTGGGGAGGTGGGGCGTGGTGGTGAGTGCGAAGGGCTGTCTGTGGAAAGAAGGCCTATGGGTGGCCCACTGGGAACCCAGACAGGCCAAGCAGAGAGCGCTCACGTGTCAGAATCAATAGCAAAGAACTCACATTTGTACTGTTCTCTGCATTTTGTGAAACACTTGGCTTCACTCCATTCTCACAGAGCTGGGCAAGCCAGGCAGTCACATTTTAGAAAGATCCGGTGTTCAGATGGGCCAACTGACTTGCCTAAGGTCACACAGCAGGCTCCTAGCAGAAGGGAGACTCGAACTTGGGCCTAGTAGGCTGCTGTCAAGTGCACTGCGCTGGGTCTCAGCAGATGTGTCCTGCCTTGCCACCCCCTGGTCCCTCGCCCCTGTCCCCCAGCTTCCCTGGTCCCACTCTGTGCCCCTTGTAACCTGTTGCCTCTATTTCCTATCTTGTCCACAGCCCGCCGGCCACGCTGCCCTCTTCGGGGCCTTAGGGCCCCCTCTCTCCTCCCCCTTCCCTGGCAGCACCTTGAGCAGAAGGCCCAGTTCTGAAGACCGTCCTTGAGCCTCCATTTCTGGGTGCCAAGGAAGCCGGAGGAATCCCTGACTCGTCTTCCTGGAAAGAGGCCTCTGCCCCAGCCACAGTCCCCCTGGAGCCGCCAGGAGGTGGCACTGGCTGCCTGGATGCTGGCTCAGTAGGCGCTGGTGGCCTGTGGGGGTGGGGGGGCCCTTCCTCCTTGAAGAGCTGGGCCCACTCTTCTTAGCTTTTCTACTCACTGTTAGAGACCTAGCTGAGCAGCTGGCAGGAGTCGGGGACAGGTCTGTGAGTCACTGCGGGGGGGACACCAGCCCCGTTTCTGTCTGCCCGACCAGCATGCAGGTCTCCACATCACCTACGTAGAGTATTACGCACACATATCTACCATATATACAGATATATTCTCTATATGATCTCTATATAAATATATATACCTACATACATATCTATAACATATATGTGCGGGGCCCAGAGGTCACGTGAAGCCTCCATTCAGCTCACCTGCGCGTGGGGCAGGAAGGGGTCCTGGTCATGCTTCTGGGGAGAGAACAGTGTTCTGGCAGAAATGGGGGTCCCACAGCAGCACAGAGAGGATCTGGGTCCGCAGGAAGAGTTAGGGGGACCCAAGAGCCTGCGTGCGCAGGGTTGGGATGACGCAGCTTGCCAGCAAAGCCCAGCCTATTCTCTGACCAGTTCCCTACATTCCTCCTTTCCACTTCTAAACAAGAAGGATTTGGCTCTCCCCACCTTTACCCCCCACAAAAGGATGTGGCTCCCTGTCTTGCTCCAAAATGGGCAAGGGCAGACAGAGTGGCCCGAAGTTATGGATGGGATGGCTGTGCTGGGGGAGGGGCCGCGGTAAAGAACCTGGAATACCAGCCCCATCTGCCTTTGCCACTAAGACAACGCCCGGAGGGGGGACCCTGATGACAGGATCAGATGCCTCCATCTCATCCTGGAGCTCTGAGGGCCGATCGCCTTTCCTCCCCCGGCCCCTCCTGTCTGCTGGCTGGCAGTAGGTCCTCTTGATCATCTAGGTCAGAGTTGCTGGGGACTGCCCCTTATGTGTGCCCCTTGGTCACATGTATCGTCCTTAAGGATGTTTTGCTGCTGTGACTAGTGTGCCTGTGTCCCCTCCTGTCCCATCCGCGTGCAGCCATCCATATAACTGCCTGCCCTCCTTTTGTAGTTTCTGATGTTTGTAACCAGACCCAGCCTTGTCATTAAACAGACTCGTTCTTCCTGTGTCTGTTCACGCTCATTTGGTCTTTTCCTGCCATCTGCCCCTCGCCTCTGTCTCCCCTCCTTAGTTCAGGGCTCGGGCCTTTTCTTGAAAGCTCCCCGCCCTCCTGATAACCTGTGTCTCAGCCTTGGCTGGTCATGGACCCCTCTGAGTGGGGGCGTATGACTGCAGTGGGGCTCTGACCTGTTTAACCAGGAGTATAGGTCTGGAGACTAGAAGCTGGGCCTTCTGTGTATGTGTGGAGGTGGGGAGAGGCGGGGGCAGGAAGGGTGTCTATGCTTGTTTGAAAAAGTCAGAGGGCTTTGCTGCTCAAGTTACATGCAGTGGGTCAGCCCTTGGGTGTTTGAGAATTGCAAGTGTGCTCTTAACCTTAAATCCCAATATCTTCCCTGAGCTCTCAGCTCCTAAGCCCCCTTCCCAAGCCATCTATCCTGCACCCCACAGCCCAGCCCCCATGCACGATGGAGGCAGCAGTCAGCAGCATCAACTCCCTGAGGGGGGACCAGGAGGTCACCACTGCCGGGTGGGCTGCAGGAGAGGCAGGAAGCAGCCTCTGCCCCTTGGGAGGGCTCCCCGCTGCCTGGGAAGATTCAGCTGACACACAGGAAAAGTCTTGTCTCCCAGACTGTGAACTCCTTGAATGCTGTGCCTTCATCTCCTGGGCCTGGTACAGCAGAGGTACGCGATAGACATCCAGAGAATAAATAAACACCACTCTTAGAGAGCAAGACCAGTATGTGGGCCAAGAGTGAGCTGGGCAGAATGGAGAGGACAGCGTGGGCATGGCCTGTGAGGGAGGCCACGCGGCAAGGCAGAGCGCCAGGCGTGGAGTCAGACCAACTCCCAAAGCTGTGTGACCTTGGGCAAATCACTCAGGCTTTCTGAGCCACGGCCACCTCCAGCTGAAAGTAGGAGTGAACAAGAGGCCTGCTTTGCAAAACAGGTACCAGGAGGAGGAACAGGATGCATGCCCCAGAGCTGGGGACGTGGGGCTGCTCAGAGAGTGACTGTGGGCCCTCTGAAGCAGCCAGTGGAGAGAGGAGAGTGTGGACTGGGCCCAGAGCGATGAGTTTTGAGAGAGAAGGGGCAGAGATGGAAAGAGGAAGGGAGGTAAATGGACAGGGGCAAAGGAGGCAGAGGCAAAGGAAAGGGAGTGGAAGCAACCCAGGCGGTCTGTCAGGTCCTGGGCCTCACAGCCCCTGGGGAGCTGAAGCGAGTCAGAGGGGGTGGGGGCCCTGGGGCCACGGGGCCTGTGAGAGGAGATGGGCTGGTGCAGTGGTGGTGGTGGTGGTGGTGGTGGTGGTGGTGGTGGTGGTGGTGGTGGGACACAGGAAAAGTTTCTGGGAAGTAAGATTCCCCTCCCTAGTTTCACTTTAGTGGGCATGAGAGTGGTAAACGGGCCTCTGAGCCAGCTCAAACTGGAATCTTTCCGGAATTTGGCCCTTGAGAAAGGTTCTCCCCACTCCCCACCCCTTAGAAAGAGGCCTTTGCTAATTAGCGATTCCCCAGACCTGGGCTGGCACGCTGCTTGCCAGGCACGGGGAGGACACTAGGTCCAGTGGTGATGCTGGCTGGGGTTTTGTTTTGTGCTCCACACTCAGGGATAACCTTGTCATCGAAGAGCTGAGCAACTGGGTCAGCTCCCCCTGGCGTGTTCAGGCTGTGAGCGATGGGGTGTCAAGAATGGGGGTGCGAAGGCTGCCGCTCCTTGCAGACCAGGCGGTCCTGGCCGCGCGGCCCCACAGCGACCCCTGCTGGCCGTGGCGGGAACATCACCCGGCAAGCCTCAGCCTGTAGGGCAGGCGACGTGACCTTTCTACTTTCCTTCCTCTGGGAGCCCTACTTCACCCTCCTTGAAAGGAGATAGCACCACACCGGAGCCTGAGGCAAAAAGAAAAAAATGTGCGCTCCATGCATACTTATGAAAATATCCACCCGTATTTTGAGCCAAATGGAAAAATTTAATAAATGCTCTATTTAAAAAAGAAAAAAAGCGAATGTATAAAGCCCCAGGTTGCTCAGGCTGCTGGATGCATTAATAACACTTATAAACTCACTCAGTTGGCGACACAACAGCCACGCAGCGTCATTAAAACAAACAACAGCCTGTCTTTGTTGAAAGTTTTGACATTTTTGTTCATCATGGATATTTTTGTTTCAATGCAGACTTTAAAAAATATTCTATTTTAATACTTAATAGTGTTGAAATATTTCTCTTGATTACTGTACCCTTTCAATTTCGTGCCCCAGGCCAGGGCCTCACTCACCTCCCCCTATTCTTGGCCTTTTCCTGTCCTATTTTAGAAACCCCGGCTGGAAAACCCTCGTTTTTGATCTCAGGAAAGTCCCCTTTCACACTTACCAGGGCAATGGTTTTCATAATGGCTCATTTGATACCTTTAGCAAAAGAATCTGTCACACCTGGGTATGAGTTTGGACTTTGGCGTCCTTTAGGATTGGTGACACTGGATCAGAAGCTTTGGTGTCAGGGAACAGAGGCCCATTCAGGCTCCCAAAGTGAGGGGGCTGTAACCAGTAAAAGGACATGTTTGTGGATAAGGGAGTCAGGCCTCTGGGAATCAGGAAACATCACATGGCCCAGCTTCATAGGAAGGAGACCAGGTGCAGAGCTCAGAAGCCTGGGAACTGGTGGGTTAGGCGAGTGCCACTCCAGGCCCCAGCCTCTCCTGACTGTCGGGGGTGGGGGGTGCTGGGCACCCCCACCACAGCGTGCACAGTCAGCCCAGCTTCTCAGCCTTCCACTTCTCCCCACCACTGAGTAACCAGCTGTCAAACTCCACAGCAGAGAGATGCTGTTTGATCCCACCTTTCTCGGTGTCAGTGGGTAGACAAATCCACTGGCTGCTCTGGGTGAGGTGCCCACCTGGGGGCCAATCAGCTATGGCCATGCTGCTAGGGTACCAGCTCCGAGGGCCAATCTCAGTATTTTCTGGCAAAAACAGACACTCAGACAACTTCCTGTCAGCTTCAACTTCTTGGTCGTGGGGCTCTTTTTCTACCACACATGAACGCCCCCCGCCTCCACAGCAACCAGCTGGCAACTCCTATCGGCCCCACCCTCACGTCTGAACTTTGCTTCTATTGCCCTCCTTGCTTCAGGCCTAAGCCCTTAGTCATCTCCCTGCCTTCTCCAGTCCACCCTTCACATGGCCGCCAGCTCAGTCTACTGGGGACAAAGGCGACCCTGTTCCCATTCAAGAATCACAAAGACAGTCTGAGCTCCTCAGCCATTGGGGACCCACAATCTGGCACCAACGCTCTTCCCTCGTCCTATCTGGCAAGTCGGAATGATTTCATTCTCCGTCACTTTTTGACTTTCTCCAGCTTTGGGCCTTTGCTCACTCGCCCCCACGCGGAAGCAGCCCTCTTCCCCCCATCCCAGCTTCTCCACCTATTGAAATGGTGCCCCTTCCTCAAGTCTACCCCATGCCTCTCCTTGCCAGAACCTTCCTGGGTGAGCACTGTCCACACCTGGCTTTCCTCCCTGGGAGAGGTTTGAGAAGTGGCCTAACATCTTTACAAGCATGGCTTGGTGGCTGCAGGGGCCAGTGTGGCAGTGGGGAGAGGGTACAGGCTAAGACTGGGGGTAGCAGTGGAGGTGATGGGAGGCGATAGAGTCAGGACCTATTTTTGAAGTTGGTCCAACACAATATATTGGTAGATTGGATGATGGGGGTGAAAAAGAGGACAGTTGAGAATGACTGAAAGGTTTTTGGTCTGTTCAACTTGGCAAGTGGAGTGGCCAAGAGAAGAACAGGTTTTGGCAGGAAGAATATCAAGAGATGTGCTTTGTCCATGTGAAATGCATGATGATACTGTCAGATCTGGGACTTAAATTTGGGATTGGATGAGATCACTGGGTGGAGAGTGTGGGACGAGAAGAGAGGTGAGGCTGGAGCCCTGGAGTACTTGACCCCGAAGTCAGGGGTAAAGGGAGGGGCCAGGAAAGGGTCAAGAGGTCAGGCGATGGGACAAAAACCTAGAAGCTGCCAGGAGAGCTTTTCCTGGAGGCCTTAGAGGACTTGCCTGGGAAGCTGGGCCCTGGGGGAGACAGGAAAGGGAAATAGGAGAGCAGCCAGTCTGACTGCTTCTCAGTGAAGTAAGTATGAGTCAAGGTTATTACCTGAGAAGCGCGGGGTATGGGGTGCTGAGGGGGTTTGAGGTGAGCGGGGAAGGCTGGGAAAGTCTCAGAGCCCGGAAAAGTGAGTTTTCTAAGGAAAGGGGTAGAACGGAGAGGGAATAGCATGTGATTACTGAGCTGTGCGCCATGAACTTGAAGTGAGAGCAGTGTCTGCCCAGGGTGACTTTTCTCAAAGAAAAACTAGAGCTGGACAGCAGTTAAAATGTAAAAACCGAATTTAGTCAGGACTATTGCAATAGGGAAAAGACACCTCAGAGTAGAACAGGACTTGCTCGGACCCCAGCATGTGCAGCGTTTACAGCCAAGCTGGGTGGGGGCAGCGGATAAAAGCTTACTCAGAGGAAACATCAGGGGTAAGGGGGCTTGTGCCTAAACCAACCTAATAGGATTCATGCTGAAAGCCGGGCCCGGATGGGTCAGACATCACCCAGGGTGACGGTGGGGGATGAGGAACCCAATCGGGGATTCCAGCTAAACCAGATGAGCTGGATTCTTGCTAAATTGGACAATGCAGATGAATACGTTAGTCCCAAAGTCAGTCCTAGCGGAAGAGATCAGGGAGCGTGAGGAGAATTAGAGAACTTTGTCCCTTTCTCCCTCAGAGCACAGGGGAGCAGCGAGTTCTCGGGGGTGGGGTGGGGGCATGTCCTGAATGACAACAGGCCTAGCCCTGGGTCCTACACACAGACAGGGCACGTGGAAGGATGGAAGGGGAGACACTGCCCGGAGCCCATCCAGTCACACAGGGGCCTGAGGAACCCATCCATTTGTCCTGCCTCTCCTGGCCCTTTTCTGCAGCTGGGGTGGGACATGGGGACAAGGCAAATGGTGGGTAGAAGTTGAGGGACCTCCCAGGGCAGGTGGGGAAGTCAGCCCTTGAACTTGTCTAAGTCCAAAGACAGAACATACAATATTGTCAGTTGTTAAAAACAACAATTTTATGATGCAAAACCAAAAATCTTTAACTGCATTTCAGAAAATTTAGTAGTCACCCACAATCATCACCCTCATCCAATCTTCCAGATGTTTTCTGTACACATTAAAAATGTTATGATGCTTTAAATTTCTCTACATAGCTTTAAAAGTGGCATAGGGGTTTTATATGATTACAAAAGCAATATACGGTCACTGCAGGGAGTTTGGGGTGAAAATGGAAAACGCAAAGGAGGGATAAGAATCCCCTGTGACCCGTCCGAGCCGAGGTAACCACCAGTCAGATTTTGGTGTAAATACTAGCGGTCTTTCCCCGTGCACGCACGCATTACACTGGCATTATGTATTACGGTTTATATTACGTTGGGATCACGTGGTGCAAACTGGTTTCAGCGAGATTCCTTTGCTTGCAGGAAGAAGTCTGGAGCTTGCCGGAGTCCGCGGTTTATGTTGGGGTCACACAGGGACAGCAGTAGCAGGTGACTCCATGGAGGCACTTGTGTGCCTGACAGGTTCCCAAGGATTCCTGGCTGGCCCCCAGTTTGAAACCACCCAGGGACAGAGGCCACCGTCTCTCCCGGGCAACTGCAAAGCCTCCTCCTCAGTCTGCAGCTGCCACTCTCTCCCCTGCATTCTACTCTCCACTCAGCACCCAGAGGGGGCTTTTACAAATGAATCTAATCATACCGGCATCCTCCTGGCCCTATCAAAACCCTCCCACAGTTTCCCATGGGCACACTCAGACAGAATGCAGAGTCCTGGCCTGGCCCACCAACCAACCAGCAGGGTTTGGCCCAGGCCCCAGCTCTCCAGGCTCATTTCTCTCTGTTCCCCTCTTGCCTCCTTGCTGTTCCTCAAAGTGGCTTCATGTTCCTGCCCCAGGGCCTTGGCATTTGCTGCTCCCTATGGGGTGGGGGAGGAATGCAATTCTGCATTGTCTCATGGCTCCCTCCCTTCACTCAGTTCTCACTCAAACATCACCTCGGCAGAAACGCCTTCCCTGAACCCCTGTCCAACACAGCAGCCCCACCCTTCTCTCTCTACCCTGGTTTGTTTCCTAGGGCTCTGATCATGACCTGACATTGCACTTTTGGATTGTCTGCCACCCTCGTTAGCACATCCCCTTACCTGTCAGAGCAGTAACTAGGGGGAGATGGGTGAGGCACTCACCCCAGGGGCAAAAGTTAAAGGAGCACCAAAGACCACAGGAAGCAAGAGGAATAAGATTTTAATGCAACATTTTAAAAAATCAAAATTAATGCCCACAAAATCCATGATAAAAAAAAAATCAACATTTTCAATGAAGACAGGCCCCGTTTTCCTTGCCCCTCTGTCCTGAGTGTCTATAGCCGCCTGGCCACAGCTGACTGGAAACATTTGCTGAATGAATTAAGGAAAGTGGGAAGGAGGCTGACAGTTGTGTGGAGACAAAAGAGCACAGCAAGTGGACGGAGGGAGGAGGGGTTCCCCCAGAGGGGCTGAGCTGGGAATCCTGAGGAGCCTCTGCCCTGGAGGAAGAGGCCAGCGGTAGCCCCCCCCCCCCCAGAACAGGGCAGGGACCAAGTCAGTGCTGGTGGGTGGGGGGGTGGGGCGGGTTCTACTTGCAGGAGAGCGGGGAGCGCTGGTGAGGAAAGCCAAAGTTGGACAAGGTGGTGGTGGTTGTGGGGGAGAAACTTGAATAACTCATTGTGTGAACGTCCCATGGCTGTCATAACAAATTCCCACAAACTGGGGGCGCTTAAAACAATAGACATGTATTCTCTCACTGTTCTAGAGGTCGGAAGTCAGAAATCTAGGTGCGCTCCTTCTGATGGCTCTAGGGGAGAAACCTGCCATTATGAACTGGCTGTTCGCATCCCCTCAAAATTCATGTTGACACCTAACTCCCAGTGAGATGGTTTGGAAGTGGGGCCTTTGACAGGTGCTTAGGTTGTTTGGCTGAGGTCCTTATGAATGAGTCCTGTCCAGTGGGTTCCTGTGTCTTTTTGCCACGACCCATTCATCTTTAAAAGTTTCCTTGCTTTCTACCACAATCAAGATGTTCCAGTGTCCCATGCACAGTCACGGCCCCAGACCCAAAGCTGTTTTCCCAGGGAGCCTGGTTCCTGAGTGGTGCTTTCCACATTGACACTGAGCTCAGGACGCCAGGGTTGTCATCGTCTTCATTTGCATTTCCCTAACTACTAGTGACCTTGGGCATCTTCTCCTATATTCAGTGACCATTTTTACTTATTTTTCTGTGAATTATCTGTTCTTAGCTTTTATCCAAATTTTCTCTTAGATCATTTTGTAATTTTAAAAATTGATTTGTAGGCCCTTTTTTCCGTTTCTAGATTTTGATCCTTTATCAGTTGCATTCATTGGAAATTTGCTTGGCTTTGAACTCCCATATCCAGGCTGCAGAGACGTTTGCAGCTTCCATGTTGTCAGATCTGTATATCTTTCTGTTTATGGCTTCTGGGTGGGGCTTCTAGGGTGGACCGTCTTCTCAGGGAGGCCTTGGCACCTCAAGGTGAGGTAAATTGCCTAATGTCACATATCACACAGCTAATTAGTGGAGAGTTGGGTATACTTGAGTATTTGCTACCAAAATCAGTCCCCTTCCCCCAGGACACACAGCCCTCCCATGGTGGGGGGAGGCAAGAGGCAGCAGTGAACTGGGGTCTGCAGGTTGAGCCCAGCTGGGAAGTGGGGGGTGATATGGACTCTGGAATAACATTGAAAGTCTATTCCCAACGGCTAGTCGGAATGACCAAGCCTTGGCTGAGACTAGGGTTACCCAGAGAAAGGCTGATAAAGGTCTGATGAAGGTGTGTGAGGAGCAGGCTGCTGGGAGGGAGGCAGAGATTTCAAGGCCACCATGGAGGAGGGGACGGCATTGAAGGAAACAGCTGAAAAGTATCCCTGGCCCCAAGGGTCTGACCACATAAGCCCTTGGACACTGGATGCCCCAGCATTTTCCTTGAGTGGCAGGCAGTTCTCAACCCTGAGAAGCCTGGGGTCTTGTGGCACATGAGCACCTACCTAGAGGGTCACTGGTGCCCCTTCCTGGGCATGAAAGGCAGGCAGGATGGCAGGAAGAAGAGTTACATAGGCTTTCGCATCTGACTAACACTCAGAAGCTCTCTTAAGAATGAGCCCGAGGCATTGTGCCAGTAATTTTTAGGCAGGACTGCCAGGTGAGAAAGCAGGTAGTGGGAGCAAAAGGAATCTTGGCTCTACAGGTCCCCCTGATCCCAGTTAGGGTGCCTTGGTGCAGTTCCCCTTTAGAGCCTCTAGGTGGCGACTCTGCATTACCAATACCAGCTGCCGGAATCCACACGATGTTGGTTCACTTCTCTGGAAAACCCCTCAACTTTACCCCACCCAAGCAGACTCTTTCCTGACTTTGTCCCCTGGAGCCCGTGGGTGAGGGGAGGTAAACCTGGAGCATAAATGGAGACGACATCTGGGAGCCAAATTCTGGAGAGAGAGGCTGCCTTTGTCATCTGTCCTTTCACTCTGCTCCCCTGCCCTCTCTCCCTGCCCCTCCTCCTCTCACCGGGACCCTTACAAATAGCTTCTTCACTGGCCTCCCCACCTTGCCCCAAACCAGTCTGTCCTAAACACAGCTACGATGACCCTTCTGAAACTGGGTGTGGTCCATGATGGCTGGAAAGAGTGTGGGCCTTGGGTCCAGCACCAGCTCTGGGCTCCAGCAGCTGTATGGCCTAGGACACAGCCCTAAAACTCTCTGAACCCCGACAAGATCGTCAGCATCTCTTCATTCAATGGAATTTCGTTACATGTTCTAAAATTTTTAAAGCAGCTAACAAGCACAAACATAGAGACATCCTCCCAAGGCATATTCTCAGAGCTTTCTTGAGTTTGCTAACTTGTGACTTCAAGGTCCTTTGCCCTTTTCTTCTGAGGGTGATGACCTCTCATCTTCTTAATCTGAGTGTCATGAGTGTCACGAGGGGGCCTCAGGATTGACGTGTTGGGGAACTGGCTGGGGTTGTTCCCCTCTCCTGCCTTCCTGCAAAGCAGTGCTTACAGAGGACAAAGCCTTCCCATTCGAAACCTCTGAGTGTGTGGTCTTCAGTCCAGGATAGCCTGTTTCCTCCTCTGCAAAGCTCACCCTGCCTGCCTTGCAGATTGCTATCAAGATTAAAACTTGTAATCACGTCGGAGGAAGCACTTTTCAAAGAGGGCTACCCACGTGCAAAATATTCGGTGCAATTTCCCAGCTTGAAAACTCTCTGTTGCTTCCAGGGTAAAATACAAACATCTTCTGATACCTCGCGCCCCCAGCGCATCTGCCTTCCCAGGCTTGTCTCCATCATCCTCCCCACACATCGTGTGATACAGCCAAACCAGGGGCCCAGAAGTTTCCCTACCTTAACCAGGGTTTCCTTGCTCCTGTCTTTGCTCTTTTCTTTCCACCTGAAATCCCTTTCCTCAGCCCTACCCCACCCCCTGCCATCAAGATCCGCCCTATACCTTTAGACCCATTGAAAAAAGTTTAGATTGTGTTTTTCTGTAAGTAATAAAAGTAATACACGCACATGGTATGAGATGAAAGCAAGTCTCTGTCTCCCTCCTCTCCACCGCCCAATTCTCCCCACCATGTAGGGTTACTCCAAAAATACACTTTCAGATCTACACACGCATGTCCTCTTTAAACGCAGGTATATGGAATGATACTAAACACGCACCTTGCTCTTTTCACTTAATGTCTCTTGGATGTATTCCATAGCAGCACACACAGAGTGGCCTCCCTGCTCGTAACAGCTGTGTGACGTTACCACAAATTATAGCCCTGGTCTATTTAACACCCTTCCCCTCCGGCTGGACAGGTGCTTGTTGTTGCAGCCAAGGCTGTGATAAGCACCCTGCCCCTCCATCGCTGGGCAGTGCGCTGTTTCTATGGGACAAATCCCTGACATCAACTGCCAGCATGAACCCCCCACCCCCAAGGGCTCCTGCCGAGATCCGTGCTCCAAGGGTGACCATACAGCTCAAGTTTCCAGAGCGTCTGCTGGAGTCTAAAGTCAGACTGTGACTAGGTTCAAACTCTAGCTGCTCCACTTACGTTTCCCTCTGCCTCAGTTCTCTCGTCCCTAGAATGGAGATGATGGTAAGGTACCACTTCTGGAGCAAGGGTTAAATGAGATAGCATGTTACAGCACTTAGATCTGGGAAGCGCCAGGAATGGCTGGCTACCCCTCTTCCTGTTATAGGGCCTGCTGTACTTCCATTTCCCCTACAGGTGCCTGTGCTTTGCATGCAGGCCCCACCTTGGTCCTGTCTGCACCCACCACAATTCCGGGAGGTGGTGGGTGCAGGATAAATAGTCCCTGGCTGAGGAGCCAGCCCCCAGCTCTGGCGCATCCCTCAACACGTGCCGTCCCCAAGGCCTGGGAGATGGGGGGGCAGGAGAGGCGTCTTTCTCTGAATAGTCCTCACGGTGAGGAGCCCCTCCCCTCTTTCCATTTCTCAACCTCCCACTGCCATTCAGTCTGATAAACAGGTGGAGGTGGGTGTCCTTGTTCAGAAACTCGGTGAAGGGCCAGGATCTTGACTGGTACCTGAGACCAACACCACGGCCTGATTCTGGTCCCCACAGGCCCAGACCGCTTCCCCCTCCCCCCAGGCCCCAGTCTTCCTTCAAACTCTGTTCCTCCAGGAGGAACTAGCCCTCCCCGAACTGGGAAGGGCAAGATAATAGGAGCCCCACTGGAGCTGGGAAAGGGGCTTCCTGTTGGACCTTGGAATTCCTCCCAGCTGTCCCTACCCCCATAGTTGTGTTTGTCTAGCTCAAACGGGGAGGTTAGACCAGGTTCCTCAGCCAACTGAGGAGGGAGAAGGTTCCAACTGGGCAGTCAGACCCTGGCCAAGGGGCTGCCAGGGCAAAAGTGGCCCAGGCATCAGCAGGAGTCAGCTCACACTGCACCCCCTGCCTCAACCCAGCCCGAACCCACCCTGCGGGAGAAAGTTGGGAGGGTCTAGTGGCTGCCTCTGGCCGCAGGGCAGATGCAGGAAGGACCGGTCAGGAGTGGGTGCCAGGGGCTGAGGAGAGAGTGAAGCCCACAGTGACAGCAGAGGGGCAGCATGGCTGGGGAAGAAGCTGCGGAAGTGGAAGGAGGTGAGGAATCAAAGCACAGCTTCTCTGGGCAGAGAGCGAGTAGAGATTGGCTCAACAGTGAGGAGACATTGGGGTCCTCACGTGATAACAGTAACAGTAATAGTAACAAGAGCAGCTAATAGGAGCGCCAGCCACTTACCCTTCAAGGGGCTCCTTACAAGAGGCAGGGCCTGTTATTACCCCGTTACAGAGGCGGAAGCCGAGGCCAGAGAGGGTGAAGGATTTGTAGGAAGCCACACGGGTGGTAAGTGGCAGGGGTCAGGACCTGAACTTGAGGCTTCTGGCTCCAGAGTTCCCACTGCCTCTGATAAGAACTCCATTAGCTAACACTCGCCCACGTTTCGAAGGTGTCGTTTACTGCATCCCCACCATCAATTGTGGGAGAAGGCAGGGCAGGCGTTGCTACTTTGCAAATTAAGAACCGGCTCAGAGGGGTCTGGGCCTCAGCCTCCCTGCCCTGGAGGCTGACCCGGCCGGCCGCGAGTCTGAGTCTGAGCGCTTTCCTCTGCGTCCGTCTGCTGCAGGCGCCTTTGTGAAGAGAGGTCTGTGTCATCGGCCCAGAGGCAACGTGGGATTTCACTGGGTCCGCTCTGAAGGCGATTCCTATGACTCCTCCAGAGACCCCAGCGGCCCACGCAGGCACCCAGCAGTTCTCCCTGTGGCAAACACTCTGCACGCTGTTGTCATCAGTGCCTGTCTGCTCTGGGCTTGGAGCCGGGGGCGGGTGGAGGCGGGGGAAATTGAGCAAGACCCAGCCTTAGCCTGGGAAGGGGCCTCCGCCCCAGGAGGATGCGGAGGAGGGCGCATTCGCTGTAGTGGAGCAGAGGGGCAGTGGCCGAGGTCAGAGTGGCCGAGGTCGGAGGCGGGAGCTGCAGCAGGACTTGGACTAGTTGAGACACTCCAAATGTGTTTCAAGGAAAGGGTGAGTGCTAAAAGGTTCGAGGGAACAGGCCTATTTGGCCTGAGAACGAGGGCGCTGTACTGACGGGGATGGGAGGTGGCTGTTATTGGAGTGGTTTTACCTGGGGGTGACGTGATGATGGCAGTTCAGACAAGGATTATGTGCTTTGTAAGATTATGAAGAGAGGACTGCGCCCGGAACGACCTGCTCCGGCGGAAAGCAGGACTCTGCCTAGGCGGGGACCCCACTGGGTGGAGCGCGGTGGGGCAGGCACGAGCCCATTGAGCGGCAGAGGACGCTGTGGCCAGGGCCGACCGGAGCTCCGCCCCCCGGAGCCTGGCCCCTCCCCTTCCACCCCGGCGCAGGTAGGGAAGAGGCGGGGCGCCGGAGCCCCGCCCCCAGGAGTCACGGCCCAGCTGCTAGCGGGGCCGCCCGGAGCTGCGTCCTGGGGACTTGGGGCCGCAGGGAGGTGAGCGCGGTCGACTGGTGGGGCGGGGCCGGGCTCTCAGCTGCAGGCCACAGGCGCCCGAAGGGTCTGCGGGGTCGCGCCCGAACCCGCCTTGGGGCGCGGGGCGCCGCTGGTGAGGGCGCCCGCCCTGCGGAACGCTCGGGCCCCACGTGGACCAAACCGGAGGCCAAAGGCCAGGGCTGGACTCGGACGGGGCTGCGGGACCAGGTCTGCCGGCCGCTGGGGCTCACCTTGGACAAGACGTCTAAGGGGTCCCTGGGCAACGAATCACCAGATGAGGGGACAGGACGATTGGGCAGCAGTTTAAAACCCCGGGTGGAAGTGAGAGGACTGCCCCAGGGCAGTATGGTGCAGCCCCTCCTTCGTCCCAGAAGGGCCTTGAGTTCAGATCTTCCCCTCCCCTCTCTAGGGGTGAGCAGCGCAGGGGGTGGCTCGGGGTCCGGCCAAGGTGGAAACTGGTGGGGAGGATGGGCTCGCACAACAAGGCTGGACGGCAGCTCAGAAATTGGACCCAGGGGTCTTGACTTCTGGACTGAGGGCCTTGGAAAGGTTGATACCCTCTTTTTCTCCACCGCATTGGGTTAGGTTAGAGAGAGATATGTCCCCTATGGTACAGACGCCCCCACCTCTGCGCTGAGGAGGAGCCCAGGTCTCAGCGCCAGCCTAACTGGGTGAAAGACGAAGGGAGCAGGCTGTAGGGTGGGAGTATCTGAGGAGGGGAAGGCTTGAGGGATTGACCCTACACGTGGACTGAATGCTGTTTCCCAAATGGCTAAATGTAAGACAGCCCCCCACTCCCCTCACCCCCGCGCCTTGTGCCTTACATTTGCTGGTAAAATGAGCCCAGGATCTGTGTTATGTTTATGTGACTCTATAGGTAGGGCATAGGGTGGAGTGGAAAGCAAAGCTTATTTTAGAGCAATGGCTCTCAACTAAGGGCTTGATTTTACCAGGAGATATTTGGTAATATCTAAAGACATTTTGGTTGTCACAGCTCGGGGGAGGGGGGTGAGTATTGTTGCTATTTGACATTTACCGTGTTTCCCCGAAAATAAGACCTAACCAGAAAATAAGCCCTAGCATGATTTTTCAGGATGACATCCCCTGAACATAAGCCCTAAGACCCGGTCTAATTTTGGGGGAAACACGGTAGTGGGTAGAGGCCAGGACAGTCCTGCTAAACATCACAGGACAGTTCCCCCCAACAAAGAATGAGCTGGCTCACAAAGTGTCAGTAGTGCTGTGTTAAGGTTGAGAAATCCTGCAGCTGCACCTGGCCCGTCAAGCTACAAGCATACCTCGTTTTATTGTGTCGCTTCATTGCGCCTCACAGATGTTGCATTTTTTACAAATTGAAGGCAAGACCCACCACCAGCAGAAAGATTACAACTCATTTTATTGCAGTGGTCTGGATCAAACCCCGCAATATCTCTAAGGTATCCTTGTACTTCTCTCATTCACTTCCCCTCCCTGCCTCAGTTTTCCCAGGGGTTAGGGGAGGAACTTGGAATAAACCCAAATGAGATAAGAGGTAAGAAAGTGTGAGGGTAGTTTTTCCCCTAGCAAGAGGCTGCCTTTGGTGCCCTAAGCCTGCCTCTTCCTGTTCAAACCTTGGGCCCTGCAGGAAGCAGGTCTGGATGTCTCAGGGAGGAGCTGAGAAGGGGTGCGGGGGCTGGGAACAGTCCTGGAGTACTTCACCCCTAGAGCAGCCTCCCACACAGGAGCTCAGATGTCCCCCTGGGTATGAGCTCTGTTCTCATAGATTTTCCCAAAGCTGGATTGCTGACGTAGGCATAGATGCCCGATGCCATGTGACCTGCTGGAATTTTCCCTTGTGAACTCACACCTAACTCTTCCAGTATTCACAGCAGGAAAATAACACTCAAGGGATATAACAAGTCTCCTAATTCCTCATGGCTCTCCAATCTGCTTCCCTCCTGCAATAAAAAGTTCCTCTGTGGTTAGACAGGCCAGGTGGGAGAGCGAGGCACCCCGCTCCTGGTATTAGCAATGGTGAGAGATGGAGGACATCAGAGCCATAGGGCAGGGGGACCCCTGGTGGTGATGCCTCTGAATCCTTTGAGTTGGGCTCAAAGAATGTGCTCCAGGTTTACTGGTTTTCCGGGAATGGGGCTGGTGGCTGTTGTGGGAACAGGATGGGATGAAGCAGCCGCCTATGCCCAGGCATCCAGGCCATACCACTGCCCTCCTTCCCATTTCTTGGCAGTATCCATTGCCTCCTGTCATGTGCACTTCTGGACCCTGGCCTCCTGGCCTGGGAATCCTGGTAGGCCAAGAGTGCAGGTGGCAATTCTGGTTTGATTTCTGCTTTTTGGGGTTTTGGGGTTTGTTTTGTTTTTAAAAATTTTTTTTTAACTTTCAAAGGCTGGAGTGAGACTCCCATCTTTTCAGTAAAACAAACCACAGTAGGGGCCCCCATCTGTGTATGCCTCTCGAGGTACAAGACAGCACTCAGTCTTGTACAAAGCTGTTCAGGAAGTAAGTGGTGGAGCTCAGCACTGAACCTGGGCTGCCCTTTCCCGGGCCAGCTGCAAATCCTTGTGTGTGCCACCGGCCCGTAAACAGACCACCAAGTGACTCCTACCTGGTTCGCTCATTTCTGAGCTGCAGCTCTACCTGCCTGGTGTCACACACACTCACTGTCCAGGAGGGGACTTGTGTTTCTGTAAGAGGAGGAATAAATCACACCATACATACATTGCAGAGGCCACGGGGATTTGAGTATGGCCCTGGGTCTGAAGTGTTTTTACTGTCGCCAGAGCTCTGGACACTGCTGTCGCCTGTTTTCTGGGTTCCTCTCCACCTGCTGTGTAAACTCTGCCCCAGATGGGACACCATCTGAGCAGGAAGAGGGCAGGGGTGTGTGTGTCTGTGCATGCATGGACCTGTTCATAACCAAGTCACTTGGATGTGCCACCTGGTGCTTCCCCTTTGGGTCGGGATGAGTAGAGATGGAGTCAGGGTGGCCCCTGGCTGCCCCATGGTGCAACATGGATGTGCTCCCCCTGGCTCCTCCCACCCCGCACATCCCTGTGGGTCCCTGTGCCACCCACTTTGGAGCAGGTCTCAGTGTTGCCCTGGCCACACACTGGGGATTTCCAGAATGAGCTCACACTCTGTTCCCAGTTTCCTATCCCGCTGAGCCAGGCCGGGGGAGGGGTGCTGGGGAAGCCAGCGCCCTCCCAGTGTAGGCTGACCTGGCTTGGTGGCCAGGGCAGGGAGGCTGCCAGGCGAGGCAGCTCGCGGGACACAGGCCAGGAGGAGGTGCCCTGCCTGTCTTGTCTTTAGGGAAAACAAGGGCTTCTCTCAGACTGCCCGTAAAGTTACTATTGCCTTTATACGGGAGACAGACATAAAGGAAAATTCATCTTGTCTTCAGGGAAGTACAGAGAGCCACCATGTCGACATTTCTGCATTTAGTAAATTTGTCTAGGGACCCAGATGCAAGTTGTTGCAATTCCAAAGCTGCCTGAAGAATATTCTGGGCTGCACCCCGCCCTCACCCCAACTCCATAAGAAAGTGGTTGGGTCTAAGTGGGCAGTGCCCACAAGGTAGGCTAATCAGGGACTCTGGCCTGGAGGGTGGGAGGAGCGGTGGGAAGGGGTCACTCCCAGCTTGGGGAGCCAAGATACAAGGCCCGGAGGCTGGTAGGCACAGTGTGGTCAGTAGGATGGGGGTCACTTAAATAATCTGTGTCTCAGTCTCCCCAGTTGTACAGAGAATAACAGTACTCTACTTGGGAAGATTGCTGTGAGATTCCAGGGGTGGTTCATGTAAAGCCTTGGGCCCGGCGCCCAGCCACACTCGGAGCGTGGTGAGGAAGCCATGAGGATAACCGTATCGTGATTGGTGTAGGAGCGTGTCTCTGTGCCCTTGGCACAGACTTGTGGTGATAGCACTTATCTCATGGGCTGTTAGGGGGACTGGATGATGGAAAACACGCTAAGGCATGGCAGTGCTGGCGGTGTTATTCTGTAGACGTGGCCGGGGCTGGATGGGCGGACCTCGGCTCCGTAGAGGGCAAAGGAACTGAGGGTGGGTGTCGATCTAGGAGTGAAGGATCAGGCTGTGAGCTGCCACCCCCGCCCAGGGGTTTTCCCACCTGCCAGATGTGTGTCATGATGGTGTGTGTGTGTGTGTGGGGGTGTCATGGAGGTGGTGACCCTCGGCTGTGCTCCCCGGCTCTTGGGCCAGGTGCAGGGCAGTCTGCCCAGAACCTTGGTTTTCTCTGCTTTCCACGGGTGGCACCAGAGCCAATGCCAAGAGCGTCGTCAGGTAGTCCTGACCCTGACCCCCAGCAAGAAGTACCTTCCCCCTCTCCAGGTGGCTCTCTCCAGGTCATACCCCAGGGTGGCCCCAGAAGGCCTAGGAGAGAAATTGTGGGATGTGCTGTGAGGTTGGGCTGGAGCCGCACTTGGAAGGACATCTGACCTTAGCAGCCAATGAAAACAATGAGATAAGGACAGAGATGAGAGAATGTGAAAACTGAGAAGTGCTGCCCAAGTGTTAGGTGATGTCATTTCTGCGTGGGGGGTGGGAGGGACTCAAAGGCCTTCCTCCCAGAACTGGGCTACTCAGAGTCACCACCCCAGGCCTGTTCTTTTGCCACTTTGTCTCACCAGTTCCAGGTGACAGGAAGCTGCAGAATATGGGGGAAGGGGGCGTCACAGCCCCACCAACTTCTAACTGTGGGACTTTGGACAAGTGACTTAACATCTCTGAGCCTCAGTTTCCCCACCTGTCAAGTAGAGATCTGTCACCTCAGATATAGAGACCAAGCGAGCAATGAAGGCAGAGGGCAGCCAGGAATAAGAAACGATATCAATTACTGGCCATTGATTGCGTACCAGGCTCTGTGCATTCATGATCTCATGTCATCTCTACTGGATCCCTGTGCGGGGACCCTCACCCCATTTCACAGCAGAGGAAACAGACTCAGAAGCGGTGACTTGCCCAAAGCCTCCCAGTGGGTAGGTGGCCATACCAGGGTTTGAGCCCTGTGGCTGGCCCCCCAGCCCTTATTCCTCAACAAGAGAAGCCATGCTGCCCTAAAGCGAGGTGAAGGGGCAGTGATGGTGAAGGAGTAGTGATGATTCGGTCACTTTGCAAGTCCCCCTGGTGTGAGTGGCCTGGATGGCCGGGTCTAAGTGCCCTGAAGCCCTAGCAGTTGGGGTTGGGGCCAGCCTCTTCCAGGGAACCAGCCAGCCCCAGGGCAGAGTTCTGGGACATCGGTTTATTAGCTCCTTAATGACTGTTTACAAGCTGAAAAGTGTTTGCCTTGCATGTTCCCTCCCTGCTGAGGGGCTGACGTGGGCTTCTAGAAGTGAGGGGCACCCAGCCCCATCCTGAGTGTGTTGAGATAAAGGACCCAGGGGCAGCTCAGGGCCTGACTTCTGGCTGAACGACACTGGACAAGGTGCTTACCTCTCTGTCAAATATGGCAAGACTTTATCCCTCATCTGTGTGTGCTCCCAGGGTGAGCCCTAGCTAATGGTGACAAGGGCATCGAGCGTTTTAAGCATAAACAAACTAAGGCTCAGCGATGTTAAATGGTTTGCCCAAGATCCCACAGCAGTTAGGCCTGGGCCGAAGACTATCTCCCCAGTTGGACAGTGTTTTCATCATCAGGAGTCAGACCACAAGGAGGAACTTGGGTGGATTCCACCATCGCAAACAAGACAGCCCCACTCTGGGTACCGAGGGTGATCGAGGAAAGAGCCTGGTCACACCTGGGTGTCGGGGAGCCCCCCGCAGAAGTGAAATGGGGCTCTTCTGTTCCCCTACTCATGCAACACCCCATCCTTCCCCCAACCACTGAACATGTGCTAGGTCTGCCAGTTCCAAGGATCAGTGAAAACCTGACTCCTGGAACCCCAAGATCCTGAGAGAGGCAAATCCTCTTGAGTGTTTGGAGCAGTCTGTTTCGGGTGCCCAGCGATGTGGACTCTCTCTCCAGGACCCCACTTGTACCCTGGTGTCTGGCCCCCAAACGACCAGGGCCTTCTGCGCCCCCAGGTGCCACTTCAGACTCACAGCAGTGATCGGGGGAGCAGCAGAACTGGGGTGGAACATGCCACCTTCCCAGAGAAGTCTGGGCCGCTGGGCACAGCATCCCGGGCTGGTCTGCGTGCTCCCTTCCCTCTGATGCCCCATGCTGCAGTTGCCCCTAGGCTCTGGGAACTGCTGCTGTTTGTTTGTGGTGTGGAAGGGCACTGTCCCAGGCCTCCATCCGGGCACCTGTATCCCTGCTGTCCCCTGTTCTGCTTCCATCAGCAGCTTCTAGAGGCCAGACAGTCCCAGAGAGGCCTCTGGGAGGGCACCATAGTGGGCAGGGCCCAGCACTGTGTCCAGTTGGGGATGCCTGACGGCACTCCCACTTCCAGTGGTAGCTGCCCCATATGTTGGCAGCAGCTGCAGCCTCTTAGGATGTAGGGACTTAGGGCTCAGGTACTTCCAGCTCAGCTGGCTTCCTGGACCCCAGGAGCCCACAGAGGATGGGACATTGACACATCTGCCGACCCCACAGCCGTGTTGTCCTGTGAGAGCCTGATGGGTGGTGTAGAGTGGCATTGGAGTCTGTGATGCTGTAAGAACACGGCAGCCCCCCTCCACACCCCCACATCCTCACACCCTGTTCTTGGCAGCGCCCTGGAACCCAGCTCCCGCTTCCCGTGTCTGTGGTCGGCCATGCTGCCCAAACCACCCTTAACTAGGTCAAGGGGAGCCCAGAACCTGGGGTCTGATGGAGAAAAGCTAGTGGGTCACCAGGCTCCTGAACCTACCTTTCCAGTTCTTTGTCTGAATTTAAGCAAAGCTTTTAAAATGGGTGGGAGAATTTGAACTAGGGGTTTCAGGGCAGGGGCTCTCCCTGAGTGGGACCTCTCCCCCTGGGACGGGTGCTAACCCGCAGGTGGTTCCCTTTTCCCTCTCCGCAGAGAGCAGCCGGGCTGAAGCATCTGTGCCAGTGCAGTGTGTGT
Source organism: Rhinolophus ferrumequinum (assembly GCF_004115265.2). Taxonomy (NCBI): domain Eukaryota; kingdom Metazoa; phylum Chordata; class Mammalia; order Chiroptera; family Rhinolophidae; genus Rhinolophus; species Rhinolophus ferrumequinum. The sequence continues at coordinate 51,152,209 of NC_046304.1, read as the reverse complement.
GCACCAATGTGTGCGCCGACTTGCCCCTCTAGGGAAGTGGGCGCTTAGCCAAGAGGGAGGCAGACGAGAGCTTCTGTGTGGCTTCTGGAGAGTCTCTTTCCTCCCTTGCCGCTCTCTAACTCTGATGACTGAGTTTCATCCTCCAACTGGGACAGTTTGCTTCCTTCTCTTTTGTGTCTCCGTTTTCCTTCCCAAATCCTGTCCCCAGACCCTCTGCCGGCCTTCTTTGCACTCTCCTGCCTTTTGCTTCTGTCCCCACTCCGTCTGGTCAGCGTCCCGAAGAGGTGTGCTGGGGTGAGTCACTGGCTGTGCAGGCAGCTTGGGGACCCAGGGAGACCAGGCTAGATGACAGCCTTTACATAAGCTGCTCCTTCCGGGTCTTGAGGGGTGCGGGGTAGGCTGGAGCCACTCTCTGAGGTCAGCAGAACCAGGGGTTTTGCTGGGGATTGCACAGTTGGTGAGGACCAGCTTCCTCTTCACAGCTTTCTAAAAAACGACAGGTTCCCATAAGGGCTCTGGGTAGGGAAATCAAGTTTCGGTTTCTGTGTCAGGGAAGCAGGGAGAGAGGCCACTTCCTTGCCCCTTGCTGCGGCCCTCCCCCTGTCATCCTGTGAGTCAGCGGGGGACAGACAGGTTCCCAGCCGCCCCAGGCCACCTCCCAGTCCTCTGGACTGCCTACTTGCCTAGGGCTGGGAGCTGGGAGCCTGGGCCAGCTGGAAGTAACGTCTTTACTTCCTCACTTAGGGGACCTGAACCCTCCCTCTGGGAGGTCCCTTAAACTTCCTGATCCTATCTAGTGGTTAACAATGGCCTGCCTCTTTCCTCTCTGGAGGGACTGCTTGCCCCTGTCCAAGGGCCCCCTCCCTCCCCTCTCTCCCCATTTCTGGCCTCAGGCGGTCTGAGCCTTCCGGTCAGTCTGTTTCCATCCAGAGCTGCAGCTGCTGCCCTCTCCCTGCTCCCAAAGTCCTCAGAGCCTGGGATTATGTATGGAGAACCCATCCACCTTTAGGGAGACCAGGGAGCCTTCAGAAACCTGCTAGTGTGCGTTGGTGGCAGGCAGGTGGAGACAGAGGGAGGGGACTGGAGTCAGACTCCTTGATACAGATGGAACTGCGCCTGGGGTCAGACTGGGCAGACGGTGAGCCCCTCCAGCATCCTGCTTGGACAGCACAGTAGTGCTGTTGGGGACCTCCCTGGGGGACACCTTGCGTATCCTGGCTGTGCGTCGCCTGGGCTTAGCTGCCAGTGCCCAGCCCCACCCTTTGTGGGGAAACCGGATTCTCCTGTGGCATCAGCAAGTGGGTTCTGTCACATGTGCCTGGTCCTGGCTGTTGCTCATAGCTGGCTTAGGCTACGGGGTGTAGGATGGTGGGAGTGTTGACCGGATAGGTGGGGTACCTCTCTATTTGGATGATGTGAATGCTGCACTTCACTTTTTCTGTGGATCGGCCCCACCCTCACCCCATGCTGGACCCCACCCAGAGCCCCCATGGGCTGGGTGCTGTGGCAGGCCAGGGGTCTCAGAGCAGCGGATGTGACTGTGGGTTAGGAGGAAGCCTGGTCCCAGGATGTCACAATTTCCTGCAGTGAGCAAGCACTTCTGGGGTGCAGGAGATAAGTGTCGGGCGGGGCACTCCCCAAGCTCCAGCACTTTTCCTGCCTGGTCTCTGCTGCATGAGCTCCTCCTCGCCTTGAACTTGGGTTACTGCAGGCACCCAGGGTGGGTATGACCACGCCTGCACTGCCAACCGCCCGCCCCCCACCCAAACCCTCACTCCTGAGGAAGGAGCCCTGAGGAAAGGGCTGGGCTTCTGGTGCACCCACCCACTGTGTCTGCACAGGTTGGGAGTTCGTCTCAGGAGCAGACGGATCTCCCATCCATGGTGGAGAGGGGCTGGGGGAAAGGGCTGTTTTTAGACCCAATGTGTGGGCTTCCTGGGTGTCAAAGCTGGGCCATCACCTTGTCCAACTCCCTCACTTAACAGAGAGGGAAACTGAGGTTGGGGAGGGGCTGCTTACAGGCCAGGACTCGGCCACTGCTTAGGAAGACGGTACAAGTGGCTCTCCCGGGCACCATGCCCCTCCCACCGCCACCCTCTGCTCTCTAGGGCCAGGCCAGTTCTCCTTGGGACCTCCAGGATTGCCCTGGGGCCAGTCCCATCTCCCTAGTCCTTCAGCCTGCGGTTGTGTCTGCCATACTTCCCTGTCAGATGAGCACAGATGTCAGCAGCACAGTGGGTCCCGGCCAGGGGTCCCGGCCAGGGATGGAATGGCCTTGAGGTAGGAGGGCTGGCTGGGAAGTCTGGGCTGTGCTGGGGAGGAGGGAACAGGAGGTCCACTGAGGACTCATCCTGGGACAGCATCCTTTATCCTTAACCCTGCAGTGGTCACAGAGCTGCAGCGGGGCAGGCAGCACTTAGTGGAACCTTCCAGAATGTGCTGCTTCCTGAGCTGGCAGCAGGACTGACAGTTTCTATCCGGGGTGGATGTGGCCTGGCCATCCTCAGCCATGCATGTGCCCTCCTTCTCACCTGCCTTCCATCCAGTTACGGCAGCCATGGGCAGATGCACCATTGATGAATGGTGTCAACTGTGTGTCACACCCTGTGCTGCCCAGGGTCGTGGGGACACTTACACATAGGCAGATCTCTGCAGGATGCTATGAGAGAACAGGTGAGAAAGTGGTCAATTCTGTCTGGTGGTGACAGGGCAGGCTTCCTGGAGGAGGAGACATTTTACCTTCCTTAAAGCAGCTAGTAGGCCAGGCAGATGAGGTGGAGTCTAGTGTGCCAGGTGCAGGACCTCAGATGAGAGGAGGTGGGAAATGGGGGACGTGTTGTGTCTGGGGGCATGTGAGGGCAGGTTCTGAAGGACATGGGGTGCTGATTCCAGGGAGGCGTCATCAGCTCTGAGTTCCAGAAGGATCCTACCTGCTTGGTGACCTTACCAGAGCTCAGGCCTGGCAGCCCCAGCCTTCCTCTGCTGCCTGCCTGCCTCCCTTCTTGGTGCCAGTTTCCCAGGGCAGTGCCCACCTGATGCCCTCTCATTGCACCCTGGTCCCAATGGAGGACAAGCCAGGGAACTTTCCGTGCATGGGCCCCAGGTGAGGCTGTTGTCTTGGAGCTGTCCCTAGAGCGGACTCAGAGTGGCATCACCTGGCCCCCAGGACTCTTGCGAAGCCAGCCTGCCCAACACCGAGACCCATCGGCCCGTGAACATTCACGGCAAGTCTGCCCAGGGACATGGAGTTGGGACTTCCAGTACTTGGGGATAGAAGGAAGGATGCCCACATCTGTTGGTCAAGCCTTAAAGAAGTGGGGAGCGTCCTTAGCTCTCAGCTCTGCCTCGGATCCCTCTCTGGGGCCCCCTCTACACTCAGAGTGCCTCTCACCTGTAGTTGGAGGATTCCAGCAACCAAAGGCGCTGGCCCAGTACGGAAAAGGGACACTGCTCTATGGAACCAGAGCAAGTAGACTTCAGGCTCTGGAGCCAGAGCAACTTGAGTCCCCACTGCTCCCTTTCCTGGCTGTGTGAGCATGGGCAAGTTACTTAGCTCCTCTGGGCCCCCATTCCTCAGCCACAAAATGGAAGCAATGATAATGTGTGCCTTGAAGTGGGTGTTGAGGACGAAGTGGGATAATGCACGTGAAGGACCAGCAAGGCCTGCCTTCCCCCGACAGCCCTTGGGGTTCTGCTCAGGGAGGGCCTGCTCTGTGCCCTGCTATGCCCACAGAGTATAGCCCGGCTTCTCAGAAACAAAGAGGAACGCCACCAAGTTGTTCACTTCCAAATGCTTACTTTTGTGTTGGGTGGATTTCACCTCAAGAAATGAACCAACCAAGACAACAGCAACAAAACACTTCCAAATCGTGGGAACGTTGCCTTAAATAATCTGGCTGATTCTAATCGAAAAGAAATCTTAATCGGAAGACGGCCAACAATTCCTGGTGTTTTCTTTTTTAAGTTAAATATTTCTAGTAAAGTTATGTTCAAACAAAGAAACAAAAAGGACCATCTTGATTTGGGGTTCCCAGCCCAGAGCAGGAATGTATAGGTTTTTGTTTGTTTGTGTTTGGTAAACACCCGGAGAGTAGAGTCCCCTGGCTGCCTGGGACTGAAGTGGCCATCACAAGGGACCCTTGCACCAGTGGGGAAGGAGGAGAACATACACCCTTTAATCCCGTATCCATAAGGCGGGTGGAGTTATCCGCACTTTGTACGTGAGGAGGCTGAGGTCAGAAAGGTGTGCAGACAGTGGTCCTGACGTGCCTCGTTGACCCTGCTCTTTCTCATAGGCTGACAGGCTGTGATCACCAACGGAGCCGACCTGCTCGACCTGGAGCTGCCTGTCCATCTTTCCATCTGGCTCTGCATGCATCGACCTCTCCAGAGCTGAAGTGGGACCCCAGAGCATCTGTGCAGTGAAGGAAGGACTAGAACATGCTCTAAAGACCTCTGCAACACACTCAGGAAGCTGTGAACCAAGCCCAAACTCTGAAGGTAGGAAGCTGGGTAGCCAGAAGGGCTGGACCCAAGGCACTGGCTTACTTTGCAGTTTAATTGTTTTTCAACAAATGCGTCGTGTTGCCACCTGTAGGCCAGCACTCTTCCGGCCGGCCGTGGAGATGCAGCAGTGGATACATGGTGGCTGCTTCAGGCAGTCAGGGAGGGCCCCTCAGAGGTGGTGCTCAAGCTGGGACCAGAATGATGAGAAGGGGCTGCCTCCTCTGCTGTGTGATAATCTCATCTGGGGATGATGGGGCCAGCATGGGCAGAGGCCCAACATTTATGCAGTACCTACTTGAGGTGTTTTTATTTATTTATTTATTTATTTTGTATTGAGGAATATTGGGGAAGTCTGTTTTTCCAGGATCCACCCACTGCAAGTCAAGTGTTGTTTTCAATCCAGCTGTAGAGGGTGTAGCTCAGCTCTAAGTCAAGTCGTCTTCGATCTAGTTGTGGAGGGCGCAGCTCACTGGTGCCTGTGGGAATCGAACCAGCGACCACGGTGTTAGGAGCACTGTGCTCAAACCAACTGAGCTAACCGGCTGCCCCTTGAAATGTGTTTTAAACAGCTTTATTGAGATATAATTCACATTTAAGCCATGTAATTCACATAAAATTCCTCCCTTTAAAGTGTACAATTCAATGGTTTTTTAGTATATTCCCAGGTATGTGTAACCACGACCGCAGTCAACTTTAGAACATTTCCATCACCTCAGAATGAAACCCACGCCCTTCGGCTGTTGCCTCCCCCACTCTCCTTCCTCCAGCCCTCAGCAAAGACTCATCTTTCTGTCTTTATAGATTTGCCTATTGCTGACTTTGATAAGAATGGACTCCTGTAGCGCGCAGCCTTTGGGTCTGGCTTCTTTCACTGGGCACAGTGTCCTCGAGGTTTATCCATGTTTGTAGCACGTGTCACTCCCGTTTGTGACCGAGCACTATTTCAGCGTGTGGATGTAGCACGTTTTGTCTGTCCACTTGTCTGTTGATGGGCATTTGGGTTGTTCCCACCTTTTGGCTCTGCTGAACACGTTGCTGTGAACATTCCAGAGCAAGTTTCTCTGTGGACATACTGCCTGCGTGTGTGTCACGCATTCACTCATCCTCTGCTCAGGAAGGAGGAAGTTACTGCCCCTGTCGTAGTTGAGTGTCTGGGTGATCCGTGGTCGAGTGCAGGCCTGGGTGCTGCTCAGGCCCAACCTGCCCGGCTCTGGTCTGTACTTTTGACCACAACCCTCCCAGTACCTCCCAGCAGAGCTTGGCAGGTGCGAGACAGTGAGAGGCCCACGGTGGCCGGGTGGTCAGGAGTGGACAAGAAGGAGACAAAGCCACACAGGGCCCAGGGGCCCCAGTGAGAAGTCTGGCCTTTATTTTAAGTGACAACAGAAAATCCTGGGGCAATGTTAATCAGGGAGTGACATGGTATGATTCATGCTTTTAAAAACTGACTCCTGCTACTGCGTGGAGAATAGTCATGGGAGTGGGGGCTCAAGGGGCAGCAGGGAGAGGCGTCGGGAGGCTGCTGTGTCCTACAGGATCACAGTGAGAGAAGATGGTGGCTCTGGTGGGGCCAGGTAGAGACAGAGGAGACGGACAGATTTGGAACACATGTGGCTGCTGCATTGCCCTGCTGTCCCACACCTGGGCCCCATGTGCTCTTAGCTGGAAGGTTCCCATGTGACTGTCCCCCTGATCTGTGCACCCCCAGGGTTGTCACTCGTGTGGGAAGATGGGTGTGGAGTCCTTGGCGTTGTGTGAGGCGAGGAGAAACCAAACCTGCCCTAGGAACTTTGGGAAGTGGGATGAAGAAAGAGCTAAGGATTTTAGCAAGAAAAAGGTCACAGGGCAGTGTGAGTGATGAAATGAAGAGAATAAAATAGGCAGAGGGTGTTAACTCTGGTGTGATCAAAGGGATGTGGAGATTGGAGCGCACCGTTGTAAATTTACCCAGATGCGAGTAAATTGCCACCTCCTGGCAGGGCCATTTGGCAAGGTCTATTGAAATTCAAGACACCCTTACTCGTCACCCCTGCAATTCCACTTCTAGAACTTCGTATTGTGATAGTACTTGGACAGACACACATAGTGTAGGCAAGAGAGTTCGTTAACACTGGACACGAGTCTGAAATGCTGGAAACGTCCTAAATAGCCACCGATCTGGAATTCAATAAATCTTGTTACGTTCCACTCAATGAAATCTTTGCCGTCGTCAGAAAAGATAAGGAAGACCTGTGTTGTCTGTGTTGATGGGAAATGTGCATGCTACCGAAGAAAAGGTACAAGTGTGTCCTATTCCAGGCGCAGAGGGGCATCTGGAAGGATATGCACGCAGCTCCGTTCTGGAGGGTGGGTGACGAGGCAGGCCCTGAGTCCACTGTCTCCTTCATAGTATTCTGCGTCTTTTGTTATTTTTTTATTTTCCTCCATGAAAAGAAAAACATACCAGACAGGTGGTAGTTTCAGTTACCTTTGAAAAAGGGAACCCGGCAGTCATAGGGGGACAGGGACAGATGGCTTTCTAACCTATCTGAGAATTAGGCTGAGTTGCCACTTCCTCCCTCCCAGCCTAGGGACTGCTCTGAGCACAGCCGCGGGGTGGGGGGGGGACCCTTGTCTGTGACTGGGTGCACCGGATTACTCCCCAGCCTCCTTGCGCTGCCCCAAGCCCTGCCCCAGGGATGGAGGCAGGGCTCTGGCCCCCTGACAGCCAGGATTTCTACAGCGCCACACCCTTTGCCCTCCTGCTCCTTCCCGCATGTGGTCCTTGAACAGAGACCAGAAATGGGACAAGATGGAGAGCTGGGGACCTTTCAGATCCTCCTGGTCTGGAATGCAAATGAAGGGGGACAGAAACAGACATTCTTACAATACTCCACTCAGCCAGATTCAGTTTAGTGTCTGGTAAGGACCGAGTTTTGGCAGATTGTTCTCAGTCTGGGCTGCCTGGCCCTGGTACCTGGGTCCCCATGTCCCCTCCTGTTCTGCCGAATCTCAACACGCCTGTGCCTTCTCCATTCCAGCTACCCTGCCCCCTGCCGCCATGGCCTCCGCTGACAAGAATGGCGAGAGTGTCTCCTCTGTGTCTGGCAGCCGCCTGCAGAGCCGGAAGCCCCCCAACCTGTCCATCACCATCCCGCCACCCGAGACCCCAGCCCCTGATGAGCAGACCAGCATGCTGCCCCAGGTAAGTGGGCGGCCTGGGGGCTCGCTGTCCTGCCACAGGTGACAGATGTGTCCACGTAATACCTTTCATGCAGTCCACTTCCTGGAGGAGGCTGATGCTGCCTGTGTAGCCCCTAAAGCCCCTGACTTAGGCCTGTACCCCCTCCTTCCTGGCCCCAAACACCACAGGAAGTAGGCCCTGAGCTGAGGAGCTCCATGTCATGGTAGCCCAGGAGAAACAGGAAACTGTCCTGGAGAACGGGCTCATCCGCCCCCCTCCCCCCACCACCCCAGGAACCGGCTGTTGCCATCTCCTCGCCCAGGCCCTTCTGAGGGTTGTGGGCTGTGTGGGACTTGGGTGAAGGGGCACGTGCGTCTTCACCATCAGCAGCCTGAGCCAACAGCATCTTGTCTTCTCTGAGAGAATGGAAATGAATCAACAGCTGGACCATTGGTCCATAAAGAGCTCATTGAAAACGGCCTCGAAATAGCGTGGGCTTCTGCGCAGCCTGGGGCATAAAGGGGAGCTGTGTCCATGCCACCCACTCTCCCTAAGGGCTCTTTGGAACATACAGAAACAGGCTAAGAACACCACGGCGTGACGAGGGAGCACTGAATAGGGAGTTAGGAGAATGCATGCCAGGGTTTGCTGAAAACATCACAAAATGGCAATCTTACATCCAGAATGCAAGCCGTTCCAGGGGGGTGTAAACTGCGGTTGACATTTGTTCTCTCAGGGTTTTCACACTGGGAGCCAAAGAAGACCTATCCCAGGATCTGGGTGCTGTGCCGTCGCTGTGCACGAGGGCACGCACACCCACGCTCTGTCCTCTCTCCTGCCTCCCCACAGAGGCCCAGGAATCCAGCCTACTTGAAGAGCGTCAGCCTCCAGGAGCCACGGGGACGATGGCCGGAGGGCAGCTCGGAGAAGCGCCCCGGCTTCCGCCGCCAGACCTCCCTGTCTCAGAGCATCCGCAAGTGAGCACCCCTCCCGCTCTGCCTGGCCACCACCCCGCAGCCCTGGGGATTCTCGGCACCTGGGCGTTTGCTGGGCCTGGTCCCTGTGTCCCCATCCTAGAAGGTGTAGGCAGGCATTAGTGAGCAGCAGCTCCCTGCAGGAGGGAACATGAGAACCTAACACCATGTTGCAGGTGGGGAAGCTGACGCCAGGGGGACATGTGCCTTGTAGGAAGTCACAGTGGATTCTGCGGGGCTTCAGGGAGCTGGGAGTGGCTCACTGCCCCTCACAGCGGCTCCCAGAGGCTTTGCCAGCCCAGCTCCTCATGCTCTGAAGTTTATTCCACCTGTGCTCACCTGGCCGTTGGGTACCAAACCAGGGGCTCAGGGGCAAGCTGATCTACCCCTGCCACATGTGGCCTGTCACCTCTTGTTACCCTCACATGCAAACATGGACCATCTCAATTTGCACATCAGGTCCCCTGCACACACGTGTGCCCTGTCACTTCACGTTGCCCCCTGCACGTGCATGTGCCCCGTCATTCTCATCGTAGCTGCCCCACCGGGCATGCGCACACACCCCCCTTCTCTGCTCCCACAGGGGCACCGCCCAGTGGTTCGGCGTCAGCGGCGACTGGGAGATGAAGCGACAGCACTGGCAGCGCAGGAGCCTGCACCACTGCAGCGTGCGCTACGGCCGACTCAAAGCCTCGTGCCAGAGGGACCTGGAGCTCCCCAGCCAGGAGGTGCCCTCCTTCCAGGGCACCGAGTCTCCAAAACCCTGCAAGATGCCCAAGGTGGCTCCACTGGGGGTCGAGGGGTGATGGTGACTTCACCCAGGGGCCCGGTCCTCTGTGCTCACCACTTCCCTCCTTTCCAGATTGTGGATCCGCTGGCCCGAGGCCGGGCATTCCGCCACCCGGACGAGGTGGACCGGCCCCACGCCCCTCACCCACCACTGACTCCAGGGGTCCTGTCCCTCACCTCCTTCACTAGCGTCCGCTCTGGCCACTCCCACCTGCCTCGCCGCAAGAGGATGTCTGTGGCCCATATGAGCTTTCAAGCTGCCGCTGCCCTCCTCAAGGTGAGGTGCCTGCCCGCCTCTGCCCAGCCTCCCTCCCCAAAGCAGCCCCCAAGAGCTCACCCAGGCGCTTGCTTCTGTGCCCAGGGCAGTGTATGCCTGGGATCCCTGGGCAGAGAGGGGGCCCTGCAGCCAGGCCCACGTCCTACCCCCAATTCCCTCCTGAGCCCCTGCCACCTCTCTAGTCTGCAATGACATATAAGCTGGGGAAGCAGGCAATGAAACACGCAGTCAGCACTCATTGCCCATGTTTGCCGAGCCCATCGTGTGTGCTGGGCATGGGGGCTGCAGAGTGAAATGAGCCAGTGTCCCTGCCCTGGAAGAGCTCCCAGCCCAGGTAAGGGCGGATGGCACCATTCAGTGTGATGAGTATAGGACCCACCCAGAGGAGGTGCTGCCCCATCTCACCCAGGAGAGGGGCTGAAGTCAGGGAACACACTTGAGTTGAGCTCAGAAACATAAGGAAAATTTTGCCAGGAAAGGAAGGAAGGGAACAGCATTCTCTGCAGAGGGAATGGCCTATGCAAAGGCCTGGAGGTGGGAAGGGGCATGGCAGTTGGGGGAGCAGCAGGTGGTTCCATGTGGTATTAGTGAAGGAAGGTTTTAGTTGGAAGAGGAATGGAAGGAGATGGGGTCAAAAAGGTGAGCAGCGGACTGGTGTGCCATGCCAAGAAGCCAGGACTGGGGTGTAGGAGTTAGGGTGTCGGATGGTGGGGTGTTAGCTGCCCAAACCAGAGGGCAGGAGGTCACCAGGGAGACGATAACAGCAAACATGGAGAGAGAGATGGTGCATTCAGGGATGTGGAGAAGCTGGTGCCTTGTTCCTAGCCCTCCGTGCTTGGGGCAGGATCCCGCCTCCCAAGGCGCTATTCCCAGGAGGGTGGGCTTGACGATTCCTTTGGTTTCGGGGACGCCTAAAGCCTGTGCCTCTGCCCTGTGCACAGGGGCGCTCGGTGCTGGATGCCACTGGACAGCGGTGCCCGGTGGTCAAACGCAGCTTCGCTTACCCCAGCTTCCTGGAAGAAGACGCGGTCGATGGGGGAGACACGTTTGACTCCTCATTTTTTAGTAAGGCAAGCATGGGGTGTGGGCCTTCAGGGCAGGGGACAGGGTAGCCCGTAGCCTGGGAGCTAGGAGGGGTGACCTGTTCTTGACCATGAGAGATCCAAAGGCCCATCAGTGGGATGGGCTGTGCCACCTTGTGGAGCTCCTGGGGCCCCATCTTTCTATCAGGTAGAGTGACACAGGGGGTGGGACAGGGTGCCAGCCAGGAAAATCACCCTGAGGGCCGACACACAAAGAGCCTGCGTGTCCTTCCTTGTCCTGTCCTTGAGTTGCTGGGGGCAGTATCGGGGACAGTGACTCCTCACACTACTCTTTCTGTGTCCCCCACTCCACCCCCACCCCAGGAAGAAATGAGCTCCATGGCTGACGATGTGTTTGAGTCTCCCCCACTCTCTGCCAACTACTTCCGGGGAATCCCACGGTCGGCCTCGCCCGTCTCCCCCGACGGGGTGCAGATCCCTCTGTGAGTTCTGAGTTCTGGGTAGCCCCTTCTGCAGGTGGAGGTGGCATAGTGGGTAAAGGGCTCCCTAGAGCCCAGTGACCCTGCAGGGGACCCCCCCAGACCACAAATCCCTCCTGAGCCCCTTCCTGGGCTGTGTGGACGGGCATCAGGCTGAGATGCCACCATCCCCGGCAGGAAGGAGCACGGCCGCACCCCGGCCCCCGTGGCCAAGCGTGGCAAGCGCATTGCCTCCAAGGTGAAGCACTTTGCCTTCGACCGGCAGAAGCGGCACTACGGCCTGGGCGTGGTGGGCAACTGGCTGAACCGCAGCTACCGTCGCAGCATCAGTAGTACCGTGCAGCGGCAGCTGGAGAGCTTTGACAGCCACCGGTGAGCGGGCGCGGTGGCCGCACTCCACTCCGTGGGCAGGAGCATCACCCGAGAAGGGTCCTCAGGCTCTTGCCGCCTCTTCTCCACCCTCCCTGTTTTCCGAGCTCCCAGGCAGCTGTCCGTCAACAACCATTCATTGAGTGCCAGCACACAAGCCCTGCAACAGAGCCCCAGCAGGATGGAGCAGAGAGGGCAGGGCGGGTCAGAGGGACAGTTAGAAGCTGCAACCATGAGTGAGGGGAGTGTGGGGGACACACACCCAAGACCTTAGGGGAAGCCAGAGGGTTGGGGAGGGGCAGTTCTTGCAGAGTGGACAGTTGGCAATGATCTTGTAGATACTGGACCCAAAATTACAAAATCATCAAGTAATAACAGGTATGGCGAGTGTCCTGGAAGAAGACAGAGTGGGCGTGCACAGCGTGCGTGGTAGGGGGGATGCAGTCAGGATGGGCAGCAGTTAGCTGGCTGAAGAGAGATGGGAAGAGCATCCCTGGCAAAGGAAGCATCGTGTGCAAAGGCCCTGGGGTTGCAGGGAGCAGTATGTGTTCCACCAACTGCAAAAGGAGAGGAAGGAGTCTGGGGAGGTGGGCAGGCACAGCAAGGCCTAGCAGCCAGTGGGAGGGGGTCGATATTAGACTTTATCCCAAGGGGAGCGGGAAGCCATCCAAGGGTTTTAAGCTGGGAGAGAGACGCCTAGAGGTGCGTTTTAAAAGTCACTGTGGTGAAGGATGAATTGGAGGTAGAAATGGCATGGGTCGGGGGGTGGGGAGCAGGTCAGAGCTAAGTGTCTGCGCTGCTGACCCAGGCCTCTGCCCCAGGCCCTACTTCACCTACTGGCTGACCTTCGTCCACATCATCATCACACTGCTGGTGATCTGCACGTACGGCATTGCACCCGTGGGCTTCGCCCAGCACATCACCACCCAGCTGGTGAGTTGGGCTGCAGACGGGGGGGCTCCACCTTCGGCGTCTCAGCCCCCCTGAGGGGCTTCAGTGTCATAGGCCACCAAATCCCACCCATGGCAACCACCTGGCCCAGGCAGGAGGGTGTGCTGCGCTCCCACTGCTTTGCCCCTCGGCCCCTTCCTGGCGGCTGAGCCTGGGACGCGAAGTGCCTGAGCCGCTCCTTCCACCTCTACACTAGGTGCTCAGGAACAAAGGTGTATATGAGAGTGTCAAGTACATCCAGCAAGAGAACTTCTGGATCGGCCCCAGCTCGGTGAGGGGCCAGGGGGGGACCAGCATCTCAGCAGGGAATCCCTGAGCCCTGTCACCCCCAGCTGGGCAGGGAGGGGGTCAGTTGCCTAGTAGCGTACCTCATCAGGGAAGACGCTCAGGTCTGGGCCCGAGTTCACCCTCTCCCCACCCCGGACAGATTGACCTCATCCACCTGGGAGCCAAGTTCTCGCCCTGCATCCGGAAAGACAGGCAGATCAAGCAGCTGGTGCTGCGGGAGCGAGACCTGGAACGGGACTCAGGCTGCTGTGTCCAGAATGACCACTCAGGCTGCATCCAGACCCAGCGGAAGGACTGCTCGGTGGGGGCAGGGGCCGCCATCCACCCCGGGCCCACCAACCCTGCCACACTCTGGTCCCCTGCACCTTGTACACTTGCCCTGGCCTCGAGGAGGGGCCCTTCAAGGGCAGTGGCCACATGCCCTCTTCCTTCTTCTGCCCTCCCCAGCCTCACGCACCCCTGTACACACCCCCAGCACAGGGCGGGTGCTGACCTCCCCAACCTCAGAGAAGTGAAAGCCAGGTCTTGGGAATGTCACCCGGGGGTGGGGGTCTGGGAGATGGACCTGAGGCCTGGAAACCAGGAGGAGCCCCTCTCCTAGAGGCTCCCTTGACCTCTTTGATGGGGGTGGCCCTGACCTGGCATGATCAGCTCACCTCCATCCTCCAGGAGACTTTGGCTACTTTTGTCAAGTGGCAGGATGACACTGGGCCCCCCATGGACAAGTCCGACCTGGGCCAGAAGCGGACGTCAGGGGCCGTGTGCCATCAGGACCCCAGGTACGGTCCCAGGGTAGCCCTTGATGGGGCTGAGACGACGGCATTGAGTAGTATGTTGTCTGTGCTGCCCACAGGGACATGGGCTGGTAGGTGTGGCTGGGGGTGCCACACACTCTCATTTTGCCCTCTTTCACCTCTGCCTTCAGAACCTGCGAGGAGCCGGCCTCCAGCGGCGCCCACATCTGGCCCGATGACATCACCAAGTGGCCAGTGAGTGCGGGGCAGGGAGTGGTCTGGGACGGGTGGAGAGGGGGCGCCTTGGGCTGCACGGGCCCAGTCCTGTTGGTGCTCCCCCACAGATCTGCACGGAGCAGGCCAGGAGTAACCACTCGGGCTTCCTGCACATGGACTGTCAGATCAAGGGCCGCCCCTGCTGTATCGGCACCAAGGGCAGGTGAGCCGGGCAGGACCCCTGCCCAGAGCTTCCTGTGCTCCTCCTCCTCTTCTACCCACACCTGGGCTGATGTCCTCCCTCGTGTGCTCGGGGTCACCCATGGTGCAAGCAGGATGAAGGAAGCTCTCCCCAGAGCCCGGGTCTCTGCAGAGGAGCACTGCCTTCCCGCCAGTGATGCTGGCTGTGGCCAGGCGCTGGCTCCAGACGAGGTGGGCAGGGGTTCTCAGTGCCCTGATATGCCCCCTTGCCTCCCTGTCCCTCCAGCTGTGAGATCACCACTCGGGAGTATTGCGAGTTTATGCACGGCTATTTCCACGAAGAGGCGACGCTCTGCTCCCAGGTAAGGAGGCCAGGCGGGGCCCTGGGCATAAGAAGCTGGGCAGGGCAGCCCCTGGAGCAGGTGTCGGGCTCTGCCCCCCACATCAGGGCCTCTGACCCAGGTGGGTCCTAGGTACCGACTCCCGTGCACTCACCCCCAGGTGCACTGCTTGGATGAGGTATGTGGGCTGCTACCCTTCCTCAACCCCGAGGTCCCAGACCAGTTCTATAGGCTCTGGCTGTCGCTGTTCCTCCATGCTGGGTAAGGCTCCCTGCTGCCCACCCCCCAGACCCCTGTGGTGTCGCCCCACTGGACCCCTGGTGGAGGGGCTCCTGCCCGGGGAACAGCCAGCACAGTCCTCCACACCACGCTGCTGCTGAGGTTGCCTTGCTGGCGGCCGTGAGTAGACGTGGGAAGGCTGATGCCAGTGTGTCCCCCGCCCAGCATGGTACACTGCTTCGTGTCTGTAGTCTTCCAAATGACCATCTTGCGGGACCTGGAGAAGCTGGCCGGCTGGCACCGTATCGCCATCATCTTTATTCTCAGCGGCATCACCGGCAATCTCGCCAGTGCCCTCTTCCTCCCGTACCGGGCAGAGGTAGGGTCTCGGGACCGGGCGGGAAGGTAGGGAGGGCCGGCTCTGCTGCTCCCCACCCCTTCCACCCGGGGTCTGCCAGAGGGACACATGGCTCCTTCCATGCTGGGCTCAAAAGCGGATGGACAGCTAAGCTGGGGGCTTACTGGCTGAGCCCTTAATCCCCGGCTCGAGGGAGCCGTGATGTCCCTGAGTCATGTCAGATGGTACCTCCAGAAAAGCCTTCCTGAACCCTGCCCCTCACTCTGTTCCTCTTCCCTGCTTCATTTCTTCATGGCCATGGCCACTGCCTGCCACCATGTCCCATGTGTACAGTGTGAGCCCTAGGAGATTGCCAGTGTGTGACCCTGCTTGACCTACAGAAATGGCAGTTTTCTGATCAGTCCAACCTAATGCTGTTGGTTCCTTCAGTGCCTGACCCCTCCCCACTGCACCCTGCCTGGAGCAAGCTCATCTGTCCGCTTTATTACACCTGGCACATAGGAGGTCTCCCCCTTCGCTGAAAGGATGGGTGGAACCAGCCCAGCCTTGATCCAGTAGCTCCAGCTGTCCCCCGTCCCCTCAGCTTCGGGCCCCCACCCCTGGGAGGGGCTTTGAAATAGGATCACCCAGGTCCCGTGCTCCAGCCCAGCTGTGCCCAGGGCTCCCTGCACACCTGGGACCTGGAAGTGACATGTGTCCCCTCCTCCACCCCCCCCATCAGGTGGGCCCTGCCGGCTCCCAGTTCGGCCTCCTCGCCTGCCTCTTCGTGGAGCTCTTCCAGAGCTGGCAGCTGCTGGAGCGGCCCTGGAAGGCCTTCCTGAAACTGTCGGCCGTCGTGCTCTTGCTGTTCGTGTGTGGCCTGCTGCCCTGGATCGACAACATTGCCCACATCTTCGGCTTCCTCAGCGGCCTGCTGCTGGCCTTTGCTTTCCTGCCCTACATCACCTTCGGCACCAGCGACAAGTACCGCAAGCGCGCCCTCATCCTGGTGTCGCTGCTGGTCTTCGCCGGCCTCTTCGCCTCTCTGGTCATCTGGCTCTATGTCCACCCCATCCACTGGCCCTGGATCGAGTACCTCACCTGCTTCCCATTCACTAACCGCTTCTGCGAGAAGTACGAGCTGGACCAGGTGCTGCACTGACCACCTGCCCGGCGGGGCCGGGCGAGGCTGCTACACACCACACGGGCTGTGCCTGGGCCCAGCTGCCTGCCGCAGAGCACCCCACCCCACCCGCACTCCAGAGACTCACCGGCGGTGCCCAGGCGCCCGGCCCCGGTGGTGCCCCGCCAGGCGAGGCTGCCTCGGAGACGGTCATACAGACGGCTTCCTTGGGGGACTGAGGTCCCCCTCCTCAGGCCTGCGTGTTCCTGGCCCTGACTGGGGGGCACTCAGAGCACCTGCTTCTCTGTAGCTCAGGGCTCTGGCCGACGTCTGCCCTGCTGTCCTGCCCACCTCCTGGAGGGAGGGTTTCTTTCCTCCCGGAGTCCTCAGGCTGCTGCCATCTCCCACCCCAGCCTCTACGGGTGCGTCCTCGCCCACCATTACTGTGAGTGTGCCTTTCCGGGCACATGGCCGGGTGTCCCACCAGGTTCCCACCCCTGCCTCACCACGGCCCCCTCCGTGTTTCTTCCCCTCTCTGCCCTTTCACCAGTAGCCTCCTGAGCCTGCCCATGTGGTGGAAGAGGTTTGGCTGTGGTCTGGGACAGAGAAGCAGCACGAAACGCAGACTGGGAAGCCAGGAGCCTTTGCGTGTTCTTAGCCAGCCGAGGCTGTGCTCCCTGTCCCTTTGCCCTCCCTTCAAGTGTTCTGCCTCTCAGGGCTGGCTCTGACGACGGCCAGCCCCACCACCCTGTGCCTCACTCCCATCCTAGTGGGGGCCAGAGGCTAGGCCCCCCCAAGGACCCACGCCCAGGGGTTGCCCAAGGTGGCTCAGTCAAGCCCGTTTTTCTACTGGTTTATATTATGGTCCTACTTTTTAAATGTAACGCTAACTTTGTATGGATGATGTCTCAAATGTATTAAATGATATTCTCTAGGGAAGTACCTTTTGATCTGAGGCCTCAGGAAGAATGAAAGCTGGAACCTTATTTTGGAGAGGGGGAGAAGCCATGAGGAGCTTGGGGGCAGGGGTTTGGCCCAAAGGGACAGTGGAAACCTTACGGGACTTCTAGGGGATTTGGTTGTCCAGAAACCAGATTGGGTCCCTTGGAGGGCCTCAGGGGGTCGCTTGAGGGGGTGGAGTTAAATCCTTAGACCCTCGGAGTCCCCCAGTCCCGCCAGCTCATGGTGGCAATAAGGGGGCTCACTGGGCCAAGGGGCAGGCAGCCCGGGACAACTCCATTTACTGCACCTGTACCTCACCCCAACCCCCTTTCCCCACACCGGGAGCCATCCAGGAGGTGATGGGCACAACCATTCCATTCCTATGGGCAGAGGACCCACGGTACCTGGGGCTGGGGCGGCACCTGCACTTTCCTGCCCCCAGCTACCCCCTATTCCAGGCTGAGGGCAGGAAGGGCCGTCCCTGGAGCTGGGGAGAATAAGGGCCCTGAGCCCTGGGCTGCTTCTATGAGAACAAGGACACTGCCCTGGTACTGAGCCCTTTGTGCCGACCTTCCCGGAGGGGCCCGCCCCCCTTGCTGGTTCCTGAGATGAGGGAGCTGAGGCAGGGCTGCAGGGCACCTCCCTAGTTGCCAACCTCATCTCAGGCACAGTTTGGAGTACGGGAGGTCCAGAGGGCCCCTTGGGGACAGACTGGAGGACATACTGCTTGTGTTCCAGTTGGGAGAAGAATCCTCTTTATTTCACCCCTGCCCTCACCATCACTGCTTGGGAATCCTCCATTCACACTCAGCTTAGACCAACCAGGAGACCCCAGGGCTGGGTGGGAGCCACACCTGCACTGCTGTGGCCGGCCAGCTCAGCAGCTGTTCCTGCTCATGGAAGCGTGGCCCCGCAGGGAGCACTGCAGCTCCGTGAAGGCCAGTGGGCCCACAGTAACAGAGCATGGGCCCACCCGGTGGAAGCCGAACCTCTCGTAGAAGGGCACCAGAGCGTCCTCACACATGAGCACAGCCCGGTGCACAGCTGGCTGGCCACCCAGGTGGTACAGGTAACGCCACAGCAGGCTGGAACCCCTGCCCTGCTGCCGGAAGGTGCGGTGCACAGCGAGCACGTGCAGGTGGGCCATGTGGCCCCCGGGCCTGTGCAATGTCAGTGACTCCTGGAGGCAAGTGGGAGACAGGTGTCACCTCTGCGGATACCTGTGCGCCACACCACCCCCACCCTGGGCCAAGTGTCCCCTGAGTGCCTCCAATCAGGGTTCCCCTCCCACCTAAGGAGGGCCCCAAATTGGGAGTTAGACCCCAGCCTCATGGCAGACCCTTCATGAAGGCTTTTGAGACCCCCAAAGGGCTGGGCTCTCTTGCCCTGGAAGAGGACCCACAGACTACGCTCGTCTCCCCGGGTCTAGAGGAAGAGATCCCAGCCTCCGGCGCCTCTCCCCTTGTCTGGCTGGCTGTGTGAGAGCGGCCAGGGGCCAGCGGGCAGTGGGCTCTCTGCCAGAGGCCTTCTGGGGGCTGGGCATTGCAGCCTGCCCTGCCCTCACCTGAGTGAGTCTCTCCTCGTCCCAAAGTGAACCGATGATGAAGGCTACAAGGCGGCCCTCCTGGAACCAGCCCAGGGACAGCTCTGGACACAGGGTCAGGAAGTTCCGGATCTCGTCCAGATGCAGGGGGCACATGCCCGAGACAGAGATGAAGGCTGCGGCAGGAGACACAGGTGGGTGATTCTGGTAACCATGCCAGACACCCACTGCCCACCAAGCATCTGCTCAGATGACAGGGTTGGGTCTCCCATTCCCCAACCCTCCCCTACCAGAAAGCAGGGGGTTCAGGGCTGTTGTTCCCCCCACTTTCCTAAACACCCACGCATACACAGAACCACACACGGCCTGATACTCCAGGTTCCCGGCCCACAAGGACCCGAGACGCAAGGGGCTTGTCCTCACAGGGTAAGTGGCAGAGTACCGTGGCATCCGGACCCCGTTCCGGTGCGGCTGCTCACCTTCGCGCTCAATCTCAAACACGCTGGCAGCATCCTGTTGGGTAAGGCAGCGAAACTCGCTGGCGGGGAGTGTGTGGCGCCGCTGGCAGCTTGGGGTCTCTAGGATCCCAGGCGGCAGGCGCAGGGCCACGGGCCTCAGGTAGTGAACGCTCTGTGTGGACATCCCAGCTGCCAGCGCCACGTCTGGGTGCCCCGGCTTGGGAAGGCCCCACGGAGAGAAGGCCCGGTGGAAGGCCTCCGGAAGAGAGCCCACGCACGGCCCGCTGGCCCCGGCTTTGGGTGCCCTGGACTCCGCGACAGTGGAGAGCCCCCCAGCACCTGTTGGAGAGGTGTGAGGGTCAGGGGTCTGGTCTTCCCCAAGAAGGGCAGGCCAGAGTGAGGGTGTGTCTTGCCTCTTTTGTAGCTGGACCTGGGATAGGGCCAGCCTCAAAGCAGATGGGCAGGTTTGAGAACTGTCCACATTGGTGCTCCCTTCCCACGTTTCCTACTCAGCCAGAAGGACCCGCGGAGCAGCCCTCCAAACCTCCCAATTCTACCTCACTGCCCTCCCGGGCATCGGAGCCCCAGGAGAGGGTGGGAGGGGTGGATCTGAGGTACCCCAACAGCGCTGCCCAAGGGAGGAGGGAGCACGAGCCCCCAATGATCATTTCTTATGTAACTGCGGGGTGGGTGAGGGGTTTGTCTCACCTGCCCAGAGGGGGACTTTCTGGTCCTTCGGATGCAAGATGGTGTCACTGGGAGCTTTTCAGGCAGCCTCAGCCCTCACCTTGAGAAAAAGCCCCTTAATCAAAGTGGGTCCTTAGGGAGCTCCACATTTACCCAGACCAGGCCATGCACACACAGGGTGGGGTGAGGAAGCTGGGGGCATATAGGGGTGTGGGGAAGAGTCTGGAGAGCATGGGGAGGAGCCGGCATGGAGGACACACAAGAGCCCCCTGCTCCACCCGGCTCGTCAGCCGTGTTCTTTGGCATTTTTTATTTCTCCCATGACATCCTACAGATTTGCAGTTCTCAAAGGAGGCCATCCCCCCTTAAAAAGCCCCATGGCTTCCAAAGGTACCCTTCTTCCTCCACCTTTTCTCCCCCAAGCAGGTACTCCTGTTCCTGAAGGCTGGGAGGGTGGGGAGGGGATCCCACTTACCAGGATTATGGGCAAGGGCCCCCACATTCCCACCACAGAGCCAATTACCGTGGGAGCCATCCACAGGCGCAGGAACCAGGAACCAGGAAAGTCTGAGATGCTGGGGTGCACTGCTGTTCTCAGAGGTGTCTAATCCACCCCTCCCCGCCCCTCACCCTGCCTCCACATCACACCAGACAGGATGAAACCAGCAGGGCTTTGTCTGTCCCTGTGTGCTGTGGCACACTGGATGCAAAGAGGATTACAGGGGCTGACGAGGCTCCAGGGCTTGGGGGAAAGCATGGGGCTAATCCCCGCTCTGGCCCAACTGGGACAGGCATTCACCCTCTGTCCCCTGGAGCTGGGCAAGCTCCCCTGAGGGTGCTTCCAGCTCTGGCAGCCCAAGGGTGCTACTGTTTATAGCTCTTGCTAGGTGTTGAGCCGCAGGTAACAGTCTCCTAACCCACACGGCAGCCTGGCCCAGTGAGTATTCACCCCATTTTGTACAGAAGAAAACTAGGGCTCAGAGAGGTTAAATAACTTGCTCAGAGCCTCACATCAAGTCAGTGAGGCAGGTCCAGGTCCACCTCCCCAGTGCACACTGTTCCCACCCAGTGATTTCCCAAATGGCCAGTTCACATCTTCACAGTTCTCCTGCTGGTCATCACACAGTGTCCCCAAGTCAGAGTCTACCAAAGCAAAGGATAGAAATGCCTAAATCTGGCTCCTGGACCTGCAGGTGGAATTGATAAGCTTGGAGGGGCAGGAGAGGCTTGCTGTGTAGACAGTGGCAAGCCACTGAATGGCTTGCCATGTCCGACCTTCCCTTGTAAATTACTTCCTCCATCACATATGTAACCAAAGTCTGGCTCCCCAAACATACCTTTTTCTGGAGCATTCCCAAATCCAGAGGTCGGAGTCAAATCCTCCTGCTCCTCACTCTCCATGACATCTTCTATCATCGCTTGTCCATCTGTCACGAAGCCCAACTCAAACCAGCAAGAGGTCCTCAGAGATTCACGCCCTCCGGCCACCCTGGTAGCCCACCTTGTTTCCCACGCCTTTCATCTCCCTGAGTTACTTAACCCCAAGGGGGTGCTGCCACCACTTTGGAAGACTTGAGCCAACACTTGGGAAGACCACAAAAGCTGGACACATACACACCGTGGGACCCACAATCCCACTAAAGAAGCAAGAATGTTCCCAAACTGGAAACACCCCAAATGATCATCCACCATAGAGGGGACTATGGAATATACCCAAAATGGGAGCTCACCCAGCGATGAGAGTGAACAAACTGCTCCCACACACAGCACCCCAAGGACGACTCCCACCAACGCCGCAGTGAAAGGAGCCAGGACACGAGCAGTACCGTGTGGCTCCAAGGCTTCCATGCTAATCTGCGTGTTAGAATCAGGACAGTGGCTGCCCAAGGGGGCTTCGGGTGCTGGAAATGTAACATAAATTGAACGCTGGTTACATGGAGGAGACGAAAATTGATCAGGCTGCCTACTCCGTGCTCTTTTGTGTCTGTATGTTCTACTGGAAGTTTACTTAGTCACTCTCATCTAAAATGCCCCCTAGCCTCCAAAGTCCCTTGACTACTAATAACCTTGGCTCCACCCCATTCCCAGGGCTGCCCCCAGGGCCTTGTGGGCACCTGGGGTGAGTTTTTCCTCCAGAATCCTGAGCCCCAGCAAACTGCCTCATGCTCTTCCACCTCGCCCCCACCCAGGCCCCTCTCTCAGTCCCAAAGACTGCCCTGGCCTCTGTTTCTTCCCTTCAGCTCACACCCCTCCTGCAACCCTTAGCTCTTCCCTTGCCAGCACTCACCTCTGTCCTTCTGCCACATGCACCCCCTGCCCCATCAGGGCCTGGCTTTTACACCCGGACAGCAATGCTGATCCTCAATTCACACATCTCAGAAGAAGCGCCTGTTCTTACATGTGATCCAAGAGGGATTGCCAGCCCTGCCGGGGGCTGCTGGGCCCACATGGCCCTGACACTGAGATGACCCCAGACCAGCCCAGATGCCCCCACACACCCACACTTTTATCCACTTTTTCCAGGGTCCCTTTATTGTCTGAAGACTAGCAATCCCCAGAGCTCACCATGTCTCTGACCCCAACTACCACCAGGCAGTTCCCATCTTTCCCCTTCTGGGGACCCACAAAAGACCTCTCAGAACTGACCAGCAGACCTCACCAGGCTTGGCCTTTGGGCCTGGAGGGGGAACATGTTCAGGACCTGGGCGGGGCACCTCTAACCTCAAGGTCCCAGAGAAGGCCTCCTCCATCCTGAGACCCTGTGGCTCACTGCACCCCCTGGTGGCTCATCACAACTGCCTGAGAAGGGCAGGCTGTTGAACCTCTCTTTTGATTGACCATTACATAGTTCTATTCTTTCTGGAAAACACCTCTAGACACATGGAACCCCAGAAAACAAGATGAGACCGTGTATTAAACATGGCTAAACTGCAGAGACAGCAGAGGGGAGCGGAGGGTGATTGTGGGGCCTCTCTCTTGGTCAACTGGAAGAAAATAACAATACACCACGACTGAGAGAGGGTGACGGGACAAAGATAAAGGATACCCTCTGCAGTGAAATGAAGAGAAACATCAAAATGTCGACATCAGGAGCAGCAGCATTTGTCCCTGGTCCCAGCTTTGTCTAGTGATAATCCGCTGAGGCATTTCAGACCAGCCAGCCACCTCCCGACACTGCGGCGTCCTCCCACCAGGGCTGTAATCGAATTCATCTGAACAACAGGCCCTGTTGCCCTGCCTTGACTTTGGTCGAGCCAGCTTCCTTCAGCTGAAGGTAATTCCTGCAGGAGAACGCAGCTACGAGCCATCAGCCGTCCTGCCAGCTCGGGGATGAGTGCTCTGGGTCACTTTTTCCAGGCTGCCTGCGGAGAGCCACCCGAGCAGTGTGTTAGCACCAACTTCCTGGGGCCTTGCCAGGGTGATAAATCGTGTACCGTGGAAAAGTGCTCCCATCGCAACACACTCTGCCCATCCAGCTTCATGTTCTGCGCCTCTTGCTCCAGCATCCTCCAATTCCAGTCCCATACACACCCAGCTCCTGGCGGCACCATTGGCGAAAACCTGCAGCTCCTTCTCCGAGCAAAGGCAGAGCACTAACCTCTAAGAAGCCAGAGGGGCCAGACCTGTGAGGGTCCAGAAGGCTCAGGGAGAACCTGGCCCTTCGAGACTTTTGAGGGCAGCGACCCGGATAGTCTCAGATGTCTCAGAATCCCACTCTCCCCAATCAGGATCCTCCTTGGCACAGCCGACTCACTAAGGTCAAGAGGTCAGCCTCTGGGGCCCTGCTACTCTTATTAATTCTGGAACCTGATCGTCTCGTTTTCCCTGTGTTCAGTTTCTTTGCATGGCTGCCAAGGAGATCCTCTGGCTTTTATACTGAGCCTTGGAGTGGTGACTCATCACCCAGAGCCTTTCACTGTCTTTCTCCAATGTGACTGCCCCCGAGAAAGGCCATGGGCTTCCACAGTCCTTACGACTGCTCCCCCAGCCTCTCGGGTACCTGAGACTTTTCACCACCACTCCCTGTCCCAGTGGTATTCCATGCCAGTTCACTGCCTATGCACGTTTTAACAATTGCACCACTACAGCCTGCCAGGGGCCAGAAGATTCCACCTGCCCGCAGTGATGGGGGCCCTTGTTAGCAGGCAGGTGATCCAGCCCCAGAATCGCGTTTGGAATCTGTTCCCTAAGACCACACCTGGCACCAACTGTTACAAATCAGATTCCCCAAGAAATAAACTTTAAGACGCTGAGATCTGCTTGGAGACGTTGATTGGGAGTGTTCTCAGGACAACACCTGTGAGGCAGCACGGTCAGCAGTTTAACTGTGAGGAGGAGGTGGTAGCGGAGGCTTCAGCTGATCCCCGGAGGAGCTATAAAGCTGGGGTGACCCTTCCCAGGTGTCCTGAATGGAGGTAAGAGGGCCAGGCTTTGTTTCCCCTTGCAAACAGTCAGTGGAGGGGTGAGGCATCTTCTTTCAGCCAAGGGCAATCCTTGCAGAGGGACGCAGCTGTGAGCCGTGGCAGCCAACGCCCATCAGCTGGGAGAAGGAGACCCTCAGACCCGAAGGTGGCCTTGGGCCAGGCACCTCAGCATCCACTGCATGCCCATCTCCCCAAAAGGCTTGTAAACCCCTGGAAAACAGAGCCCACATTGAAAGTGTGGCATTGTGCCACCCACAGAGTAGGAGTCTAGCAACCAAACAACTCTTCTGTTGAGGATAGCTCTTAGCTTCTTGACTTCCTGTGGGTTTTTTTTGGAGCCTCCTTTGTACAGATAGGCCGGTTTGCTGCAGGGCTGAGTGGGGCCTTTCCTTATTTGGGGTTCAGTATCTGCCATAGTACACAGGCATTTTCCGGGAACCTTCCAGACCTTTCTGGAACGGAGGTGTCAAAGGCAAGGAGGGATCGCCACCTCCTGGAGAAAGAAGGGACCTATGGTTCCCTGAGCAACTGGAGCCTTCTGTCCAGTAGAAAGAAAGATCATGAGAGCCCGTGTGGGATTTTTCAATTTTCTAGTAGCCACATCAAAAAAAGCTGAAAGAAACAGGTGAACTTGACTTTAGTAATATGTTTTATTTAACCTAATAGATACATATATAATATTGCCATTTCAACGAGTAATCAATATAAAATTATTAATGAGATATTTCTTTTTTTTTCTTGTTTTTGCACAGAGTCTTCAAAATTCAGGGTGTATTTTATACTTATAGCACGTGTCAATTCAGACCAGCCACATTTCAGTGCTCAAGAGGCACATATAGTTAGGGGCTGAAGACTAAGGAGAGAACAACAGTGTGTGTATGTGTGTGGGGGGGTGTATGTGTGTGTGATGAGTGTGAGTGGATGTGTGAGGTGAGTGTGCACATATAGGGTGTGTTTCCATATCTAAAAAATTGGAGAGCTGGGGACTTGAGGAAAGATGGAGGTGTCCCAGACACTTGATGCATTGAGGGCCACTGGGAGAGTTGAGCTTGTTTTGCTCAATCATTCAACAAGAATCTCTTGAGCACCTACTGTGAGTCAGACCTGTGCTGGCTGCTGAGATACAAAGATGAAGAAGACACATCCCTGTCCTCAAAGTTCATGGTCCCATGGGACAGACAGGAGTACAAAAATGGTTGTATAGAGAGTAAGAGACACGACCATACAGGTATTACCAGGTAAAAGGGGGAAGTGGGGCACTTGGAAGACTTGATAGCTAAGAAGGCCCACGCCAGCTCTTGTAAGGGGAACAGGAGATCTTTAGGGGAAAGCAGGTGTTGAAGCAGCAGAGGAATAAAAAGTTCCAGGCAGAGATGGCAAATAAGTGAAAAGGCACAAAGGCACCAAAGAGTTGGGATCCTTAAGTAAGCAGCTGAGGCCAGAGTATGGGGCATGTGTGTTGCGGTGGAAGATGGGTAGAGGGAATCAATTCATGAAGGGCCACGTGTGTCACTCTCTGGTGGACCATGAGAGCCGCTGAAGCATACTGAGATATTAAGCCGACCTTATTGCTTATCACTTATTGCTCAACTTTTTACTGTTGCCCCCGGCACAAAGTGTTTTCCCTAGTGGATTGCAACCATTCCTCAGAGTCAGGAGTGAGAATGGCCACGGGCTGGCCTGTCCTGACCCTGGCTGTAATGCAAGGTCACCTTGGGCAAGTCCTAGGGCATCGAGGCAAGGAGGGGTGAGGCTCCAGGAGCAAGGATTGCCCCTTTATCTCCAAAAGCCCACAGCTTGAGCAACCCACAGCTGGAACCTCAGGCAGAGGCATTTCCCCAGCCAGACACTGAGGGTGTGGGAGGGCTCCCTAGAGTAGCGCCCCTCCCACCCCTCCTTGGCAGCCAAAGCCCCCAAGAGCTGAAGGCACCCTAGAACCCCCAAACACCAGCTCCAGGGTGGGAGGAGTTCTCTGGGCCCATAGGGATTTGTTCATACAGGGAGGCCTGGAGAGGCCAAGCAGGCTGGGGCTCCCCTAGGGGGCAGTGTGCACACTTTGTGGGTCTGGAGAGGTGGCTCAGTGGCTGATTAAGATAGGGACGAGACAGGGCCTGCTTCTCTGAGATCAGTTCACTTTGCTGCCAGCTCTGCTGCCTCCCGCACCCCACCACTTCCTTAACAAGGGGAGTGGCCAGGCTGCCTCAGTTTCTGGCAGGCATGTTTGTAAATAAGCAAATTCTCCTGAGGAGTATCTCTGGTCCCCAAGAATGGCTGGGTGTTGGGGCCATGAAAGGAAGGGTTTTTCTCTATTGGGGAATGAAGTAGTGTGTTTTTTTTTCTTTTCATCCAACAATTACGAAAACAAAAACTAAGCAGATGCTCCCATCTGGGCTCTACTCTCCAGCCTGGGTGTGCAGAGACTGCGGCTGGGGGCTTGGGGTCTGGAAGTCAAGGCTCAAACCATGCCCGGAGTATCTCAGGTCTGAAGGAGGCCACTGAAGGACACCATGAGGCGGGGAGTGAGGTACTGAGCCTCTCTCTCCGAAAGGGCTCAGATGAAGCTCAAACTCGGGGCAACAGAAAGGGCTTAGAAATAGCATGGGCAGCTCCGTGGTGTATGGGGGAGGGGATAAGAAATTGACCAAATGGGGGAACAGGAATCTCAGGCCTTTGACACCACCAATATGGTACATTATTGAGCACCAACACTGTGGCAGACACTGAACTAGGTACCAGGGTTACACACATAAATGTGACATAACCCACATATGTGCTCAAAAGGTGTTTAGTAGAGGAGAGATTGGCATTTGAAATCAAGGACTCTTACCTACAGCCTAGCAGGTTCCTGTTGGGGTGGGGGACAGCACAGTGTGGCATGATGCTTCACGGAAGGGACGGCTCATACTTCCTCCCTCGCAGGCAGGTAATCTATGTAAAGCACTTAGTGTGGTAGCTGGCATTAAGTTGCAGCTCAATAAACGGAGGCTATTATTAGCCATTATTACAAGAAGCTGCAGAATAAACATGGCACATCTTCCTGGAGCGTCAATTTTACCCAACTATTAGGGAGGAAAGGGCATTCTTTTTATAACAAGCACAGGCAGAAGCTGAAATAGAATGCAAAACTCACTTGGATTTTTGACATCAAAGATTTAGGACCTGCATTGCCCTGCCCCTTTAGCCTATTTGCACACCTCCATCCCCTGGCGGACACAGCAACTAGAAAAGCCCCTGCATGTGGGTTTAGGAAATCTGGGTTCCAATTTGGATCTGCCAGTTACTACCTTCTGACCTTAGGCACTGAATTAGTATAATTACTTTTTATATTTTAAAATGGCAATATAAAGCAGACCATAATAGTTCTGCCAATCTAGAATTTTAGTCCAGACAGGAGTGGGGGTGGGTTGAAATATTATAATAATGGTTAAGCTTTATTGAGAGAACTGTATGCCAGGCACTGTTGTATTTCATTTAATTCTCCCAAACACCTGATGAGACAAGTAGTGCTATTATCACCCCTATTATACAGATGAGAACATTAAGGTGAAAAGAAGTTTATCACTTGTGTACCTTTATAAGATTAGTAAGTGGCAGTGCCAAAAATTGGAATCCACGGCTCCCACTCTTAACTGTCTGGCTATCTTACCTCTTGCCATGTATATCCAGCCTCATGGAGCTTTGAACTCATCTAGATGGGTTTAAAGGCAAATTGGAGGGGCCGCTAATACCTGCTGCTCTTTCTGATCATTCTCTGAGCCTCCTTTATTAACCGCTTGACGGATCCCTAAGGGGTCATGATCTTCCAAGCTTTGCACGGAATTTCCTAATACAATATACTTAGATACACTGGACATACCTATTACAGCCTTGCTTACAAGCTGAATTGGAGTCGCTTTTTAGCAATTTAATGTGTATATGTTTTGTCTCTCCAACTAGGTTGTATACGCCTAGAGGACAAGGCCTGTGTGCCTTGCTCTTTCTGTATCCCTCCCGTGCCTAGGGCTTAGGCAACAGACGCCAGGGGAACTCGTTAAATGTTGTTGACAGTCTCGGGACCATCCTCCGCCCCACGTCGGCCACTCCCATTTTCCTCGGTGACCACCCCACTTCCTCTCCCTCGGTCCCCACCCCTTCCCGCCCCCTTTACTTTTATCCCCCCCAGGCCCCACCCCTCTCTCGTGGAGTCCATCCTTTAACATCCCCCCACCACGGCAACATCTCCAGCGTCCCCTAGCGACGAGGCGGTAACTCCTAGCAACCGCATCTCAGTTCCCTGACGACGGCGGCACGTAGGGGCACGTCAGCACGCCGTGGCCCCGCCCCCAGCGCCGGCTGGCCCCGCCTCCCCGAGCCTTGGCCGCCGCTGCCGCTGCCACTGCCGCCGCCGCCGCCCGAGAGACTCGCGCAGAGCAGTTATGGCGGATCCCGCAGCGCCCTCAACCGCAGCTCCGGCTCCCGCCCAGGCCCCGGCCGCGGTTCCGGAGGCGGCCCCGGCCTCGGACGCAGCCCCCGCCCCGGCCCCGGCGCCCGCCCCGGACTCGGCCTCCGGGCCGTCCTCGGACTCCGGCCCCGAAGCCGGCTCACAGCGCCTCCTGTTCTCTCACGACCTGGTATCGGGCCGTTACCGCGGCTCCGTGCACTTCGGGCTGGTGCGCCTCATCCACGGCGAGGACTCGGACTCGGAGGGCGAGGAGGAGGGCCGCGGGAGCTCGGGCTGCTCTGAGGCGGGGGGCGCGGGCCACGAGGAGGGCCGGGCCAGCCCGCTGCGCCGCGGCTACGTGCGCGTCCAGTGGTACCCGGAGGGCGTCAAGCAGCACGTGAAGGAGACCAAGGTGCGGCGGGCCGGCCGGGGCCGGGGCTGGCGGAGGGTCCGGTACCTGCTGGACCCCTAGGCGGGGAGGGGAGGCGTGCGAGGCGCTGCCGGGAGTGGTGCAACTGCAGTGGGCCGAGGTGGGAGGACGAGCCTCAGCCGAGGGGACGCTCCGGTGCAAAGTCATTGCACCAGCCCTGGGCCACCGGGCCCCAGGCTTCCCCACACGAAGGGACTTCCAAGCTCGACTGTGGTGTGGTGTGGGCCTCAAGGTTATGTACGTGGACCCACTACCGTGGGGAACTCCTCGGGCTCTGAGGCACGCTGGGCATTATTACACCAGTGCGGCGTTTTGCTGACCCCCGAGGAGCTACATACTGCATTGTGCACCCAGAAAGGAGGGCCTTGCCGGGTCGGTGCAGGGAGGGGGTGTGGGCATCCCAAAACATAGAGGTGAGCATCTCCGCCGACACAAAAACCCGAGAAGTTCACTAGATTGCAGAATGCGTTATTATGGGTGAAGAAACCCAGTCCCTTTTTGTTTTACCTTGTTGTCTCATGTTCATTGCTGCGGGAAACTTTATGAGTGAAATCACTAACGATCAAAGCCTTGATATTAATAGTACTGGGGCAGGGGGATGTGACAGCTGCGACTGGGATTGGTGACTTCTAAGTGCAGTCGGAATTCCTGAAAAAGCTTACAACCATGGATGGAGGAGAGCCACCCATTGGAAACCTGAAGGGTTTTTCTTGACCGGAGCTGTGAAGCAAACATCAGACTCGCAGATGGTATTGGGGTGAGGCTGGTGAATATTGAAACCAAGGGTTTTATCGTCAGAAACCTGAAACCTTGAAGCAAGGTTGGTTTGGTGGCTCTCCATGTCTTGTTTGCCTGAGTGTGAATTCCTATCAGTGATTCACACGCACACACAAGCCTGTATCTTTCACCCTTTCTGCACCTCCTCCCCCTTCTCCCCTTCAAGAAAACATTTCTAAACGGGAATCAGGCCTGAGCTGTTTTGCTGCCTGGGATTGAGAGGTCTGATCTCCGGGAGGGCACTTCAGAAATTAATCTGGGTTACTCACATACTGAGACAAAAGCAGCAGAGGAATAAGCCTTCATGCCACACTACAGAGGGGGTCCGTGATGAGGCCTTGGGCGTGGAAGAGAGCCCCACTTCCAGGAAGCGCCTGTGATCTGTTTCCTAGTGGTAGAAGTGACGGCTGGTACCAGCAGGG
This sequence comes from Rhinolophus ferrumequinum, assembly GCF_004115265.2. NCBI lineage: Eukaryota > Metazoa > Chordata > Mammalia > Chiroptera > Rhinolophidae > Rhinolophus > Rhinolophus ferrumequinum. The sequence goes on along the minus strand of NC_046304.1, from coordinate 51,122,096 downwards.
TCTTTTTCCTCGCCAGTGCGCATGCATCCAGACCCAAATCTGCACACAGGACACCTGGTTTCCCCTCAGAGAAATGCAAATCAGGCGATAGCTTCTCTGACTGGAAGAGAAAATGATCAGTTCATGTGCAAAAGTACGTGGAAAATACTACTTTTTGCAGCAAAGTACTGGTTAAAAATTACCACCAGTATGATTAAGTCGGGAAGAGAAGATTGTTGCTCTATACACTGTGTCTGTACATTGTCTCACTAGCAAACAGTTGCTAGTGCCTTTCCATGGGTTTTTAAAAATGTTTTTCCCTAACCACCTTCTCTAGAGGTTTGTGACTTCTGGAATGTAGCTCATTTGCCTCTGTCATGATGGCCTCCTGCCCTGGCGCTCAGGGAAGCGTGCCCAGCTCACCACTGGGAGCTGCCATGTTTATCAGTTGTTGTTCCTGCACATCTTGACTTTGGTGGTTAACTTTGTTTATGGTTATGTTCCCTCTGCCTCCCCCGACCATGTGTAATTATATGCTTAAAGTACCTATTTTGGAATTAAATAGAAAATAGCTTTGAGGCACCAGCTTGGATGTATTTTGAAGTTGCCTTCTTGCGACTTGCTTTGAATTTGCTGAAATCCATTGTGACTCCAGTGGTGGTGTTTTCTTTTGCCATTGCAGTTTCTGGAGCTTCTGGGCTTAGCAAAAGCTCAGGAGCGTTGGAATTCCAGGAAGTGGTGGCGTATAGTGCTCATTTATGGATGGCAAGACCCAGTTGCCTTTTAGGACTTGAGAATAGGTTTGTTTGGGCGTAGGGGAGAGTTTCTACTTGACAGGTAGCTCTCATCATCCTGTGCCGTAGGCACAGATGAAGTGATCCAGGTCGGCTGAACATATGCTTTGCTCCTGGCTACCAACTGGGTCCTGGGACCTTGCAGCACTGGTTTAGGAAGATTTTCCTTCTCACCTCCCATTCCTTATAAATCCATGGCGGTAGCAGCATGTTTATAGAGGAAAGACTGTAAGACCGAGACAGAGCACTTAGGCTCTGACTTCTCCTCCATCACTAACCTGGTTATGAGACTTGAGAACCCAGTTGTTGGTAGAGTAATGTGGTGACAGTCTTGACAAACTTTTTTTTAAGCTGCTGCCAATTGGAATTTTTTTAATAGTGTTTTTTTTAATGTGGAGTGAGCTGTGGAGTATTTTTGTAGTTTTCATGTTAATTTAGTGGACAGTAAGTAAAGGCTTGATGTTAGTCTCTTAATTTCTTTTACATTCTTAATGCACAACTTCAAAGAGAGATGAAGAGGCTGGCCACCAAGTCCTACCCCTTCTGCCCATTTTTGTGAACTTTATCAGCAGAAATAAAATAAGATTTTCCTTGAAACTGTGGAATTTATGGTCCAGTTCCTGAGGCTTCCAGCAGCCAAAGTTAAGCTTCTTTAGGACTTAAAAGAAGCCCGCAGCTTGTGCTTCTTCCTACCTCGTTCTCCTGACCCCTTCAGCTAAGGAGCTGATTTATCCACTTGAAACTTTTCCCATTGGCCACAGATCTCCTTTGTGGACTTGCCCCTTCCCCATCAGTGGTCATCCTTTGAGTAAAATTTCGGAATAAAGCCAAATGCCTACAGCTTCTTCACCTGAGCACTGGTTAGACATGGTGGGTCTTTCTGATCTTCATCTGTCATGACTGGGCACAATGGCTCCCGTGGGGAAGAGAGTAGACTGCTGTCTGTCAGTCCAAGTTTGGGGCTTCCTGTTCCCGCTTTAGTTTTCCCATCTCTTGTGTGTTGATTTTTGCTTTAAGTTGCCACAACACTCAGAGTCTTGGCTGGTTTGAGATTTAATGTCTCTAAATTAAAGCTGTGTCTGTGATTACCCTCCTTTTGTGAGGCTGTGTGTGTGTGTGTGGGTGTGTGTGTGTATAGCATCCCTGATGATAAGTCCCTCAAGAATTGGCTTTTTGATTTATTTTTGGCTCCTATTTAGGCTGACATTTCCATGGGGAAAGCTATTTAGGTGTAGCATCAAAGCATGTGGAGTTTGCTTGCCTCACCTGTTCAGGTGCTGGACCCATTAAAAGCAATTGTTCCTAGTGATGTAATAGGAAGACGTTAGGTAAGGTCAACCAAGATGCAGGACTAAGTGCATTTAATTGTATTTCATTCAGATAACATCACAGCACTGTAGGCTCACAGCTGTTCTGTGATTTTATTCTTTGTCCTTTGGTTTCCCCTCTTCTAGATGCCCGGATGGTGCCTCTGTCTGGCTTGCCGCCTGACTCAAGGGCACTTTCATCAGATGAGGGGTGTGTTTGTCCTGTGATTGGAAGTCAAAGCCCTTGGGTGAAAAGAAAGAAAGAAAGAAAGAAAAAAAACCCCTTGGGTGCTCTTCCTTGGCTGTCACCTACGCTGGATGACCTTGGCCTAGTCACTGCCTCATTTTCTCTATGCAATAAAATATGAGGTCCTGTCTGTCTAGCCTCTGAGCCTGCACAGGTGGAATGACCAGAAGTGTAGTTGGGTGGTGCCTGGCATGGCCGCTTGGCTCGTAGCAGACACCGTTCTGACATCCATCAGACAGAACCGGCCCCGGCCCTTCAGGAGATCACTTCTGTGTGTCACAGCGTGTGCTCTCCCAGAGTGGCACCTCGGGAAGCAAAAGGTACACGGAGGGCTTTGTTTCCGCGGTTTGGAATTCTTAACTGCTGTTGCATGTGACCCGGTGGACTACAGATAGGACTTCTTTATTACACCTCATCTATAAATACTCGTGAACTTCACTCCTCTGTTACTTTTTAAGACATTCAGCAATGCACATTTAAAGTAACACCTGCCAAAGCACACCAACCTCCAGGAGGGGATGGAATGAGTATATGTATGTATGTATATGTTCCAGAATCTGGAAGACATCTTTTGAAATTCCCAAGACAGATAATGAGATTATGAATTACAAGGATGGTAGAGTATTGCTTTTGTATTTTAAGATAAGAAGAAGAACAAACATTATATAGTGTTATATGCCAGGCACTCTGAGTGCTTTATGTGTATGAAATACAACAATCCTGTGAATGAGGTACTATTATTATGCCCGTATTTCAGAGGAGGAAACTGAGGAACAGAGAGGTTAAGTAGCTTGTCCGAAGTCACACTGAATACAAACTGAAGTAAATATAGTTTGCCCTCACCTGAGAATGTTTAAGTTCAGGATTTATAGGTCATTACTCTGTCACGACTGGGTCATGAGTACCCTGATCAAATATGAGTCTTGAGTACCCTGTGGCTGGAGTGAACCGTCCAGTCTTTCACCACTTGAAAGACTTAGTGCAGTAGTTGTAACCACAGGTGAGGAGAGGAAGGAGCAGGGTTTAGGGGTGTGCGGAGGGTGTACCAGTGGCCAGCAGGGAGGCAGGGCAGGCCGTGAGCAGCATGGGAGAAACATTGTGTTTGCACCTGCTATGTGCTTCCGTTCTACAGTTCTCATTCCCTGGCCCTTCAGTCGTTCTCAAAACACTGTCAAAAAATACAGCTTATTGCTGGGGAACCTGTGAATGCCCCTAGATGTTGAATGAAAGTAAGTCTGATTCATTCCCTCCCTGGTTTATTCCCACCTCGACCCCCCTTCCCCCAGGAAAACAAGTCCAAGTAACGCATTTCTGTGTTAGGAAATCCACCTTGACCTTCTGCCTCCAAAGACCTGCCCCCTCTCTTGTTCCCGATGTCCCCTCCTGCCCCCCCCTTGCTCCCGATGTCCCCTCCTGCTGGGAATGCTGAGTCATGAGACAGTCTCCCAAGGGCTCCCTGGGAGGCTTCCAGTTCCTCTCCCTTCAGTTGCCCTGAACTTGACTGCGTGTGTGCTCTTCACCCGCTTGGGCTTGAGGACATCAGAGATCTCACATCCTCCCCAGCCCCGCTTCACTGTTATCCCTGCTGTTCTCCTTTTCGTTTTCCTCTTCTAGCAAGAGGCACTTTTTCTCCCATTTGCTGTTTTACCACAGGCCTTATGGAATCCAGTGGAACTTCTCCGGGCCAGTTCTTCTGCAACAGTGCTGGGCCCGTGATGAGTCCGCTGTCCCTGGTGATTTCTGTGACAGGTAAAGAGCCTGGCTTTAGGGCGATTTCTGTGACAGGTAAAGAGCCATCCTGTAGCTTTACCCCAGGAGGACGTGATCTGTGCGCCTGTTCTGATGGATAGGAGCTTAGCTGTCCTGGGACGTGCTCATTTAAGTGGATATTCCAAAGCGGGGAAACGGCAGTCAGGGTCCTGTGTAAGTGCTTTTTCGTTTATAAGATGCTGTCACCTCTATTTACGAGGATTTGGGTGTTTCAACTGCAGCTCCTCCCTGAAGCTCCCCTTGCCCAGCGACTGGAGGCCAAGCCCGAGAAGGTCAAGGTTTCAGCACTGCTGCAGCCACTCTGGCAGCTGTTACTGAGCGGGAACGCATCCGAATTGCTTGTTTCTGACATTTCCACCAGTCTCAGGGGGCTCTGTTAGGAGCCACCTGCCACGTGTGGTTAAGGACCTGGAGGAGCGAAATGCTTGCTGGAATGTTTTGTAGTTCAGAATCAAATTGAATCACGTTAATGGATAACCCTCTGGATTTAGCTACTCCAAGGTTATTTGCCCTGTTTCTCTCTTCAGCTCTGCTCTGCGGTTGAGGATTTCATGTCCTTCGACCCAGACTGACTGTGGGATGGATCTTTTGGTCGATTTTGCCCACGGTTATACTGTGTTCTTCTAAAGCGGGATTGTGGAATGCAAGTTCTTAGGATTTAAACGTTGAGGCACATGACATACCGTTCAGATGTATTCACCTAGGCGATAAGTACTGGAGTGAATGTCCTTTTGGGGTTAAATCTGGTTGACTATTTGGTTGAGGGGATTTTGGTTTGTTTGCGTATTTTGAGAGACCGAAACATTTAATTTTCTGCAGCTCAGTCAAAGAAATAAGACATTTACCAGGTCACTTTTGGTTTAAATTGACAGCATAGCTATATCTGGTGAAGATTCGTTCTAACTGTGACAATTTAAAAATGTTTAATCTAAGATACTGAGTAGTGCTAAAAGGGGGGGGGGACAGTCAATCCTACCCAACAATAAAATCATAATTCCCAGCTAGCAGGAGAGATTTCTGCAGTCTTACGAATAGCCTTCTTCATTCGCATCTTGCAAGTGAGAGCTGGTCTTTCACACTTAGCAGCTCTGATGAGCTTTCTTCCTGCTTGTTTTAATTTTGATCCTTTTTGTGGGAGGTGCTGCTCCCTCGCATGCATGCGGGCTGGTGAAGCCACAGGACTGTGTATTTGCTGGGCCCGTAAGTGCAGGTGGGTCCGTGTCTCTCGTGTGGCTCCCAGCAGCATCAGGAGCTGACATACTCCATGCTGAAAGCGGCCCCATATTGGTCTGCTCTGACTGTTTAATTACTTAAGGGAGGCTGAGGGCCCTGAGGCTGATGACATCATCTTCCAGCAGAAGAAAAAAGAGCATCTCTCCCCACCCGCAGTGTGCTGGGGTGGGGGTGTCCCAGCACCCTGCTGGTGGGAAGGGGTGTCAGCCTCCGTTTCCTTGTGACCTCAGCTGCGGGTCTGGCCTCTCACATCACTGGGTGTGAAAGGCTCTCCTGAAGCTCACAAAGGACTAGTGAATCCCTGGGCGCCCGCTGCATTTCCAGACTTTTTTCCTCCGTCCTTGTTCCTTTGGTTAATATGGGTGAGCATCCCCTCGTAAGGGAAACTTTTCTTCTGTTGGGTTCTGTTTACCAGGCTGTTCTGAATTGTTCTCTCTTTTGCCTTTTGTCTTTTTCCTCTTACCTCTGTCTGTGAGACTTTTCCAAAAATCAGAGCTCTCCTCTGCTCTGCTCTCCTCTGCTCTGCTCTCCTCTCCTCTGCTCTCCTCTCCCCCCCTCCCCTCCCCTCCTCTCTCCTCTCCTCTGCTTTTCTTCAGTGTTCTTGTCCACTCCTGTCGCCGCAGCCGGCGTGGTACCTGCATTGAGATGCTCTGCACACCCAGTCACCTTCCCAGGGCTACATCAGGTCCTCTAGAACCTCGTACTTTGTGGTGGAAGCTGTTAGGAGTGTGCCGACTCTCCCCATTCCCGGGGCGGTGGAATTGTTTTTTAATTTCTTTTTCTAACTTTTTTGTGAAAATTCTTCAAACGTTTGGAAAAGTTGAAAGACTAGGCCAGGGGTTACTACTTACCAACCGTCATGAGTCAGCAGTTAACATTCTGCCACAGGTGCTTTCTGTAGGTAAGTGTACTTTGTCCTGAGCTGCCATGGGTCAGTTACTAGAAAACTTGGTGGCGCCTCTGCATACGCAAGCTTGCGTCTTCTAAAAGTTAACATACGGGATCATTTTAAATTTACCTCCTTGGGCCCCCATCCTAATATTTTTTTCTTCAAAAAAGTTATTTTTATTGTTGTAAAGTTCACATAACATACCACCACCACCGTAACCATTTGTGAGCGTACGTTCAGTGGTGGTTAGTGCATTCATAGTGCTGTGTAACCTTCACCACCGTCCCTCTCCAGAACGCCTTCATCTTGTAAAGCTGAAACTCTATACCCATTAGACAATGACCCCCTCCCCGTTTCCCCGCACCCCAGCTTCTGGCAACCACCATTCTTTCTGTCTCTGATTTTGATTAGGTACCTCGTATGAGTGGAATTATACAGCATTTACGTTTTGTGACTTATTTTAGGTGGAATAGTGTCCTCAAGCTTCATCCATGTTGTAGCGTGTGTCAGAATTTCCTTCCTTTTTAAGGCGGAGTAATATTCCATTGCGTGTGTATATTACTTTTTGCTTCTCCTTCATCTGTTGATGGACACTTGAGTTGTTTCCGTGTTTTAGCTATTGTGCGAGTGCTACTGTGAACATGGGTGTGCAAATCTCTTCATGGTCCTGCTTTCAGATCTTTTGGGTAGATACTCAGAAGTGGAATTGCTGGATCATATGGTAATCCTATTTTTATTGTTTTGAAGAATTGCCATCCTGTTTTTCACAGCAGCTGTACGATTTTACATTCTCAACAAGTGTACAGGGTTCCATATTTTTCCCACATCCCGGCCAACGTTTATTATTTTCTGTTTTTGTTTTTCTTTTTTATAGTAGCCATTCTACTGGGTGTGGGGTAGTATCTCATTGTAGGTTTGGTTTGCATTTCCTCAATAATTAGTGATACTGGACATCTTTTCATGTGCTTGTTGGTCATTTGTATATGTTTGGAGAAATGTCTATTTAAGTGTTTTACTCGTTTTTGAATTAGGTTGGTTTTTTGTTGTTGTTGCGTTTTACGAGTTCTCTATATATTTTGGATATTAATCCCTTTTCAGATAGACGATTTGCAAATATTTTCTCCTATTTTGTGGGTTGCCTTTATGTTCTGTTGATAGTGTCTTTTGACGCATAATATTTTTTAAATTTTCATGAAGTTCAGTTTGTTTTTTTTCTTTTAATGCCTGTGCCTTCAATGTCAGACCCTCCATTCTAATTTGTCATCAAATCTTTGTTCAAAATGCCTCTTGGGAAAAAAAAAAGTGTCTCTCGCATCCTCTACATTTCCTGTCACCACACTGGTTTGCTCTCTCACTGCCCCGTGCCCGGGCTGCCCTCCCAAATGCCCACTTGGATTGTGTCAGCACCCAGCCTCTTGTCATGCCTTAGCTTGTCTTTTAAGGCTCCTCGCCTGTGTTTCACACTTAATCTCCTGCCTCTGCAGGTGACTCCAGCTAATGTGGCTGTTTCCCAAATTCGCCTGTGCCATCCCCTGCCTCTGGCATCCTGTGGCACCTAGACCACACTCTCGGGCTCTCTCTCTGGATTGGAAGCTTCTTGAGAAACAAAGCTCTCTGAAAACTTGTATTTGAATGGCTCACGTGGAGACTCGTGGGAAGCATTTAAGTGAATGACCAGATCCTTCCCACTTCCTTTCAAAGTATTCTTATTCTTAGCCTTTTCCCAGATGTTTGGTGGTGTGTGCTGGAGCGATGTGAGTCCCTTACATCTCCCCCCGTGGGTACCAGGTGGGTTGACCGTGTAATTTGCTGCTGGAGCTGGGCTCTTTTGAGCGCCCTGTGAAGAATCCCTCCAGGATGGGCCATGGGGGCTTCCCACTGAGGGAGAGCAGATGAATGATGCTACACGCGACTATAGTGGACTATTTCAGCATCGTCCCTCATGAAGCCCCCCAGGCAGAGTGGGGGCACGGTGGGCTAGGATAGAGCTAACTAGAGCTGGCGTCACCGTGGTCAAGGTGCAGTTGTCTCTGGGGTTAAAACCCAGCAGAAATTGACACGCGCTCCCGGCCACAGGCTCCCAGGATGGGAGTTGAGAGGCCGTGTCTGTGAAGCCAGTGACGGCTCCCTGGTTGTCGCCACCCAGCTTTCCTCCAAGTCCGTGGCATTGGCTCCGAGCAAATCTGGGCAAAGCACCAGTTTAACATCCAGAAGCCACCCGAGTTCTAGCACCTGTAGTAATTTCAAGACCTTGGTGGGCACCCCCTCTTTGAGCCTCAGTTTATTGAATGGGAATAATGCGCTGTCGTGAGGAGCAGCTGTTGTGACCCAGCTGACAGGACGTGGCAAACCCATGGTCACACGTGTGAGTTTCCTGAAGGGTGAGCAGCACGCTGTCCTCACCTTAGATGTTTTAGTTGAGGTTTTCAGTATGAGGCTCCTGTGTTGGAAGAATGCCAACCCATCTGCAAATGAACCAGGAACATGGCTCGGGCTTTGTGCTCTTTCTGCATCAGGGCCCTGGAGGAGTCTCAGAGAGTACAGCCTGCAATGGTTATGCCAGCCAGGTCTGTTACTTTGAAGAAGTCACGCACCAGCTATTAGAAATGGACAGAACCACCCCTGTGTGTCCGTGGCGGGGATTGGGGCGAGCACAGATGAATGAAATCTAGACCAGCGCTCCTTAAAGGCTGATGTGCATGGAACCACCTGGGGCTCTTGTTCGTAAGGATTCTTCCGAAGCAGACTGGGGTGGGCCCAGAGTCGGCGTGTCTGCCGTGCTGCTTCTCCTGGTTGGGACCACCCTTTGAACTGGACTGATACATAGGTCCTTCTAAAACCCTGTTGATGTCAATAGGTTCCGTTTTTACCACCCCGCCCCCAAGTTTTAAGTATACAACTGCCAGAAATTTTCAAAAGATGGGCCACAGGAGGGAGGGGGAATTGGTTAAGTGCCCCCAATAAGCAGGCAGTGCTTTCAGATCAGTGTCAGTGTTGGAAAGGCCTGCTCCCTGACCATTGCCCGCGGACCAGTGTCAACGCGGTCATTGCTAAGATGTTTCACTGGATTTCATGTCATTTTAGGATGAAACTATGGTAGTTAGGAATATAATACAACCAGTCCAAGAGGAAGAGGACTGAAATTGCTTCTTTTATCCAGCCAGGATCAGTGGATTCTTGCTGTGTGCCAGGCAGAGACGCATGCTTTACATGGCATCTTACACTTTCCCCACAGTGGCCAGTGTCCCCATTTTAGAGAGGAAGAGCCTAAAACCTAGAGAAGGCCTGTAACTTGCCCAAGGCTACACGGCTAGTGAGGGGCAGAGCCCAGATGATTCTGCTGCCAGAGACGTGGCTCTCTTCACTAGCTACACAGCTGCCCCTTGCAACTGGCTAGTGCTGTGTAGATAAACAGTTTAACCAGTCTCCTCTTTTAACCAGTTGAATTGTTTCCAAGTTTCCAGTTTGAAATACTGTGTCTCCTCTTTTGACCAAATTGTTTCCAGGTTTTCAGTTTTAAATAATGTGACTAACATCTTAAACTTCATACTTTGTTATGTCATTGTCTAGATTTTTAAGTTTCTTAGCATAAATTCCTAAATGGAATGACTTAGGTCAAGGGGTAAGAATACAGTTTTAAGACTTTTAATTCATCTTACCAACTGTCATCCCAAAAAAGGATACCCATTTACACTTCCATCTCAGAATGCCTCTTTGCTCAGCATGATGGTGAGATTTTTGCAGGATGGTGTGACTTATGCAGGAGTCTCCTGGCAGCTTCTAGAGGACTAGAACTCAGGTCAGCTGAGTGTCAGGGTGTTTTTCTGACTATCTGCTGTTGCCAAGATGTAAGCCCTTCTTGTGCCAGGGGGTGTCCCTGAGCTCTGCGGCCCAGGCAGACTGGCCTGTTGTGCCTTCAGCTCAGGACACGCCCGAGCAGAGGGCTGAACTCGAGGGCATTGCGTAAGGCAGGGGAGGCAGGTGGTGGCTCAGACGCAGAGCTGGACGTGGGCGTGTAGACCTGTGATGGCTCAGTGTCCGTGATTAGACAGTAGACGGACTCTGGTTGGGACCGAATGGATCACCTTCAGGTAGCACTCGCATAGCGCTAGTCAGTAGCTGCCGTTAGCTCTGCTTCAACCTCCCAGCACGTTTGGCAGCTCGCATAGTAAATGTCATTGCAGGTTTAGGGGGAAATACTAGCTCGTCTGCCCCAAACCTAAATCTTAATCTCTGTGTGTGTGTCTATATATTAAAATAGGTGATAGATGCAGATGACACAACATTCAAACGGTTTAAAAGAGTATATAGTGAAATGTTTGTCTCCTTCCCACCATTTCCGTTCCCCAAAGACAGCCGCTGTGACCAGATCTATTCTGTTCTGTGCATATTCTAGCATGTATGTATATATCCTTTTTTATTTCCCCCTTAACATAAGTTGTAGCTTTCTGTTCTGGATTCAGGCAAATCTGGGTCAGATTCTGCCTTCTTTATTGGCTTTGTGGCATGGAACGACTGGTTTACTGCGTCTTGTCCCTCACGGTCGTCCCTGGCATGTCACTGAAGGGTTGCCCTTCTCCTCACTGAAGGGTTGCCCTTCGGGCCAGACTGTTGAATTGGATTCAGTTTGCTGCCCCTTCAGGGAGAGAGCGGCTCTGCTGTTGGGGATAGCGAGCGCGTCAGCATGTATTACTCCTCGGAGCCTGCTCCAACCCGTCTGTTAGAGCAGGTTTTCTCCGTAGCCAGAGGGTGCCACTGATGGGGGTGGGGGCTCATGGGATATTTGAGTCAGAAGATGCTCAGGTGGGGGAGACACTTCTTGTAAAAAGCGTAAGTGAAAAAGCACTCCCAGAAACACCCTCCGTGCCTTTCACCTCCTCTCTTAGCGTTTTGCCCGAGTCAGAATGACTCGTGAGATATTAGGGTTCAGGCCAGGCTCCCCCTGAGACTCCCTGCAGAAGCAAAGGCTAAACTCGAGAAGGACCCTCCACACCCCAGATGCAGACTGGCCAAAGGGCCTGTTTCCTTCCCCAGTATGAGGCGTTACCTAATCAATGCACGGGGCTCCCCTGACACATTGCTCAGGTGACGCAGCCTACGGTGTCCTTATGGTGATTCCCAAAGAGCGTGTTCCCACATGTTGGAGTTTCCATCCTCCCCTCTCCGTCTCCCCCACAGACCCTCGCACCTCGAGCTTGTCCTGCTAACATCAGCGTTGCGGGACTTGGCAGCTCATATTGAGGGGTCTTTGGCCGAGCCCCCGAGATGATTGCTGTTGGCCGTCCACTGGGTTTTAGAGTGTGTGTAGGCCCATGCTGGTGGCACTGGAAGGGATGATTGGGTTTGACCCCTTATTTATAGTCGAGCAGCTAAGGCCCGAGAGGCTCGGTGGTTGAGATTAAGGTTGATGGAGTCCACAAGTAGACAGAGACTTAAAGAAAAGTCCGCAGAAGGGCACCACCTACTTTCTAAGGGTAGAAGTGGAGGGTGGTAGTGCTGATTCTAGTTTTCTGGTTACAGCTGAGACGGGTTCTGGTATTTGACTTGAAAAGTAAAACCCTACCCATTGGCAGCCACCCCGCATTTCCCCGCCCCCCTCAGCGCCTGGTGACCACTTTCTGTCTCTGCGGGTTTACCTATTCTGAACTTTTCATATAAACGGAAACATAATATGCAGCCTTTTGTGATGGGCTTCTTTTACTTAGCAAGCTTTCCAGTTTCCTTCATGTTGTATCACGTATCAGCACTTCCTTTTTATGGCCAGGATATGCCATGTTTTATTTATCTATTCATCAGTTGATGGACACTAGGGTTGTTTCCACATTTTGGCTATTTTTTTTTTTTTAAAGATTTTTATTGGGGGAAGGGGAACAGGACTTTATTGGGGAACAGTGTGAACTTCCAGGACTTTTCTCCAAGTCAAGTTGTTGTCCTTTCAATCTTAGTTGTGGAGGGTGCTATTCAGCTTCAAGTTGTTGTCCTTTCAGTCTTAGTTGTGGAGGGCGCAGCTCAGATCCAGGGCCAGTTGCCGTTGCTAGTTGCAGGGGGCACAGCCCACCATCCCTTGCGGGAGTCAAACCAGCAACCTTGTGGTTGAGAGGACGCACTCCAACCAACTGAGCCATCCGGGAGCTCAGCGGCAGCTCAGCTCAAGGTGCCGTGTTCAGTCTTAGTTGCAGGGGGCGGTGCCCACCGTCCCTTGGGGACTCGAGAAATTGAACCGGCAACCTTGTGGTTGAGAGCCCACTGGCCCAGGTGGGAATTGAACCGGCAGCCTTCGGAGCTAGGAGCATGGAGCTCCAACCGCCTGAGCCACCGGGCCGGCCCCACATTTTGGCAATTTTGAATAATGCTGCTATGAGCATTCATGTACACGGTTTTGTGTGAACATGTTTTCAGTTCCCTTGGGTATCATATTCACGAGTGGAATTGCTGGGTAATGTGGTAAGTCCATGTTTAACCTTTTGAGCAACTGCCAAACTGTTTTGCGGAGTGGCTGCACCATTGTACATTCCCACCAGCAATGAACAAGGGTTCCAGTTTCTCCACACCCTCACCGACACTTGTTATTGTCAGTCTTTAGATTCCAGCCATCCTAGTGGGTGTGACGTGGAGTCACGTGATGGGATGGGCCTGTCCTAATGACTAGTGACGTTGAGCATCTTTTCATGTGCTCGTTAGCCATTTGTGTATCTTCTTTGGAGAAGTGTCCATTCAGATAAATCCTCTGCCTGTTTTGTAATTGGTAATTTGTTGGCCTGCCCATTAGACCCTGCTTTGGATCTTCTCTCTGTCCTTCGGAGTCTGGCAGGTGGACCACTTCCTGTGGCAGGTGCCCTGTCCACGTCATTGGGTCCGTGTTTAACTTCCTTTCCTATTTAAATATGCTCTAGGGATTTGAGACCCTTATAAACTGAAAGGGCTTTAAGTTCTAAATCTTTCCAGGAACAAAGTTCTAATTTTTCTGTATCTGGGGCTCCACAATTACCCTAGAATAAGAAAGGGGATGCTAAATAGGTCTCGGACAGGGGGGCAAGCTTTCAAATATTTGCCGGTTACGTGAACCATAGTACGCCAGTTGTAATTTACGTTTTTCAAGGCAGAGTCTGTACTTTTTTCTTGTGCTCTCTCTCATAGTATGGATTGTAATACTTCTTACGCAGCAGGATGATGCCATGCTTTTTGATTGACGTGAATGTCTTTGGGTAACTGAGTTGTTTCTGTAGCTGTTTGGCAGGTTTAGGACATAGTGATGCCGACAGGTGTGAGAGGACGCCCTGTGTGTGAGGAAGGTGCGTGGTCAGAGGTCCTGAGCTTGAGTGTCCCCGGCCGCTGCTGCCTCCCAGGCCCTCCAGCCTCCAGCAGGGTGGCTGTCTGCTGAGGGGCACGTGTGCTGCTATTTATGTTTTGTGACTTTCTCAGTGATTGTTTTTAGTTTAGTATTTAAGAGTCTAATTTAATTTTGTAAGTGTGTAAAGTGTTGACCACCCACGCCTGCCAAACGACACTGACCGTCTCTTCCACCAGAGCCCAGCTTTGTCCTGGATAAGGTCTGACTGTCACGGTTGAATCGCAGCAATCTATGGCATTTCAAGTTCCTCTGACATTTGAAACCAAAAGCCATTTGCAGGAGCAGATAGGTGGCCCTTTCAGATGATAGAGGGAGTTGCTAATGGAGCTGTGCTTTCTTTCCCTCCCAACATTTCAAATCTTAGAACAGCAGTGCTGGAAGAGCCCTTCCAAGATGAACTGGTCTCTAAATTAAGTAGGTGAATGTCGAAACTAAGGATTGCTAATTTTTGAATGTGTGATTTCTTGTTGCCTGATTCTCATCTCTCCGTCTTCAGATACGTCCCATGGTTGTATGTACGTACTTTGCAAAATTAAGGTCAGAGAGATCTGGTTGGCATATATTTTAGGCAAACATGGTAGATTGAACCTATTCTCTTACCTCCACTTCCTCCAGAAACCCTGCTAAAATGACAGTAAAAATATTTTTTAAATGTATGGAACCACAAGGACAAAGAATGCGAGAGAAGACAATGACAGACGGAAGAGGGAAGATGAGCGAAGACAGCAGAGCCCAGGAGGCTGCAGTGTTGCTGCCTGCAGAGAGAGACGAAGGAGAAGCTCTGTAGAAAGAAAGCCTCAGGAAAGGAGGCCCCCGGTGTCACTCAAAGCAGGAGTGAGGTTCGGGCCTAAAGACTGATTAGTTCAGAGTCTGTAGGGAGAAATCAAACTCCCCAAGTCACAGCTTCACATCTGCAAACCCGAGAATACTCCTCATCCCCTCTGAGCAGAGGTTTATGCTCTGGAGCAGCCGAACCAGAAAGACGCTGGATCGAGGTACGTCAGGAGGAGCAAAGGGCAGCGTACACTGAACCAAGAGAGGGATTTGCGAAAGTCTGTGCACTAAAAGGGGGCGTCCCCGCCAGTCCCTGCCGGCTCCCAGAGTGCTGCGACGGGCTTGAGGCATGGATTAGAGGAGTCCTCTGGGACAAAGGGACGGTGTCAGAGACACACCTGCAGCTGCTAGCCTGTGGCAGTCCCTCAAAGCAGAAGCTAGACCTCCCCCAGCCTCTGTGGGCCTTCACTGCCCGTAGCCTTGCTGGTGCCCACAAAGCGCCCATCATCTTTTTACTTTTTAGTTTGAAATGATTATAGATTCACAGGAGGCTGCAGAAGTGGTACAGAGAGGTCCCCTGGGCCCTTCACCCAGGTCCCCCAACGGTTACGTCTTACATAACCACAGACAGTGTCAAAACCAGGGCACTGACATTGGTACACAGCGTCTGCTTACAGGTAGGTGCCATTTTATCACGGGGGGTTTCATGTAAGCCCCACAGCAGTCAAGGTACAGCAGGGTTCTGTCGCCACAAAGATACCTCATTGGTTCACTTTTAAACAGGAATGGACAGTCAAGGATCGTTAAACATATTCAGGAAACTCTCGACATAAACGAAGGGTAGAGGCTAGAACAAGCAAAAAGAAAGACCTGTCAGCGAAAACAAAGTTGATACTGTGAACAGAAGAAACCCTCAACACACAGAGTGAATGTTCTCAGAGAAATGAGCCAGTATTTTGTCAATGAAATAAAACAGGATGCTCTAGAAATCTGAAAGAAAGAGTTAAGAACTCTTAAGAAATTAACCTGAGATTAGGGGGGAAAAGGGTTGACAAAGACCCCCAGAAAATAGCATAAAAATATCTGACATCTAGAAGATCTGTAAAGAGAGAAAGGGAAAATGAAGGACAAATATATGAAAGAAATCAGAAATGTTTCTGAAATCAGAATAGATGATCACAGGATGGTGAATGGAAAGAGTCCTGACACATCGTATAATTCCAGAACACTGGGGGATAAAGCTTCTAAAGAGAGAACAGGTCACGTGAAGAAGATGGGGAATGAAGTATGCATGGGGTTTGTCAGCCTCAGCGGAAGACAGAAGGCCATGGAGTACATTTCCGATTGAACATGGTAGATTGAGCTAATGTACAACCACTCCTACAACAATCACATGGCATTCTGTGGAGAATATAACAAAGATTTTAAATATATAGCTGATCTTACAGGAAAGAAAAGAGTTAGCCAGAGACCAGAATCACGGAGGGAATTGAAAGCAGAGTAGGCTTACTGATATTGTAGCAGTTCTGGGGGGTGTTTATTAGACCCCAAAACAGGCCCTAACAATAATAGAAGTTTGGATTTTAATGAACACATAAAATATAGAATTAAAATACAGATCCCCTCAAAGGGCTCTTACCTGGTAAAAGGGATGTGAGAAAATCTCCCCCACGGGGCCAGAGAAAGGGTAAGGGAGGTTTTCATTGCCCCAGGCTCTGAGGTGTGGGGGGAAATCTCCTGTGAGCAGTGGAAACATCCAAGTCTGAAGTCAAGTCTGTGTTTATAACATGGTTCAGGACTCCTCAAGCGAGCACTAGCCTGGTGACGCCCCTAGAGCTCCTTGCAGAAGAACAAGCAAAGCATTTGTAAAATGACTCTTTCACAGTGCGGGCCACGTGGAATCCTCCCATCTCCACAGGTGATTGGCTCTTGCTAGGAAATTACTGAACATGCAGAAATTATAAGCAAGAGTCAGATGTCACAACAGAAAGGAGGATTTCTAGCATTTAAAAACTTCAGATAACAGAAGAGATTATAATATAAATAAAATATATATAAATATAAAAAATTGAAAGACTAAAAGAATAGAAATCAAAGGAAAAAAGACAATACATTTAAAAAGGGCTATTTTTAAAAAGAACCCAACAAAATCTGTAGAATGAAAACTCTAATTATTGCATTTAAAACCCAGTGGAAATGTTAAATTGCAAAACAGACACACCTCAAGAGAGAATTATGGACCGGAAAATAGATCTGAAGAAGTTCAGTGGAATTCTGCACAGATAAAGAGATGGAAGAGAAGCAAGGAGCATGGCATAGGATGAGAAGGCCCAACCTGTGTCTGCTGGGAGCTCCCGAAGGGAACAACAGCATCTTAAAAGCAGCTGGACAGAAAGACCGATGACTCCCAAGGTACAGCAGTGAAACCCAGCAAATGTTGGGGTAGGAACAGTGGACGCCAGACCACAGTGGAATGACTCCTCGGCGTGCTAAGGAAAGGCAGTCGTTGGCTTAGTGTTCAGTAACCAGCTTAAGTTTTTCAATAGTGAGAACAAAATAAAGACATTTTCACATAAGAGAAAGTGGAGTTTATTCACTAATGGACCTTCACTGTACGTCAGGGAGAAGGGAACTAAACCCAGGAGAAAGGAGAGAGAAGAAGGAATGGTGTACAGAGACATCAGAAATGTATGGGGAGATCTAACTAAGCATTAATTTAGGAAACAGTGGCCATTACTAATTGGAAAAGAAAAACGAAAATACCCAAAGTGGGAGTGAGAGGAGATGGTTTGAATGAACATATTCTAAGATCAGTGAAGGGGTGGGAAAGAGGGGGAGGGGTTTTGATTTGCTTTGGACTTTCTGAGTCAAGCAGATGTATTAAAATTTTAAGGGTAACCACTAAAAGAATAGAACTAGGATTGAAAGCTTTCAAACCAATAGAGGGAAAAGAAAAGATGTGATTTATAAAAACTAGGTCATTATTCTAGAAAAAAGAGAACAAAGACAAAGTATGGGAAGGTAGAAAGCCCTCAAGGTAAGAGAGGTAGATCACATGGGCTGCACGGAACGTGAGCGGGATAACTGTGCCCGACGTGGCAGGTCTCCAAGGTGGGAGCGCCAGAGCAGAGCCCCCATCGTTCCAGGGAATTCCATATCCAGCCAAGTTACCCAGCAAGTGATTCTTTTCAGGCATGCAGGGACTGTAAAAAATGTGCCTCCCGTGGACCCTTTTTCCAGAAGCTTGTGGGAGGTGTGCTTTAAAACAAGGGAGTTTTCTGGTATATAGAAAACCAGAGATTCCACACAGGCAGGCTGCAAAGGCCAGTCCATGTTGGAAAGTCCAGGTGGGATTGTGCAGGAGGGAGGTGTGGGGACAGAGTCCCAGAGAGTATTTTCCAGGCTCTCGACCTCACATGGAAAGGTGCTGGCTTGGCTAGTAGATGGCCATCAGCTGTGGCTAGTTCGCCACCAGCTGTAACCAGTTAGCCAATTAGCCACTGATAGAACTGCCGTGGCTGCGTTGGTTGGGGAGTCGGTCGGTTCGCAGGCAGAGAAGCGGACAGCAGGTTGCAGGTCGTGTGGCTCCAGCCTCCAGTGAGACTATAGTGGTATGACTCCCCTACCGATGGCTCCGTGGGTGTTCCTTTTTGGCCTCACCACGTCCTGCGTTCTTATGTGGGGAATGGGTCAGGAGGCCCCCGCAAGCCGCCTCGCACGACAGGAGGGCTCCAAGAAAGACAAAACCCAGACATACATGATGGGTTATTTGAACGTGCCTGGATTCTCAGTGTGTGCACAGGTTGTGTGTATTCACAGCAGGCCACTTGGTCAGCTGTGAGCTATATTTACTCCATTACAACACGTTTATATTGTTTCGGTCACTGCAGGAGAACTGGTGGAAGGTTGGGCTTAAGGTAAGAGGTTGTCAGGACACGGGTAAGAAACAGGAAGTCAATAGATAACGTCTGCATGTGATAAACTAGGAGTTAGAGGTGTAAGCATGTTGTTTATACATACGGCTAATCATTCAAACTACTAAGAAGTTAGAAAGCGGTTGCTTCAAGGGAGCACGATTGAGACAGTAAGACGGGAGCTGCTAATTTGATGCTCTTTGATTTTTGTTTTTAATTTACAAGTTTAAACCAACACTGTTTAATAGAAACACAATATGAGCCACATAGGTAATTGAGGATTTTGTTTTTTAGTGGCCACATTAAAAACATAAAAAGGAACAGGTAAAAATAATTTTAATAAATTTTATTTAAGCCAGTGTAGATCCAAGATATCATCTCAACATGTAATGAATATAAAAAACATTAACGAGGTAGTTCACATCTTCAGACTAAGACTTTGAAATCCGGTCTGTGCTATAGCACATCTATGGTCAGACTCGGTCACATTTGCTCAGTAGCCAAACGCGGCTGGTGTCCTCCCTGTTGGACAGTGCAGATGTGACCCGGAAGGATGGAGAAGTATGTTTCCTTGGGGCTTGTCAGTGATACGCAGACCTGCCATCAAGAAGCCCGTCTGGAGGGTAGTTCCTGACCCTGGTTTCTTCCTTTGACCCAGTCACCCATACTTTCATTTAAATGCTCACAGAAATTTAGAATCACTCAGCGGTCTCATGAAAGTCACCTGCCTTCCTGGGGTTCCCATTCTAATAGGCTGACAGACGTAACAGATACTGGGAACGGAGAGTGCTGTGGAGAAAAATACAATGGAGGAGGGGGCTAGAGAATGAGGGCAAGTAATTCTGGATCGGGGGCAGAGATGGCTTTTCTGAGGAGGTGACATCTGCTCAGACTTGAGTGCAGCCGTAGGGGCGGGGGGGCAGACATGAAGCTGCGATTGTTCCCTGGGGCAGCTCCTCCTTCCCCTGCCAGCCTGGCATGCGTCAGTGTGTAGCTGCTTCCTGGACCACCTGTCCCCCCACCCTTCTCTGGGCTCCACACGGGTTCCGTCGCTTGTTTGCCCATGTGCCGTCAGCATCAGCACGGCGCCTGGCATCTTAGTTGGCATTTAGTTTGTTGCTTGGTGCATGGGTGAATGGATGGATGGTCGACAGTCAGTCAAGCGTGCAGCTCTCGTAAATGTCAAAGGAAGCAAACTGTTGGGAGCCCAGCCTTCTGTCCAGAGCCCAGAACAGGCTCTGTCCAGACTCTTCCCCGATGCAGCAGAGCCAGGGCTGGAGCTCGGCTCTGTCCCACCTTGTGCCCGTGTAATTCATTTAACAGCTTCTGTGCTCATCTGTTTCAGGACAGTCCAAACTACTGACGTGACGTAGCTGGGAAAGCATGGAGGAGGCGGGGGGAGCGAGGGAGGGCAAGAGAACTAGCGGTTTTGATTTCTCACCACAAGATCCCAAACTCATCGCCTCAGGCCCGCCTTCACCCTCCTGTGGCTTGGCTGGCCCCTGAAGGAAGCACAGGAGCAGAGCCCTTGAGATGTCTTCGTCTGTCCCCGCCTTCCTCTCCCTCGGCCCGGGGTCCCTGAGCGCGCCTGGACCCTGCCTCCTGGAGACGACAGTCTGGAGCTGCCTTCTGGTCCTTCAGCCTTGGTCCAGCGCCCTGTTGGCCAGCTCCCAGGACCCGGGGAGTAAGAGCCCTAGCCCAGTTAGGCGAGAGGGGAAGCTGAGATGTTTATCCCGTACGAGGGGTAGCACACCCCAGAAAGTGTCCGGCCCTTCTCAACCAGGGGTCCTGACACCCCACTGCGTCCCTTGTAACGCATGAATGCATCTCATTGGTGCTCATTACTGCCATCTTGGGAGAAGAGAAAACAGTCACTCCAATCACATTCCTTGCCCTGGTGGCTTAGGTGAGGAGGACGCTGGTGTCTCAGTCTCTGGTAGGGGTGGTGATTTGTGTCCTCCACAGATGATGGCAGACTGTGACTTCATTTTGCAGTGTTTTCTTACAGTTGGGTTCAGCTGTGGGGAACTTACGGGCTGTGACAGCTCCCACTTTCCGTTAGAGGACCAAGGGCCCACTGGAGATAAGCCTCCAGTACCAGTAGGTATTTCCTCCTCACCTTTTTCCACGGGTGGTGGTGAGTCCTTTCCATCTTCCCAGCCGTGCCAGTTACCACGAGCTCCGCCCAGAAACGGCTGCTGAATGCCTGTATTTCATTTCATTAGAAATCTTTGCTTCGAGGGCCGGCTACCTGATCCTGTCTTGACCTAATTTTAGTGACGTGGGGGTGCTGAGGAAAAGAAGGCGTCACTTTTGAATGCTGGCCCTTTGGAGCGTTGAGGCCATGTCTGCTGACGCCCAGCGGGGTCAGCCTGCCCGTGGGCTCCGTGTGTCGGTGACATTGAGGTTGCGGATCAGGCCAGTGTGGGAAGCCGTCAGGACCACCACCAGATGATGCAAGACCCCCGCTTGCTGTCAGTCCCAGGGGGCTTGTTCCTTCTCCTCCTCCTCCTCCTCCTCCTCCTCGGCTTCTCCTGCCTTCACCAAGCTCCTGCTTCCCTGGGGAAAAGAAATGTTTGCAGCATCCACCCCAGTTTGTCTTGGAAAACGGTAGTTTGGGAATTGAAAGAAGTGGAGAACCAACATTGTTCTGATGTAGCCATTCCGGGGAGGATGGTGACACCCCCAGGTGGATTCCCCTCGCCTGCCTGCAGGAGGGTGGAGGGGGGTCTTCTCTGCTCTGAGCTCACAGGAAAAAACTGCACAGGAAGACCAGCCACCCTGTGCCCCCACTGCACCCCTACTTCAGTGAGAACCTGGCCCCCGAAGAGCATCAGAGGCAGCCTTGGATCAGGGCTCTGGCGTGTCGTTTTTACTGCCTTTTCCTACCATATTTGCATTTTTAAAAATAGCAGTGCTGAGTGAGTCCCTTTCTGTCTGAGTCTGCTTCGGAAGATAGGATGCATTTTGCAAAGAGTGGCTATTGATTAGTAGCTAGCTGATAGTCAGCGTTTGGGAGCGTGGACAGAAGGCGCCATGGGTGCGCTGGGTGGAGGTGAGGCTGGATATCACACGCCGCTGCCAGAAATGGTGAGGCCTCAGTTCTTTGCTGACCGAAGATGACGTCATTTTGAAGATTGTGTCATTTTTCTGGGGTTCTCAGTGGGAAAAGTCAAGAAAGGGGAGCGGGAGCATCCATAAGCTGAGATCCTGATGGCCATCTCAGAGGATTTGGACCAGGCAGTGACATGCCCTTCCTGCCAGTGGGAGGGTCTTTTCTCATTCACGGAGTTCTTAGATCCCGGGAGAGCCAGATTTTATGCACTCACTCCTTCCCATCCCGTAGCCCAGCTCTAAAAATCAGGTTCTCGTGGCCACAGTGTGGGCCCAGGAGCTGCCTCCCTGCCTGGAAGTCTTTCAGGTGGCAGAACTGTCCCCCAGGTGTCCGAGGATGCATGCTGGCAGAATCTGTGCTTTGCCGCTTCGGCAGCAGCTGGCCTGGGTCAGGTCCCGTGTCTCTTGGTCATTGGGCTGCTGAAAGCTGCCTCAGAGCCTAGGGCTTTGTTCTTGGTGCCTGTCTGGGAGCTGCCCTAGACCAGGGCCTTCACCACCCAAGCAGGGGCTGGTCAGACTCGGGGCCACATGATTTTGGGGACCCGGTGCCTGTGCATGGGTTTAGGGGCGGAACCTCAGGAGGGGTGTGCCCGGGAATACTGGGGTGGGATCAGTCAGGTCTTGCTTTGTTAATTATTTCAATGCACCTTGCTTTTTGCATCTTGATCCCAGGTTTATATCTTTAAATTTTTTTTTAATTAGAAACAAATGTCCCTAAGTAGTTGGGGTTCAATTTTGTTCTAGAAGAAAGGAAAAATTACTGGTTGAATTAGAACAGTTTTAACAAGGCTGATTATTGGACTTGCCCAGGGAATGTTAAGAAATAGACATCTGGCTTTGTCTAGAGATTTATTCAGTAAGTTTGGGGTTAAAAAAAAATCAGGAATCTGTATTTTAAAAGAGACCCGAGGATTCCGATAAATAGCTCTCTTAAGACCTAGTCCTCCTCCCCACAAGGGGCTGTCGAGGCTGCCTCCGTTTATCTTCATAATCTTTGGTTATTTCAATGCTCCAAGTTAAATATCCAGACCTCCTCCCCTTTCTATGGGGCCAGTTCCACCAGTTGCCCTTCAAAGACCAGTAATGTGTGGTCGGCTGAAACCCCACCTTGCAGTTGCTGATATCAAGGCATGGCGTCTAGAAGTGGTGTCCTATAGTGCGAAGAAATGTTGATCTGTCACTCTCAGGAAATGTGTCCTCCTTCGGGTCTGATCGCCTGAGTTCTGGCTGAGAAGTCCTTCCTTGTGGGGCCTAGAGGCGCCCTGAGGAGGGCAGGACATTTCCTGCTTGACTGGACAGAAGAGATCATCTGAAGGGCACGGTCCTGGGTCTCGTGGGCAGGTGTCTGTGCACTGATTCCCGCTCTCCCTGCCACCGCGTGGGACAGTGTGGTGCGGGGAACGGGCTGGGGAGCAGCTCACTCCGGTGCTTCCCAGCTCTGTGGACGTGCTTGCCCATCTGCATAGGGAGAAGACCGTCCTCGAGGTGGCTGTGGGTGAGGCCCGTGAATTACTCACACGCGCCTTTCTCTGCCTCTGCCCTCCCGCCCGCCCTCCACTCTCAGCGCTGAGATCACCTGCCTGCTGGACCTGCTTGGGCCCAAGCAGTGCTGTTTCCTCCTCACTCAAGACACCGTGTTTCCCCGAAAATAAGACCTCACCGGAAGATAAGCCCGAGCGTGATTTTTCAGGATGACATCCCCTGAACATAAGCCCTAATGCGTCTTTTGGGGCAAAACTTAATATAAGACCTGGTCTTATTTTCGGGGAAACACGGTAGGTTAGTGACAGCCCCTATGGCCCAGCTCAGAGCACCCCTCTCGGGCACACACACTTTCTCATTCTCTCCTGGGGTGTCCTCAGCCTCGTGTGTGGGTGTGTCCGCACTCATTAAAGGAGGGGGCATTCTGACCACATCAACAAGAGGGTGGTTATTTGCACACTGTAAGGTTTCCTGTGGGTTTTCTTGACATAGCTCCCTTGGTCTAGCTAAAATCTGTTCAAGTTATGAGACTTTTTAGGAACGGCATCTAAATCAAGATGCCCCCGGACAGAAATTGTGGCACCTTGTTTCTGTCTTTGTAAATGTTATTCTATGTATTTGTTCTCTCCGGTTGAGCTGTAAGCTCCTCAAGAGATAAGTTGTTGGGCCCAATGCTCCTGTCACAGGTTTTCTCAGGCTGTGCAGACCAGGGACACCTTTTCCTTTCGGCCACCAGCTTGGGGGGAACCTGAGCATGCACACTCGAGACTGCCCACATGGCCCTCGGGAGGGCCAGGTGCTGGGCAGGTGTGGCGGGGCGCAGGCTCTGGAGCTGGGGCTGGTCCAGCGCGGGCTGTCCATCCCAGGTGGTGTCTGCCCCCCGGGGAGCGATGGCTCTTGCCCGGCACACGCAGCTGCTAGGGCGGGCCACACTGGCGCCCGCAGGACCGATTCTGTGCCGGGAGCTGCCGTGGCCACTACACCTGTAGGCATGGAGGGATCCTTCCTCTGGGTCTCAGTGATTCCGCTTTTTTGTTTGTACAGTATTTTAGTGCCAGCTCAGAGCCGTCTCATCCTGACCTGAGCTACTGTGGGTGTGCCTTGGGAGAAATGGCAATGGAGGAGTGGGCAGTTGAGGTTTTAAGGCTTAGTGATCAAACAGAGAGGTGACATCAGCTCCCAGGAGTCGCCAGGCCAGTGGGTGCCCTCGTGATGCCCAGTAGCCCAGGATGGGTATCCATCTCCTCTGCCTGGAAATAGTAACCGTGGGTGTTTGAGAAACAAGTGGAGGCTGGTGGGAGTTCTGGGAGGTTGTATTTCTGCCACGTGGTCTCACAGTAGGGAGGGGGCTGGGCCTGCCCCGCTGGACTCAGGTAAGGCCTTTTTGGCGATTTCTCCTCCTCCCTTGCTGTCTTTTAAAGTGCCAGTCAGACTAGCCAGGACGGGGAATATGAATCAAAATTACTTTGGGGACGTTTTCAGAATGGCTGTTTGCAGAGTACCGTCATGGGGACTGCGATGGCCCGACGGCCGGTGAGTCTGGGGCCGGGCCTTCGCTCCCTTGTGATGCTGCCACTGTTACATGAGGACGAGGTGATGTGCATTGCACACAGGTCCCCTGGCGATCTCGTTAGTGTGTGGCGTCCCGGGCGCAGGATTGGGGCAGGGGCTGAGAGGCTGCATTGCCAGCGCACTCCGGCAAGAGGCCGGGCTGCCAGTCGGAGCCCACACTTTGAGGGTCAGCACGGCTTTAATTGTTCCAGGGGTAGCAAGAGCCATGCCAAAGGGCCACACCCCCAAATGAGGAAGGACAGGCTAGCTAAACCAGGGCTCTGCGGTCCTGGAGCCGGGTGGCCGTCGGCCTCTTCTCCAGGCCTCTTAGAGTGAGAGCAACCTCAGAGGACCTCCCACGTGGGGTCAGGAGGGTTGGGAGAGGCAGAGCAGGTGGAGCTCTTCCCGCACAGGGCGAGCTCAATAAAGGTCTGCCCATGTGACCACCACCTGGGCCTCGTGCTGTGCTCTAAGCTGACATCAGACGTGGGGCGGGGTCTGGAAGGCACTTGTGAGGCCAGGAGCTCTCCCCGCCTGGACGCCTGGATGGTTCACTGCTCCCTGCGTGCTCTCCTGGCTGCCTGGCAGCCCCAGGACTGCCTCCCAGGCCCTAGAACAAACCGTGAAGTCATGTTTACGTCCTACCTTTCAGGAAGGAGGCCTTCTCCTCCTAAAGCTTCCTGTTTGTCCCCTGCCTTCAAACCCAGGAGTCCTGGGCTGGTCTGTCCTTTTTAAGCCATGTTGACAAGCTCGGGATCAAGACTAGGGAGCAGTGCTGGGCTCCTGGCTCCAGGCCGGCTGGCTCTTGCACCAGGATGCTGCATCCCAAACACCGCAGATCTGCAGCTCCCCAGTCCTTCCCCTCACTTAGCAGGCGGTTGGACTCATCCCCTTTCTCTGTCCCCTTGGGCAGGCTGTGCCTCCAGGCCACTTCAGCAAGCTGGCAAGCTGCCGCTGCCGCTGCCAAGCAGTGATGCAGTCTTGCTGCATCTCCTGGCCCCGATTGAGGCCTTTTTTTTTTGTCCGCAGTGTGTGATCAGAGAGAGGGGTCCCCCGGGGTGGGACCTGGGTTTGGCCCCTGGGCAGCCTCTGGGGGTTGAGCGCACAGAGGCCTGGCCAGTTTGAACAGAGGAGGTGGGGGTGGCCCTTGGCCGCCCCTTGCCTGCAGGGCTGGTGGACAGTTCCTCTGCAGCCCAGCCCTTCCTGCCTTCCGCCACCTGCCGTCCAGGAGCAGGAAGTTTTGTCCCTCTACCCAGGTCCGCAGTGTGTATACTTGTGTATAAATGTTTTCAGGTATTTTATTTTGTGTGCCTCATCTAAGTGTGAGTTCTTTAAAGCCTAGGCACATTCCTACATATTTATATTTTTGTCTCATTCTGAATTTATAGAAAACACTCAAAAACAATTGAATTGATTGGCCTCAGTACTTGGTTTTAGCAGAGCTTCAGTTGAATGGTTTCTGTAGCACTTGATGGACAGAATTTTTTAGTTAGGGGCACCAGCATTTGTGTTTTGCTGGTAAAAAAGGTGGTCAGCTTGCTGTTGCTGGGTTACTGGGGGCGCAGCCATGTGATGGTCAACTGCTTTGAGAAAGTCCTTACACTGGCATACTCATATGACCAGTCATATCCCCAAATCCAGTCAGAACTGGAAACTCAGGCTTAGAAAGAATCTAGAAGAGGAGCCCAGCTCCAACCCACAATCAGTGCCATTTCCTGCCACTCCCAGTTTTACTGTTTTGAAAGCCGATTTATGGACATTTTAAGTAATATCAGAAAGAGTTAAAACTTCTCAACCCCACAGTGTTTGTATAAACATACAGATCCTGTATGTTTGGTTGTTTGCTTGCTTGTGTTTTGGCTCTAGATCAACCTCTGATGAGAGGAGACGTCTCTTCCCTTGAGGTAACTGGCTAAACCCTAGCAGAGAGAACCAGCCGAACGGGCACCTGGTAGATATTGGCGGGGTGGGGCTCAGAGACTTCTCGAAAGTGACCCACTGTAGAATATACATTTTACATTGTGACCCAGGACGCATAACATTATATACGTCAGTGGAAAAGTTTTCTCAAAACAGTGCCTAGCCTTACCGCCTGTGATGCCCTCCGATGATAACCCCTCCCTCCCCAAATACGGGCCGGGGACCATAGTGTGAAAAACACTGCTCTCGGGAGCATTCCATTCTAGGGTTTCCAGAGCTTTTCCAGAATTCCGCACTGCAGGATAACTTTTCCGATCTGGCCTAAGTCGCTTCTTTGGCCCCCAAGTTGCATTTGCCTGGGAGAGAAGAAGGGGTTAATGTCACTCCCCTTTCCCCTCCCGGCCATCTCTATGCCAGATCCTTGGAAATTCTTTGAAGACAATGTACATTCCTTGTTTGACATTTGTATTCTTCTCTAGCCTTGAATCTGAAACCCTAAAAAAATTTCATTGACCTCATTTGTAGGTTTGAGCAAAGTTGCTATTGAGTGGTTTCCTGTATTCTAACCCTCCAAAACTGAGCTGGGCTTCTCAGGCAGTGAAGTATGCGTGTGTGTGTGTGTGTGTCTGTCTGTCTGTCTGTCTGTCTCTCTCTTACTCCTGCTCTCCAACTTGTATGGTAGTACAGCTGGGTGGCCCCACTGCAGGGACATAGGCTGCTCACAGCCCAGGGGGGCCACAGGCGGCATTGCTGGGCCCTTCCAGCTCAGGGACAACAGCAGAACTACAAGGGTCTTCTGCAGTGTCTGTAACCTCAGCAGAGGGGGTGAGGGACTGGTTAGGAGACCCTGGGGCGCCCAACACGATTGGCAGCCCCACTGACCACTGTCCTGTTTCACCCCTTTTCTGTTTGCCTAGGACCCAGGCTAAGCTCAGACTGTATGGGGGCAGAAGGGATGGTGTTTCTCAGATTGTTTTCACCCCTTGGGAAGCAGCGAGCTTTTAGAAGTTTCCAGTGCTGGTCCGACCTCATATGCCTTTCAGGAATCTGTTCTTTGGGTCCTGGCCTAGGTGAACAGCCTAATTCCTTCGTGTGCCTGCTGGGCCCTGCCACCTTCCCCTCTCCTCTCACCAGGCAAAGCAGCAAGGGTGACTTGTTTTTCTTTTCCAAAGAAAGATGGTTTCCTTGCTGAGTACCCCGAGGCTTCTGGAGACCTTTGGCCTGGCTCAGCCCAGCGAAGGTACAGCCTTAGTCTGAATGCAGACCCAAACTGGGGGCCCTGCAAGCTGTCCCGTTTTCCACTCCCTCGCGAGGGGCACGGTGTGGGGCTTTGTGGTCTCAGACTGTTTATTAAGGCCCAGTGGGTGCGCAGTGCTGGGCCTTTTGTTGGAAGCTACTCCCAGCTGTCGGTGAAGGTCTGATGACCTCAGCACTCCGGGAAAAGTCTGGGTTGGTTTCCTCCTGTGGGCCTGAAGGAGGAGAGCACGCAGTCTTCTCTGTGTTTTGGCCTTCCCCGGAGTTTGACAGAAGATGACCGTGGTGGGTTCGGGGCTGGCAGCCTTGACACAATGCTGAGGCACCCATAAGGCCACTCCCTTGGCTTCTGCTGGACTGTCTGCAGCTTCCCGTCTGGCGCTGGGAGGCCCGGATGCTGGTGACCAGGCATGAAATCGCCTTTTCCCCCCAGGGCACGTGCTGGCCTCCAGCCTTAGGGCCCCCCAGTCCTAATGGATGTGACGTTCAAATCCACTGAGAAGTTAGCTTCTTATAGCAGCTCCCTTCTCTTTTCAAGCCATTGATCGGCCTCAGTTTGCCTTTTTTTATCCTTGGAACATTTTTATACAGTGAATTTGAGTTCTCTCAGGTCATTCAAGAGCAATGTTGTAAATGGGGGTGTAGACCGAGAGTTGGGGGCCCAGCTCCGTTCCTGTTAGGGTGTCAGTGGTGGGCCTCGGGACTGCTCACGGGAACAGCGTGGGCCTCTGGGGGTCAGGGCGCCGGGAGGAGACTGGTCCGCCCAGCCAGGGCGGAGCTCCTTGGACCTCCAGTGGGGATGGGAGGGAAGTGCCCGGCCTCCCTGCCATGGTGACTGTCCTCCCTTTGTCACTGTATTGCTTTGTGCCTGGAAGCACCTCATGAGCTCTATCTTCAGAATGTATGGGGCGGGGGGGTGATCCTTTCACCCTTAGCCCACTCTCCTGGAAACAGCTTCGGGGCTTCTCAGCCTGGCCCTGTGTGTGTGGGGGGGGCGGGGGCGTTGTGGGGGGACGGAGCTGTGTGTGTCTGTGATGTCAGATGTTTAGCAGTATCCCTGGGCTCTACCTACTACATACCAGAAGCCCCTTGCCCCAGTGGTCACAACCCAAAATGCCTCCAGATGTTCCAGATGTCCTCTGGGGGCAAAGTTGTCCCCTTTTGAGAACCACTGGGCTAACTGTGGTCTCCTTCCCCCCCTCTGTAGCATGTGCTCTGCCGCACAGCCAGATGGTCCTTTTCACGTGACCGCCATGCAGGCCCTGTGCTCAGATCCCTGCAGGGGCGTCCGCCTTGCCCGACGGACCCTCCAGGGCTCCCTGATTGTCTCGGGGCCTGAAGCCCCGGCCTCAGCTCCTCCTGCTCTCCTTGGGAGCTTGCTCAGCGCGGCCCTCCGGGCCTCTGCTGGTCGTGGAACACTCAAGGCACACTCCACCCAGGGGCTTCACGGCAGCTCTTCTCTGCTTGGAAAGCTCCCTCCCTTGTTGCACTCTGGTCTCTGAGCAGATGTCACTTTGGAGTGGCCTTTCCTGACCACCCACTTAAAATAAGTCACATGCCCCGGCCTCCCCCCCCCCCCCCGCGCTAGAAGGCGAGCTTTGAGGATCTTGTCTCCTCAGTGGCTGGCCCATGGACGGTGTTGTCACCACTGCTCACATGAGTGAACCCCTACCGGAAGCCCTCTCCATGGAGGGCAGGTGTGTTGTCTGACCCTCCTGTTCCGGAGGAGGACGTGGGAGCCAAGGGTTCGGTCTCGGGTCCCACCAGGCACGTGCGTCCCGCAGACATGTCTCAGCGGCGTCCAAAGGAACGTACGTTCATTTCTAACACCTCCTCATCCAAGACACTTTAACATTTTGGTGTGGTAGCCTTCTTGTCTTTTTCTCCTTTTCTTTCTTTCTTTTTTTTTTTTATTGCTGTTCAGAAACTTTTGATAAGTTGTAGTTCTCCCTCAAGTAATGTTAGATGTTCATAGTTCACCACCTCAGACGTTGTTCAGCATTTTAGGACCTATAATGACAGTTGAATTCTGTCCATCCCCACCTCAGATTCCACCCTGGTAACAGTTTTTTTAAATGACATTCAGCGTTCGCCTAACAAAACACGGTAGTTTCCTCTAGAAGCTGGCGTTTCCATAGTGCAGTCACAGCGCCCTCTAGTGTTAGCCTCTGGGGTGTCTGGTGCTTGTGATCTGTGCCGGGACGTGATCTTGAATGGGTGAGGAGGGCAAACTGCCTGGCTTCTCCCACCTGAGTCCTCGGCAGCAGGCGCCCAGGGCCCTGGCGACATCGCAGCAGCGGCCGCAGCCTTCCACAGGCCCCAGAAGTGAACAGGGCATTTGTTGCTTTAAGAACTTGGAGAAGAATCAGTCTTTTAGAATGTGTGGACCTGCCAGAAATATTTTTTACTCTGTTCTTAACTCCACAGCTCTGGGCAGGATGGTCTCGAGCTAGACTGCCTGAGCTCAAGTCCCGGCTCCACCACTCAGGAGCTATCGGACCACGCACAAGTTACTTATTTTCTCTTGGCCTCAGTTTACTTGTCTGTAAACTGGGAATGACAATAATAGTACACTTGCTTCGTGGAGTTGTGAAGGATTTCACAGATCAAAACAGAAGGTGCCTAGAAAACTGCCTTGAATGTAATAAGCCCCAGTTGTGTGTTACGAGGAGGCCCCAGGAGCACAGAGCTCCCTTCCAGAACGGGGACACTGAAAGCCTTCATGATGCAGGTAGCACATGGTGAGCGTGTGAGAGGGAAGGAGGACGTTTGGAAGGACTGTGCCGTGGAGAGGCACACAGGTGGGCGAGTGCTCGTATTTGGAGAAAGGCAGTGCCCGGGATGGGTGGGACAGCGGGCATGGGAGGGTAAGTTGTGAAAGAAGGAGAGCCTGGTGAGTCATCCTGAGCCCGTCCAGACACCCTTTTCTCATCGTCTGGAATTCCCAGGGGAAGGGAATATAGCCAGAAGAGTGGCCACCACACCACTTCTTTCTCCCTGCCACTCCCTCTCTGCTGCCAGCAGTGTCAGGGCTTTACAAATGTCACTCCTTGTCCTGGGAGACTAGAAGAGCCTGGAGACTGAGCCTCATCCTGGAGCCACATTCTGGCAGAAGGCCAAGCACAGGTCAGGAGAGCCACATCCAGAGGATGGCGTTTGCTCACCACGCTCCCTCTCCCCTGGGAACACTGCAGCCAAGGCGGAGGTTCCACAAAGAAGGCGGAAGAAACTGCCTGGCCTTGTGGTGGCGCCAGCCTTCACTGGCTGTTGTTCCTGCTTCAGCCTCAGAGCAGGAGCCTCAGTTTCCTCTCCACCCTCAGGAGTGGTGTCCCATGGCCAGCGTGAGTGAGACTGGACAGTGTCCCATCGAAGACTACTCTGATTTAGGGTCTGCGCCTGTGCCACTCAACCTCCCTTTCGTGGAAGCTCTCAGGGACCAACACACGCCAAGATGGGGACACGATATGCAGACTCAACTTGGGTCTCTTCTCAGGGATCCCTGAGCTGGCAAGACAGCCTGTGCCGGCTGTCATAGCTCACCCAACGATGACATCCCCTCCCACCCCACACAGCGCAGTGTCTCTCCCATTGCATTTCCTGGGGCTGCTGCTTCTGGTTTCTATGGCAACTTGGAAAGACCTGCAATTGTGGTTTTTTGAAGTCTAAAATGAGAGCAGAGATTTGAGATAGGGTGGGACAGCACTGAACATGCCATGTCCCAGACCAGAGATTTGGGCGCAGAAGGTTACAGGATAGGGCGTTCTTTGAGTTGGGAAAGTGGTGCTGCCATTGCAGCACACCCTTAGCAGAACTTCACGTGGTCCCTCACAGCCTGCTGGGACCGTTGAGCAGAGAGGTAAGACGAACCTGGACTCATCGTCTTCAGCCTACGCCCCGAGGTGGAGCCAGTGGAGTCGGGCGGCGTGATCACAGCCAGGGTCTGCTGAGCACGTGTGCTAGGCGCCCTGCAACCATCTGTGCTCTCATTGCCTAATTAATCCCCTCAACCACTCTGAGATGGCTGCTGTCACCCGTTTTATACATGTGGATGTGATGTGAGCAATTTGCCTGTTTTGGAGCTGGCATGTACGGTCTGGCTCAAGGACCCCCAGATTGAACACCTGGGCTTGTTCTTATCTGGGCCGTGGGCTTTTATGTTATGTTCCCTGTAGGAAAATCTCCACTGTTAGTTGATGGCAGGGTACATTGCTTCCCCTTTACTTTTTTGTAAGTCACGTTCTACTGATAGCAGAATTGGTTTTAGTCATCCTTGCCAAATTTCAGTGGCCTTGAGCCAGTGTCTTTTTCAGTGTCTCGGTTCTCCTTCCCAGGAGGTCACCTTTACATGCCCCAGGGCTTGAGAGTGGAGGGAGTGTTGGGTGAGGGAACAGATCTTCCACCCCCGCAGTTCGAGGTCCTAGAGATGCCCATCCAAAGGAGGTGGGCAGTCACAGAGACCTGCCGTTACCACAAACCAGCAGAGAGACGCTCTGGCCTGATGGAGAACCGTCTCCTGCCTGGGCTGTTGGAGGGGGATCCAGTGCCCGGCAGAGGGAGGGGACAGCTCTCCTGAGGCCCTGGCTGTCGTCTGGGGGGGCTGCAGCAGGTGCTCGCTCTGCAGTTGGCCAGGCCCCCAAAGCCCGAGTTACTCAGCAGCCCGCAGGACACCGCAGCACGGTAGATAAAGAGCAGGCTGCAGCTGGTGAGGAAGGATAGCCCGGATTAGCAGGTGCTATTGGATGATAATGGGCTTCAGGGTGACCCATACACCCCCGCGTCACGCTTTCCTTCACCCCACTCCCTCCTCACACTGATCAGCAGGCTTGGAGGGCAGGCACTTGCAGAAAGTATTAATAGAAAGGATTTCACTCACATCAAAATGTTTCGCCGTAGAGTGGGCTCTTAAATCTTTCATTTAAATGAGGCCTTATGTGATCCGTCATTTCGCCACACTTTCCAGTACGATCAAATGGCCTCCAGTAGTGTTTGCCTTTGGTGGGGGGTAGTTTAGTGCCTGGAGTACTGTCTTTTGATCTGGGTGCAGTTAGACGCGCGTGTGCAGTTTGTGAAAGCCGAGCTCAGCACTCGGGATGTGTGCACTGAGCTGTAGCGTCAGCCTTCCCCGGGAAGCTGGGAGAAGCGTGCATCCCGCAGTGATGCCAAGGCCATTCTCTCACACTCGTGTTTTCTGGTGCAGCTGAAACTAGAGGACCGCTCCGTGGTGCCCCGGGATGTGGTCCGGCACATGCGATCCACCGTGAGTCCTGTGTCCCATCCCTGCGGGGGGCTACTTGGGGGGGTCTGGCCCCGCCCACGGCGGCCGGCGGCGCGTGCCTGGCTGGGCCTGGATGCCTTCTCCTCCCCAGGACAGTCAGTGTGGCACCGTGACCGACGTCAGCATCGACTGCGCCGTCAAGCTCATCGGCACCAACTGCATCATCTACCCGGTCAACAGCAAGGACCTGCAGCACATCTGGGTGAGCCCCCCCCACCCTGTTTCCCTGGGGCTCTGTGCTTCTCCCCACGGCACACGGCTACAGGTACGATGCCCATGAGCCCTGAATAGTACAGGAACACTCTCCTGATAACCACTACTCAGCCCCCAGATTGGGGAATTGCTACATTACTGTCGGATCCACAGACCCCATTCAGTTGTCCCAGCAATGTCCTGGTCCCCTTCCTGATCCAGAATTCCATTCAGGGACACACTTTGCATTTAGTGGTCAACTCGATCTCCTCCAGTCTGGTCCAGTTCCCCAGCCTTGCTTTGCCTGCAGTGTCCCGACACGTCTGTCACTGACCCGAGCGTGGAGCTCCCTGCTGTTGGCTCAGGACCCGCGTCAGGTCCTGTGCCCTTGGCAGGGCTGCCGCAGAAATGCTCCGAGCTCTTCCGTGGCCCATGAGGTCCAGCGGCGGCACCATGGCGGTCTTCACGGCCACCCCTGCTCGTGTTGGTGTCCGCCACGCCTCCCCACCACAGTCACCGCGTACCCCATCACGAGCAATTCTGTTTTGTGGGCAGACATTCGGGATTCCATCAGTAACCTGTAACTTGTCAAACCCCAGGCCGCCGGCCTCAGTCTCCACTGACAGTTCCCGCCTGGACCAGCCAGCACCTGATGGAGGCTAAATGGCGATTGCATGCCTCCATCGTTCCCCCCTCGCTTTTACTGGTGGTGGTCTACTATATGGAAGCGCTTCACCTCCTGCCTCACTTACTTATTTATTTGTTTTTTACATCAATATGGACTCAGAGATTCCTGTTTTATTTATTGGTTGTAATCCATTACTACCATTATTTGTTTGGTTGCTTAAATGACCCAGGTTTGGCCCTTTAAGGAGCCCCTTTACGCTGGCATCTGTGCCCTTTTGACACGTCCCCAGCACTTTCTTGCTTTCCATCTTGTATTTTTTCTGATCCAGCCTGAGAATCAGCCATTTCTCCAAGGAGCCCTGGTGTGCGAATTGCTACCAGGCCCTTTCGGGACAGAACTAGCACATACATGTGTGTGTATCCATTTAGACACACACATCTAAATTTGTCAATACCTGTTCTATGTATACATCAAAATACGAGTCCGTCATGACACCTCCAGTTCTAGTCCAACGCCTGTCTTTCTCCTCGCTTCTCGTATATAGTAGTGGGTATCTTCCCCAACTGTCAGAAACTTGGCTCTCTGTATCCTCAGTATATTTGTGTATTTACTAAAATCACGTTCCTTCCTTGTCCATGTGACTGACCTTCACAGCCCGCTCCCACCCAAGAGTCCTATATCCGTGGATGCTGTCAGGTCTCTGCACAACTCTCCCATCACCACCAGGCAGCACCCCGCCACCTCCTCCACACTGGGAAGGGGAGTCGGGGTGCAGCTTAGAACTTGGGGAAGCCAACTGTAGCAGTTCCTTAGGTCCAGTACTGACATGTCCAGGCAATAGGCAACATAGATGCTTCCTCCTGTCTCATTGGGGCAAAGAGGGATTAGTGCCCTGGACACTGGTGTCACTCGCCATCTCACACCCTTACCCCTTGGTCTGCAGCCCTTCATGTATGGGGACTACATTGCCTATGACTGCTGGCTGGGGAAGGTCTACGACTTGAAGAACCAGATCATTCTGAAGCTGTCCAATGGTGCCAGGTACATAGCTCACCACAAAGGGGCCGTCCGCTCAGTGGGGCAGCCGCTGGAAGGAGGGGAGGAGGGGTTTTCTCATGGGCCTGCGATGATAGATTTCATCAGGGGCCATGACAGGTGCTGTGGGCACACAGGACCTTGCGTCTCAGGGCCCGACCCTGGGCGGGTCTCCTCGCCGCAGCCTGATTCTGCCGCTCAGTGTCTGCTCTGTGCCCTGTGTTGGCTCAGGGAGAGAAGCAGTATCACTGAGGATATCTGCTGGGGCTGATGCTTTATTTTAGACACTTCAGTGGTGCTGAGCACTCAGATAGGGGGTCAGGGTCTTGTCCATTTTAGGAGTTACTTGTTCCCGTTCAGAGGCTACGCTGCGGACGCAGGAGGACTGCCATCTTAGGGCATGCGACATCGCACCGCCTCTGGACACTCCCTTTGATACCGATCAGCACCACACTGGGCGCTGGCTGCCACACGTCCCCTGACACGCGGTCCTGTGCCGTGTGCACACCAAGCCCATGTTCACTGTTTCAGGTGCTCCATGAACACAGAAGATGGTGCCAAGCTCTATGACGTCTGCCCGCACGTCAGCGACTCAGTACGTTTGGCGGGGGGCTGGGGGGTCTCATGTTCCTTGGCCCTCTGGGCTTGGAAGGACTTGTTAGCCAAGACCCTGTAGCCGGCCCAGGCCAAACGCTGCCTCTAGACAAAGCAGCTTCTAGACAAGGGGTGGGTGTGTGCCAGAAGATCTGATAGTGCATGTGGGCAGAAAATACCAGAACTTCCCTTTGCATTTTGTTAACTTTTATCTCATCCTGTAAAATCTCCATTTTCTGGTGAGTGGATGCAGTGTTTTAGCACAGTGTGACACTTGAGAACAGTAGCATATGACACAATTTGTAAATGAGTATACTGGAGTATGCACAGGATCAAACAGCTTTGGGGACCACTGCCCTCTAGAGCTTTAATCCTCAAAGTGTCATAGACAGCATGGGCATGGCCTGAGAGCTTCTTAAAAACAGAATGAGTCAAATCTGCATTTTAATAAGATCTCCAGGTGATTCATATGCACCTTCGGTTTGACGGGTACTGCTCTGGAGCCTTAGGGTTTGTTTTAGGGAGTGTGGAGGTCTTTGGAGGAGGGGGGCTCTGGCGTTGGGAGAAGAGGGGGTATGGCAGGGGGAGCACGGAGAGCACCGTCCGCTGAGGAGGCCTGATCACAAGGACTTTCCCTTGGTCCCACATCCCGCAGGGTCTCTTCTTTGACGATTCTTACGGCTTCTACCCGGGCCAGGTGCTCATTGGCCCTGCCAAGATCTTCTCCAGTGTCCAGTGGCTGTCGGGAGTCAAGCCAGTGCTCAGCACCAAGAGCAAGTTCCGGGTGGTGGTGGAAGAGGTAGGGCCTGGGGGCTGGGGCGGCCACCTCCACACCTGGATCAGTGGCTGCCCGCCCTTCTTTGCCTGCTCTCAGGGCTCAGCCCCGCTCTTTGGCCTCTGGACCCTGTCGGTCTGACAGGGCTTTGGCGATAAAGGGAACCCAGGCTGTGGTCACGGGGTGACCAGGAGACAGCTGTTCCCTAGCTTGACTGCCCAGGCCGAGCGTGGTGGGAGAGTGGGAAGTGGCAGGTCCCCTGGGCCCTGACTGGTGGGGAGGAGGTGACTGGGACCCCTAGGGTGGGGCTCCAGTTACAGGTGGGGCCTTCTCTGGGCGTGTTCGTACTTGGTACAACACTATGAAGACCCACTTCCTGTCCTAGAGGCCAGCTGGGCTCTGGGCAGTCGCTTAAAGAGGGAGCTGTCCAGACCTGCTGACTGCAGCCTGTCCCACCCACCCACCATCCCCAGGTGCAGGTTGTGGAACTGAAAGTCACATGGATCACCAAGAGCTTCTGTCCAGGGGGCACGGACAGCGTCAGTCCCCCACCTTCTGTCATCACCCAGGAAAACCTAGGCAGGTGAGCGGCTCCAGCATGCCACCCACTCCATCAACCCCAGGGGCACGCCTGAACAAGTCTCTGGGCCACAGTCACAGATCGGGGGCCGGGAACTGCTGGTCCAGCCCCTGCTTCTCCTCCACGTCCCAGGGTGAAGCGTCTCGGATGCTTTGACCATGCTCAGCGGCAGCTGGGGGAGCGCTGTCTGTTTGTCTTCCCGGCCAAGGTAGAGCTGGCCAAGATTGCCTGTGAATGTCCAGAAAAACACTGCGCCCAGGGGGAGGGCTCTATGGCCAAGAAGGTATGTCCTCGGGCTTGGGGCTGGTGGGCATTTGAGGAACTGGCCTTGAGCCATTTCCGCAGCCAGGAAAGACGGTCTGTGCTTCAGGCCTGGGGGGCAGCCCTGATGACCCTTGCAGGCCACTTAGGTGTGTATAGCTGTCACCCCCAGCCCCCAGATCCAGCTGCCTGGGGTCAGGCCTGCCTGGGTTTCCCACATGCGCAGGGCGGGCCGTGTCAGCCCCGCTCACCGCAGCTCCCTTCTCCCTGCCCTGCTGCCGCAGGTGAAGCGCCTGTTGAAGAAGCAGGTTGTACGGATCATGTCCTGCTCCCCGGACACACAATGCTCCAGGCACCACTCCATGGAGGACCCAGGCAGGAAAGGGGGGGCCAAAGCCAAGAGCGAAACGGGGTCCGCCAGCCCCGAGGAGACGCCCGACGGGTCCGCCAGCCCGGTGGAGATGCAGGACGAGGGCCCAGAGGAGGAGCGGGAGGCCGGCGAGCAGCTGCCCCCCTTCCTGCTGAAGGAGGGTGGGGATGACCGGCTGCAGTCAGCTGAGCAGGACGCGGACGACGAGGCCGCGGACGACACGGACGATACCAGCTCGGTCACGTCCTCCGCCAGCTCCACCACTTCCTCCCAGAGCGGCAGCGGCACGAGTCGCAAAAAGAGCATCCCTTTGTCTATCAAGAACTTAAAGCGGAAACACAAGAGGAAGAAGAATAAAATCACTCGGGACTTCAAGCCGGGGGACAGGTACACCCAGGGCGCCCTCCCTGCGGCTGAGGGTGCAGCCGGAGGCCATCCCCGTGGCACCTGCACCCACCGTCTGCAAGCCCCGTCACGCTGGGGGACACAGCTGAGGCAACATAAGTGCCTGGGGGGGGCGGGGTGGGGGGTGGGGGGGGGCGGGGTGGGGGGGGGGCGGTGGCGTGGGCCCGAGTGTGGCCTCCGGGAGTGCGTTCACTTGTGCTCCCCCAAATGGGGCGGTGCTCAGAGGTGACCGCTGGCATGCGTGGGACCTGTTTTTCTCCCTTCTTGCCTGGGACTCAGAGTTTCAGGTCAGCGAGCCCTGGGGGGAGGGGTAGCAGGCACTTTCCTGGTGCGTGGCCTGGCTCACGGGTCCTGCCCCGCAGGGTGGCTGTGGAGGTGGTGACCACGATGACGTCGGCAGATGTGATGTGGCAGGACGGCTCCGTGCAGTGCAACATCCGCTCCAATGACCTCTTCCCCGTCCACCACCTGGACAACAACGAGTTCTGCCCCGGAGACTTCGTGGTGGACAAGCGAGGTAGTGCGGCTCCGGGCCATCCTGCCGAGGGCCGGGCGGGCTCGGGCCAGTGGCGGCGGCCACAGGCTCAGCGGGAGACGCCCCTTCGGAGGGGGCTTGCTCTTTGGAGGACCAGGGGGTGTTTTCTGTCCTCCGCAGACCTGGCCAGGGAACAAGTGGGTTCTGTGCCCTGCTGGGGTTGACATGTAGTGGGTGGGCGGCCGGTGGCAGCAGCAGGGCTCCTGAGCTAGTGGTGTGTCCTCTTCTGGTTCCCTAGCCCAGAGCTGTCCGGACCCCGCCGTCTACGGCGTGGTGCAGTCTGGGGACCACGTGGGCCGCACCTGCGTAGTGAAGTGGTTCAAGCTGCGGCCAAGTGGGGATGACGTGGAGGTGAGTGTGTGCGGCCCTGCCTCCTTCTTCAGGGTGGGTTCTGGTGGGCTAGTTCGTAACAAGCCGTCTTGTGCCCCAGCTGATTGGAGAGGAGGAAGACGTGAGTGTTTACGACATTGCCGACCACCCCGACTTCCGGTTCCGCACGACCGATATCGTCATCCGCATCGGCAATACCGAGGACGGGGCTCCTCCCAAGGAGGACGAGGTGAGTGCCCCACCATGTTCAGGTGTTTCTAGCTGCCCCTCCCTGCAGCAGCTGCAGCGCCTGGTGGTGCCACCAGATGGCTCCAGGAGACAAGACCTGCGAGTCCTCTAAGCTCCAGGCTGCCTGCCCCCGGCGCCTTCCCAGCAGAGCAGCTGCCCACAGCAGAGGTGCCCCTCTGCCTGACCACCTAGAAGGACTCTCCTGCCTGCCTGCCTGCCTGCCGGGACCAGACTGCACTCACGCAGCTGCTCCCTGAGCTGCGCTGGTTCTGGGTATTAGGGAAGCTGTGCTCCTTGTCCTAAGTGCCGAGAGCGTGAAGTTGAGTGCTGCGGGCGCACAGGAGAGGCTGGGGGAGGTGGCATCTGAGCAGGGCCTTGGAGAAAAGGCGGGAATCTTGGTTGGGGTCAGGCAGATTCAAGGAGAGGACTAGTAGGAACAGAAATCCAGAGGCTGGAACCCCGTCCTGGGAATGCCTGGAAGCCCAGAGCGACCAGAATGCTTTGAGAGGAAGGGAGTTACTGGGGCTTGTGTACTCGGCTGCCAGGTGAAGCAGCTCGGGGGGAGCTTAGTGGACCGGGCACGTTGGACGTGTTTGAACAAGAGGGTCCCACACTTGAGTCTGTCATTGTGGCCTCTGGCTGGTGCCCACATCTCTCCTATTTTCATGGCCTCACCCTTGCTACCCACGGCTGGAGCGCCCTTTCAGATATGCTCTGGCCCTCGCCCCTCCTGGAGGACTGCACCCTTGATCCTGTCCTGTTTGCCCTGCAGCCATCAGTCGGCCAGGTGGCCCGCGTGGACGTCAGCAGCAAGGTGGAGGTGGTGTGGGCTGACAACTCAAAGACCATCATCCTGCCCCAGGTAAGGCCCTGCCAAGCCCCAAACCACTTGGCTCGCAACTGTGGTGGCTGGGCCAGTAGCCATGGTCTGTCTCCTGTCCCCGCTCAAGGAACAGGAAGACAGGTTCTCAGATCTTCCTGGCAAAGGGAGTCTTCTTTTGGGTAATAAGGTTTCAGGGAAAGCTTGAGAGGAAGGGCGGCATTTCACACTAAGGCCCGCAGTCTCCCCAGATTGCCAGGTGTGTACAACTTTTCACAAACCTCCCGGATTTGCCTGGATCCCCGCCTCACTATGCTCATAAAGCACAGGTTACTTCACGTAGATGACAGAGCCACTGACATTTCTGGGGAAACTTCCACAGATCAGGAAGCAAAAGGAGAAGATCTGGCCCCAGCACCTGCTGGTGGGTTCTGAGCTGCAGGGCTGTTCTCAGTACCATTTCTTTGCCCCCTTGTCTGAGGCATCTTCACATCCCAGCTCCCCTTCCTGGCGCCACCATGGCGTTGGGGAAGGAAATGGCTCACCTCTCCTCCAGGGATGGGAGCAGCATGTGACACAGGCCAGCTCTCCCACACCTTCCCCTCCTCTGGCAAGTTCCCAGCTCCCAGTACAGCCCCACAGAGGCCTCTGGGAGTGGGTCTGGATTTGCCCCCAACGTCAAGTGCTGACTGAGTGCACACAGTGGCAAGAGAGGCCTGTTGGCTGGTGCTTCTGGTCTTGCTGTAGGGTTGGAGCAGGTGAAGGCACCTCCCGGAGACACAGGTACCGCCTAGAGCAGAGAAACCGCAGAGTCCAGAGCAGGAGGGGGAAGGCTGGGGCCGGCTGCCAGGCCTCGGCGTGCTGGTCCCTGTGAGCTCCGGGGTCGGGTCCCTTCTGAGCGGCCTGTGCGTGTCTGCCTGCAGCACTTGTACAACATCGAGTCTGAGATTGAGGAGTCAGACTACGACTCGGTGGAAGGCAGCACCAGTGGGGCGTCCTCGGACGAGTGGGAGGACGACAGTGACAGCTGGGAGACGGACAATGGGCTGGTGGAGGACGAGCACCCCAAGGTGGAGGAGCCCCCCATCCCAGCCGCTGAGCAGCCAGCGGCCCCCGAGGAGGACAAGGGGCTGGTGATCAGCGAAGAAGCAGCCACAGCCGCTATTCAGGGGGCTGTGGCCATGGCCGCCCCCGTGGCGGGGCTCATGGAGAAGGCTGGCAAGGATGGGCCCCCGAAGAGCTTCCGGGAGTTGAAAGAGGCCATCAAGATCCTAGAGAGCCTCAAGAACATGACCGTGGAGCAGCTGCTGACGGGCTCCCCCACCTCCCCCACGGTGGAGCCTGAGAAACCAACTCGGGAGAAGAAGTTTCTGGATGACATCAAGAAGCTGCAGGAAAACCTCAAGAAGACCCTGGACAACGTGGCCATCGCAGAGGAGGAGAAGATGGAAGCCATGCCAGACACAGAGCGCAGGGAGGACAAAGCCGAGGCACAGTCACCTGTGAAGGCCGAGTGGCCCAGCGAGACCCCGGTGCTCTGCCAGCAATGTGGCGGCAAGCCCGGCGTCACCTTCACCAGCGCCAAGGGCGAGGTCTTCTCGGTGCTGGAGTTTGCGCCCTGTGAGTCACCCCTTCCATGTTTACAGCGCTGGGGGGCAGGTGGCTAGCCCCTCCCAGCCCCGCTGCCGCTCCGGGGTCGGCGTGGGGGACAGCACCTTGCCCTGATGTGGTTACCAGTCCTGGTGCCAGGAGAGGTGGGGGATGCATGCGGGCTTATTCGCCCATCTGGGGAGCGTACCCCGCAGCTGCCCCTCCGGGCCAAGCTGCCCCTAGGCAGCAGCTGCCTTTCCAGGGCCTCGCCCCTGGGGAGTCACCATTCTCTCTGCCCCTCTAGCGAATCACTCTTTTAAGAAAATTGAGTTCCAGCCTGCAGAAGCCAAGAAGTTCTTCAGCACGGTGCGGAAGGAGATGGCGCTGCTGGCTACCTCGCTACCCGATGGCATCATGGTCAAGACTTTTGAGGATAGAATGGCAAGTAGCCTGGCATGGGCTTGGTGTGGGCAGGTGCGGGTGTGGGCCCTGACCTTCAGGTCTGAGTGGCACCTAGAGCCGCCCAACCCCGTACAGGGCAAGAAACAGGCTCAGTCAGGTGAGGGCAAGGGTCGCACATGGGTCTTTCCTTTCCTCCCTGTTTTAAAGTTAGTTTTAAATGTTTAACTATTACCTGAGTTGAGTCTTCTTTTTGAAAAATTAGAACATAGAAAAAGCTGAAGTTGCCTTCGATCAATCCCCACTCCTCCCCCAGCAGTCATGACGTCAGGAGTTTGGTGGGTTCTCCTCGCAGACAGCCTGTTTTTATATTCTCACATTCTCATGCGTCACTGTAACCCTCTTTTATATTATTTGTTTTACATAAATTGCGTCATTGTACACATCACCTGTAATTTGCTTTTTTTTCACTCAGCAGGGTAAATTTTGAGACCTACCCATGTGGATTCATGTTGATCTAGTTCCTTCCTTTTCAGCTGCAGAATAGCACCCTCACACGGCCACGTCACACTCCATTTCCACTCCTGTCTTCGTGGCCTGGGCCTAGGGTTTGAGTCATGCTGAGTTGGCGCTTCCTTGTTTGTACCAGCAATGGGCAAACCCATTCCATCTGCCACTTTATTTATTCAGTGAACCTTTACTGAGCCCCTGCTGTGTGCCAGGCACCATGCAAGACCCTGGATTTGAGTCTGGCCCAGCCCTGGAGGAGGGGGCCACAGGAGGAACTACAAATGGGGGTGGGGGAGCTGTGCAGATGGGCCCACAGTGGCCAGGAGCCACAGGGCAGGGCCGGCAACGTGTACAGAGCTGCTGCTGCTCGAGGTCCTTCATGATACTTTTGGTTTTTCTTGGGTTTTGGTAAAATTCCTTTTGAAAATTCCAACCTGTCTCAGCTCTGCTGTGGGACGAAGGGAATAGTATATTTTGTTCTGTTTTTTTCAAGTGGTGTGGGAACCTGACCCCACATGGTGGCCCCAGGGAGGACGTACATGAGAGGGTTCCATCATTCCATTCGGTGCTGTCGCCGTCTTCCCAGCTTGTCACTCACCCCCA
Source organism: Rhinolophus ferrumequinum (assembly GCF_004115265.2). NCBI lineage: Eukaryota > Metazoa > Chordata > Mammalia > Chiroptera > Rhinolophidae > Rhinolophus > Rhinolophus ferrumequinum. Next base: position 51,079,387 of record NC_046304.1, on the reverse strand, counting down.
GGCACACGGCCCTGGAAGTTGATACCACCCCCCCACCCGACGCACACCGATTTCGGGTGTCTGTGGAGAGTCTCCCTAATGACTTAACGACCTAGGTTTCTTTGGCGGTGCCCCAACATTTTCCCCTGGAGTTCAAATCTTCTTGTTCCTCTAGTTCCCTAAAAGCCAGTGCAGCTTTGTCACCCTGGAATGTTCTTTCGTCTTCTGATCGGTTGTAATTGTTGCTTGCCTTGCTGGGTGGCATCAGGGCAGGAATACAACTTAAAAGGTGATGATTTATGAGGAAGAAGCCTGGTAGGATAAAAACCAGTTTGGAAAATCCCTTTTATGCCAGGAGTCAAAAGATGCCGCATGGGTCTGTACAGAGAGGTTTGCATTTAGCTTCTCTGGCACTGGCCCGGTGTCTGCAGCCCCGGCGTGCCGCTCCTCCTCCCGCGGCGCCCTGGAGAAGCACAAACCTGGCCGCCGCGTGTGGGCGCCCTGCCAACCCCTGCCTTCCCTCCCTCTCCCAGGACCTCTTCTCGGCCCTGATCAAGGGCCCCACTCGCACCCCGTATGAGGACGGCCTCTACCTGTTTGACATCCAGCTCCCTAACATCTACCCAGCCGTGCCCCCCCACTTCTGCTACCTCTCCCAGTGCAGTGGCCGCCTGAACCCCAACCTGTATGACAATGGGAAGGTGTGCGTCAGCCTCCTGGGCACCTGGATTGGCAAGGTGAGTCCTGTGACAGCTCCCAGTCAGGATGGGGAGAGCCTGTCTGGGGCGGGTGTCAGGACAGAGTTGAGGTGCCACGTGTTTGTTTCAGGGGACGGAGAGGTGGACGAGCAAATCCAGCCTTCTCCAGGTGCTCATCTCCATCCAAGGTACAGTGGGTGGGGCTGCTAGGGGACACAGCGACTCTGGCCGTTGTGTCCCCTCCGCTGCCTGTCGGTCTGGTGCCGCCCTGGGGGTTCGCGGTTAGGCCAGCCCTGATGGCTGCCCCCACAGGTCTGATCCTGGTGAACGAGCCGTACTACAACGAGGCCGGCTTCGACAGTGACCGGGGCCTGCAGGAGGGTTACGAGAACAGCCGCTGCTACAACGAGATGGCCCTCATCCGCGTGGTGCAGTCCATGGCCCAGCTGGTGCGGCGGCCGCCCGAGGTCTTCGAGCAGGAGATCCGGCAGCACTTCAGCACCGGTGGCTGGCGCCTGGTGAGGCGCATCGAGTCCTGGCTGGAGACCCACGCCCTGCTGCAGCGGGCCCCGGTGCTGCCCAACGGGGTCTTCAAGGACAGCAGCCCCACAGGGCTGCCTGCTGCGGCCGAGCTCTCGGACTGCGGCCGAGAAGACGCTGAGGACGGCGGGCCGGGCCCTGGAGAGGCCTCCCAGGGCTCGGACTCAGAGGGCGGCACGCAGTGCCTGGCCTCCGCCGGCAGACACCACACAGACCAGACTGCGGAGGCAGCGCCCGACGCCTCGGTGCCGCCCAGTGTCAAACCAAAGAAGCGGAGGAAGAGCTACCGGAGCTTCCTGCCCGAGAAGAGTGGCTACCCCGACATCGGCTTTCCCCTCTTCCCGCTTTCTAAGGGTTTCATCAAGAGCATCCGGGGCGTCCTGATGCAGTTCCAGGCCGCTCTGACAGAGGCAGGCATGCCGGAGCCCGCAGATGACAAGTAGCCGCCAGCCCTCAAGGAAGGAGGAGCTCGGTGGGAGAGGCCAGCTGCTGCCTGCTCACCCCCGCCCTTGGAACCTCCCTCATCCCGTTTCTCCTCTGTCCCCCATGCAAGCCCCCCTCTGCCCTCTTCTTCCCAAGGTGACTGATACTGATGTGCAAGAAGTTTCTTGAGATGCTGCCATTTCTATTCCGAAGCAATCTTTCAACAGGAGGGTCCCCTGTGGCAAAGCAAATCTGGACCCTATTTTCTCCTTGTCGCCCCAGGCTGAATGTCCCGGTACTTTCCCCCTTGCCGTCTCTATCTCGGGTCAGAGGTGACAGGGGCCCCTGGGGCCCAAGTGTTGTGCGGAGCCGCAGCGGGACGAATGGACGTGCCTTGCATGAAGTGTGGGTTGCTCCAGCCGTTCTCCTGGTCCCTTTCGTCCTCTTCAGTTCCATGGTAGCTCCCCCGTGTCCCAGGCCACCACCACTAGATCCCCTCCTCCCTAGCATCAACACTGTCCCTTGGGAGTTACAGCCGCTGTCACTGGCTCCGGGCTCTATTCTGGCCCATTACAGGATAGCCCTCAGGCCTGTTGAACTGGCTGTCTAAGAGAGGCTGGGACCAGGCTGGGTTCAGGGTGACACCCAGGAGGGGTGGTGGCCCTCACTCGCTAACATGAAGTGAGGACCAGGGAGGGAGCAGCTGGGAAAGCAGCAGCTGTAGGTGCCTTGCTCTTCCTGTCCCACGTGACTGCGGGTCCGAAGCTCAGGCTTCACGGGCTTGCCTGCTTGAACTGAAGCCAGTGTCTGCTCCCTGTTCCGTCTCCCAGCCCAGGACCCCAGGACCCCGGGAGGTGGGAGCAGCAGCACAGCCGAGGCCTGGGCAGGTGCTGAGGCCTCTCCCATGGACTTGCCCCTCCCACTATGAAATGCTAACGCTGGGAGGTGGTGTGTCGCTCACTGAACATGCGGAGCCGGCCCCCTCTCCGTGAGAACGAGGCCTGCTGTCAGCCCTTAGCTTACAGACTGCAGGCGCCAGCAGGAGAGGCGGCTGCACGCCCGGGTCCTCCTCCCTCGCAGAGACAGGCCCAGAGGTTTACAAGTTTTCTAAGCTTTTGATAATGTGAAGCTCGAGGTTCAGAGGATGCTGATGAGCCCATTGCAGCTATGTACTTTTGGGTGTACGTATTGTAATATTTAAGGGTGAAAACAAAGATATTAACTCTTATTAGAAAAACAAGCAAAGAAGCCAAAGCATGACGCGTCTTGTCCGCCTTAAGCTGGCTCCACACCTGTGCTGTGCCATATCCACCCAGCGGGCAGCAGCCGCGGGGCAGGACGGAGCCGGACCACAGGCCGCGCGCAGCCCCTGGAGCCCAGAGTCGGTACCTTGTTTGATTAACATCCAGTGACGTGGGGCTGTGCTTCCCAGTGCGTTGTTCATGTGGAGATGTGAATGCCCACTGCTTAAGATACCTGTATAAAGTGCTGTGTGATTAAACTTTTTTTTTTACTTGCATTTTTTTGTTTGGCTCATTACAATGTACAACAAAGACAAGGTGGCACCATTAAACCTGCCTCTGCCATTCATCTGGGCTCTGTCGCCTTTCTTCCCCACTGGGGCACCTCACACACCCCTCCCCAGGGGAGGAAACACCCCCGTTGCCAGGGAAGGCTGTGTATGCAGCACCTCGCCCTGCGCCTCCATGCCTTCGTTGTTTCCAGTCACGAGACTCCCACGGGCCCAGAAGTTTGCTGGCTCAGGGCTCCTGCCTTTGGGCAGAGCTGTGTTTGTACTTCAAGAGCCGGTTTTTAGCAACGTCGGCCACCTTCCAGATGCTGGGGGAGCTGACATCGAAGCACCTGGCCTGGGCTTCGAGCCAAAATGGTTGCCCAGTCTAGGAGATTGGCCTCTGCCCTCCCTGCTGCTTCCTTTTAACTCCTGCACAACACTCCTCACCAGGACGGGGTGGGGTAGGGCAGAGGCGGCCAGGGGAGGCTGGCATAGCCCTGGATTCATTCCTCAGTGGAGAGATGACAGACTCTAAAACTGAAACAGCTGCTTGCCATGTTTGCTCCTTCCCTATTTCCTCAGTGCCCCTTTGCCCTGAGACAAGCTGGCTGTGGGACCCTAGGTAAGACACACTCGCTCTGAGCCTGGCTTCCCATGTGTGAGGTGAGGCAGTTGGTTGAAATCCCTGGCTTCTTCCAGGCCAAAGAGGGTAGTATCTTTGGGGCAGGGCCCTACCCCTTGCAAAAGAAGCCTAGACCAAAGCGACTGTGCCCAGCACCAAAACGACTATGCCCAGCACCAAACGGTGCCCAATCTAAAAGGCACTCAGGTACCGTTAACGTACAATAGTAGAGCACTGGCAGGAGTGAGACCACACTACCCAACCGCTAGAATAAGACCAGTAGGCTGGGAATGTCACTTTATTTGGACTTCATTCATGGATTGGGGCTTCCAGAACAAAGGCGTGGCTTCCACAGACGGTGGGGCCCCACCAGCTGGGCTCCTGGCCCAGGGCTCCATTCTCTGCCTTTGGTGGGCGGAGCCTGTCCTTCCAAAGCACAGTCTCTACCCACCCTTCTCCAGGAGTCCTCCCCACATGAGCTGGGAGGGGCCCTCCAGTCCTGAGGGAAGGAGTGAGGGTCCTGGGCTCAGACTGAGTAGATAGACTAAGGCACAGCAAGGCCCACAGAGTGGTCACAAGTGCTCTTCTGGAAGTGGCATCTGCTGAGGCTTCTGGCTCGGCAGGGGCTGTGGCTCCGGAGACGGTGATGACTCCACGTGGCCACCAACCATCCAGAAGTAGTTTGGGTGCACCTGACCCTGCACAGTTTCGCTGGCCATCAGCTCCCCGTCCACAGCAAACATACCCTTCCCATCCCTGGGCTCCAGGCGGAAGGCCACCACGGGCACATATACCAAGTAGGGACAGTTGCACTCCATGTGCCTGCCCTTCTCCATAGCCAGGAAGAGGCGCAGCAGCATGGCCCGAGACACGCCTGCGCGCACGTAGAACAGGTGCATAGCGCCGGCCTCTCTGTGGCCCATGGGCGCCGCAAACATCTCGCTGCCCAGGTGTGAGTGTAGCAGTGCCAGCACCAGCACAAAGTCCTGCTCCGGCACCACAGTCCAGTGAGAAGGCACCGGCTCCTCCAGGGGCACCAGGTGGGTGTCCACAGGGCCTTGCAGGTCCTGCCGGTCCAGAGCCCGGGCAGTGGGCATCTTGGAGACCACCTGTCCGACGGGGAGGTAGGCCAGCCGGCCCTGGTAGGTGCGCAGGGCCGCCAGGCGCAGGATGGTGCCCAGAGTGAACCGCATCTCCCCCAGGCGCCGGAACTTCTCACTCTCGATATCCACGTCAGCAATGAAGCCCCAGGCCAGGCTGAGCACAGAGAAGACCCGCAGCCCCGAGGCCATCTGCAGTGACAGCAGGTTCATGGGAGCCAGCCGCCGGCCGCACAGCAGCCGCGTGCAATTGGTCAGGAGGTCTTCATTCGTCACCTGCTCGTAGCTGCAGGGGAAAAAGCCCTCATGCATCCTCCCCTTCCTCCTCCTGGGGAGTGGGGACAGCCAAGGGGACACTAGGCTCCTAAGGAGTTGGCAGGAACCAACGATGGAGCAGGTAGAGGCAGCCAACTGGCATCACCAGGAGAGGGCCCCAGAACTAAGGGTGGAAGCTCCAGAAAAGGAATGGAAGTCCCTTCTTTTGGAGGGAACTTCCAAATGGGAATTTATAAAAGAACTTGACAGTGGGGCGTCACTAAGGGAAAACTGAGGCCTACTCTGGCCCTGAGCTCTCACCCGGCATAATGGTTCAAAGAAGCTGCCAGTGCATTGCCAGAGCCAGCTGGAAGGCTACACAGAGGCTTTCGGATGGCGGTCTCCCAATCAGGCCGCTCCATGAGCCCATTCACCACCTGTTGGAGCAAGGAGGCTCAGCCGGGGAACAGCCCGCCCCGACCACCCACACTCAGCTTCCAGGTGCAGGCCTCTCACCTCATGCATCACCCCATCTCCAGACATGACCACCAGTGCATCCCAGCGGCCCAGCTCCTCGGCCTGCACCAGCTCCCGGGCGTGGTTCCGCCGCTCTGTGGGGGACACAGAGGATTATGGGGTGGGGGCGGGTTATGGATGCTCCCCGCACCCCACTGGGGAGGCACTCACCAGTGAGCATGAGTGTGAAGGAGACATCGGCCTGGGCCAGGAGGGGCTGTACATAGCTTCGGAAGAGTTTCAGGGCCTTGCCCTTGCCCCCGCGCGGGTTGAGCAGCACCAGTACTCGGCAGGGCCGTGGGAGCAGGCTCTGGAGGCCACCGGCTGCAAAAACAAACCCGAAAAGGCCATGTCCCCAACAGGCCACTAGGAGGCTGAGAGTTACAACAGGGGTACTGGGTGGAAACGTGGTTCCTGAAATGTCCGGGTAATTGATGCAACAGACACAGGCCAGCAGCCCCCGCCTCCAGCAGGGAGCTCCAGGGGGAGCAGGGCGTCCCTGACAACCCTGTCCTTGGCTTTGGCCTGGCCAGCTTCTGGCCTGGTCCAGGGCAGTGTTTCTCTGAAGTGTCCCCAGCTCCTCTCTTTTGTCCAGCTGACTGTGGCGAGGGAGAGAAGGGATTCCCCATAGCCCTTCCCGGCAGGACCCACAAACCTGGATCCATAAGTTCGACCCCGAGGGTCCCCAGCTCTGTCGGGGCGCTGCCCTCGGCGGTGGCTCCTGCCTTCAGCTCCTTATCGGTGCTACCCAGGCAGGCGTCGCGGTGCCGACTGTGGGGCTCGCCCTCCCTGCCCGGATCTTGGGCTTTGGGGGCATCCGCGTCATTCCCTTCAGCTGCCGGATCTGAGGGAGTGGAGACAGCGCTGGCGGAATCCGGGGCAGCCCCCTGAGGTGAGGGACGCCCAGCCATATCCACGGACCACGCGCCAGGAGCAGCGCGCTCCGGCATCGCCGGAAGCCCCGCGGGCTGGGGACCTAGTTTTTCCAGAGGTCCAGAGAGACCGGGTCCGGTGCCGCCAAGGGCGCTCCTGTCCTGGAATTGAATCCCCACCCTCAGAAACGAAGGGTCTCTTCCTCCAGGCTTTCCTCGCTGGGGCCTCGGGTTCCAGCCCGATGGATGAGTCAGAATCCTGTGGCACCCTCCGTCGGACCAGCCCCGCACCCCCCCGGGAGCTGCCACAGGGAAGGCAATCTAGTTGAGTAAAAATCCCAAAACTTGAGCGGACATCGCAGGGCACGAAGTTCTGGACAAGCGATCCCTACATCGAGCCAGCCCAGTCGCCGGTTCCCCTACTACCAACTCCAGAGCCCCCGGGATAGCCACGCGCGCCTCCAATGGCCCGGCTCTGCCGGGATGAGCGCCGCGCTCGTGGGAGCAGCGCCAGGGTCGCGAGAGGGTTGAGCCCGAGTCCGGCCGCCAGCCGCTGCCTCCTTTAGCCGAGCGCCAAGTGGGCGCGGAGGCTACGAGATGCGTGGCCCAGTTCTCCGGACTGCCCAGGAGCCACGAGCCTCAAGGGGGCAGGGCGGGCGGCCGGCCCCACCCAGTCGGTCCGGTTTGCTGTGGAGGCGCCACCTCCGTTTCCTACAGTGGCCTATGGCGGAACGCAGCTCGTCCTGGGCTCAGCCCGGTGTCTAAGCGATAACTGGGGCGCAGGACAAACGCCGACTCCACCGCTTCGCTACCTCGGTCCTTAAACTTTTCGCTCAACTTGGCCGCCCTTCGCCGCCGTGCGCGGAGGGCGCTGAGCCTCTGCTCCGGGTCTGGCCACGCCCCGCGCTCCGCGCGCCCGCGAGGGTGGAACGGGCGCCAGGCGTGGCCCGGGCCCGCCCGGCCCCAGTCTCACCGCGCAACCTCTGGCACGGTCTGCGCCCGCGACTCGGCCACGCGCAGGCCCTTGACTGGGTCCCGGGGCGCGACCACGCGCTCCCGACGCTCGGAGTAGGCGACCGGCGAGAAGGTGGCGCCGGAGCCCAGGCTGGGGAGAAGCGGAGGAAGCTGGCGAGGCGCGGAGCCCCGGGTACGGCCACGAGCCATGCACGGTGAACGCAGCGTCCCGGGCGCGTGAAGATGAACGCGCAGCGCAGGGCCCGCACGAACTCACCCCGGCGCCCAAAGTCTGAGCGGTCCGGGACGGGGTGTCGGGCGCGCGCGGCTCCGTGCTCCCGGCACGTTCATAGCTGCCCCTGGACGCCGTGACCTCCCGCACCCGGGTCTTCCCGAAGAACTGCTCGCGCTGCCGCTGCGGGCATGCAGCACCCCCTTCACGCGCCGTCCTCCAGCCCATCCGGAATTCGAAGCCCAGACCCCCGCATCTGCTGGGGCGTCTCTCCTGCCACCCCCGTTCTCCACCAGAAGGTTATTTTTAGCCTTCTGACTCCGCAGCAGTCACCGAGCCCGACGCAGCAGAGCGTGTCTTCCCCAGGAGAGCAGGAGACCGGCCAGGGGCTGCTGTCCGGAAGAGGGGGCATTTTCAAGAACCTCAAAAGTTGGGTCCGTTCCCCAGAGGACACCATCGAGGCTCATGTGGGTCCGCGAAGCCGCCCCTTCAGCGGGCGATCAGGCCCACGCCCCTCACCCACCCGACAGGAGCCTGGCGGTGTAAACAAGCCTGGGGGTACCCATCGGGATTGGAGAGCCAAGGATGGGGGCGTGTCCCCCGCCGAGCCCACTGGCTCTACCAAAGGATGCAGAAGTGCCCTGAGTTTTCACTTCAACAGGGACGCGTGTGTCAGTGTGTGTGATATACATATCACGGGCGATGTCCGCAGCCAACGAGAGCTAAATCCCTGGGGGGCTGTGTGCGGAGACCCGAAGGAGGAAGTTGCCCAGGCCGGCTTGGTGACCTGACACCAGGTAGGGCCAGTTAGAAAAAAACAAACCCCTGTAGGGGATTGAGATGGTCCAGGCCCAAAACTGCAGAGAGCTCACGCGCCCCCACCTTCCCGCACCTGACCCCCACACACCTCTCCTCATCGCCCCTTGAAGTCGAGAAGAGGCGGGTCCGTGCGGCGCCCGTGACTCGGGCACGTCTCTGCGGCCTGGTTTCCCAACACCTGCGGGGCGGGGCCCGAGGGTCCCAGGGTAGGGGGAGGCGCAGGCTGGGATGCGCGGGTCCCAGGGCTGGCAGCTTCGCGCGCGTCGCAGCGGTGCGCGCCTCCGCCCAGCGCGGCCCCGGGACAGCCGGGACTGGGTCCTGAGCGTCCCGTGCGCATTCCGGGAAGGTGACTCAGCGACGCGCTCACGGATGGAGAAACTCCGCGAAACTAAGAACCAGGGGAGGGAGCTGGGGCGTCATCACCCTCTAGGAGCCCCGCGGCGCGCGTCCGCCCAGGTTTGGTTTAGAATTTCCGGGCCCCCCACCCCTAAGAATTAGCTCCGGGAGGGTAGGGCATCGCTGCAGCCTCAGTGCCGCGATCAAGTGACGCGGAGTCGGGAGCAGCGGCGGGAGGAGGGGGCTGGCTCCGCGCCCCAGCCAGGGGCCAGATCCCGCCATCTTCTCAGAGACCTCCGCTCCAGCAGGGGTCAGAATCTGGGCTTTGGCGCCTAGAGGACGCGGCGGGACGCGGGGTGGTGCTCCCTGAGATCTCAACCTTGGAGAGAGGTGGCTGCGAAGACCGCTGGGACATCCTCCCCCTTCTCCCCTGCTCGGGAGGGCACTTCCATTAGCCTGAAAAGACGCCGCCTTAAACCTTGGAGTCTGATGGGAAACTGAGGCACAGGGAAAGGAAGACCTGGCTGTGCCTGAGTCCGCGGTGAGAAAGCCCGCCTGCCACAGGGTCCCTGTCTTCCTCCCTGCACCCCAGGCTGGAGCCCTTGCAGTCGTGGGGTCGGGCGGGGGCGGGATTGACTAGAAACCCAGTGAGCCGGGGGAGGCAGGTCAGCCTTCTGGATTCTTTATCCGGCCTGGAGGGCCCAGTGGGAGGGAGATGAAGGGCAAAGCCCTCTGGCCCTGGTTCTAATCCGCACAATGGCTCCTCTGTCCTCCCTGCCTCCTCTCCCACTGCCCCCCTCACCTCTGTTCTCAGCTCTGCCCCGCTCATTCTTGTCATTTACCTTCCCCCACCCGGGCTGCCGCTCTCCAGCCCCTCTTTAAAGAACTGTCTCATCTCTGGAAACTTACCCATCAGCATCCCTGGCCCAAGAGGGAGGATTGGGCAAGAGCAAGATGCTTTTCTTCCTCTTTTGTCAATGGAGGGGGGGGGGACAGAAACTGAGAGGTGAAGGGTCTTGTCCAAGCTGCCAAACCAGTTCCCAGCAGAGCTGAGAGGCCAACTCAGGAGGCCTGACCCCCTGCCTGGGACTGATGTTTGAGTATCTGTTGGCCCTTGCTTGTCACAGAACTGCCTCCAGGACCCCAGCTGCTTAGTCTCCCCCAGAAAGAGGAAGCATCTTCAAAGCCCTCTACAGGCTTCACACACACACCCCCACCCCCCCACCTCCCCCACCCCCGTCCTGACTAAGCAACTAGCCACTGTGCCCAGCAAGGCCCACCATGGGCCTGACACCAGGTTTGATCTGACCTGATTGCCAACCCAGAGCTTGGCTTGCAGGTTATACCGGTCTCACAGGTGAAAGAGACTGCCTTTCCACCCCCCCAACCACCCCCCATTCCTCCTTGTGGGCAGCCTCCCCCGGGAGGCACACCTGAGAACCCCCTTTTTTTTCTTCTTCAGATAAAGAAAGCAGGCATTCACCAGACCTGGCCCCAGCTCTCTGGAAACTTGGAGCCAAGGCTGCCAGATGGCAAATGACTAAATGCCAGTCGGCTTTTATTAGGAGAGGATTCCTATCACCTCTCCCTTCCCTGAAGCTACCTTCCCTGGGAGGTTTCTGTTCCCAAGTGGAATTGCAGGGCCTCAAGGTCTCCCCTGACCTCCAGTCCTTTGCCTGGGAGGCTGCAAGGGCAGGGGAAGGGAGGCGTCCAGCTCTGTCAACTCTCTAAGATGCGTGCTAGCCCAGATGTGGCTTTCCATTCAGAGAGTTCCCTAGAGCTGGTGACCTTGCCAGGCTGGGGGTGGTGGGGTATGCCACATGTGGGGATCCAGGAGAGCAGGCTGGTCACACAGGATTCTTGGCTGCTTAGAGTTTCAGCTCCTCTGGGTGTGTGGTGGGGTGAGTTTAGCTCTACCCTTCGGGTAGGCTCCTTGTCTTTGTGGGTGTCCTTGCTGAGGCTGGGGACCCAAGTCTCTTGTGGGCCCGTGGGCTCTACCGCCCACACTGCCTCACCTGTGGACTGGCGGCTCCTGGCTACTGGTCAGGATAATTAGCTTCCAGAGCCCCCTCAATGTGAAAGGGCCACCACACTCCCGCATTTCAGCTGCCTGCCCAGCATCTGAAGGCATTTGTTTCCTGGGTGATTTAACAGGTATTTATGGTCTCACAGATGAAGGTGTTGGCAGGGTCGGTTCCTTCTCAGGTTGTGAGGAGAATCTGCTCCGTGCCTCTCCCCCAGCTCCTGGCATTGGCTGGCAAACCTTGGTGTTCCTTGACTTGTAAAAGCAAAGCATCGCCAAATCTCTGCCTTCATCTTCACGGGGCCTTCTCCCTGGGAAAGATTTAGCTGAGATGTGTTCTTTCAGGGTCTGCATTATCTGCATTATCGCCTGTGGGCACGATCTTTTTCAAATGCAAAGTGCTGTGGGAGGGAAAACCAATAAGTTCTCAGGGCTCTAGTGTGAATTAATGTCCCATTTTAGTCAAAAAATAGTACTAGGTGTTTTGAAAGATGGAAATAGTACGTGCGGGGGTTGTTGGAGGAAAGGGGAGTCTGGAAGCTGGACCCCCCCCCCCACCCCCAGTGTGGTCATGGTGCCATCTTTGGGAGGAGCAGTGTATTCTGTGCTGGCCCAGGTTTGCGCATTGCTCTGGCTCCCTCCACTTTGAGATCTTACCACGCACCTTGGCTTAGGGCATCTTTGACTTCCTGAGCAGATAGGTTTGCTCCACGGTCCCTGGAAGAACAAAACTGAGTTTTGTGTTGGTGTACCAGATTCCTACTGTTGCAGAAATTTATGATCTTACAGTTCTGAAAGTCAAGTTTAAAATGGATTGGCAGAGCTGTATTCCCTCGCCTGTTCTAGCTTTTGGAGGCTACCTGCATTCCTTGGCTCAGGACCCTTTCCTTCACCTCCAAAGCTGGTAGCGTAGCATCTTCAAATCTCTGTCTGATTTTTGCTTCTGTTGTCACATCGTGTCTAACTCTGACCTTCCGGCCTCCCTCTCTAGGGACCCTGTGATTCCATTGGGCCCAAACAGATAACCCAGGATAATCTCCCCATCTCAAGAGCCTCAAGTTAATCTCAGCTGCAAAGTCCCTTTTGCCATATAAGGTAACATAGTCACAGGTTCCAGGATTGTGACATGGATATCTTTGGGGGGGCGTTGTTCTCCCAACCACAGATGGGTAGAGAGATAGTCTGGGAACTATGTCCTTTCTTGACTACAGAACCTTCTTTCTAAATTCCCCACTTCCCTGGCACTACCAAGTGAACACAAACCAGGAACTTGCTGTCCCCTGAATAAGCATTTGTCGTGTGGGACCTGAAAACACTCTTGCTCAGATTGACATGTGATTCTATAAATTTCGTGGTCTTTGGCTCATCTGGCAGAGGCCCCTACAAAGAAAACTGGTTTTCATTGTTTAAAATTATCCAAGAGGGAGACATTGGCATCTTTGCTAAAGTAATTACAGGATTGCAAAGCCCCACTAGTCACCTGAGGAAGGGGTGGGGAGCAGGCCAGCCCATCCATTTTGGCCTGGCAGGATTTCCCACTCGCCTTTGCAGGAAGGGCTTACCACAGGGCACGGTCCCCTGGGGAGCAAACTGAAGTATGTGGCCCCGCTCAGATCCTGTCACGTGACCTGACAGTTAGCTGCTTCTATTTCTCTGTGGTGAGGCTGGCCCAGGCCAGCCACATGGAGCACCGTGGCTAGGAACATTCCACAGGCTCCCGCTGACATCAGCTCCAATTTCGGTGCAAAGCAGTCTCCGGCCTGGTCTCCAAACCCAACCCCACATCCTGGATCCTTGTGAGGGGAGAAAGAGTCTCTTTCTGAGGCTGCAGCCAGCCTCCTCCCCCACCCAACTGTGCTTTATTCTCACCTGCTCATTTATGCTAGTTCAGAACCCGAGCAACTGGTAAAAGTCCCCATCCAAGGGAAGACAGGCCCTAGCCACAAACGCCCTTGGGCGATTCCTAAAAGGAAAAATGGATTCAGAAAGAGGGACCTGGCAGCTCTGCCGCAGGGGAGTGGGAAAGCAGAGCTGCTTTTGTCTTTTCACACCGAAGGGATGGGTGTGTGCACCGTTTTCCGGGGGCTTTTTTTGTGCAGTGTTTTCCACTTTCACATCTCTGTAAAGCTAAGATGTGTCCTTGGGTTGTTCCCAAAGCAAACAGTGGACTGGACACAGCCGCCAGCCAGGCAGTGCATTTGCACTAATGGTCTGGGGCTGTTTGCTCCCACCAGGGTGGACGCCCCTCTGGGCCAAGGGGAGGTGAAGTCCTTCCTCACCCCAACCCCCCCAGGTACACTCTGTCTCTGGGAACGCCACTCCAGGAGCCCTACCGGCCCCTGGTGGCTGCCCGGGGATGCGTCCCGCTTGTCTTTTACCCAAATCGTGCAGCCACGCAGGCTTCTAACATAGAAGACAATTTGAGATGGAGGAGGATGGCAGGATGGAAGAGGGCCATGGCACCATACTTCGCCAAGCACCAAAAAGACCCAGAGCCTGGAGAGGGGCTTGCCTACCCCTCACGCTCATTATCCACATCCCGAAAATAGAGACCGCCTTCCCTGGAGGCTCGCCTCCTCCTGAAGGGCAAACCCTCCAATTCTTTCCAGACACAGCCCTGGTAATTTAAGTAATGATTGTACAGGATGGGCTGGACAGCTGGGGCCGAGGAAGTGAGTTGGGTCAAGGGATACTGCACCCTAATTCCACACGCGTGCCCTGGAGCCTTTGTTGGAGCAAAGGGAGTGACCCTGTTAATCCTACGAGAGAGCCCTTTCCAACAGCAGAGCTCCTCATTCTCTTAGCTCACTGCCCCAGGGCCCTGATCATGGTGACATGGCTAGCTTCTTGAGAATGAGTGAAGATGTCATTTCTCCTTCAAGGCACCAGCATTTGATCCTAGCAGCCTTCTCTGAAACTTGCATTTCAAAATGGAATGGGGAGCCAAGAGATTACCTGTCAAAGCTTCTGGACTAATTTGTTAGTGCAATTATTTTTAAAAAACAAACAAACAAAATGGAATGGGACTGGAGAGTGCCCCTGAGCAGTGAGGAGCTTTTAGGTGTTGGCTGGAGAACATTTTTTATCTCCTTCCTGCAGCTGCAGTCAGCATGCCTCTGCACACAGAAATCCTCGAGAAACGCTTGTGGTCTGGCCTCCGGCATCCCTGGCAGATGCAGTCCGGTGACCAGGGGAGGGAGCCAAATCTGGGTGCCAGGTGGCCACTGCAGCCACACACCGAACTCAGGAAGGACACAGTCCCAAACTCTACCTCCTGCTGGCTCCGCACAGCAGGCTGATGGGTCCCTGGAGGGAAGGACAGATGGCTCCCGGTGCAGTGTTAAAACAGCACATCAGTCTTCTGACTCGACATGGCCTGGAAAAATCCATAGCTTCAGAAGTTGGCATTTGCAAACAAGCGCAAAGATCCTACCATTTCAGGCTGAGTTCCACTTGCCAGGTGACAAGTTTCTGTGACTACTTGTTTCTCAGATTGAGATCTTTGAGCATGTAAGGAAGGGAGACAATAACTGCAAGATAGAACATGAATAGGATGGAGTCAGATCTGCTGCCTTCATCTCTTGGCAGGCATGTGCATTTCCGAAGGGGAAGAGGCATGTTGACTCCCATTTGCAGCCTTTAGCCAAGCGGGAGCCTCCCTGGCTGGGGAGGGGCTGAGTGGCAGCAGGAGCCATAACAAAGCCCAGGACCCCGAGGCCCGTGTGAGGTCTCAGGCACTGAAATGCTGAGGACCCTGGAGCCCGATTCTAATTTTAAACCAAGACCTGCATGTTGTGAGTACTCCACAAAAACTAGCAGGTCAACCATGAAAATCTGGTCCTAATAGACGTGGAAAACAAAGCTAGGATCACCCACCAGCCCTTGAGAAAAACGACTTAAAAAAAACGAGAGACTCAAGGTTCCTCAAAAAGTTAAACACGAGTTACCATATGGCCCAGCAATTCTACTCCTAGGAATAGACCTGAGAGAACTGAAAACATACATCCATGCAAAAACTCATATGTGAATGTTCATAGCTGCTCTATTCACAGTAACCAAAAGGTGGAAACAACCCCGAGGTCCATCAACAGATGAATGGATAAACAAAATGTGGTCTCTCCATGTCACGGAATAGTACTTGGCCGTGACAAGGGATGAAATGCTGATACATGCTCTAGAGGGGATGAACCTTGAGAATCTCATGTGAAAAGAAGCGAGACGCAAGGGCCACATAGCACATAATAGCATTGATACGAACTGCCCAAACGTAGGAACAGAAAGCAGCTTGGCGGTTGCCAGGGCCTGGGAGCGGGGGACATGTGGAGTGACTTCCTAATGGACATGGGTTTTATTTTAGGGTGAGGACAATGTTTTGGAACTAGACAGAGGTGGTGATTGCACCACACTGAATGTCCTAAGTGCCACTGAATTGTTCACTTTATATTATGGGCATTTCACAGCGATTTTTTTGTTTTGTAAATAAGGGACTTAAAGGAACCAGCATTGTCCCTTTCAAGGTCATCATTTTGTGATGCAGAAAATGTCCGTTTCTAAGGCTGCCATTGAAATTCTTATTTGGATGGTGTTCAAGAAAAAAAATTCTTCAAGACACTTCTTAAAGAATGGTAAGGCAGACTTTATTCAGAACCATCGTGATAGGTGCAGTGTTGGGGGCGGGGGCAGGGCAGAGATTAGGTTCAACTCTAAATATATGGAAAAGAGGGAATGTACAGCCACGGAGCAGGGTGGAGGTTAGTGGATGGAAAATTACTACGAGGAAACATCAGGGGTCGGGGGATTCTGGCTAAACTGACCTAGCTGGTCTTGCCGAAGGCAGGCCAGAGTGAGCCTTCATCACTGGGGATGGTGAAGGAGGAGGAACCTGAGCAGGTGGTGAAGGAGATCAGACATGGAGGATAGGGGATTCTGGCTGAACTGATTTAGCAGGATTCTAGCTAGAACTGGGCTCCACAAGGAAGGACATGGAAGCCCAGGGTTTGAGACCTAATGGAAAAGAGAGCTCAGACAAGCCTGATTAGATCAAGGAGATAATCTTTGTCAATGGGAAAGGGTGGTGGTCCCACTGTCTGCAGTCAGTTTCCCCTTGGCACTCAAGGGTTTGCAGTCCTGTATTTTAGCCTCAGGCAACTTCACAGGGGTATCTTGCCTCTCCTTACAAGGCTGAGGGGTTTCAGGCAGTACTTGGGTAGTATTATTTGGAGGGACTCACCTTGTCTGAAAAGTAGTGTCACTTATATAAGCCCTAGGTACCAATGCTTGGTGGTCAGTGATATTTTCTGTATTCCCCCCATAGTCATGCAATATGTGTGGGGTTTTAATTGAAGTACAAATACATACAGAAAAGCACACAGATCATAAACTGTGAATTTATGAACCAATACACCTGTATCCAAAAAAACCAATGACACATCCTAGAAACTCCTGGTACCCCCTTCCAGCCACTGCCCCTTGTACCCCCATCCAAGGATAACCACTCATGCAGTGTATTTTTATATTTGGGCAAAAATACTTGACATTTATTCAAAGTAAAAATACATTAGAGATGGAATTTTCATTTTTTAATCTGGCCTTTTTTTATTTGCAAAGCCTGCTGCAATGGCTCAGACATAGTAAGTGCTAAGAGGACTCTAAGTGTGTTTGGCCTCAGGACATCCTAAAGGAAAGCAGTTCTCTCAGAAGAGGCAACAAGAAAATAGCCACAGGCAGCCGGATCACTTACGGGGTCATTTAGCACTGTGACTCCCAAACCAGAAAGCATATTGGAACCCCCTGGGACCTCCAACACTACAATCGCCTGAGCCTCATGCCCAGAGACTGTGATTTAATTGGTCTGAAGTGTGGCCTGGGCTTCAGAATTTTTTAACAATCCCTAGTGATTCTCATGAGTGGACAAATTTGGGAACCACTGACAGCATAAAAGGAGGATCTGAAGCCTGTTTTCCAAGAGGGTGGGCAAACTCAAAGGACTCGAAGCGATTTCTGTGAATGCCACAGAAAACTTCTAAACGGGCATCATGAATTGTCATGGTCCCATGACTCTTTCATGTCTGGAAATGAATCAGGCATAGTGAAGAAATGACGCATCCTATTAACAGTCTCTTCCCACATCCTCCCAGACACCAGTGTGGGAATGTGGGAATGGGGACAAACAGCTGGCTGCCACCCAGGCTCCAGGAAAGTGGGGGTCTTTCTCCAGTTATTACGCTCATACCCACTAGGTGGTGTTGAAACAGACACTCTCAGGACATCAGCTCAATTAACTCCTATTTCTCTGTTGACTGGTAATACAATTTTGGAAATGTTCTTTCTTAATATCTAATTGGTATTTAATGGCCAGGGGATTCTAATTTCCCTTGTGTAAAAGGAAGACAAAGTTACCTTCCCACTGTGAGGACTTAGAGACATGGTGGCTAGCCTCCAATGGTTAGCCTTGAATTTTCCTGCTCCCTCCACACTGTGTTTTCCAATATCGGTCAGATTTCTAAGAACCTGACCATGTGACCATGTTTCTATGGTGGTTGTTTCAGACTAGCAGTTTAAAATTTGTGGAGGAAAGGAAGAGGCGTGACAGGAAGAGGAGAATAGAAAGGAGGAAGAAATGGGCAGGGAGGGAAGGGAAAGAATACTCTTATATCGAGGTGACCTGGCTTATGAGTTGGTGTTATGCGGAAGCTGGAACTTGGGCTTCTAATACCCCACATGTTGGAACCCTTCCTGGACAATCACTAGAAAGACAATTTTTCATCCAAGAAAGGAGCATATGTTTCTGAAAGCACTGGGCTCCCTAGGGAAGCATTCCAATTATCTGTTCCTGCATAATAAATTACCCTAACACTTAGTGGCTTGAAGTGGTAATTTATTAGGTCCTTTGTGGGTTGGCTGGACGCAGCTGGGCGGTTCTCACTGGGGGGCGGTCGTGTGGTTGCAGTGTCAATGAGCTGAACACCTGAGATGGGTCCCTCATGTAGTGACAGTTGAGGCAAGCTGTCAGCTAGTTCAGCTGGGACTGTCAGAGCACCTGTGTATGCCGTCGCCATGTGGCATGGCACTATGGATTCCAAGAGGGAATGTCCCGTGAGCAGTCATTCCAAGACATCCGGGCAAAGCCGCTGGGCCTCGCACTCCCTAGCCTCCGAAGTCCCACAGCATCACTTCTGCCACATGCGACCACTTAAGCAAGTCACTAAGACCAGCCCAGATTCCAGGGAGCCTTGTAAGCAAATGGGGTAGGGGTGGGGGGTGCAGGGGTGGGGGAGGAAGAGTTGCAGGTGGCCACCTTTGGATACTCTGAGTGACTTAGGAAGTAAGAACTGGGGCAACTTTAGGGAACTGCTTCACCCTTAAAGAAACTGCTTTGTAGCTTAAAAATAGACTCCTGCGAATATGTTTTCAGGAACCCCGCTGGCTGGTTGATCAACGCCGCAGCTTCCTCGGTTTTGTGCTTTGACTGAAACCAGCTACCCCTGCATGACAACGTTTATCCTTAAGCCCTCTCTCCCCACTGGAGGCTGCTGATTTTCCACTTCCCTCTTAATACAATGGCCAACACTTATCAAGCTCTTATTTTGTGCCAGGCAAAATTATGTTGTGCACCAAGCATGGCACCTACCCAGCAGCTTTCAATAAGGAGACTTGTCTTGCTGAAGTGCGCGTTAAGGAAAGGTTTTATTTTTCCAGTAACTCCCACCAGCTGTGCTCGGTCAAAATCCCCTTTCCCGTTGAGCATAAGCCTCCCCATTAAGGCACCTCAGTCGGATTCCACTTTCTCCGTCATTTTTGGGTATTAACACAGCCTTTGGTATTTAAGACTTGACTTGTCTCCAGTTACTCCATCCCTCGCCAGCGGAGGCCAGGATATCTCTCACGTGCCTGTGTGCTTGCTTCTATGAGGTTGAGGCAGAGGGGAGAAATGGAAAACAGATGTGCTTCCTGCGGTGACTGGTTGTTGGTGGTGACGTGGCTGTCCCGTGCGCTCTGGGTTTTCACTGCTGATCTAGCTTCTTCTGCAGACCAGGGTTTCTCATTCTCAGCACTACTGACACTTGGAGCCGGACCATTCTTTGTTGTGGGGGGTCTGTCCTGTGCATTGTTTAGCAGCATCCATGCCCTCTGCCCATTAGATGCCAGTAGCACCCCCCCCCCAAGTTGTGCAACCAAAACCGTCTCCAGACATTGCCAATGTCCCTTGGGGGCAAACTTACCCTGGTTGAGGATGGGTGCTCTAGATACTCGGTGTGGACAAGTGGGGCTCCACAGGCCTGTTGCCAAGACTCTCCCAAGGGACTCCCCTGGGTCACATATTCGTGCTGTCCCTTGGAGGTGGCCTCATGCCATATTGCTCTAAAGAGTTCCCCCAGTCCCAAATCCTAGAAGCTGTAATTCCATCCACTCTCTGGATCCAACTCGGGGGCTGTGGGGCTGGTACCCCCCTTCTGAGGGAATAGACGGATGGTCGATCACACACAGGCTTAGAGCCTCAGTGCTGAGTGGCACCTCCCGGGCAGCCCCCCAGCTGGTAGCTGTCTGAATTTAGAATGAGGGGTGCATTTTCTTCTTGGCAGTGGGTAAAATTCCACAGGGCCTCCCTCCGCCTTATCGTATATACATCATCTCATTACTTCTCACAACCTCCAAGGCAGGAATTATTGTGATCACCTTTTCACAGATGAAGAAACACAGGTGCAGGCTGAGGGACACCCCCCCCCCCAGGTGAACCACAGAACTAGAACTGAGTCTGAGCTGCCCACTCATGGGCCAACAGGCCCTGCCTCCTGCCACCCCAATGTAGTCCCGGCGGCTCCCACGCAGCTTCCAAACCACTTCTCTTCCTCCTACGCCCTCCCTGCTCTGACCCTCTGCTCCTGGCCTCACCACTCTCAGCCCTCGTCCTGCTTCGTCCACTCCTTGTCTAGGGCGTCTCTGGCTCCCACTTGCAATCTTGTTGGCTCCAAGTACTCCTGAGAACGTGCAGAAACTCGGGATCTGGGAGTGGCACCCCTGCCACGTTCTCTCTCTGACCCAGAATGAGGTTCATCCACTTCTGATGTTCACTCTCGGGGTCCCAGCCTGGCCACACCACTTCTTGAACGTTGATGTCTATTATGCCAACGTGTTCTGTTTTCTCCCTCCTGTGGCCGCACTCTCATTCAGGCCTACCTTGAAACCGCGAGCCTCATGAACCCCACCCTCCTCCTTCTCCTCCAGTCTACTGTCCGGAGGCTGTCGGGAGGGAGGGACAGTGTCTAGAGTGGGGACCATACCCCACTGGTGATGCTGCTGAAACCTGTGCCATGTTTCTCCTTCGCTTCTGCTCTCTTCCAGCCTCTACCAACAGGGGGCGCTAGAATCCTGCACCGCTGGAGGAAGAGCAAGGACCAGCTCCTTCCAGTCACTCCTTGGTCTTCTGAGCATCGCCCTGGTAATGGTGACATTTAGCTCTGGGTTCCAGTGTCCCTGCACTCCTAGAACCAGCCTCTTTGTGCCTCTCAGAGACACCGCCCCCTCAGAGATCTGAGTCCCCGTTCTACGGGACCCCCTCCACCAGGCTGCCAGGATCCCGTAACCCACCTCTCCTTCCTCTAGCCCTGGGGTGGGGTAGTTGCTTCTGGCGGTTACTTTCTCTCTGTGCCCCCCAGTGGCTTCTTTCTGTCATTTCTGTCCTGTAATACTCACTTGACCAAATCTATATTAAGTTCTTTGTTAAAATAATGAATATGGTTTGTTTTCCTGATTGCCCCCGACTAATAAATACGTGTGCACATTTTCCATCTCCCCTCACCTAACAGCTTATTACATACCAGACCTTGTTCTAACTGCTTGACATGTGTGTATTAACTCACTCAACCCTCACAAAACCCTTCTAGGTAGCAATTATTATTTTACTCTCTGTCCAGGGGGGAAAACTGAGGCAAAGGAAGACACACTGTTTGCTTAAGTTCACACAGTGGATAAGAGCTGACTTCTGAGACAACACCCATGTCATGCACCCAATAGCCTCCGGGAATGTCCCTGAGACGTTAAATGACCACATAATGGTCTAGTTTATGGATGGACCATCGCTATTGTTGGACACCTGAATTGTTTGAGGGTTTTAGCTATGGTAGAGCCTGGATCCCTTTGAACCTGACAAATTTGGCACACTTGAGGCAGGAACTTGTGACTTTCTGAATTATTTGGTCCATGATTTGTTATAAATTTATCTCCTGAATGTTCCTTCCTTCAGCCCCTGTGGCCCCTGGTCTTTTTACTTCCTCCATGTCTTTTTCTTTGATCACATCTTGCAAATGCTGCTACACTTTTGGTGACAGGGGCAAGGAAACATCTCTTATTCGGCAGAAGCTGTAAAAGGCACTAGAGGGTTTCTACTTGAACCCAAAGCTGCAGCGATGTGTGGGTATTGTGATACCCTTAAATGCCTCTGCTAAGAGTTAATGAAAACCCCATGATAAGTGCAGTTCTGTCCTACTGAGGCATTTACAGTGGGATTCCATTTCGGATTTTCCAGCGGCCACCACAGCAGCTGCTCTCTACCACTGTCCTTGCTGAAGTTGGGAAGGGTCACTCCCAGCGTGCTTGGCTCTGTCTGCCCAGTATTTTGCTCTCGCCCCAGCGTGGTTTCTGGTGTCCTATAGAGAGAACTGGCTTAGAGATCCAAGTTGGTATTATTTTTAGAAATAAAGACATTTAGTCTCAGCTTGCCAAGGCCTGTTCAGAGAAGGAAAATGGGGAAAGGCCTCATATTTTTCCAAAGTTCAAGTTGGAGTAGTGTAATGTGGAGACAAACTCCTAACGCGTTGCCTGCAATGTTCTTCTTTGTTGTAAGAACTGACCTCGTCTTCCAAATAACTCAGCCCTTGAAAACAGGTCTGAGCAATCCCGTACACAGCCCTCTTTTCTTGTCCTGTCCTCTCTTGGACAGTTCTTCACTGTCCAAGAGGGAGGGGTACAGACCTGATTCTGTACTACCCCTTGTCTTCTAGTTTTCAAAACAGTGAAGATCAGATTTTATTTCCATAATTCATGCCGAACCTGCAGCCTAGTTACCAAAAGGATCATTTTTTTGTTTGACATTTGAAAACTAAAATTAGGTTGAATATGGAGAAATGTCACCTTGTGCGAGGCAGAGCTTTCTTGTCCTCATAGGAAATATCCAGCAGGTCTGGAGTCTCAAGGATCAGCCTGATCTTACAGAGAAACAGTTAAAAACAATAACAACAACAACAAGCCCCAAACAGGAACTGCTCAAGTGAATTCTCTCTTCAAACTTCAGAAAGGACATTCTTTACAAAACGAGCCAAGGCCTCTTTCTCCTTGCTTCAGACCCTGTATTAGTCAGGGTCCCTCAGAGGACAGAAGCACTGTGATATAGATATATGGCGAATGTTGAAGAACTAAAAGGAAAAATAAAAAAAACTCCACAATCCTAGACAAGCAGATTAAAAATAATTACAATACTAGACAATTTGAATGCAACTAACAAATGTGTTCAAGCCAACATATACAGAACACGCACCCCAAAACTGCAGAACACACATTCTTTTCAGGTGCATGAAGGACACTTACCTGCATGGAACACATGCTGGGCCACCAGGTGTGTCTCAGCACATGTCAGAGGACTGCATTCACCCAGAACATGCTTTCTCACCCAGTGGAATTAATTTAGAAACCAATAATAGACCACTAAACATTTCCCAAAGTTTAGAAATCAAGCAACATATTTCTGAAAATTGACACAAGAAAGAAGAAATCACGTTGGAGATTACAAGGATTCGCACTACAAAAAAACAAAACAAATAAAAAACCCCAAAACAAAAACACCCATAATTTTCAGCAAATGATAAAAAGCCACACACCCAGAGTGTGGCGTGAGTTGGGAAAGCAAGAGATGGGGATGGAGGCTGAGGCAGGATCAGGCTAAGAATTGGGCTTGGAGGCTGAGGAAAGCTCCAGAGGCTTTTAACCAGGGAACCTGGTGTGTGGACGTGAAGGATCAGCTAGAGATGTAGGAGGGAGGGAGGATGGAACGAGGAAGCATTGAGAGCAGTTGGGAGACTAGTGCCCCAAATAAGAGATCAATAGCTGTTAGCTGTTATTACTCATGGATCCCCACCTACATACTGAACACCTATTCTGTGCCAGGCTCCAGGACGGGCACTAGGATACTTTCACATATATTTTGGGACCCACGCTGGTTTCACACTGATTATTATATACTACTAGTAAATGGGAAAACTTTCAACAGTGAAATCCAAAAGTTCATTTTTTAAGGGAAGCACTCCATTAAAATGCAATCTGGTTCTTTTGTTCTTGATCTCAGGCTGAGATTAAACACCGAGCCGGAGGGCCTTCCTGTGACATTATGTGCCCAAATGTCTGTTCCATCCCTCCACGCCTGAGCTGGTCTGGGACAGTGGCTGTTTCTTGGCACCTTAAGATGGACTCCAAACCATTATCCCAAATTCATCTTTCACGGCCCTTCCTCCCTTACCTTGTCAGTGGAGAAATAGGGGAAGTTTGTAGGAACGTAGGCACTGGGGCTTTTGAAGGTGAGTACTTCCAATCCTAAATATGATGTCTTGTCAGAGACTCCTCAAAATGTGATAGGCTGGCCCCACATGACCTGTGTCCTAGTCCAGAGATGCAAGGACAAACAATCACAGTCAGTCTCTGCCTATTGGAACTAACAGTCTGGTGAGGAGGTAAACCAACATCACCCAACAAATGGGGACCAATTGATGATAAGCTAAGCTGCTCTAAGAAAGCCCTCAGCATACACTGCTTTAAGCTGATCTCCTACCATGTGTAACAGAGCAGAGGTGGGTGGTCTATGGCTGCCAGGGCAGTTCTGCTTCCTGAGGTCAGCCAGCGATCCAGGTGGTGAATTGACTCTGCCGTACTCAACACATGGCCTCCATCTCTGGGTCCACAGGGTTGTCATTTCCCAATAGTGCTGAAGACCAGGAGAGGAGATGCCTGAGTGTTACACACATCACTTCCATTTTCATTCTATTGGCCAAATGTGGTCACATGGCTATACTAGGGGCAAGGGAGGCTAGGATATGACTCTAGCTGGGCTGGTTCTAACACTGAAAAAAAGGTAGAATGGGCATAAGGTCATGATTGGCAATCTTTACAAAATATAAATTTGCAAGTGTGACCAGTGTATAAGAGAGAAGAACATATGGCTGGGAGAGCTAATAACAGGAGCCTTTGATCTAGTCATAGAGGTCAGAGAAGGCTCTCTAGGACTGAGGATAAATAAGAGCTGACTGGGTGGTGAGAAGGGGAAGAGCTTCCTGGCAGAAGGAGTAGCACGTGCAAAAGCCCTGTGGCAGCAGGGGCAAGGCCAGAGCAGGCCTGGAAGAAAGACAATCAGGTTGGTTCCAAAGGGAGGAATATAAGGGATGAAACTGAAGACATAGGCAGGAACCAGACAACAAGGCAAGACCTTACAATGGTGTTAAGGAAGTCTGTGTTTATTCTAAAAGTGATCGGGAGCCACTGATAGGTTTTCAGGGGAGTCACGATCAGAACTGTTTATGTAAAACTCACTCCAGCCTATGTGGAGAATGGATTTACTAAGTATTTCCTGAACTTGTTGCACCATAATGATCAGAAGCATAGACTCAGATCCTCCTGGTGATTCTCACATCAGGTAAGTGAAGGAGATCCTAGAGGAGAAGGAGGTCACTGTGGATGGAACCCACTAGGGAGGCCCTGGTGACTCTAGTAAGAGGCTTCAGGGGGGTGTAGCAGGTGGGAGGGGTTCCAGAGGTATTTGTAAGGTAGAATAGACAAAACTTCTTTGTTACCCCAATCTGGAACCCCCTTCCTCTGCTCTCCTTTCTCTTTTTTTCAACTTCCGTGGTAGACAGACTAATAGCTCCCCAAAGATGTTGACATCCTAGTCCCCAGAAACTGTGACTAGGTCACCTTACATGGTAAAAGGGACTTCACAGATGTGATGATGTGAAGGCCCCTGAGATGGGGAGATTATGCTGGATTATCCAGTTGGGTCCAGTGTAATCATGAGGGTCTTTATAAGAGGGAGCCAGGAATATCAGAATGGGTGAAGATGTGACAGTGGAAGCCAAGATCAGAGAAAAAGAGATTTGAAGATGCTATGCAACTGGTATTGAAGATGGAAGATGGGGACCATGAGCCAAGGAATGCAAGTAGCCTCTAGAAAGTGGAAAAGATACGGAAATGGATCCTCCCCCAGAGCCCCCTGGAGGAATGCATCCCTGCTGACACTTTGGTTTTAGGATTTCTGAGCTCCAGAACTGTGAGGTCATCAATTTGTGTTGTTTTAAGTTAATAAGTTTGTGGCAATATGTTACAGCTGCAAAAGGAAATGAATACACCTTCTAATATACTGTGTAATTCACTCATTTTGTCTATTTATTTCTTATCTCTGCCCCTGCTAGATTGTACCCTCTGGCATAGGAATTTTTATCTATTATTATTGTTAAAGTATACCAAACACCTAGCAAACAGTAGGTGCTCAGTAAATGTTAACGTATGGCTAAAAAGATAGATGTGGAAAGCAAGGGGAAGAAGAGTAAAGGATGACCCCTAGGATTGATTGACTGGGAACCTCATGGTTATATTCACTGACGGAATAGAGGAGGAGGTTCAGTTGGGGGAAAATTGAGAAAACGAAGATGGGTTCGGTTTAGGGTATATTAAATCTTGAGGGGTTCTCTGTGTTAAGAGAAGTGGTTTCCTTTTGCTTCAGAAGGTAGCATGGCTTATGGCTGGGTCCATCAGCTGGACATGTGAGCAGTCATTAAATAATTGGGCCTAGGCCACCTACTCCATGTGGAGGTTTGTTTGTTTGTTTACCTGCTCTGGGGATGGGTGGGGCAGTAATTCTGGAGAACCAGAGAAATGTGGAGCAGGCCCCAGGGCAGTTCAATTTCCAATGTTCCTCAAGTCCAATGTCACAACAGGCAAAGTTCCTAAAGGACTTTCTCAGAAGACGGTAAGTTCAATGTGAGGAGCAAGGACACCACCTCCCTCCCCAATCCTGGGGCAGCTGGTCACTGGTGACTCAAATGCCTCCCTGTCCTTTACTTTCTTCTTGTACCTTATTCAACGAGTATTGATTGTGTGCCTCTGGAACCCGTAACACTGCTCCAGACGCTGGGAACTATGAAGCACGAAGTAATACGCCATCTTGACCTAAGAGGGTTACATCCTAGTTGGGAAGACAGATATCCACAAAGGTAAATAAAAATACAAGCAACTATACATGGTACAGTCCAGTGGGCGGGGGGGTGGGGTCGGGGGCAGCTTACTGTGAGTGAGGTGCTCTAGAAAACCTTTGTGGCAAATACATGGTGATGGAAGGAGAACTGACTCTGGGTGGTTAACACAAAATGTGATTTATAGATGATGTAATACAGAACTATACACCTGAAATCTATGTAACTTTACTAACAATTGTCACCCCAATACACTTTAATTAAAAAAGAAAAAACAAAAAACAACAATGGGCAGCCCAGTGGCTCAGGCGGTTAGAGCTCCGTGCTCCTAACTCCGAAGGCTGCCGGTTCGATTCCCACATGGGCCAGTGGGCTCTCAACCACAAGGTTGCCAGTTCAATTCCTTGAGTCCCACAAGGGATGGTGGGCAGCGCCCCCTGCAACTAAGATTGAACACGGCACCTTGAGCTGAGCTGCTGCTGAGCTCCTGGATGGCTCATTTGGTTGGAGCGCATCCTCTCAACCGCAAGGTTGTGGGTTTCGACTCCCGCAAGGGATGGTGGGCTGTGCCCCCTGCAACTAGAAACGGCAACTGGACCTGGAGCTGAGCTGCGCCCTCCACAACTAAGACTGAAAGGACAACAACTTGACTTGGAAAAAAGTCCTGGAAGTACACACTGTTCCCCAATAAAGTCCTATTCCCCTTCCCCGATAAAAATCTTAAGAAAACAAAAACAAAAAAAAAAACCTTGGCGGAGCAGATGCTTTGCGACAGGGTCTTTGAGGGGCAGAACATGTGGAAAGGGAGAAAGGAAGGGTTTTATGATTAAAAGTAAAGCAAAGACTGTCAGAAGTGCCTCTGACCCGTTCAGGAAACCGTGCTTTACATGCAGAGGTTGGCGTCTGGAGAATAAAGATCAGGCTCAGGCACACCATCTCTGGGGAAGTGAAGTACTACAGGCAAGGAGAGGGGAATAACCCCGCCCTCCACTTTTCAAATCAATCCCAGCTGGACGCATGCGCCTCGCGGACTACCGCTCTATTACCATAGAGGCGCGGAGCTAGCTCGTCGACCTCCTCTGAGGCAGACATTTTGGATCCTGGCAGGAAATTGGGGGCTGGGATCACTATCAAGTCAGGCTGCAAGAACGTGATAGCGGAACAGCTCCTGTGGGAGTGACGCAATCAAGAGGCGGAGAGAATCCCTGATGTTTCCTTTAAGAACAGGCTTTTAGGGTGCTGCCCACCGCCCTGCCCTTATCGGAGATGGCGGCTCTGCGGGCGCTCTAGCCGGTGCCTCTCGAATTCCCAGATCCCCGGAGGGGGCGGCGGCCTCGCCACTGGCTCTGAGGCGGCTGCGGTACCGGTCGCAAGGAACGTGGATTCCGCTAGAGCTCGTTGTGGCCTTTGGTACGAGGAGGGTGAGGGTCTCGGACCTCTCCCCTCCTGTGCCGGATTTCTCGGCGCCCTCCCCAGCCGGACCCCCGGGCCTCGCAGCCGCCTCAGTCGGAAGCGTTCCCGCTGCAGCCCCTCGCGGGGCGGCTGTAACTGCGCCTCGGGCCGGACGATGCCCAAAAAGCTACTGCTGCTGCCCCCGCTCTCCGTGTCCTCGGCTTTCCGCGCCCCGCGAGCCAGCCCCGCCGCACGTCCGGCCATGAACGCCGCCCGCACCGGCTACCGAGTCTTCTCGGCCAACTCCACGGCCGCCTGCACCGAGCTGGCCAAGCGCATCACCGAGTAAGGGTGGGGGCGGGGGCCCGGGACGCCCCGAGGGATCCCTCCCCGGAGGTCGTCGTGCTCTTCTTCCCCTCCACGGCCTCCGCCGGCTGAGGGATAATTTATGGTCCTGTCGCCCTGCACCGGGGGAGGAGGTCTCAGAATCCTGCGGTTTCGGGGCTGGACAAACCCTTGGAGGTGACAGAAGGCGTCCCACTCCCATCCCCACCCCCCGCCCTATTTGGCGGGCTCTTAATGACCCAATACCCCCGACCCCCACCCCTGTTACTTGGACCGCACGCCCTTCTTTCGTCACCCCACTCCCGCAGCCCAGAGCAGTGGTGAGGAGTCTGTAACCCCCGGAGCGAGCGCCTTGGAGTCGGGCTGGCTCTGGGACTGCTCCCCTTCCCAGAGGTGGAATTGATCTCAGAATCTGGGCATGGCCATGCCCGAGCCTCCTCCATGAGACAGAGGCCAGGGTGCAGTTCTAACACTGGGGTGGGGGCAGTGGGAAGGCGGCAGGTGGACAGCCCTCGGGGCGCACGGTGCAGCCCCAGAAGCCGAGGTGTGGCGAGGTGCGCGAGAACAAGGCAACTCCAGGGGAGCAGACTTGTCGGAGCTGGCGATAGAAATGATAGGTCTGACCGGATTTTGCAAGTCAGCTTTCAGGTGGATCAGTCATTTGCAGTCAAGGCTTTGCCGTTCCTTGTCTTTTTAACCCAAGGATGCCTGTGGTCTCAAGTGGCCTTGAGACAGCTCTGAGGTGCCATCCCAGTCTTGCCACTTACCACCCTGGGCAAGAGACTTGATTTTCCTGAACTTCATTGTAAATGAAGAATGATTCTGTCTATCGGGCAGGAATATTCTGAGCATGAACAAAATCGTGTATAGCAAGCATAGGCTATGTAAATGGTCTCTTTTCTAGTTGACCCTTGTGGAGAGTCCCCGAGCCCCTAACATCAAGGAAGAGCTTTATGAGTCCTCCAAGTAAACTTGTTACAAATGTAAGACATAAAATTAATAGCCTGTCTTTTAACACTTAAAGTTACTTTCACATTTTAAACAGTTTATGTCAGAGTACCTCTGTGAGTTTTTCAGAGTTGATGAATAAAGTCATGAATATATTTTTAAGTTCTAGATGGAAACGTAGAAGAAAGTGGAAACTTTAGTCGTATTTACTAAGTAATACCTATTTTCAGTTGGAGTTATGAGATTAGAAGTGTAAAAAACCAATCCCTTGGCAATTTACTACTTAATTTCTGTTTCTAACCCCTGATTATTTGTCTTTCTTTTTGAGGCCAACTGAAATACTAATTTTAAATATAAAGCTTGTGTTTGTTTATTTTTGGTCAGAGTTACCGTACGTTGTCCTTGCTGAGAGAAAACAGAAAGAAGGAGGGCACATTTAAAATGTCAATAGTTTTTGCTGTTTTGGTTTTATGTTAGGTTCTTCCCTGCTTTGTTCCAGAAAGATTTTAAGTTACTGTGAATAATAAATATTTGTAATTACTTCTCTTATCTCTTTCATATGTTGAACTTCTCAGTACGATTTTATTTGAAAAAAAGGTTTTTCCACAAAGCAGAGTTTGAACATCTTTAGATTAGATTGACCCCTGAGGTTATGCTATTTTATTTCCATGATTCCTTTCAGATAGAAACTTCAAGCAGGGATTTGCAAACTTTATTGATGATGTACATTAATCAATAAAAAAGTTAGGTGCCTTAGGTTCCCAGGGTATGTGTAAGTTACATGTGTGTTACCATGATCCCCCTGTATCCATCATCCAGCTTCCACACTTTGCAGCTCTTTGTTAATCTTGTTTCACCTATTCCACCTATCCCTCGCTTTTTTTTTTTTTCCCCTTGACTGGAGTATTTTTTTAATGGTAAAATCACACATAACAAAATTGACCATTTTCGCCATTTCAAAGTGCACAATTCAGTGGCGTTAAGTACGCGTACATTCACAGTGTTGTGTAACTATCACCACTGTCCGTTTCCAGAACTTTTTCGTGATCTCAAACAAACTCTTTCCCCATTAAACACCAATTCCCCATTCCCCCTACCCAGCCCCTGGTAACCTCTGTTCTAGTTTTTGTGTC
This sequence comes from Rhinolophus ferrumequinum, assembly GCF_004115265.2. Lineage (NCBI taxonomy): Eukaryota > Metazoa > Chordata > Mammalia > Chiroptera > Rhinolophidae > Rhinolophus > Rhinolophus ferrumequinum. The sequence goes on along the minus strand of NC_046304.1, from coordinate 51,049,460 downwards.
TGTGAATTTGACTGCTCTAGATCCTGCCTATGGAATCATGTTGTATTTGTCTTTTTGTGTCTGACTCCCTTTACTTAGAATACTTTCTTCAAGGTCCATCCATGTTGTAGCATGTACCAGAATTTCATTCCTTTTTAAGGCTGAATGATAATCCATTGCTGGCTGGAGTATTTTTAAACAGATTCCAACATTACATCATATCACTTCACTCACAAAATGGTAATGCTAACTGATAACAACTAAAAAACAACAAAAATCCAACACACTTAATTGCTTAATATCTAGTATCCAGTGCTTGTTCATATTTCCCCGATTGTCTCAAGAAGGGCTTTGGACACTTGCTTTGTTCCAACTGGGATCCAAACAAGAGTCACACTGCATTTGGTTAATGGCACTGAAGTCTGTATGCTTTTGAAATTGAGGTTTGAGTTTTTGGAATTATTGCTTGTAACCAAGTATTTGTTTAGGGATGCTTTTTCCAAGACAATTATGACTCATAAAACAATAAACTAGACATTACACTTTGGTTGTGGGCTTGTTCCAGTAAAGCATTTCATTACAGAATGGTGAACACTTGAAGCTGCTTACGCAGGGACAGTGGACTTTTAGTTCCTTATGAATTAAACTTTTTAAATAGTTATTTGGGAAAGAATGTCAGTCTAGTTATTTTTAGTCTTTTTGTTAGACTTGTACATGAACTGGAGTTTTTTTTAGAAAGAGCGCTCTTAATTGTCTTTTTTTCTCCCCCTGCAGGCGTCTTGGTGCGGAATTGGGAAAAGCTGTGGTATATCAAGAGGCCAATGGAGGTAAATTAAAATTATTGCTTAAACATTTTTTGTTCCCTAAACTGTGTTGGATTAAAAGGCAGATATTACTCGTGTGTAACCCAGAAACGTTTTTCTCTTTCACATTAGAGGTGTAGGTCATCGGCCTATACTTCCCTTTAAATCTTGACTTCTTTGTTCTCCTTAAGTCTCTCCTTTCCTCTTTTTCCGACGTAACGTAAACATCCTGTCATTTCGGAATGAGAAAAGGAATAAGGTAGAGAATAAGTTTTTCCTTCTGTATTGGGCTCTGTTGGTAAATACTTGTCGCTTTTATCTGTCTCTTTAGGTCATCAAATGGCACCAAGTGCAATCTGATACTAGATAGTGATGACTTATTAAAAAAACCCTCCTTCAGTTCTTTTCATCTCTAAATTTTTCTCGCAGGTCTCTTGTGTACTGTCACCTGGGTTGGTGACCTGTTCTTGCTACCCTCTGGATTTCCGTGGGGAACGCTGACATTAAATGATGGTCCTTGAAGGCACTTTGCAGATGGCCAGTGTCCTAGGAATGCTGCATTATAAATCTTCTAGTGGGGCCATATAGTTCAGGTTGTAGTGCCTTTATTCATTGCAAAGACAAGTTAGTACCAAGTAATACGGAATTATTTTTTCAAAGTCGGAAGCGTGGATTCATGATTCCGTGCTTCCTTTTCTCTTCCTGAGGTAGAATTATCTATGGTATAAGAAGCTTGAGGAGATAAATTACTAAGACAATTGATGTTTGGGGAATCTAAAATAAAGCAAAGTATTTAAAAAGGAATGAGAGTGTAGTGAAAGGACACATTCCCAGGATGTATATGAGTTACATGTGTGTTAGAATTAACCCCCAGATAGACTTCATCCAACTTTCACACTTAGTAACTTCTGCCTTGGTGACTTTAGCTTGACTGACTACCCCTGTGCTTGGCACACTCTGTCTCCACATCTTCGCTTGCTCCCATACTCCCTTCCTCACTGCACATTCCAGCTTGCAGTGCAGCCATTGTTCCCAGCCCCCTGTTCTTTCTCCTTTATCATGGCTGGTCTTTCTCTGGCACGTTACGCTGAAGAGTTTGCCAGCCGTTGGCACTGTTGCACTGTCTCCCTGGGTTGGTCCTCATGCCCTCGGTCCAGGTCCTCCACTGCGTGACTCCAGCACAGGGCCTGGCACACAGGGAGCCTCAGCATTTGTTGAAAGAATAATAAGGATGATAACCTTTGGCCTTTTTATTTGCTATAGACACCCTCTCCCCCCCACCCCTGCCAACCCAAGTATCTTGCCTTTATTTTGGTGACAGATTTTCTTTTTTGGACCCTGAGATTTTATGTAGATCTGTTACTTTTGTCTTCTTGTCTCTTTTTGGCTTATTTTCCCCTTCACTTGACTTTTTAAAATCTGTGTGCATGTCATTCTGAGATCTATTCAGAATTGTCGTGACGCATTAAGTGAAGAGCTGCTTTAGATTCCTCTTTACTCCAAATGCTGCTTGATTATTGCATTATGAAGTGCTTTCCTGAAAACTACGGAGCATTTTTATTTTTCAGAAACAAGAGTTGAAATAAAAGAATCTGTTCGTGGCCAAGATATTTTCATTATACAGACCATACCCAGGTAAGAGCACTACTTTATGACACAATTCATTATCTTTTCATATGAACAACAATTTGCTCTTCTTTAAATTATAAATGTTAAACTGTTTTCCTGAGTTCTTGGAGCCGCTTTAGCAAATTAGTAGAACCGGAGGAGGGGGTCACGGGAACGTCTGATTTATAGCGGGTCAGTCACAGTCACAGGTGGTTGCCTGGACTTGGCAGTTGTCAAAGTGGGGGAAAGGGTGTTGTCTAGCCTGTTGGATTCTGACGCTATTCTCCAAGGAGACAGTGTCAGAATTGAGTTGAATTGTAGGACATCCAACTGGTGTTGGAGACTCCTAAGTATTACTTGATGTGAGAAAACCCTTCCACACATTTGGTCAGCAGAAGTATCCAGTGTTCTGAATGTACAGAGAGGAGAAAACTGCTCTTTACAGCCTCCTTTGAGGGGATTGAGAAAACTGTGTCTGAGGGAGTCACAAGGTCACAGATATGAACCCAAATATAACAATTCCCCTGCAGTGATAACTGGTAGATACTAAGTATTTTCTTTTTAATACTTTTTTCCTGATTATAAAAACAATGTTTAGCCCTGAAAATACAGGCATTATAGAAATGTGTATCAAAGAATAAAACTTCCCCAGCCCTCATTCTACTCCCCAGTCCTTTCTGAGATAACTACTTTAAATAGTTATTTTTTTTCTCTATGTTTTTTATATGTGTATACAAATTTAGGCTCCGTAATTCAAGTGTTCCTCGAAATCAAAGTACAAGTAATTTTAATTTTATCTGCCTGGTTTCTTTTAAAAGAATATATAAAGACACGTCCTTCTGCCCCCAACCACCCCGTCCCCCACTTTCCTGCAGCAATTGTTATCCATTTCCTATGTATTTTTTCAGAGACTATGCATATTCAAGTAATTGCTTATATATTTTTCTTAATTTTTACACAAAAGGAGTTTAATGTACTCTGTGCTGAACTTTTTTTTTTTTTTTTGAGATTTTATTGGGGAAGGGGAACAGGACTTTATTGGGGAACAGTGTGTACTTCCAGGACTTTATTCCAAGTCAAGTTGTTGTCCTTTCAGTCTTAGTTGTGGAGGGCGCAGCTCAGTTCCAGGTCCACTTGCTGTTGTTAGTTGCAGGGGGCGCTGCCCACCATCCCTTGCGGGACTTGAGGAGTTGAACGGGCAACCTGGTGGTTGAGAGCCCACTGGCCCATGTGGGAATTGAACCGGCAGCCTTCGGAGTTAGGAGCATGGAGCTCTATAACCGCCTGAGCCACTGGGCCGGCCTGTGATGAACTTTTAAAAAATAAAACAATATACTATATTAGCACATAAAGCACATGAAGAGCTGCCTTTTAAAAATTCTCACTTTGAAACCATCACAGACTTACTGAAAACTTGCAGGTCTGGTACTACCATCTGAGAGTAAGTTGTCAACCTGAGGCCTCACCACCCCCAATACTTTAGTGTGTGATTCCAACAAATAAGGCCTTGGCTTGGACATAACCCCAGTACAGCCCTCAGAGTGGAAATGCTAATGCTTGCTTACACCTGCCGTCTAATCCTCGGATTGTGTCCAAGCTTGGCCTGTTGTCCCAGGAATGCTCTTCATAGTACAAGGAGCCGGTTCCGAATCTCAAGTGGCACGTAGCTGCCATGCCTCTGCAGTCTTCTCCGGTCTAGGACAGTTCCTCAGTCTTTCCTTGACTTTCACAACTTTGGCACTTTAGCCAGTTTATTTCGTCGAATATTCCTCAACTTAGGTTTGTCAGATATTTCATTACATTAACCTAAAAATAAAAAGGCCAAAGTGAGAGGCAACAAGCCTTTACTGAGATCCAAAGAGTAGCTATTGGGAAGCACTGATTCAGGCAGAAATCCACATAGTGTTGTGATTAGGGGATGAAGGCAGGGGTATTTATGAGAGAGGGAAGGGGAATAATTACATGAATAGAAGGAAGGAATTCTCTATTGGTGTTAATAAGTCAAGGAAGAAATTTCTTTCTTTCCCCCCTTTCTTCCGCCTCCCCCTGCACTCCAGTTCAAGCCGTTGTATCTCAGTCTAGTTGTGTAGGACACAGCTCCCTGGCCCGGGCTGGTATTATGAGCCTTGCGCTCCCCCGGCTGAGACAGTCGGTCACCGGTCGTCTGCTGGCCGCTTACAGAGGCCCACAGCCGCTCACGCTGGCTGCCAGCCACTCACGCTGGCCACCAGCCTCTCCTGGCAGCACACGGTAGCCCATGGCAGCCCACGGCAGCACAGCAGCAAACAGCAGCACAGCTCCAGGGAGAGCCATTGTTCACAATCTTAGCTGTAAAGGGTGCAGCTCACTGGTCCATGTGAGAATCGAACTGGCAACCTCGGTGTTAGGAGCACCGCGCTCCAACTGCCTGAGCCACCGTGATGGCCCAAGGAAGGAATTTCTTACTGTGCAAATAAGCTAAGTTATTCTTTAGCTATACATGGTGGTTCAAATTCTAATGAATGACTTTAATTTTCAGTCTGGCAGTCAGAATGTGTGCTTTCCTGTTAGCTTTGCAAACAGTTGTTTGGAATATAGCGTTGCTTTGACCCAGTCCAAGGTTATTTTACCCAGTTCCAACATTCCACAGGTTTGAGGAATAAGACCTGCAAGGCAGTTCCTCTGGGATGGTGGCTCCAACTCCATTTTGAAGTGCGTCTGTTTATATCATTTTTCCCAGTGATGATGGGATTCAGGTTGTGTATTTGGGGAAGGAATACCACAGGAGTGGAGTTGTGTTCTCTTCATCGTGTCTTTTTGCTGCTTCGTAATGTATTATATGTGTGTACCAATATTGCGTCAGCCAGGCACGTATCTGATTGTTTCTAGTCTTGTGCTAACGCCGTAGTGCTGCTGTGGAATATCCTGTGTGTACATCATGTTGCCCATGTGTCGGGTGTATCTTAGGCAGACTCCCAGAACTGAAATTGCTGGCTGTACAGATTCATGCGTTTGTAGTACTGATAGATGTGGCCGCGTTGGCAGACGTTTGTAATACTCGTAGTAGCCATAGATACCTCTGTACTGCCCGCCAAGGAGGACATACCAATTGATGTCTCCTCCAGCGCTGTTGGTTTTGTATTGTTTGCCTCTTAATGACGGGTCTTTTTGCTGAGGGTTTTGTTTGATATTGCATCTTGAAATGAGGGGAAGACCTGAGGGGCTTGCCGAGGAGTAAATTCATGGGGAAAGGGGGCCTTGACACTGCCCATGGCTGCTCCCTGGCCTTCTGGCCTTGACCTGGTTTTTATTGGTAATAAATAGTAAGGTTGCAATGTCATCACTTTTTTTCTCCCAAATTCTTGAGTTCCTTAGGGCATAGGAAAGAGCCTCATGGGACCCCAGATCCATGGCTTACCCACTAGACTGCCGAGAGCCCTTTACGAGTTTACTGAGGGGTGGAGAAGAGCAGAACCGCGGGCACCATAGCCGTAGATGGGCCAGCTTTATCACTGAACCTCCAGGAAATCGGGGGGTCGAAGTCCAAAGGCAGGGTTCATTAGTAAAGTCTCTTTCCTCTCCCCTGATGAATTTATGACAGCAAAAGAATTGTTTATCTAAAGAAATCTTAACATTACTTCACAGGTCTGCATCTTAACTTGGAATTTGAGCTCTGACTTTGAACTCTTCTCTAGGAAAGGAGGTGCCTTGTTTGTGGTCAGTTGTGTGTGAGCACACAACTCTCTCCTTAATTTCCTTTTTTTTATAACACGCCTCCTTCCATATCCCCATTAGAAAATAAGCTTCATGAAGGTACAGATTTTCCTTTGTTTACAGCTGTGTCTCCAGCACCCAAAACACTTTTGCTTAATGAATAAATGGATTTGACCTTCTATGTCACTAATTCCTCAAATCCTTGTGTAGTGAATTAATGAATACTATGCAATTTTTGTACATTTCCATCTTCATAAAATAATTGTGATCCCCTTTTCTGTTCTTAGATCTCAGTGAGTCCCTAATACTTGGTGTTACTTCCTCTCCCACTGGATCGCACCTGAAATTGAAAAGACCTTTGGCTTTGTGTCTGTACTTTGAAATTCCTGGTTTTAGTTCAGAATTCCCTTAACATGTCATAAACAGAAGTTCACAGTCAAAAGGACATGGCCAAAGAACGTTCACCGTTAACAGCGCTGTCCTCTCGTGATCTCAGAACAGTATGCCGTTAGTCTCCTTTGCTTCCGACTAAGCAGTTGTGCTTTATAGAATTCTTGGTTCGCACTCTCATGGTAACGAAGAATGCTCAAGATAAATATTTAACACGCATAGTCTAGAGTGTTACTAGGGGCAGTGATATAGACTGAACTTCACTAATGAAGGGTCAGCAATTTGTAGGTGTTTTCCAGGACAAGGACAAAATAAGCATGGTTAAGATGAGTTGGTTAATGGCTAGTTGGGAAACGTGCATTTTTTTATTTACTTGAACCTAAGGTTTTAGAAAATTTGACCAAAAGAAGAGGTAGTGAGCCATCCGTGGAGTTGCTGTGCAGAGTGAATCTTGTAGAATAACCATGACAATAATTTTACTGAAGATGGTGCAATTCCCTTACTGTACTTGCTTTGAGATTGTTTAGAAGCCACAGTTGTGTTCCCAGTGGTTCAGTTTGGTAGTATGTGTGTTACGTGCCTTTGAGTCGGCTCCAACTTCTGGGGACCGTTGCATGAGTGACGTCCACAATGTCCCGCCCTCACAGCCCTGCTCAGCTCCTGGGGCCTCCTGCCTGTGACTTCTTGTATGGATCAGTCCATCTCATATTCGGTCTCCCTCTTTTCCTGCTGCCTTCCGTTTTCCCAGCATTATTGTCTTTTCCAGAGAACCCGGCCTTCTTGTGTGTGCCTGAAGCAGGACAATTTCAGTTTTGTCAGTTTTGCCTCCAGCGATGTTTCAGGCTTACTTTGCTCTAGGACCCACTTGTTCGTCTGTCTGGTGGTCTCTCCAACAGCATATTTCAAATGAATCGCTTTTTTTCCTGCCAGCTTTCTTCACTGTCCATCTTTCACATTCATTTGTAGTGATTGGAAATACGAGGGTGTGGGTGATCTTAGCCTTGGTCTCTAATAACACATCTTTGCTCTTGGAGATTTTTCCTAATTCTTCCATTGCTGCCCTCCCGAGTCTCACCCTTCTCTTGATTTCTTGGCTGCCGTCTCCATTTGAATTGATGATGGAACCAAGGTCAGCAAAATCTTTAACAATTTCAATGTCAGTTTGGTAGTTCAGTTTGTAGGTATCAAAAAAAAAAACATCCTCACTTGGTAGTTCCTGTATCTCTTAGGATGATGGGGATGGACGAGGAAAAATGTGGAGAAAGGACAAGAGGGTGTGTGTGTGTGTGTGTGTGTCCCATATAAAAGGTCACTGGGTTTGCCACAATGAGCTAGTACTTTTATTGCTTGAATGCAGAATACTTTAGTACCAAATAAAGAACACAAAGAATTTGGGTTTTTAGTATTATCTGCTATACATGGTTGTATAGATGAAGGAATAGATTGTACACAATTTTCTATAGTGAAGGGGGGGTGCTACCTGTGATGATAAGGCTAATTTTAGACAGACTGAAGCTTAGACATTCAGCTGAGCTCATTGCCTTCAGAGCGGATGTCCTGAGATACAGTGTACTGTCATGCACCACTTCCCAATGGGACATGTTCTGAGATACGGGTCGTTAGGTGATTCTGCCATGCGAACATCATGGAGGGCACGTCTACAAACCCAGATGGTAGAGCCTACTGCTGTAGCTGTACGTGCTGTACTTTTACACGACTGGCAGTGCAGTAGGTTTGTTTACACCAGCATCACAAACATGTTAGGACGGAAAAGAAGTCACCAGGCGACGGGAATTTTTTGGCTCCATTATAATCTTATGGGAAACGTCGTTATGCGGCCCATGACTGAATACCGTTTTCTGGTGCTGTTGTTGCTCAGAATAGCTTTGGAACTCATCTTCTGGAACCACTTTCAGAACTTGCAGCATGTTTCTTTTGACAACTCCAGTAACAGTACATTTTTGGTTGTTGAGGATGGATTTAATTTGGGGGAATAGCAAAAAGCCATTGTGAATGAAGTAATTATGCCGAGTAATTGAAATGTGCCTGTTTCTGCACCCAGTTCCCGTGTGTGTGTGGGTAGTTTCCCACCACACCACAGAGCGGTTCTCCAACACCATTCTACTCAGTTCTGACACCACCGACCTGGAGACAGCCTCAGGTCCCACAGGTGAAGGCTCAGTCCTACAAGACGATCCCTCCTCCACTTGATGCCAATGACTTGACTAGTCCAGGTTGTCACCTTGCTTCTGACCTACCAACTGATCGGAGGTTCCAGTGACCCCTGTCTGGGTTCAGTTAATCTGTTAGAGTGGCTCACTGAACTCAGTCACTACAATACCAGTTTATTATAAAAGGATGTAACTCAGAAATAGCCGGATGGAAGAGATGCAGAGGGCGAGGTAATGGAAAGGAGCGTGGAGCTTCCACACCCTCTGAGGGCACCGCTCACGCCACGTCTCCACGTGTTCACCACCCTGGAGCTCTCCAAACTGCCTCCTTTGGGGTTTTTATGGAGGCTTCATTACATAGGCATGCTTGATTACATCATTGGCCATTGGCAATTATTGATTCAACCTCCAGCCTTTCTCCTCTCCCCAGAGGTCAGGTAGGCGGGGCTGAAAGTTCCAACCCTCCAATCACATGTTTCGTCTCCCTGGCAACCAGCCCCCATCCTAGGTGCAGTCCAAAAGTCACCTCATTAACATAAAAAACCTTTGTTGCTCTCATCATGTAGGAAATTCCAGGGGTTTTAGGTGCTCTGTGCCAGAAATAGGAAAGAAGACCACATATATATTTATTATAAGTCAGAACACAGTGTGGTACTCAAAGAGCTTTTAAATACTGAGTGATGAAACTAAGTAAAATAGAAATGAAGCTTACAAACTATTTTTTGAAGGAAAATTTTTGTGTTTATGTTACAAGTTCTAGTATGTTCATGTCACATAAGAAGACTCACCAAAAGGACAGTTATAACTTATTTGCTGCAGATGAATGATTGTTGGAGATGGGGGTGGGGTAAGTCGAACCCCATAACCATGTTCTCGTTACCAGCTATGGTGTTGGCCGGTTGCAATCCTAGACAGCTTAATTGACATACATAGGACATGTCTGTTTCCTCACCTCACATTCCTTTTTGCCTGTTGAAAAGGAGAGAGCAGTAAGGACCAAGTTTAATGTAGGCTGTGATTATCTTAGGGAAAAGAAAAATAGTTGGTAAACAATTAAGAGTGTCCTACTTAGATACAAAGACCAAGAACAAGCCAGGATGTACTTGGAACAGTCTTAGGGAACAAATAAAGCAGAGACTGCCAGCCAGTTTTTCTTCACCCAGCTGGCCCACAGAGGAACCGCCTGCTGTCCAATTTGTCCAATGTCCCTCAGTGAATGGGGAAAACCAGGGTGACAAAGGCCCTTTTGTGGCCTTCCTGGCCAATAAGGGGTGGGACATGGGAGGCTTTCCTTAGCCTTGGGTTGGAGGGTGTTGAACCTCTTGGCATAAGTCTTAGGAAGAAGAAAAAGTGGAAAATAATAACCTCAAGGGAGAAATTAGTAATTAATGGAAGAAAAGTTACTCTGAAATCAGGGTTCCTCCAGAATAGTTCTTGTTGCATTGACATCTTACTTTCTGGGCCACCCTCGTGGTGTGCTATCCAAACCTCATTGTGTCATGGTTGTGTATTATAAATGCTATTCCAGTGCCAGCTGAAAACCCACTACCCAGGCAGAGTCTTCCAGAATCTTTTCTATTAACTTCAACTCTGAACATATTGTCGGCATTGGGAGGGACCTGCTGTAAGAAGCCTGTCCAGGGGAGCGTAGCACACAAGTGGAAGGTTAAGGAAGCTCTAATTTTATTTCTGAGGTTGACAAGCAGTCTATATATGGAAGAGGACTTTTGCTATAGTATATATGATGCCTGGTGTTTAGTGTAGATATGGACTCCTGAGTTATTTACATACTGCCCTCCTGGTACTATTCCGGCTTCCAGCTTAACTTTCAGAGCCCACAAGTCACCAATTTAGGTGATCTGATGTGGGAAGGGAATAAAGTGTAAAAGTGTTTGGGAAGGGGAATATTGTTACATGAGCTAGTCATGCTCCTTCCTGGGACAGATGCTTAGCAGAGTGATCCAGTGTGGGTCTCCAGCATTCCCCTGAGACGTGGTCAGCTCGTTCACCATTTTATCTCCCCCACCTATACAGGGCCTCACTCAAGTTGCCCAATAAATATTTGTTCAGTGGATGAATGAATGAAAATGGACCAAGTATTATGAATTTCTAGGTACCATGAAAGTGTTTGATAAGTGTTCCGTCCTGATAATATCAAAAGATTGTATGTTCTCTGACCTTTTGATGCCTAACTTGGGACATTATTGCATTGGGAGTATTGTGAACGAAAAAGGGCTGCTGTGATAAGTCAGGTCATGGCGGGGAGTCACACCCCAGGCCTGTATCTTTTTTGGTGAAAGGTCTTAAGCCAGTCCTGTCCGTGTTCTTGTGCATCTAGATTAACACACCTTTGAAATGCCAGGAGTAATACCCCTCGAAGGGGGTATTAACCCCCAAGGGAGCACCTAATCTTAACTGTCCTGTAATCCAGTCCCCGCCTCGCTTTCTGCCCCCTCCATGTCATCTTCCTTACATCCCCTCCTTAATTTCAAGTGCACAAAAGAAACTGCAAAACTTATTCTCTGAAGCGTTTTGAGATCTTGCTTCCTGGCAATTGTTGTCAGTTTCGGCCCAAATAAACTCTTCTAAATATTCTCTATAGGTTTAGACGTTTCTTACATCGACAGTATGAGGGAGAAAAATACTCCAATTTATTTCAGAGAAAGGAAGTGATAACTGGAAAATAATGTAACCTATCAGCACTCCGAAAGGAATGTCTTAGTAGTTATCTTGAAATTGAGCCCAATTGAAATTGAAATCAATTATACCTACCCTCTGGGAGAAGTGTTTTTATGACAGAATCCCGACCTAGTTATGAAAAAAAGTCCAGATTCAAAGGCGAGGTTGGAAGTTCCACGAGTTGAAAGTGGAAATGGAAAACATTGTCACAGTAAAAGGATGTCTGCAGAGCTCACCTCCAGGCGCTCTAAGGATGGTTAGATTCCCTTAGAGAGAGAGGTAAACACAAGCTGGAAGAGACTGGGAGGGAGTAGCCTGTCCTACAGGCTGAAAAACACGCTTTTATTTGAGTCTCTACTGTGTTGATGGCAAGCTTTCCATATTTTGCTCTAAATAAGGGGAGCGTCCCTGCTTTGGATCAGGTCATGTTAACACCTGACCCCTGAAGAACCTGTTCCTCATACAGGTAGGAGCTAAGAAACGGTAAATGACTCGTTCTGTCTGGGGAAGGCAAGGGAGATAACAGTCCTGATGCAAAAGAGGGGTGTCTTTGTTAAGACGCCACCTGAGGCTCAGTCAGCCTTAGCAAAGGGTTGCAATCCTCATTCATTAAAATTGGAAATAGCCTTTTCTTTGAATACCTTTCATAGTCATATTTCCTTTTTTGTCTGTCTGGGTCATCTTTGTTAGGAATCTGTGTATGTCAAGGAAAGAAGGGATGGGGGAGATTTTTGGAAATTAATTTCCCAGACCTTTACTCCCCCATCCTCCACCCCCAAAAAGGAAAAAGATACCAGATGTGTTCTGATCGTGACAGCTCAGTAGAAAGCAGGTGGGTTTCCCTTGGCGTTCACAGGAAACCCAGGTGCTAGCATGCTGGCCCGAGTCTGAATCCCTGGGATGGTTCCCACAGGTGCTGGTGAACTCTGGTCACCAGCAGTTGATGTCTGCTTCGCATGCCACTCCAGTGACCATGTCACTGACCAGATCTAGGCAGAGATGAGAGTGGATAACTGAGCTGTGGATTTAGGTAACCACAGAGGAAAACCAGAGTTTACGCAGCTAAAAAGCAGAGTTAATACACTTTCGCCTGTATGTGAGGTGCCATCACATGCTAGTATGGAGATAAAATGTCTCTAACACCCATCATAGCAGCTCATGTTAAGGTTGAGATCTTTTCTAGGGGCTAGTAAATGAAATTAATGCAAAAAGACGAACTTTCACTGTTGCAGAGATGTGAATACAGCTGTGATGGAGTTACTGATCATGGCTTACGCACTGAAGACTTCCTGTGCCAGGAATATTATCGGAGTCATCCCTTATTTCCCCTACAGCAAGCAAAGCAAGATGAGGAAGAGGGGCTCCATTGTGTGCAAGCTCCTGGCGTCTATGCTGGCGAAAGCGGGTGAGTGGGGCCGAGGACTCTGGGATCCGCGCTATTGTTTAGGTCTCGTCCCCACTCAGGAGCATCCGTCTCTGATCTAGTTTGGGACCTGTTTCCTCTAAACGCTGTTCACTAACTACTTTTTCTTGTTTCCTGTTGCGTAGTGCTGGTTAGGGATATGTGAGCTCAGGTATAAATTCTTACTTTTTTCTCTGCTTCTTCTTTTAGAGTGACAGTATCTGCTTCAGTGTTTTCTGTTCTTCTCTAATCTTGGCCTTTTCAGCATTCTCTTTACTTCCTTTACATTTCATCTTATCATCATTAAATTTTAACTGGAGATCTTGGCATTCGTATGTGATTTTTTGAGCTTTAAGCCTAGATTTATGTATTCGCCTTAGTTAGCTAAATTCTATTTATGTACATAATATGCAAACTAGATTTTTTTTTTAATACTATTTCTTTAGCTTATATATTCTTTTTTCCCCTCTCCTTGATTGTCTTTCTGTATAGCAGTTCATTTTCATTGCTTTTATTCTGTGTGTTTTTGTAGCAGTGACATATTTTCTGGCCTGTGAATCAAATGTAATAACACTTTACAGTCTTTGGAATTTTATTTGCCTGATGTTTATTTAAGAACTCTAATATATATTTGAGTCCTTGGAAACATATTTGAATTCCTTTCTCTCTGAAAATGTATAATGTTTTTGGAAAGAACAAGTAATACTGGTTCTTTGGTCTGGAACTTTTGCTGTGACCTTTGGCCATTTGCATTGTATTTATATATGTACCTCTTTTTTTGTTTAATACTATTGATTCTAAGAGTCTGTCTTCATTGTTTTTCTGTAAGAATATATTTCTTGACCTATTCTTTTATGATCCAAAGGAATTGATCTAAACTCTTCAATATCTTTTAGTTATATGAGCTTCTTTTCATCTAATATGCCTATGACTTGGCTTTTGCTTTCTTAGTCCTTCTGCCTTGGCCACAGTTCTTTAACATTTCTTCTTAGATTCTTTAATCCAGGCCTTACCTTACTATTTTTTCCATCTATTTTAGTTTCAGTATTTATTAATTCCACCTTCACATCTTTCTTCTGCCTGTATTTTCTTTTCTCAATTTTGAGGACGAAGCTAATAATCATAGTAAAGGAGAGTGCTTTTTTTCTCAGCTTCAGTTCTTTGTCCATGTGGAAAGTGATAGGCTCCTTTAATCATTAAGTTTTGTTAAGGTTACAAATAAAGTCTGTAGCGTATAAAGTCTGTAGCGTGTGTGCTTGTTAACAATACCCCCTGCCTTCAGCCTTCTGTTAGGAAACAGGAGTTGGGCATCTAGTTTGTGTCCACTGTAGCCATTTACTTGTAGGGGTGAACTTTGTAATTTTTTGTTTTAAAATTTCAGGTTTAACTCACATTATCACTATGGATCTTCATCAAAAGGAAATACAAGGCTTTTTCAGCTTTCCCGTGGACAACCTTAGAGCCTCACCTTTCCTGCTTCAGTATATCCAGGAAGAAGTGAGGAGCCACCAGCAAATACCCCATTGTCCTCAAAAGAGATCCCATGTAGTTTTTCTCTGGTATCAGATTTCAATATTGAAAGGCCCATCAAGTGATCTTTCTCTTAAGTCTTAATGCCGAGGCAGCCAGATAGGGTCAGCATTTAGGCATGGAGGATCATGTATTTCAAAGACATTAAAAATGGTATCTAAGTATCGTTAGCAATTCACATATGTTTTCTAAAATGAAGGTTTTAGGAATGAATTATTTTTTTATCTTCTTAGTATAGCAGTACTTTTGCAATGATGTTCATTGAGAAGTGTTAAAATTCTAAGATATGTGAATGAAATTCTAGGATACTTAATTACTAGTATGGATCATTGTTTTAAGAAGAAAAAGTGTAACACCCGTGTCCAGGTGTTATTTTTTTGATAACGTTTCAGTATTTTCTTATTTTTCCCCCAAATCTAGATTCCAAATTACAGAAACGCAGTCATTGTAGCTAAGTCTCCTGATGCTGCAAAAAGGTAAATAAGCCAGACACTTATAAAAATCCCTACGAGAGCTTTCTGAAGGCAGAATGAGCAGTGTGGGTACCCAGGGTCTGTCGTAGTGCAGCCTGTGAAAGCTCATTTGCTTGAGCTTTCCCCACAGCCTTGTCACATCCGACACCACAGCTTTACCTCCAGTCTCCAAACAACACAGCTGCTTCTCTGAATTACCGCATTTTGCCATGTATAATGCGCTCCTGTGTATAATGCACACCGACGTTTTTGGCCCAAATTTTCAGGGGAAAAAATCTTTCATTTTAATTTTTTCATTCAAATTTTTATTTGTTTACATTTAGGTACTTGTTTTTTGTATTATAAAGGAATTTTAGCATTTATTTTTTAACACATTATGGTGCAAGAAATTTTACGTAACAAATAATTACAAAACACAGGAACAGATACAAGGTACAAGAAATTTTATGTACCGGTAGCAAATTTACGATATTTACACATCATAGAAGGCCAAGAACTCTTCGTCGTTGCAAGTTCATTGTAAGTAACTTCAACAAAACCAGTTATCATATTCCAGGGTATTATTTTGCATACAGATATGTTATTGATTTCTAGAGTTACACTTTCAACTCATAAGCCTATATAAAAGAATGACAAACATTTATATAGATACAGAATTAGTACTACCCATGTATAATGCCCATCCTTATTTTTCCCCTCACAAATTTGGGCAAAAAAGTATGCATCATATGCCTACATGACAAAATATGGTACTCAGTTTTCTTCTGGGAGAAAATGAAATTCTTCCTTCAAGTTCTCAGGAAAAGGAAAACAGAAGGGCCATGAGCACTTTTCAGGCAGTGGTTTTTCGGAGACCTTTTTGAACAAAGTTCTTCTGAAGATGAGTGTTAGAATATTGGACAAAAGGTAACACCAAAATTATCTAGAGTCAGGTACTAGCCCACATCTCAACTCGTGCTTCTTGAGGCATTTACATTCCGGCCTGGGTCTCACATTCTGATTTATACAGATAATCCCTTTATATGCCTCCAAAAGGTTGAATGATATTTTTAGTTTATGATTAATAAAGTGACGGAATAGTGACGCTTGGGCTTTCTTCCCATGAATTTCACCATTCCCCTTTGGTTTTCTCTTAGGGCCCAGTCATATGCTGAGAGACTCCGCCTGGGTTTAGCCGTGATCCATGGAGAAGCTCAATGTGCAGAGCTGGACATGGATGATGGTCGTCATTCTCCCCCAATGGTCAAAAATGCTACTGTCCACCCGGGCCTGGAGTTGCCATGTAAGATTGGCTCTACGTTTTCATTTTATTTGTAAATTGAAGCAAGTTTTGAATAGTATAAATGGCTAGGGGTTAATACTTGTGTGGCTGTATGCTGTCCTGGTATTTTAAAATAGTTGAATGGTATTGCGTTGATTTCCCCTTTTGGAAAAGCAGATCGTGTTAACGTACATCGGCAGAGGACAGCTGCACTTATCTGGGTAGCACTCAGCATTCAGAGAGTGTGAAATAATTTAATCATTTTAGCTTTAGTACAAAAGTTGCATGTGTCACATTGTGAAATCTTAAGCTTTTCTACTTTCGTACAGTGGGTGATAGAAACCTTTGATTTAGGTAACTTTTAGCACTTGTGTTAGTAATATAACCCTTGGACCTGACAGACTTGTACTTATTATCTCCATGGAATTTTTGAGTGGCAATAACCAGCAGTCAATACTGGAAGATACATTATGCTTTTTAGAGGAAGGAGTTTTGTGTTTTTTTTAAATATGTATGTATTTGCCATGTCTCAGAAACATACAGACATTAACAAAGTGGAAAACCGTTAGAATGGTTACACCTCAGACAGGGTATTTCAGACAGGCTCCTATCTAAGGTGTAAACATTCTGATTGTTTATAATTATCAGACTCAGGAAACTAACATTGTTATAATACTATTGTCAGGCCTTATTCAGATTTTGCCACTTGTCCCATCAATGTCCTTTGGAGCAAAAGAAAATAGTTTTTTTCTGGACTAGGACCCAATATAAGATCACACATTACGCTCAGTTGTCATTTCTCTTTAGTCTCATTTAATCTGGAATGGCTCCTCTGTTCTTTGTCTCTTATGACCTTGATACTTTTGAAGAGTACAGGCCAGTTATTTTGTAGAATATTCCTTAACTGGGCCTTGTTTGTTTCCTCATGATTAGGTTGAATCCGTTATTACTATGATTATTGTCAAATGTTGATTTTTCTAATTCCCCTTCTTCCTTAAGTATCTATTCATTTATATGAGTATAGAGTCATAGAATCTTATTTTATTCAGTGTGTTACAATCCATTGCTACTATTTATTTTAATGCTCAGTTGTCACAGACTTGACTAAAAGAGCTCCTTTAAGTTGCCTCCTGTGTTCTTTTGGCATGGCCCTATCATCTTTTGATACTTCCTTACTTTCTAGTACAACTAGATGTTCCAGGTTCATCTTGTACTTTCTTAGCCCCGGAATTAGCCCAATTGGTTTAATGTAAAGATTTGGGCTTCAGAGTGTCCACTCAGTTACCACTACCTATGACTAACCTTGACTTACGTTCTTTTATAAGTGACCGAATGTATTTATAGGATAAATTCCAAGAAGTAAAATATTTTAATATGGTGAGATTCTCTGTTCTGGGAATGTTGCTTTGTTACTTATGATTATAACAGTGTTTTCTCCTCCCAGTCATCGTGTATCATATATTACAACTTTTACAGTTGCTGCAGGGTCATTTTTTATGATTCTCTTTTATAGATTTAGTCAAAAGAATCCTGAAAAAATATTTCTTGTGCATGTAATTGTACCTTCCAAATTAAATAGGCTTTATATGTCTTTATCAGTTATGTTTCAACAGTTTATTTAATAGCAACGAAGAGGACGATATTAGAATGTTAGGACAAGGCCAAAGGAAAGCAAATATTCACCCTCAGGGTCTGTGCATCTTTTAGAAAGATGAACTATTTTATCTTCCTGGAAGCCATTCTTTTGGAGCTGTAGTAGTTCTCAACTGAGGGTGATTTTGCCACCTCCCTGCCCCCGACCCCCAGAGGATTTTGGCAATGTCTGGGGACATTTCTGGTTGTCTCAACCAGGGGGCAGGTAGGGTGCTGCCGGCATTGAGTGAGCGGAGGCCAGAGATGCTGCTGGACATTCCTTCAGTGTCACCATGATCCAGGCCAAGATGTCAGTGCTGAGGTGGAGAAACCCTGTTGTAATTTGTTAAAAGTGAAGTTGTACGTTTGTTTCATAAGATAGAATCCATACCTCTCTCATGGAAGGGGCTGTTAATGAATTTGAAAAGATTGTATTTTTTGAAAAGATTGTCAGTAGTTCCCCTCAACTCTGCTCTGTGTTTGCCACAATGGTGAAAATTAAGAGTTTGGATTACAAAAATGAGAGGAAGTCACCTTGTCTGGCTTGATTTTTCCTGGCTTGTTAATTTTGTAAGTGAAGAATGTTTTTCACCACTAACGTGAAAAAGAGAATTAGCTCTCTTTGAGCATCTGTTAAATGTAAATTTTGACTTGTTTACATGGAGAGTTATGAGCTTGAAAATAATTTCAGTCTAGTTCTGCCGGAGACCTGATTTTATTCCTTATATCTCTTTTTAATGTCAGTTTGTTGATAAAGTTTGATATTCCATTGAACTAGAAATAGACTAAGATCAAAATGAGTAAAGAATGAATAGTCTCTGTAGTTTTTCTTTGCTCTTTATTTTAGGAGAGAAAAGTTTGGTTAATTGACTCTGGGGAAAGAGTTTTTAAAAAGTGTGTGTGTGTGTGTGTGTGTGTGTGTGTGTGTGTGTGAAATCTAAGGATGGTTGTTAATGTAGCATTATTTTACTTGGAAAGTGCCAACTTTCTACTTCATAAGAACATTGGAAATCATTTGATGAATTGACATTTTTACTACAGTAAGTTGGTAGAATTTTAACATTGATTTCTGCCCACAGTAACGGTGCCCAATTCATTTTATTCTTAAATAATCTGGGTTTTGTTTGACAAAATGGAGAAAGAGAGCAGAACCTTACGCACAGGGTAGTTTAAGCACCTTGATCCTTGATCTGAAGTTACATACATTACTTTTGCTGAAAATTTTAATTTTTTGGTGTGTTATTTTCTGGGCAAGCTATTGGAAAATCTTTGGCATTTTTGTTTTAAAGCCTATCGGGTACTTTTTTTTTTTCCCTTGACCCTATTGTAAAATCTGTCTCTGTTTTTTAGTAGCCACCAAATTATGTGTTCAGTTTTATCCAGATCCTAAAGCCAGTTCTAAGTCGGGAATGAGCATAGGAGAAAGGCTTGCTTTTTAAAAGCCTTTTTAAGCCTCCATCCATCCTAGCTATATGCCTGTGTTTCTCATTACAAACTGACAAAAGGTTTTTGGGAGAGGTAGGCTTAGAGGAAAGTGGACAGGTGTATTGTGACATGTTTTCTGCATCAAACTACAGCTTAATTTCTATTGATCTTTGGTGAGGGATATTGGCTTGCAATCTTTTTCCTTTTATACAGAAGAAAATGGTCAACAAAAGGGATCGCATCTCTTTTAAGAAGTGGGTAGGTCAACACAACCACTTTCCCACATGGTTTAATTTAAAGACAGAATTTGAGGAAGCTTTTCCTAATGTTGGTGATTTATTTTCTCCCCTTTGGTGATATTTGAATGCAGAGCCTTTTTGACTCCAAATTCAAGAAATGGCCCTTGTTTCTGGGATGGGAAAGCAGGAAATGTCTATTGAAATTTACCAGTAAAATAGTGCTGAATTTTCAGCTCAGCTAATTTGCTGGTATACAGAAAGGCACGCTTGTTCTCTGAGGTTTACAGTGCTTCTAGATAGGAGTCAGCTAAAATGGATGGTTTGCTGATAATTACTAAACTATGTAATTACCCTGACTTGTAGTCTCTTCTCCCTCCCCCACTAATTTAATAAATATTTCATAATAATAAAAAGCTTTCCAAAAAAGTAGAATCCTTAGCTTATTCTTCTGAAATGTTGTGGTTTTTTTCCCCCTAACCTCCTTTTGAGGGTGAATTCTCTTTTCCCTTCTCTATCCTGTAGTTTGTTTTGTGCACTGATAGACCTTTTCTAAATATAAATTTTGTAGTGAGATAAGGAGCCTCTTCAGAACTAATTAAATCAGGAAAGGATAATGGACTCTTAGTTATTGTTTTCAAGTTCCTTATTTTCAGGAAACTCTGATTATGTCAATGGTGTAGTTATCTGATAATAAGATTACGTTGTCCAAATAAGGTTACTTTGGAAGAAAACAAAATGCCAGCTCTTTATGTGGCAGCCTTTCCCTGTTTGATTTTCTACAGAGTGGCATTCATTTTGCATTTATTTGTCAGTCTCAGAGTTGGATGTTTCTATTCTGAGTGGCATTGCTCCTGCCTTTCTGTGTAGGTGGGGTCTCCCTCGCTTTGCTACTCCATCTTCAGACCTGCTCTATCTAAAGACTGGTGGCTGATAGTCACACATGGCTTTTGTACTCTTGAAACTTGGCTGGTCTCAGCTGAGAAGTGCTGTATATGTCATATGCACACCAAATATCGAAGACTTAGTATGAAAAAATGTAAAACATTTCTAATAAATTTGCATATTGATTACATAGTAACGTCATATTTTGGATATGTTAGGTAAAATAAAATCTATTCATTTCACCCATGTGTTTTTACTTTTTAACGTGGCTACTGGAAAATGTAAAATTACATTTGTCTCTCCTTCTGTTCCTATTGGACAGCGCTGCTTTAGACAGTCTTTCTGACAGAGCCCGGGGTCATTGTAGAGAAATCGGCTTCTTTTTTTTTTTTTTTTTTTGGTCTGCAGTGGTTTTGCCACCACTTCCAGGCAGGGAATAAGGTTGTGATCACATTTACTCAGTGATGCATGACTGACTGGGGTCTTGTCATTTGTTTTGTTTTGCTAGTGATGATGGCCAAAGAGAAGCCCCCAATAACTGTAGTCGGAGATGTTGGAGGGAGCATCGCAATCATAGTGGTATGGTCACGTGTCTTCCTTCATGTGCAAAGATGACGCTACTGGCTCTGAGTAGGTTATGCAGCTGTGGATTGTTTTTCCAGTAACGATGATAGATTTCAATGGATCCACCTATCCTTTCTCACCCAGACTCCCTTAGGACAAGCAGAAATCTTTATATAGATGAACAGGGATTATTATAACCTACAGGTGTAAAAAGAGCACAGTAACTCCCATAAGAAAATTCAACCCCATAAGTAACCTTTGTTTTAAGGGATGTAAGTTCCATCCAACCAGCCGACTACTCAACCGTGAGCTTTAGAGCCATGAGATGAACTAAAGATGAGCTGTTCCGTTTTTACTAATGGGAACAAATGTCTCATTCTTCGTGCTTTAACATGATGTGTTTGCTCCCAGCTCTAAATGCCTTTGCTGGGCCACAGGATCGTGCTTCGTAATGGCTCACTTCATTTCTTTGTTCCTCTCTCTTGGAAAAAAGTAAATGGGACACTGGCTCTTCAAGAATAATCTGAAACCTGAAACAGGGAGATGAGTCGTGGCAGTCCGAAACTGTAGCTGCACCGACAGCCATGCATAGTACAGTCCATGCACTTCTGTCCCCATTGCTGGGTGCTCGACCTTTGACCCAGGCAGATAGCTCTGACATTCTCTGAAACAGGTGTGGAGAAGAGCAGAAAGGTGTGTGGAGGGTAGCTCCTTCACACTCACTCTGGTCTCTTCTCAGGATGACATTATTGATGACGTGGAAAGTTTTGTTGCTGCTGCTGAGATCCTGAAAGAGAGAGGCGCTTACAAGATCTATGTCATGGCCACTCACGGGATCCTGTCTGCAGAGGCTCCCCGCCTGATTGAGGAGTCCTCCATCGATGAGGTCAGTCTGCTTAGAGCACCTGGCTTGAGTCAAGATTGCTGCTCTCTTCTCTGGGAATAATAAAATGACTCAGTCACTATTGCTTACCCCCTCTCTAGAGGACCTATGAAAGAGTGCTTTCGATGGCTAGCCATTTGTTGTGGCAGATACATATTTAGGAATATATGTCTGCTTTCATGAAGATTTGCTTTATGTATTTCACTATATTTTGAATTTCAGTATAATTTTATACTAAAGTAGTGTTTCTCTCAAGATTTGAGTTCTTCCCCAACAATATGAAAGTTTTATGCAGTGCTGAGGTGCCCCTGTCATTTCTGCGTACGAAACAAGCCCATGACATTCATAATCTTACATTTTGAACCATGAAACCTTTCCCTTGTGTAAAGTTGGTTTACTTTGTAAAAACTGTACTCAGTACAATAAGGCTTAGCAGGTTGGAACTTGGGCTGTAGGTACTAAATGTTGGGTAAGCTTTTCTGAGTGACCATGTAGGGGACCACGTCAGTAACAGTATTTATTTTCCATTGCTGCCATGACTAGGTGGTGGTGACGAATACCGTCCCTCACGAGGTGCAGAAGCTGCAGTGTCCCAAGATAAAGACTGTGGATATCAGTCTGATTCTTTCTGAAGCAATTCGGAGAATCCACAACGGAGAGTCCATGGCGTACCTTTTCCGGAACATCACTGTGGATGACTAGCTTTCACGGTTGCCTTGACCTTGGAACTCCTAAGGAAAACATGTAAAAAGCAGTGCCATCAATTATGTATGCAGTGTTTCCTTTCCAGGGAGTCAGATAGTCTCTCTCACCAAGTCTGGTAGGTAGGAGGCATTAAGATACTCAAGAGGGAGACAAAGATAAATGGCCTTCAATGTCTGCCCTCACCATCCTGTTCCTTCAACAAGTTACAGACACTTTCCTGAAAAGAATCTGAAAATCATTTGAGGCCAAAAATGAGTTAAAGGCAGATAAAGTTTTAACTCTATAATGTTCCGTTTCGGCTGCAGGGAAACGTGTGTGTGAATGTTGAACTTGGTTGGGAAAGCTGAGGCCCTGGCACTGTTTCCATTCCAGTTGTCCTCTCCTTAGGCATGTTCATGTAAATCTTTTCTAAAGAACCCTATTTTTCTCTGAGAAACTGCTGTGCCTACCACCACTGAACGATGAAGCATTTGTAGTGTTGCTCCCTAGCAAGGACGCCATATTCGAGAATAACACCCTCCCTCTAGGTGTCTGCGATGCTCTGAAAGTACAAATAAAAGAATTTGTTGTCTTGCTCGTCTCTTCACTGCATTGCAGAGCTGCCCACTGTCCGGCTTCACGGTGACGAAATTCTGTCTGTACTCTGCAGAAGACAAGGGAATACTTTGAAGGGTGGGTTGGGTCCAGAGCTGGTCCCAAACCTTAGACCTGAGTCTCATTCTGCAGGTTCCACCCCTTTCTAGGCATTGCAGTGAACTCCTTGTTGAATGGTACGTTAATAGTTAAGATCTGAATTTGTAAAAAAAAAAAAAAAGGAGAGAGAGAGAGAGAGACTAATTGTACTTTTTCCTGTGTTATAGGTGACACTTATGTTTATTGCATTCCTTAGGACTGCACTTGGCCTCTCCACCCAACATTTAAAATTACGTTAATCGCAATTCTAATTTATCCCCCATTTGTCAGGTAAACCTTGCTGCAAATATCGCATAAACTTTTTATACCTTTTAGTCGGTCCAGGTCAGGCCTGCATGTAACGGGAAGGAATGTGTGCTAGGAAACGAACTGGAATTGCTCATTCGTTCTGTTAGTTCCTAAGAGGTAATAAAGGGCAGTTTGCTTATTTGTACAATTGTACTTCTCTGCAGGGAAGTTTCCTTGACATTTTACCCCTCTCCTAATGACTAGAAAAGTCCCGAACACACAGTCAAGACTGAGCACATCAGCTTTTCAAACATACAAATGAGTTGCCTTCTGTTAATAGTCCAAGCAGGGGAATTTTGAGCAAAGAATTCAATTATATATAAAATGATTAGCATGGGGGAGAGGAAGTAGACTGTTCTCAGGAGCCCTGGTTCTTGTTCCTAAGGTCAGGCAGATGACTAGTCCCTTCTGGGCCTTCATCATCAGTAGTAAAAAGGGAGGTTTGCAATTGAAAGGTAAGGTTCTTTCAACTCGAAACTTCCATTTATACTTCCGGTTAATGTTTTTTTTTCCCCATGTCTCTAGCAGTAAAGGTTTTTAAATGTATTTAAGTAGCAAAAGCATTTAGTACAATATATTTCCTCGGATTAGGATTAGAATATATTAAAATATGCTCTTTCCACTGGCATCATATGTGCCTGGCATGATGCCAAGCCTCAGGGGAATGAAAGTGACAATAGGAGGACTTAGGGAACTGACATTCTGGCCGTAGCCAGTGTAGCAGCAGTCACACTCATCTGGAAAGTCACTGAGGAAGAATTGAGGAAGCCCATGCACCGAACAGCGGATGCTCGATCCCAAGGCTTTGCGATCTAGCTTTAAGTTGAATAAGGTAAGAGCATGAGTGTACAAAAGAATACAAAGAATTTGTTCTTTTGAAGACATCAACCACCTGAACGCCTGCTGTGTGCCAGGCACTGGAAATATAATGGTGAACAAAATCCTCAGTGTTACCCTCATGGAAGTCATAGACTTATGACGTTTAATTTCATTACCAGGGAACACTGCTTTTTTTTTGTGGAGGAGGATGGTGGGGGGACAAACACAACCAGTTTCAATTAAATTTTGCCAGCTCAGACTAATCTAAAAATTTGAATTTGAAAGTAGTTAAAATAGGAGTAAGTACAGATGTATTCACAGGTTTTTCGCTTTCCTGAATATAAACAAGCTTTCCTGAATATTTTACGTTTTCAGGAAGAATCTGGTATGGGGAAACCAAGACTCAGTTGCTGAGAGCTCCAAATTTGTCTAGTCTGTCTAATCCTGCCTTGTAATGAGCTGAAATGCTGGCACTTCACCAGACACGTTTCTTTTGAGATAAATTAGGCCAGCCCAGCACAGGAAAGGTCTGTCATCTGGTGACTAATTGATGTCCCCTGGGTGGTGAGTGGTCTAAGTTACCCTCCCTTCTGATTGAATAAATGATACAGTAACTGTCCCCAAGGGGCCATCCCTTAGATTTGTGCCCCTGCCCTGCATAATGGAACAAAGCATAGTTACCATGATGCCACTAAGTCTCTGCATTGTTGGTGGCCTCCAAAGATGAGTGAGTCCTGCGCCTTTTTAGGTTAAGGGGTAGCTGGAATCCGTGTGGACCTTAGGAGGCCACCCCTCTCCCAAACTGATGTGTGTGTTCTCTGATAAAAATGCTTTGGCACTGTCCCATATCGCCTGTCCTTGGGAACGTTTACTGAAGATAAAAATTAGTGGCATCTTGGGCTGTGGCCCAGGCTTCCCCAGACCCCTTTAGGAAAGGCTTCCCCTAGTGAGTTTGGGGGTGGTTTCGAGTTTGGGCAGGTCCTGCAAGGCCAGCGCCTTTCTGCCTCCACTCTGGCGCCGGTCCCCTCTGCCGGCGTGTTCTTCCTCGGAATCCTCAGGGCGTGGGGGGGGGGGGGGCACCACAGCGGGGTCGCCCGCCCCAACCCCTTTCCAAACGTACGCTGGCGCGAGGGGAGAACAGCGCAGGGCTCGAGCAGAGACCGGACAACAGCGGGCAGAGGGAGGGTCGGTGGTTCCCGACCCCTCCGGGGGGAGGTGGGTGCGAGTTCTGGGAGTGAAGAATTGGAAGCCCGGTTGCCGGGCGCTCCTCTCCATCCTTCAGGCAGGCTTCAGACGGAGACTGGTCCCCGTCTCGGCTAGGCCCAGGGACAGGGTGCCCCGTGGCCGTGCAGGGGCAGGGAAAGGCCCCAGAGCACGGCAAGGAGGGAGGCAGACCTGGCCAACCGTAGGGGCGCAGAAGCCAACCGCTCCTGAGAGTGCGCAAGATGCCGCCCATGATGGCTGCCACCAAGGTCTCCCTCCGGCAGCTGGCCGATCTGGCCATCGGCACCCCGGAGGTGGGCGCTGTCAACTTCACGGCCCTGCACACGCTCATTGTCGCCATTCTTAAGAACCTCCACCTGCAGGACACCGTGGTGGACATCCAGTCCCTGTCACCGGAGCAGAGCTACTTTGAGGCCCCGCGGCCCTCGCTCAGCACTGTGCAGGAGGCTGTGTCCAAGGAGAAGCGGGAGAGCCCTGTGGTCAGGACACCATCCCGGACGCTGGAGAGCACCCAGGCGCTGGAGAGCGGTGCGGCCACGATGCCATCCCTGACACTGGAGAGCCAGGTGCAGGACCTAGGTGGGCAGGTCCATGACCTGGGCCAGCAGGTCAAGACCATGGAGAGCCAGGTGCAGGGCATCCTGACCCACGTGCAGCATATCACCGCCCTGGCCAGCAGTCTAGACACTGACGCCCCGGAGTGGCTGGAGGAGCAGGAGATGGCCACGCCAGTGCCCTACACGGCCAAGCTGATGCGGGAGAAGGCCACATCAAAGCCCGACAAGGCGATGCCGGACAAGGAGCGAATGGGGTTGAGAATCAGGAAGGACCGCCCCCAGGTGAGTGGGCGGGGCCACTCCAAATGGCTCTCCAGCTGCTGCTGGAGCTGAGTCTCGAAGGCACCCACGACTCCTCACCAGTGCGGGGAGGAGGCCGGAGCAGGGAGGTGAAGGGGAGGCCAGGGCCCCAGGCCCCCAGTGCTGCCTGGGCCCACATGGCCCATGCTTTCCTTTGCAGGCCATGGAGCTGCTCCAGAACGTCATGGAAGACGTGAAAATCCTGAAGGAAACCCATGAAAAGGCCCAGGGAGAGGTGCAGGAGTTCCCAGAGCTGAACCCCCAGGTGAGGATGATGGAGTCCCCACCCCCTGCAGCCCCTAGCCCCTGTTTTCACTGAGGCTCACCCACCACTTATCAGACACCCAAGGATCCTGAACCCACCCAGAAGGTTGCTGATGACCTCTCAGAATAATTCTTTGAATTTCCTTTAAACAAGAATAAAGAAACGTGGTGGGTGTTGAGACATAAAGCTCAGTCCAAGAGGAGGGGGCCTGAGATGGAGAGTTCTGGGGTCACCGCCTCAGCCCCTCAAACCCCAACCACAGGCCCAGGAACACTTTCACTTGGATCTTTGTTTTCTTGGAATATGAATCCTTCTGCACAAGTTTATCAGAGAATTCCAGGCAGAGCTTCTACCTCAGACCCATCTGAGGCCCCCAGAGGGGATTAGAGCTGGAAGACAAGGAGGGATGACTAGGAGAAAGCACAGGGAGAGGCTGAGAAAAGAGGCTTGAGAGAGAAGAAAAGCTCAGAGGAGGCAGGAGGAAGTGGCCCAGACCTATCCCACCCCCTCTGGGGACTCAGCCCCCATGACCCCATTTCACCCACCTCATTCCTCCCTCCTAGGCCTTGAGAGTCCAGCTGGACACACCTTTGCTCTGGGAAGCTTTGTTTTTGAAAGTGTGGTGTTTTTGGGTTTAGGTTGTTTTTCTTTTTTAGAGGAAAAGCTTGTTTTACCTTTAGATTCTTATATTCTGGAGGTTTGCAGACGTTAAAAGGAGCAACTTAAGTTTTAGCAATTTGCTTTGGTTCTTCTGAGGTGCTTTTCTCTTTAAACAATGCAGACGATCAGATGCCCTGGAAGTCCACAATAATGTTTGTCCCTGCGAGGTGACGTCAGCCTTGGTCTGCAGTGCAGCAGTGTCTCATTAGTGGTTTGTCTGAAATGGACCCCAGGACCAAAGGTTCCCCTCTTGGCATTGGCTTTGCTCCAGGCACACTGTCCACAGTACAAACCCGCCACACCCATGTCCCTTCCTCTAATTGGCTGGGAAGAGAACGGGGAGCCTGCCTGGCTTAGCGGCTTTCTCTCTACCCTCTGCTCCTCTAAGATCCACCCACCCGCTTTCCTCTTGTCCCCTGTGCCAGTGTGTGTGTGTGTGTGTGTGTAGGGGCCACAGGAGGGCTTGCTTTGATCCTCCCCCTCTGAACTCTCATTCCAGAAACTACTACAACGGATTGAGGAAGTAGAGAGTAAACTCAGAGACCGGGAGGAATTTCTGGTAATGTCTGCTAGTTTTGTGGGAAAGGGCCCGCAGTGGGTGGGAGAAGGATGGATGCCTGCAGCCTGGCCCCCTCTCTCAGGCTCCTCCAGATGCCCAGCCTGGATGTCTGTGTCCCTCCAGGGTAGGGTGATGTGTGCCCTCTGCCTCTCAGGGCACTGCCCCTGGATTGAAGGGAAATAGTTTCCATCCATGCCCAGTGCTCCATCAGGGCCCATATGGAACAGGAAGCCAGCTACCCAAGACCCACAGTGACTGCTCCTTGGGGCTGGGGCTGTGGAAGCGTCCTGTCAGCTCAGTGTTGTTCCTAAAACTTCCTGGGATTAAACTAGGGGTGTGTGTATGTGTGTGTGTGCGTGTGTGTGTGTGTGTGTGTGTGTACACACATGTTGTCTGTTAAATTGTCAGGAGCTATTGACCCGGAAAGTGAGTGCGATTCCTGATGTAGAAGATGCCACCATGGTCACCTGGGAAGATCTGGAGCAAGCGATTGCTGATGGCTGGAAGACCACACAGGTGGTGAACAAATGGGGGGAGGGGCCGGGTAGCAGTCTCAGGTGGGGCTCCCCCGAACCTCCCTCTTTTTACTACTGTACACTGTTCCATTATGTGGATGTTTATCATTTCACAATCTCCTATTATGGATAGTTTAAATGTGTCTTCCCCCCAGTTTCATAACAGTGCTTCATGTGACATTCGCACGAGTGAACATATGCGTAGGATAAATTCCTAGAAATGGAACGTGCACTTGTGATGTGGCTAACTTTGGCCAAATTGCCTCCCATGGCTGTGGGTCCAATTTAGACCCCTCCCCCCAGCAATGTTGGAGAGAACTCATTTCTCAGACTACCCTACCAGCATGACCTGTTGGTACCCAGCTCTTTGAGTTTGGCCGACTGGTTGGATAAAAAATGGTACCCGATTTGCTTTCACAGCTTTTCAAAGTTCTTTTACAGCCTGTCCTGAAATGCACAAGTCCTTTCACTGTTAGTGGACAGCAGTGACCAACCCTGGAAAGAAAACCTCTTGAGGGGGCCCCTTGCTGATAGTGACTTGTACACATGGGGTAACGTTCGCAAAGGTGTCTCTCCATCCTGAGTGCACAGAACAACCAAAATCGTTTTCAAGTCCCCAACCCTTCTTCATCTGAATAAAATGGGTATTTTCAAGTGGTCCTCGAGGACAAGGGTCAGCTGCTCTTTTGGTCTTTGCACATTCCCCTTCCCCTGGCTTTGTGCATCTGGGTCCCTCAAAAAGAGTCACCCAGCTATACAGACAGAAGCAGAGGGAAGAGAGTGAACTCTTTGGCGCCACCAAGTGGCCATCTGGGGCGTGACAAATACCTGAGTACAAAAGACCCTCCCGGGCGCCCCCCTCCGCTAGCCTCTAAGACTGTTTTCTGAACTCTGGGCTCATCTTTAGAGGTAAGTAGCATCAGAAAGAGTTGGAAGAGGAGCCTGCAAACAGAAGGAAGGGCCTAGAAAAAGGCCTCTGCTTTCACTGTTTTTGTTTGTTTGTTTCTCACCCTTTTTCTCTGTCCCTGCCCCCTCCAGTTCAAGCCCTTGTTTCTCAGTCTAGTTGTGTAGGACACAGCTCCCTGGCCCGTGCTGGTATTATGAGCCTTGCGCTCCCCCCGGCTGAGGCAGTTGCCCGTCATCGGTCAGCTGCTCATGGCAGCTCACAGCAGCTCCCGGCAGCTCATAGCAGCTTCACAGCAGCTCAGGCCAACCGCCCGCTGCTCACTGCAGCCCAGCTCTAGGGAGAGCCGTTGTTCACAATCTTACCTGTAGAGGGCGCAGTTCACTGGCCGATGTGGGAATTGAACCGGCGACCCTGGTGTTAGGAGCACTGCGCTCCAACCACCTGAGCCACTGGGCCGGCCTTGCTTTCATTGTTTTTAAATTTTTTTATTTTTTAATAATAGTTGACATACAATATTATATTAGTTTCAGGTGCACAACATAGTGATCAGACATTTATAGATCACTGTTGTTTTGTTTTTTCAACACCAAAGCTTTTTTACACATACCACTGCCGTATATTTTGAGGGAGCACACATTTTCTCAGGGCACCTGCAGAAATCACCTGTAAGACCTATAAATAAGCATTGACATACACACCTGTAGACATTTTTACTTCTCCAGATAAGAGTGTCAGTGTTTTCACAGTTGCTCATAATCAGGAACAACTCCAGAAGCCAATGAGAATAAATACAAATATTCAAAGATTTTTGAGAAGCCGGAGAACAAGCTCTGAGGATGGCAAGTTCAGCCACTGCACAGAGCAGAATGAGAGCAGAGTTGCACTGTCTCAGGTGGAGACAATACAACATTCTGGGCACCAATTTCTCTTGAATTGTTGGTGGGATCCCTTAACATAAATATGAAGTCAGGATTTCCAAACTAGGCCTTTTTAAGGCCAATTATGGGTTTCAGTAGATGGGCGATAACTACAATTTTTCTTCCTATTCCCTTCTCCCCTTCTTCCCCCTCCTCTCTCCTTCCTCCTCTTCACCCATCCCCCTCCCTCTCCTCAACCCCTTCTTCCCTCCATCTCCAATCCTCCCCCTTATCCTCTTCCCCCTCCCTCCTTCTCCACTAACCCCCCCTCTCCCTGTTCCCCCTTCTTACCCTCTCCACCTCCTGTACTTCTAATGGTAAGAAAAAATAAAAGGCTTACCAGAAAGACCAAACCCTGGCACTCAAGTCAAAACTTGCCTAAGGGAGGAAAAAGCTTCTTCACCCTCCTGTGATCTGGGTAATGAATCTGGGGTGCCAGCTAGATCCATTGTGACAGGCATTTAACAACGGAAGAATCTTTCAGGGGCTATTTTGCTAGGTCCATGGACCTTGAGCACAGATGTTCTCTTGCAGAAATGGCATGTCTGGGGTAAAGGACATTTCTCTTTGAAGCTGTATGGCCTGAGAGGCTGCAGAAAGCAAAAGTTAAAACTCCTACTTGGAGGCCTCCTTTGAGAGAGAGGCAGGTGAGCATCTGTGAGGCTGTGGTCACCATTTGGATATATTCTGCTTCGGGACCCAAAGAATAGTGGAGCAATTTAGGAAGGGGCTTTACAAGATTAGACGTGACTTCCACTAACTGAGCAAAATGAGTAAGTCTGACGTCATGGCTCATCCTCCAGGGAAACAAGAATTCCGTAATGCCCTGAGGTCCTGGAAGCAGCAGGTGGTGCGCTGGGGAGCTCAGTGAAGCCAGTGAGGACTGGAAGCCCCCGTTCCAGAGGGAGCTCTGGGTTCATCCCGTCTCGGGCGGTTCACTGGACAGCCTCTTGGTCCAGATCACCGCCTAGGACGTTAACGGAAGGAGGGTCTTACAAGACATGCATTTTGACTCACAGAAACACATTGATTCCAAGATGTACACCCCCCTGTCCCCCTCTCCCCGCACCCCCCACATATCAGCATCTCTGAAGTTAGGACGTGTCTTAGAGTTGATAGTGTTTTCTAATTAATTGGCCGTGTTTCCCCTTTCCTACAGGAACATAAATTAATGGTCCATCTTAAAAAGATACCATCTTAGGCTTACTGAAATACGGAGAGAGATGGCATGAGGCACACTTTGGTTAGAAAGTCCTGCCACATTGATGATCTTGGAAGGTGTAGGGAGTTAAGTTGTCTTAACATAGAGTGACTGGCACCTCTGACTTCAAAATTCTTGGCTTGGGGTTATAGGGAAGAAGGAACAAGCAACAGAGAGGGGTGTTCTCCAGGTTTTCCCAACAGGAAGGGGGCTGTGTTGTGATAGTTTGTTGTTTAGAGTCTAGGAGAGGAGTCTAAGGCGTGGTCATGTTAGGAGGTCAACATGGCATTGTTTCTAATCCCTATCATCCTCAGAAAGGACATGGTCTCATCTGATGCCATTAATGAAAATTCTAAGTCCCCATCCTGCCCCCCCACCTCTGTAGCTATTATGTCCGGCCCCCCACATCTGTAGCTATTTTTCTAGGATTTCAAAGTGTTGTTCTGTAAAACCATAACTTTAGTTTTAATAGCTGTGACAAGCTGAATAATGGCCCCCAGAGACATTCAGGTCTTAATCCCCCAAACCTGGGAGTGTTAATTTATATGACAAAAGGGACTTGTGAGTGTGATTAAGTTAAGGACCTTGAGATGGGAGATTATCCTGAATTATCTGGGTGGGGCCAATGAAGCAGAGATTGGAGCAAAGAAGCTCCGGCCAAGGAATGCCAAGCACTAATAGAAGCTGATAAAGACCAGGAAATGGATTCTCTCCTCAGAGCCTCCAGAAGGAACAAAGGTGCCAGCCCTGCCGACACCTTTGCTTTAGCCCAGTGAAACTGGTGTTGGACCTCTGAACTTCTGAACTGTAAGATGGCGAATGTGTGTTCTTTGAGGCCACTAAGTTTGTGGGAATTTGTCACCGCAGCCATAGGAAACTTACTAATACAGTCATCTTCTCCCTCTTGAGGCAGTTCCTGAATGATTGGCTAGTCTTGTAAATTTCGCCAAATTTTTTTTCTGCTATTTTCTGATATTCTTGTATCTGAACAGTGGGCAATGATGTGGACACGAACCCCACAGCAGTCACTTCTAGAGTGGTTTTCTGATATTGGCAGTGGATTGGGTGTCTTCTAAAGGCTCGCTTTCAAGGTTTTTCCAGGGTGTCAGTTTCCTTTGCTCTCTTGTTTTGTTTGCAGTGGTTGTTTTCAGTCCAGGAGGCCTTTCTAGGGCAGGGTGATTGGCAGCACTCCCGTGGCTGCCGAGATTTCTGCCCCCTGGTGTACACACATTGTGTAATCCCCTCCCCTGGTGTGAGCAGACCTGTGGATGTGATGGGATATCTCTCCTATGATTGGGGTGCCAACAAATTGATTTTGAGTTCATCAAAGGGGGACAATTCTGGGTGGCCTTGACCTAATCAGGCAAGCCTTTCGAAAGAAGGAGAAGGATCAGAGAGATGCTGGTCTGCCAGCCTCCATGTGGCCCCTGTGGATTGGGCCAGGTAGTTAGGATTTAGAGTGGCCACTAGGAGCTAAGAATAATCCTCGGCCAACAAACCAGCAAGAAAATGGGACCTCGGTCCTACAACGACAAGGAACTGAATTCTGGCCACAACCTGAAAGCCTGGAAGAGGGCCCGGGGTCTTAGAAGTCGCAGTGTGGCCTGGACAGAGGCAGTGAGGCCCTGCTAGAGAGAGAACCCAGCTAAGACAGGTCTGGACTCATGACCCACGGAAACTGTGAGATGATAACCTCGTGTTGTTTCATATGGCTATGTTTGTGGTAATTTGTTATGCCACAGTAGAAGACACATCCAGGACACTTAACTCGTGTTATTGTTACACGGTCTTGGGTATCACCGAGTGGCCCCAGAGCTGGGATTATGGGAGGGCCATTCAGCCTCTCTAGTGAGGGCAATACTTAAAATCATGCACATTATTTCACTAGTTCGTAAAACTTCTTTTAAAATTTCTATAAACTTTCCCAGTGTAAAAAACAAAAACAAAAAAACCTCAAAAACTTTATGATAGCTGTTTGATCAATTATATCTTAATTTAAAAAAAAAAAGGCAAAACAACTCAACCCGCCCCCAACTTTGTGATAACATAAACTATCAAATTCACTTTGGAAAAATTAGGGAGTTCGTCTTCAAATTTTAGCTTTGAGATTTTTTTTTTCAATCTGTTAAAAAAAGTATGGTGAGAGGAGTATGTTGAGAGAGGTGGAGAAAAAGAAGCTTCTAGCTGATGATTTAAACATGTCTGAAAATACTTCAGTAATGTCAAGGAAGAATGCGACTATATTATAAATGAATCTCTCAGCAAAATGAACAGATGAACAGTTTTTGTATGAGTTACACCAACAGGATAGAGGTCATCTGGAAGAATGCTTGCTTTGGGGTCTCCTGTAAGATAGAGTTGGCTACCTCCAATGATTCATCTTTTACTAAAACAATATTGTAAGTGTCCACATACTTTTCTAAAAGCTCATCCATTCTTTCATGTAGATATCCAGTTTCCAGAACATGTTAACATTGGCCACTCCATCTGCCATTCTTACGTCTCTTTGGGAGTCTCCGGCAGAATTATGCTGTGGTTGCTTTTAGATGACTGAAACGTTCTGCGTTCTTCCAGACACTGTCATGTTTGTTAAATTCATGAATGAGTTCTCCTTTAAGTCCTTTGAGCGCACCATTTTCATCACAGTCCATGAAGGTTAACGATACTTTGATGTGTGGATGATAAACACCAGTTTGACGGATAACTTTCTGTAGTACATCACCAATCCCAGCCAAAAATATGAACACAGGGAGACCATGTGTGTTGTCAGAACTTATCAAAGGCACTCTCCTATCCTTCCTTGAGCATAACATCAGATTCTGCCAACATGTCTTTAAGTTTAGGTTTTGGTAAAGCCTGTTCAATAAGCCATGCGATTTAGTATACCGTTTTAGCACGGGTACTTCTCTTCTGCGGGAAGAACAAGGTCAATTTTAAAAATAGCCTAATAGGAAGGGAGCCAAGGGATGGATATCTTGCCATTTTTTTCCTTTTTTTTTCTTTGAATAAATGTCACTTTTTGAGGCAAAAAAAAAAAAAATAGCATAATATTTTCCTTTAGTTGTGATCACTTTTTTCAATATTGACCTGTGACCAGCTTACAGTTGTCAATAATATTGTGACGTTTCCCTTCATAGGAAAAATCTACCTAGTGTCATGTCAAAGTTTCTTACTATCTGAAGTTTGGCAGCTCCTCCTCTGATGAGACCACAGATAATTTCTTCTACTCTTGTAGGCTTCTTGGTGTGAGCTGAACTTTTCCGGAACTCTGGCCTCATTTTCACGTGTACAGTGGACTGGTGATCAGTCATTTCTTGGTTATCCAGTCTTCCTTAAGACATGCTGAGTTCTTCTGTCCCTGACTTTATCCTAGAACAACAGTATAGGTGGTGAGCAGTAGCCGGAGGTGCAAGGCAGGCATCTCGATGGTTTGGTCTCCCCATCTTCTTTACAGTGAATGTGTACTGGGCCAGCACCGCTCTGCGTGCGGTCACACCCTGTGCCCCGCCTGGCCATGGCTACTCAGTCCATGGATGGGCCTCATGCACCTCCAGGCCTGAAAAGAAAAGGCCACTGGCGGCCCCTGCAGGCCTTCTGGATGATGTTCTTAAAACCATCCTGCCAATCTCTGCCTTCTGACTGGAGCGTTTAATTCCTGATAAGTAGGGTTTACATCTTCCGTTTTCTATAAGTTTCTATTTGTTTTCTACAAGTCTTAATTTAAGTCTTTTCTGTTTCTCCATTCCTCTATTATGCCTCTTTGTGTTAAATAAATGTATTCTAGTGTAGCTTTGTAATTCCCTTGCTTTTCTCTAACTGTATATTTTTTGAGTTGTTGTCTTTTTGAGTGGGTCCCTAGCAGTGGTCAGTGTCGAGCTGGTTATTCTCCACTTCTGAGGCAACACCTCTCTGAGGACTCTGCCCCCAGAACTGTGAGTTTTTTCCAAACTGGCTGGTAGAAACAGGCACTGTTCCCAATCCCGTGACAGTCTGGGTACTGTTCCAAGCGGCCTTGCAGATGGTTCCTCTTCCAACCTCGGGTATTTTCCCCACACATGCATGTCTGTCATCTCTGTGCCTCCCCCTTTTTTTTATTTTCTTTTTAAAGCTTTTATTGGGGAAGGGAAACAGGACTTTATTGGGGAACAGTGTATACTTCCAGGACTTTTTTCCAAGTCAAGTTGTTGTCCTTTCAGTCTTAGCTGTGAAGAGCGCAGCTTGGCTCCAGGTCCAGTTGCCGTTGCTAGTTGCAAGGGGCGCAGCCCACCATCCCTTGCGGGAGTCGAACCGGCAACCTTGTGATTGAGAGGACGTGCTCCAACCAACTGAGCCATGCAGGAGCTCAGTGGCAGCTCAGCTCAAGGTGCCGTGTTCAATCTTAGTTGCAGGGGGCAGAGCCCACCATCCCTTGCGGGAGTTGAACCGGCAACCTTGTGGTTGAGAACTCACTGGCCCATGTGGGACTCGAACCAGCAGCCTTCAGAGTTAAGAGCATGGAGCTCTAACCGCCTGAGCCACCGGGCCCGCACTGTGCCTCCCCTTTTGATAATCTGTCCCGTGAGCTCACATTGCCTCAGTCTCCTTGAATGCTCAGCTTTGTCTCCTCAATTCGGGGTCTGCTGGGCACCCCTTCAGTCCCCTTCCCTGCACTGCAGTCTGGAAACTATCAAAGCCGTGAACTGAGGCAACCGTGGGGCTCACACAGTCTGTCTCCCCATCTTTCAGGAACTGCTAACTTTCATTAGCTGTTATCCAGTGTCTAGAAATCCCGTCTCATAGTTGCTGCTTTGGGGTTGTTAGAGACAGTTCCTGTTACTCCACTTGGGCTGGAACTGGAAATAGCCCATCATTCTTTTTAAACAGATTTTTAGTATTCTGCCGTATGGAAGTACCATAAATATGTCAGTCCCCTGTCGATAATCTACTTCTATAAACATGACTACAGACTGTCTATGTGCATCAAGCTTTGCACCTTTTGTAAGAGTCCATAGAGAAAATGCCTCTCTATGGGCTTTCTGGGCCTGAGGGTTTGTGCATTTACATTGGAAACATGTGATTCAGTTGCCCCAGTGTACACTTTGACCATCAGCAATGGGCCAGTGATCGAGCAGACTTTATATTTTTAACTTAACAAATTATTCAGTTCTTTATTTGTAGCCTCCGCAAGTTAGCGTGGATCTCTTGTATTTTGCAGTACCCCACTATCTTTTATGAGGGAAATTATATATTATGATGCCATTTGCAAAGGTACAGATTCTCAAAAATCTGGAGACCTATCCTTCAAGAGTGTCAAAATCTATCTTTTTGTGTCCAGCTTAGTTTGGGGGACCAGAGGGTATTCCCCCCAACGGCCCTAAGTCTTCCAACTCAGCTACTGCAGATTTCCTTCCCTCCAAATCGCAGAGTCGTTTTCACTTGTGCTCACTGATTTCTTTCTTCCTCTTCAACCAGAGGTCAGAGTCAACGATTGTACTTTCTAAGCGCAAAAAGCCGACTTCCTTAACACCAAGCGATGTGACTCCAAGTGAAGCCACTGGCAAGCATTCAAATTTTGACCAGGTTCTGGATTCGGCCAGTGGTTTTGGTCCAGAGGAGACCTCAGGAACCAGAGGATCAGGGCACCCCTCGGAAGGGGTATTTAGCGGGGAAAAAAGCAGCGCTACCTCTGCTGCTGGATTTCCAGGTCGCAAAGAGCACCCAATGGTCCACGATGAGGCTGGCCTGGCAAAAACCCATCACCCCTCTGTGGCCCCGTTCAGAATGGAGTCTGATCATCACAGGCCTAGAGAGCAGCACGGCCTAGCACATCTAGGAAGAGATGAACAAGATAAGCGCGCTGGCGCAGTTCCCCAGGACTTGCCCTCGGCCAGAGATGGCCGTCATGATGTGTCCCCAGAGGCACATGTGGGGGTGTCTGTTAGCCCAGGTCAAACTGACGCAAGGCCAGATCGGGATGGATTAGGGCCACCTGACCTGGATCAGCTTACATTTCTACCTCCTAGCACTTATCCACGTGGCTTCGTCCCCGTCAGCATGACTCCGCTTGGTGTGATGCTACCTGAAATGAATGAGCAGGCATTGGAACCACCTGGCCTGGGTCAGCATGCTGTCATGCCACCATTGGTACCTGGCAGAGATCAGCAGGGATTGGAACTACCTGGTACAGGTCAGCCTGGTATGGTTCCACTTAGTACATATCAGCATGGTGTGAGACTTCCTGGCACTGACCAACGTGGTATGGAGCAGCCTGGCATGGACGAGAGTGCTGTAGGACCACTTGGCATGGATCAGCCTGA
Organism: Rhinolophus ferrumequinum; assembly: GCF_004115265.2. Classification (NCBI taxonomy): domain Eukaryota; kingdom Metazoa; phylum Chordata; class Mammalia; order Chiroptera; family Rhinolophidae; genus Rhinolophus; species Rhinolophus ferrumequinum. Next base: position 51,011,940 of record NC_046304.1, on the reverse strand, counting down.
ATTGGTACCTTTTGGCATAGATCAGTATGGAACTGCAAGATTTGGCATGGATCAGCAAGGACTGGTTCCACTGCTTACAGATCAGCGTGCTTTGGTATCACCTGGTTTGATGCAAGTTGCTACAGATCAACAAGCTTCTGTACAACCCATTTTGCAAACACCTGGCATCATACAACCTGGCATACAGCAGTATGATGTGGTCCAGCCAGGCACAAGTCAGCTTTATCAGCTTGGTATGGTACAACCCAGGGCAGATCAACCTGCTTTTATCCAGCATGGCACAGGCCAGCCTGGTTTGGTGCAACCTAGCATGGATCAGCGTAGTTTGGTCCAACCTGGTGCAGGCCAGCCTGGTTTGGTCCAACCTGCAATTGATCAGCGAGGTTTGGTGCAACCTGGAATAGATCAGCCTGGTTTGGTACAATCTGGAATAGATCAGCGAGGTTTGGTCCAACCTGGAATAGAGCAGCCTGGTTTGGTCCAACCTGGTGCAGGTCAGCCTGGTTTGGTCCAACCTGGAATGGATCAGCGTGGTTTGGTCCAACCTGGAATGGATCAGCGAGGTTTGGTCCAACCTGGAATGGATCAGCGAGGTTTGGTCCAACCTGGTGCAGGTCAGCCTGGTTTGGTCCAACCTGGGGTGGGTCAGCCTGGTTTGGTACAACCTGGAATGGATCAGCGTGGTTTGGTCCAACCTGGAATGGATCAGCGAGGTTTGGTCCAACCTGGAATGGATCAGCGAGGTTTGGTCCAACCTGGTGCAGGTCAGCCTGGTTTGGTCCAACCTGGGGTGGGTCAGCCTGGTTTGGTCCAACCTGGAATGGATCAGCGAGGTTTGGTACAACCTGGAATGGATCAGCGTGGTTTGGTCCAACCTGGAATGGATCAGCGAGGTTTGGTCCAACCTGGGGTGGGTCAGCCTGGTTTGGTACAACCTGGAATGGATCAGCGAGGTTTGGTACAACCTGGAATGGATCAGCGTGGTTTGGTCCAACCTGGAATGGATCAGCGAGGTTTGGTCCAACCTGGGGTGGGTCAGCCTGGTTTGGTACAACCTGGAATGGATCAGCGTGGTTTGGTCCAACCTGGAATGGATCAGCGAGGTTTGGTCCAACCTGGAATGGATCAGCGAGGTTTGGTCCAACCTGGTGCAGGTCAGCCTGGTTTGGTCCAACCTGGGGTGGGTCAGCCTGGTTTGGTACAACCTGGAATGGATCAGCGAGGTTTGGTACAACCTGGAATGGATCAGCGTGGTTTGGTCCAACCTGGAATGGATCAGCGAGGTTTGGTCCAACCTGGTGCAGGTCAGCCTAGTTTGGTCCAACCTGGGGTGGGTCAGCCTGGTTTGGTCCAACCTGGAATGGATCAGCGAGGTTTGGTACAACCTGGAATGGATCAGCGTGGTTTGGTCCAACCTGGAATGGATCAGCGAGGTTTGGTCCAACCTGGTGCAGGTCAGCCTGGTTTGGTCCAACCTGGGGTGAGTCAGCCTGGTTTGGTACAACCTGGAATGGATCAGCGTGGTTTGGTCCAACCTGGAATGGATCAGCGAGGTTTGGTCCAACCTGGTGCAGGTCAGCCTGGTTTGGTCCAACCTGGGGTGAGTCAGCCTGGTTTGGTACAACCTGGAATGGATCAGCGTGGTTTGGTCCAACCTGGAATGGATCAGCGAGGTTTGGTCCAACCTGGTGCAGGTCAGCCTGGTTTGGTCCAACCTGGGGTGGGTCAGCCTGGTTTGGTACAACCTGGAATGGATCAGCGAGGTTTGGTCCAACCTGGTGCAGGTCAGCCTGGTTTGGTCCAACCTGGGGTGGGTCAGCCTGGTTTGGTACAACCTGGAATGGATCAGCGTGATTTGGTCCAAACTGGAATGGGTCAGCAAGGTTTGGTCCAACCTGGGGTGGGTCAGCCTGGTTTGGTGCAACCTGGTGCAGGTCAGCCTGGTTTGGTCCAACCTGGTGCAGGTCAGCCTGGTTTGGTCCAACCTGGGATGGATCAGCGAGATTTGGTCCAACCTGGAATGGGTCAGCGAGGTTTGGTCCCACGTGGAATGGGTCAGCCTGGTTTGGTGCAACCTGGTGCAGGTCAGCCTGGTTTGGTCCAACCTGGTGCAGGTCAGCCTGGTTTGGTCCAACCTGGAGTGGGTCAGCCTGGTTTGGTACAACCTGGAATGGATCAGCGTGATTTGGTCCAACCTGGAATGGGTCAGCGAGGTTTGGTCCAACCTGGGGTGGGTCAGCCTGGTTTGGTGCAACCTGGTGCAGGTCAGCCTGGTTTGGTCCAACCTGGTGCAGGTCAGCCTGGTTTGGTCCAACCTGGTGCAGGTCAGCCTGGTTTGGTGCAACCTGGTGCAGGTCAGCCTGGTTTGGTCCAACCTGGAGTGGGTCAGCCTGGTTTGGTACAACCTGGAATGGATCAGCGTGATTTGGTCCAACCTGGAATGGGTCAGCGAGGTTTGGTCCAACCTGGGGTGGGTCAGCCTGGTTTGGTGCAACCTGGTGCAGGTCAGCCTGGTTTGGTCCAACCTGGTGCAGGTCAGCCTGGTTTGGTCCAACCTGGTGCAGGTCAGCCTGGTTTGGTCCAACCTGGTGCAGGTCAGCCTGGTTTGGTCCAACCTGGTGCAGGTCAGCCTGGTTTGGTCCAACCTGGAATGGGTCAGCGAGGTTTGATCCCACGTGGAATGGGTCAACAAGGTTTGGTCCCACCTAGAATGGGTCAGCCTGGTTTGGTGCAACCTGGTGCAGGTCAGCCTGGTTTGGTCCAACCTGGTGCAGGTCAGCCTGGTTTGGTCCAACCTGGGGTGGATCATCGAGGTTTGATCCAACCTGGGATGGATCAGCGAGGTTTGGTCCAACCTGGGATGGATCAGCCTGATTTGGTGCAGCCTGGCATGGGTCTGCCTGGTTTGGTGCAGCCTGGTACAGATCAGCCTGGTTTGGTGCGATCTAGTGCAGATCAGCGTGATTTGGTACAACCTGGAGTGGATCAGCATGGTTTGGTACAGCCTGGCACATATCCGCTTGGCTTTTTTCAACCTGGTATGTATCCACCTGGTCTGGTACAGCCTGGTGCATACCCACGTGGTCTGGTACAGCCTGGTGCATACCCACGTGGTCTGGTACAGCCTGGTGCATACCCACGTGGTCTGGTACAGCCTGGTGCATACCCACGTGGTCTGGTACAGCCTGGTGCATACCCACGTGGTCTGGTACCGCCTATAATAGATCAGCATGGTTTGCGGCAACTTGGTGCAGATGAACAAGGCGTGGTACCATCAGGCACAGAGGTTCAAGGCTTTCCACCATTCTACTCAGATTCTAGAAGTTTAACATCACCACGCCCATATCAGCATGCTTTGGTACCCCCTAGCCAAGCTCGACATGGCCAGGTGTCACCACTCCTAGCCAAGCAAGGTTTGACATCACCAGGTGTAGACCACAAGGGTTTGGCACCAACAAAAACTTACCAGCAAAGATTGATGCCTCCTGGCACACACCAGCGTGGCTCAATACCCCCAAGCATGGGAGTGGGATCTGCACCCTCATATCGACAGCATTTGGTACCACCTCGCCCCTATCAGGGTGGCCAGGTATACCCAAGTGAAGACCAGCGTGACTACCGTGGCCCCATGTATCCTGGCCCTCGTGGCCCGGGGTATCCAGGTGTAGATCAGTATGTCCGGCTGGGTTCGGATCAAAAGCAACCTGAGACTTCTATTAAGACTACCCCAGGCCAAGAGGGCACCTTTCTGAGGAGTGAAGTCCACAGTGAGAGACATGATTCACTGGATAAATTGGCTCCTAGCTTCCCCATAGCAGTAGAAACATTCCGTCAGATCGGAGAGCTCATTGGCCTCTACATGGAGCTAAAGGAGAACATGAAAACTCTAGACGAGGAGAAAGCTGGCCAAACTGACTTGGAGAAGCTCCAGTACCTGCTCGCACAGATGGGTGAGTACCACTTGTGTGGAGAGAGCGCTGTCTTTGTTCTAAGTTGATTTCATCCTTTTCACCCCGTCCTCAACTCCTGGCAGCTGGTCTTCTTCCTGCGCCCCTGAAAATAGCATGTCCGTTCTTAGCTATTCTGGATTCTCGTAGAGCCTTCAGGGTTCAAAAGATGGAATTAAACCAGTAGGAGCGAAGGAGCCACAGGAGAGCAATGAGGCAAGCTCTGACGCCTTTGTCAGACTCTCTGGATAGCCGCTGGGCAAGGGAAAACAATAGCATTGGGGCGGGTCAGGAAGGGAGAATGTTGAAGAATTAAACTTAACCTTTGTCCCTTCATAACTCTAGGTCCAGGGAATAACCAAGATTTTATTTTATTTTATTTTATTTTAAGATTTTATTGGGGAAGGGGAACAGGACTTTACTGGGGAACAGTGTGTACTTCCAGGACTTTTTCCAAGTCAAGTTGTTGTCCTTTCAATCTTAGTTGTGGAGGGTGCTGTTCAGCTTCAAGTTGTTGTCCTTTCAATCTTAGTTGTGGAGGGCGCAGCTCAGCTCCAGGTCCAGTTGCCGTTTCTAGTTGCAGGGGGCACAGCCCACCATCCTTTGTGGGAGTCAAACCGGCAACCTTGTGGTTGAGAGGATGCACTCCAACCAACTGAGCCATCTGGGAGCTCAGTGGCAGCTCAGCTCAAGGTGCCGTGTTCAATCTTAGTTGCAGGGGGCACAGCCCATCATCCCTTGCTGGACTTGAGGAATTGAACTGGCAACCTTGTGGTTGAGAGCCCATTGGCCCATGTAGGAATCAAACCGGTGGCCTTTGGAGTTAGGAGCATGGAGCTCTAACCACCTGAGCCACTGGGCCGGCCCCAATAACCAAGATTTTAGAGTTCGATGGAAATTATGCGCCAAGGGTGCCAAAGCCCTTTAGGGTATTAAGCGTTAGGTGGGTTTGTCTATGGGCTAAGGATGCTCTTCCCTCCTTTCTGCCCCCCCCACCATCCTGTTTTTCTCTGGGTAGCTTCATTGTGGGGGCTGGAAGTGGGGCTCAGGAGTCCTTCTGACTCTATGGCCTCCATTTTCCATAGTCCAAAAGACCATGCCACCAGACCTGCCGGAACAGCTAAAGACCTTAAAGACGTTGGCCAAAGATGTTCGGCAGGAAAAAGTAAAAGTAAGTCAAGGAGGGTCTGCCTGCTTTGCCTGTGGGTGCCAGTCATCCCCCGGCCATTTGTCCTTTGATGGATCGCACATCCTTTCACTTACATTATTCTCTCACTAGAGCGTTACATTCCCTTCAGGTAGGAAATGTACCTCAGATGCCGTCCTGTTCATATCCTGATTGAAAACCTGACGCTCAAAGCTGTTAAGATTCAGCTGAGCCAACCAGGAGGCCTGTGCACCTTTCATTACATGTGGCCATTTCCAATCCAACCCACTGACCCTAGCGCAGCCTTGGAACCAAGTGTGCGGGGCTGTCTGGGGCCAGCGGTCATGGCCAGGGGCTACTGGATCGTCAGTTGTCCTCTTCCTGGGATGGATGGATGGGTGTCAGGAAGGGGCCTTGGTTTCTGTGGGAGGGTTGGATTAGGATTAGGGAGTGGGGGAGGGGCTTGCTCAGGCTGCAGAGGCATCTCAGAAAGCAGAGAATTCCAGCCTGCCTGACCCTTCTCTTCCATTGGGTTTGTAGCTGGACAGGATGCAGAGGATCCTGGAAGATGAAGGGCACCTAGATGTGGGAAAGGAGATAAAAGCTAGCCAGCTGAGCTTGCAGCTGGGTATCCTCAGGTACACCCCCCTGCCCTGGCAGCACATATTCTCCACCTTTGGTTCACCCATACCCTGGCCTGACCACTGTCTTTGACCCAGATCGCGTCTGCTCTTCAGGTTGCCCATACCTAGTTCAAGTTGCTGGTGGAAGCAACCTGAAGCGTCCCAGGTTCTTAAAACAGCTCAACACCGGGGCTTGGAAGAGCCAAAAAAAACCTCTTTAGAATCTGTCCCCACTTGGAGGCTGGTCCACCCTCCTCCATCCCTGACAACGGGAGCTTAGCACTGGGGGGGCCCAGGCCCCGGGCTGGCGGTGAGGCCAGGCCATCTCTTGTGCACGCAGAGTCACTGTGGCTGACATTGAAAAGGAGCTGAGTGAGCTAAGGGAGAGCCAGGAGCGGGGCAAGGTCAGCATGGAACATTCAGTCTCTGAAGCCTCCATTTACCTGCAGGATCAGGTGAGCTTCCCACACTTTCCAGTGCGGAGACCAGGGCCCTTCAGAGTTGGCTGTGGAGTGCGGTGGGGCAGCCCTGCCCCCACTCCTCAGTGCCCTTAGTTCCCCTCCGTGTATGTGTGTGTGTGTGTGTGTGTGTGTGTGTGTGTGTGTAAGATGACTGTACCTAAGGGTCAGCCTCTCCTGGTCCAAAAGCAGCTCTGAGGCCGCAGGTACCCAAGGGGAAAGGCATGCCTTCAAGGCCTGTCCACCTGCCATTAAATCTTTTCCCCGCGGCCTTTTAAAATTACATAGTTCACATATCATAAAACTCAGCTTTTAAAGTGAACAAGCTAGTTCTCAGTACATTTACAAAGTTCTGCAGCCATCACCATGATCGAACTCCAAAGCATTTCATCACCCCAAAAAGAAACCCGGTACCCGTTAGCAGGCATTCCCCATCCCTCCAGCCCCCAGCCCCGGGCGGCCACTAGCTGCTTTCCAGCCACTAGCTGGATTCACCTATTCTGGACATTTCATATACATGGAATCATATAATATGTGGCTTTTCGTATCTGGCTTTTTTCACTTCAGCTTGTTTTCAAGGTTCATTCATATTATAGCATGGATTTCATTCATTGTTATGGCTGAGTAATATTCCTTTTTTTTTTTAACTTTTTATTGTATGGCTAGGCCACGATTTGTCGATCCATTCATCAGTTGAAGGACATTGGGTTGTTGCTACCTTTTGGTTGTTATGAATAATGCTGCTGTGAACATCCACGGTCTGGTTTTTGTGTGGACATGTTTTCTTTCCTCTGAGTTATACGCCTACGAGGGGCATTTCTGGGTAATACGGCAACTCTGTGGTTAACATTTTAAGCAACTACCAAACCATTTTCTGAAATGTCTGCACCATTTTACGTCCTCACCAGCAATCCATGAGGGTTTCAGTTTCTCTACCTCCTCACCAACATTTGTTATTGTCCTTTTATTTAAAAAAAAAAAAAAAATTCTAGCCATCCTAATGGGTGTGAACTGCTATCTCATTACGGTTTGGGTTTGCATTTCCCTAGTAACTGACAACATTGCACATCTTTTCATGTGATGATTGGCCGTTTTAAACCTCCTTTGGAAAGATGCTTATGCAAATCCATTGCCCATGTAAAAATTGGGTTGTCTTTTTATTGTTGAGTTGTAAGAGTTCCTTATACATTCTGGATACTAGAGTCCTATTCGATACATGATTCGCAGATATTTTCTCCCGTTCTGCGGGTTGTCTTTTCACTCTCTTGAAAGTGTCTGCCTTTAAATCTTGGGTGATGCTATCTGTGGTCACCCCAGAATGTTCTCCGAGAGGAGTGTCTGGACTGGAAATGGGCCTCTGTGCGCTTGCACAAGGATCAGATAGGAAAAGCCACCGAGCCGAGGGGGCTCATGTCAGGAGCCCCTTGGTGCTACAGACCCCATCCTGGCTGCTCCCAAGTTTGCTGCGAAAGTGGCATGTCCATTTCACAACCCCAGAGCTGATAGCTCACTCTGAGCTTAGCGACCTGCAGGGCTCTCCCAGGGCCACACTTGGGAGACAGTCCCCTCCCGGCTGGGCAGCCTGGCCCCTGATGCAGCATTTTCAAGGAATTGCCTTCCACAGCCCTGATTCTCTAGCCACCTGGGCTCCTACTGTTCCTGACCACACTGCTGCTTTGCTCTTCTTCCTGGAATGGCCTCCTTGCCCTCATTCATCCCGAGGGCAGCTAGTTACTCTTCCCGACTCCACTGACATGCCCGTAGTTTGGGGAGCGTCTTCCTGTCTTCTAGAGAGAATCAGCCTGCCTTCTTTCTCCCAGAGCCCTTTGACAGGCTCTTCTGGACTCTTCAGAAAAGTGTAGGCTCTTCCAGTTGCAAGCAACAGAATCGCACTGAGCTCAAGGGGAAAAGGAGTTTAGTTGAAAGCATGTCCGTCCATGTACAGGGAGCTGGAGAAAGCAGAACTCCAGGCCCAGGGGCAGCCTGGTGCAGGCCACTCCCTGTCTGTCTTTCTGAGTCTGTTTTGAGGGGCACCTGTACCTCGGTGTCTCTTGCCTTACCCACCTCTTTCAAATACCTTCGTATCTCTCTTCCGTTCTACTCTCAGACAGCTTTCTTATCTCCCACTCATGGTCCAGAATGGCTGCCCTGGGCCCTGCAAATGTCACACACTTCCAAGAGAGGGGGCTTAGGTTGGCCCATCCCCTCTCTCTGAGCCAGGCAACATGTCACAGGTCTTTAGCCAGTCTAGGGGCTGGTTGCCCTTGAATCGGGTGCCTATCTGGGACCAAGTCTATTTGGGACCAATCATTTGTGGGACAAACTGGGACCATGGGAGGCACACGAGCAGGAGGGCCAGTGGAGGGAGTTTGTTCCCGCCCAGACCATGAGACCCCTAGAGTGGAAGTAGCACATACCATTTTTTTTTTAACTTTTTATTTATTTTAAGTGTGTTTTTCCAGGACCCATCAGCTCCAAGTCAAGTAGTTGTTTCAATCTAGTTGTGGAGGGCGCAGTTTACACTGGCCCATGCAGGGATCGAACCGGCAACTCTGGTGTTATGAGCATCGTGCTCTAACCAACTCAGTTAACCGGCCAACCCCACATACCATATTCATTTATTGTTAGTTATTTACCTGCTAGATGGGGACAGAGCACGTGTGAGCCCGCCCCTTCATATCCCCAGGGTCTGGAGCAGTGCCTGTGTGTCATCAGGGACCTCTGAGTGTCTGTGGACTGACTAACAGATATCACCACTCTAGAATTTAGCTGGAGGAGATAGGTCCTCACACTGCACCAATGGGCTGGCTGGAGAAAGGTCCAGAAACCTCCTTCCTACAAGGGCTTTATTCAGAATTAATGCCACATTCCATGAGAACTCTTGTCACTATTTAACGGACAGATGTCGAGCTCCTTCTCCGTGCCACATACCCTGCAAGGCACTGAGGGTGGGGTGACAGCCCAAATCATGGCGGGCGAGGGGAGGAGGCCCACGCCGGCAGTGACAGTACAGACAGAACACGGCCAAGCCTCGCTCACTGCCCTGCCCCTGCCTTCTCTCCTGTACCCAGTTGGACAAGCTCCGGGCGATCATCGAGAACATGCTGGCCTCATCTTCTACGCTGCTGTCCATGAGCATGGCCCCTCAGAAGCCCCCGACAACCTTGTTACCTGGCCAGATTAGCCCTGAGGCCACCTGCCCAGCCTGCAGCCTGGACCTGAGCCACCAGGTCAGCATGCTGGTGCAGCGCTATGAGCAGCTGCAGGACATGGTCAACAACCTGGTTGCCTCCCGGCCCTCGAAGAAAGCCAAGCTGCAGGGCCAGGTCAGTCCCGCTGGCCTCCCTCCTGGTGCGGCCACACGTGGCCCGTTGGGGAGAGCCACAGCCCAGAGGCCCACAGAGGCCTCAACCTCAAGGGTGTGGCACTTGAGCCAGAAGATCCGTTCTCATAGTAGAGAGCGTTAGAGACCCCACGAAGTCCCTGGTCTTTCCATAGGGTCACAGTGAGGGCAGCAGTAGAGCTGGTTCTGGGGACCGGAGACTACGGGATAGAGCTGGCTCCGTGGGCTGGGACAACATAGCTGGCTGAGTGGTGCAGCAATGCCATTCACACACCGTGGGGATGCTGGCGTGGCTTCAGGACTCACTGATTCTCCCTCACACCAGTCTTCCAGACCCAAAGGGTGGGCTTGCTGGTGGGGCAGGGACAGCCACACGGCCCTGAGCCTGCCTCTGGGACTCTGGAATTCAGATTCAGCCCAGGGCAGGTGGGGAGACTGTCGCCCACACTCCCATACTCCCCACTGGGGGGCCAGAGGACAGCTCACTACCCCTACTGATTACCCCCACTGGCCGACCAGGTCCCCCGAGGCTGGTCCGTGGGGAGGCGGGAGACTGAAGCTCATGTCCCCTTGGGTGGACACGTGGAAAGGATGGAGAGCTTCCCCACTGCCAGCGGAAAATTGTGGAGGCAACCAAGGAGAGCCAACGTGGGTCTGAAGTTTTAAGGGCCGACTTACCAGGGGCAGCGACGCCCACCTCACCCACCACCCCAGGAGGTGCCCCAGCAGCCTCAGGGGGCCCATCTTTGTCTTGCCTGCTACAGGATGAGGAGCTGCTGAGCCACGTCCAGAGTGCCATCCTGCAGGTGCAGGGCGACTGCGAGAAGCTCATCAACACCACCAGCAACCTCATTGAAGACCATCGGCAGAAAGAGAAGGACATCGCTGTGAGGGGCCGGCAGGGTGGCTGGGGCAGGGAGGGGCCGCGCCTGCCGGGCAGTCCGTGCTCCTTATCGCGGCTCTGCTCCCTCGGCCTCCCAGGTGCTGTACCAGGGTCTAGAGAAGCTCGAGAAGGAAAAGGCCAACAGGGCCCACCTGGATATGGAGATTGATGTGGTAAGGGCCAGGCGGAGGGGCCACCGTGTGTGCCGGGGGGACTCGCTGGTCACTTTTTGAAAGACTGGGAATGGAAGGGAGCCCGTGGGGGGTTGGCACCTCGGGAATGGGGCTCCTCCATGGCTCTCTCCCATGGGGGGCCTCCTCCTCGCTCTCTGGGCAGAAAGCTGACAAGAGTGCCCTGGCGGCTAAAGTGAGCCGCGTGCAGTTTGATGCCACCACGGAGCAGCTGAACCACATGATGCAGGAGCTGGTGGCCAAGATGAGTGGGCAGGAGCAGGACTGGCAGAAGATGCTGGACAGGCTCCTGACAGAGATGGACAACAAGGTGAGGGCCCCCTGGATGGGGCAACGCCCCCTTCTCCGGGCACTGCAGTCCCCCCACTTACTTCTTGGAGCTCACCTGGTTCCCTCCACACCCACCCACAGCTGGACCGCCTGGAGCTGGACCCCGTGAAGCAGTTGCTGGAAGATCGGTGGAAATCCTTGCGACAGCAGCTCAAAGAGCGCTCCCCACTCTACCAGGCGGACGAGGCTGCCGCCATGCGGAGGTGAGGCCCAGAAGACAGCAGGGGAGGCCGCCGGCTCTGCAGGGTAACGGTGGGTGGAGGGCTGGGGGCCCTACAGAAACATCTCCCACCAGCACAGGGCGTGCTCTGGGGGGACGGCTGCTCCTGCCAGGAACTGGGCCACAGTAGGAATGACAGAATCTTAGAGCTTCCAAAGCCCTTCTAGCTCAGGCCACTTCCTGTTACAGTGGGAAACAGGAGGAGAAGGAGCCTGAGGCTCTCTGGGTGTGGCTGTGCTACTCTGGGCCCTTGGGACAGGGCCACAGGGAGGAGGTCCATAGTCCCCAGAACTGAGACCACTCCTGGGGGACTTGGCCCCTGGCAGCTGGAATCCCAGGATTTCCGTTATTGGCCACCAGAGGGCCCCCGAGGTTTACTCAGGGCACCCTTCGGGGATTGGTGGGGTAGGACAGGTGGGTGCCGGATCCGTGCCCAATGGAGGGCACATCTAGGAGTCGGTGAGTTCCCGGGGAGCGGGGCCAGGAGTGGCCTCCGGTGGCCTGGGGACTGCCCCCACCCCCACTCCTGAGCTGAGCTTTCGGCCAGCCTGGAGATGGGCTCCCCATCTCTGCCACTACAGACCCTCTGGGCAGGCCACTCATCCTCCATGTGTCCCGTTTCTTACAGGCAGCTCTTGGCACATTTCCACTGCCTGTCATGTGACCGTCCCTTGGAGACAGCTGTGACTGGACAGTGAGTCCCCATACCTGGCTGAGCCCAGATGGTGGCTGTAATGGGGGGGTGCACAGTGGGGCACAGTATCTCCTCCATTTCATCCCTGCCTCCGGCTCATGTCCTTTCCTTCTGTCCTCCGTCATGGGTCCACTCCTGCACTCTTGGACTGCCGCCCACCCTTGCTCCTTCACCCCAGCTCCGGGCGGGAAGGCTCCTCAGGCAGGTGGCATGTGGGGAGTGGGTGGTGGACGATGGGATTTCTCACAAAGCGACTCTCCCCTTCTCTCTGTCCCTGCCCAGAATCCTCCCGGTGACTCCTGTGGGCTCGTCGCTGCCAGGGCACCGCTCCACCCGCCCCTATACCATCTTTGAACTGGAGCAGGTCCGGCAGCACGGCCGCAAGTACGGGCAGCAGGCAGAGGCCAGCGAGAGTGGGGGCTCCTCCTTAGGGCTCGGCGGGGCTGCTGGGGCCGCTGGAGGACTCCTGAGCTCCCGCCGGCCCCTCCCAAGTGCGAGCACAGGAGGAGGAAGAGTGAGGAGTTGTCGTCAGGGGCCTTTGGCTCCCTGGTGGGAGTCCTGCTGAGACCTTGCCCAGGGCGCCTGAGAGTTCCTCCTCACATCCTCGCACCGCAGATCCTTCAGCTGTCTCAGCAGCCGCAGCATGGGTGTCCAGCGTCATTTAGGGAGAGGGCTCTCAGTGAATTGGTGGGTGAATGGGGGGCTATTTCACGCTCCCTCGGGCTCCTACCTGCCTCCCTGCAGCCTTTCCACCTCCTGAGGATGGGGGTTCAGTGGAAAGGATGGTTTTCAAACTGTGCTTTCGAGCCCAAGGGGCTCCAGGTATGTGGGGCTAGGTGTGGGGGGACAGGGAGAGGCCAGTGCCACCACCCCCAGGTTAGCTGGAGGGGCTGGGCTTGTGTCCGTGCAGCTCCTGCACTGTCTCCCCTCAGGAAACCTTCCCTGGCAAGTGTGGCCATGGGCCCTCAGGGACTGTGGAAAGGGCTACAGCCCACACGGGGCCCTGCAGAAACGGGGGCAGATAAAGGGGTGGAGCAAGCCAGTGGGGCCACCTCACCCTCTGTGGTACCTGCGCCCACAGCCTCAAGCTGGGTGGCACCACCCTCCCGCGGGCAGAGCTGGCACAGACAGAGCGGAGCGTGGGGCGCCTGCGTACCATGCACTCCAAGATGCTGATGGACATTGAGAAGGTGCAGATCCACTTCGGGGGCTCGGTCAAGGCCAGCAGCCAGATGATCCGCGAGCTGCTGCAGGCCCGGTGCCTCAGCCACCCCTGCTACAAACGGTAGGATGGTACAGCCTGGGCCCCTGCCCACCCATGGCCAAGGGGACAGCCCTGACAGGGAGGGAGGGTGTGAGTGTGTGTGTGTGTGAGAGAGAGAGAGAGAGAGGAGTCTTGAGGATGGCTGGCTGGGAGGTCGCTCTGCTCAGTCACCCGCCTGTCCTGTCCCTTCTTCCTGTCCTGGTTCCCAGAGACCCCTGAAGGTAGCAGACCCACCTCCCTCTGGCCAGCCCCCCACCTCACACGTGTCCCATGTCACACTGTCCCCGTGACTGCGTTGCCTTTGTCACAGGGTGCCAGAGGTGGCCGACTACACCTACTGGACGGTGCCTCGGCATTGCGGGGGCAGCCACACCCTCACCTACCCCTACCGTCGCAACCGCCTGCAGCACCTGTCACAGAGCCTGTACCCCAACGAGGAGGTCCAGATTGCCATGAAGGTCGGGCACCACCTGGGGGCGACGAGGGCCATGGGGGCGAGGGCCCTGACATGACCCCAGGTTCTCCCCCATCCGGCCCCCTGCCTGAGGCACTTGCTTAATGAGACCCAGGTACAGCCTCAGGTCCTCACCCTTTGCTGAGAAGAATGCCACCCTGGCCACCCGCCCACCTGGCACTACCGCCTCCACCACGGACCCCGCGAACAATAGCTTCTCCACCTCCCTGCACCCTGTCGCTCTGCTCTGGGGGCCACACGGTAATCGATACCCACCCACCTCCCTAGCATGAGGAGGTGGACATCTTGGGCCTGGATGGACATATTTACAAGGGACGGATGGATACAAGGCTGCCAGGCATCCCAAGCAAAGACAGTGAGTGTCCAGGTGGCCCAGCTGTGCTCAGGCTCCTTGCCCGGGTCCCACAGGCTCCATCCAGTTCCTGGAAGGCCAGGCACTTCTTAGGGCGCCCGGACCCTGGCTGCCTTCTCTACTTCCCTGACTCCAAGCGTTCATGTCTCCAGAAGACCCAGGTCACTGTTTGCAAGTGGCTGACTGCTGTCCAGTCACAACCAATTAGTCGGGATGACATGGCCCCATCTTCTCCTGTCAGCCTTCCTCCTCCTGCTGTCACTGTTGGCTTCCCTACCTAGCCTCGGTCCCAAGCTCACCATGGCCAAATCCTACGCCTTCTTTGAAACTCTGAATGTCCCCTTCTGAGCCCTCCACTACTTAACGAATCTCCGGGTCCCCTGAATGGCCACTTCCGGTCGCCATACCTGAAGTGTGTTCTTTCTCACGTCCCATTGGGTCTTCTAGCTCTGTGTGCACCTTCCTGCACTATAAACCCGGGGTCAGAAGTCACCCACACCTCTTCAGAGGACGTCTCAGTGGGGGGCTGGGGGTGGACAGACGGACAGATGGACGTATGAATGAATGAAGTGCTTATCAAGGGCGTGTCCATGAATTCAGACTGAGAAGGACCCCAGCTCAGCTGGCTGTGACCAGCAGCCCTACAGCCCTCTCCCCATCCCCGTGGGTCCCCAAGAGCTCTCACTTGGTGTCTCAGAACTGACCCTTCTCTCCACTGTCCCCATCAGGCTCAGCGATCACCAAGCACAAGGCCAAGCCATCCCGGCCCCACGTGCACCGGCAGCAGTCCCTCGTCCACAACAGCCAGCTGCCCTCCCGGCCTCAGAGCGCTCACATGCTGGCTGCCAACGCCTCAGGTACCCTCCCTCCGGACGGAATGTCCTTCCCGGTGGCTTCTGCACTGTCCCCAGGCCTCTCCCCTTGGCCCGCCAGCCCCCTTTCCTGCCCATGGCTGGTATGTGCCTTTATTTCCCTGGAGAGAGGAAGGGCCTGGGAGCTGGGAGATGGGATGGGATGGGATGGGATGAAGAGAGAAAAGCCGTCATTACTGAGAGCTGAATATGTTCCCTGGCTGTGGGGTAGATACTCTTCCTGTGCCCATTTCACAGAAGAGGAAATGGGGAGACTTGGCCCAGGTCCTTCCCCTTCACATGCGCCGTCCGTCCTAGAGCTGGTGCTCACAGACTGTGCGGTGGGTGCTGGACACAGGGCCGTGACACAGCCCCAGGAACCCCTCAGCCTGACCCTCTTTGGAGAGGAGTACCTCCTTGGCCCCTGGTCTGGAAGGTCCCTAGAGTCTCTGCTCTCCCCTGAAAGTTAGAGGGCTAAGGGTCTCCCAGGATTAGGCCTTACTCGGGGGCCAGAAAGGGACACTGGCCTGGAGGCAAGAGGCCAGATCACTTCCAAGTAACTCAAAGCAAGTCTCCCCGCTCTCTAGGCCTCAGTTTCCCTCATCTGTCAGTACAGAGGTGCTGGATTAGTGCCACTTAGTGTTAGGGCCCCCCATGAGAAGCTGATGAATCCCATAAGAAGGTTACGTACACCTACGTAACTTTACTTACCATTGTCACTCCAATAAATTTTAATTAAAAAAAAAAGTTACATACCCACACTTTGCAGATGCTTGCAGGAAGTTCAAGGACTACCCCTAGGCCTAGATGCTCTTTACCATGCTCCCAGTACCAGCATTGAGGGAGTGCCTGGAAGAGAGGTGAATGAGAGGTGGCCATGGCACTCTGCCCTTGTTGAGGGTTCCTCACCAGCCCCCACTGTTGAGGCACTTTACGCACAGGAGCCAGTTTTAGTCCTCCCGCCAACATTAGGAGGTAGGGACCATTGTTAGCCCCATGTACAGCTGAGGCACAGAATGGTTAAGGCACTTGCCCAAGGTCACACAGCTAGGAAGCAGCCACGCTGGAATTCCAAGCCAAGCTGTCTGGCCCCAGGTAAGAGGCTGGGAGAGAGGGGTCAGTGGTGGGCAGTAGAGCACGGGTCTGTGGCCCTGGCCACACAGCTGTTCTCTTGGTTGTACTTAGTGCCCGGTCTACTCCAAGGATACTTAAAATATCCTGGGAGCAGCAGAGGGAGGGAACATAGCCTCAGGGAAAATTCCTGCACTTCTGTGAATATTGCCTAAATGGTCTCGTAGTAATAGAGGAAACATTCCCAAAGGGGCAGGCTTGTGACCCCCACGGAGGGCTCAGCGATTATAACGGAGCTTTGCCTAGCAGCTCCCATGAGGACTAGCACCGCACACCCCAGCTGGGGGCGGGCGGCTGCTCCCGTCTTCCCTGGGCTGCTTTGGGGCAGGCGGGGGTGGGCCACTGGCGGGCTTGGGGAGCGAGGCAGAGCCATCTCAGCCCCTCCTGTCTTGCAGCTCCTTCTCGTCAACAGACAGACAGACCGGTCTCCTCCCAAGGGCATCTCTCCCAGCCAAGTGTGGCCCACCAGTCCAGCCCCAGAGAGATGGCAGCAGGGTTGGGGATGCACATGGATGTGCCTCCTGGGGAGGGGCTCGAGGAGCCCACCCGGGGGCCACGGTCCACCATTACTCATTGAGCAGAGCAGTGAATAAACGTTTAGGAGGAAGCTCGGGTATCTAGGCCTCTGTGGCCCTGGCTCAGGAAGATGGAGTGTGGGAGGGGCCTCCCGACCACCCCAGGTTTAGGGGCAGACCTTGTCTTGTAGAGCGGGTCTGATTTATGGCCTGAGAATTAGACCATGTCCCCCAAACAGATCAAGCCATTCTCTGAAGGTGTTGGAGCTTCGGTGAAGCAGTGCCTAGGGAGGGGGGCGGGCAGTGCTGGCCAGCCTCTGGGGCCTGGAGGGCCTGCTCCCACACCTACCAGCCCTTTCCTGACCTCAGCTAGCTCTCCCATCTGGGAAGGCTAGCCTAAAGGGTGGCCCTGCTCTTTGGGGCCTCTGGAGAGCGTGGGACATAGTGTCCGTGTGCAAGCCATACCTTAAGGCAAAGGCGGTGACGGCAGCTTTCCACTCCTCTCCTGCTGCTGGCTCAGGGCAGGGACCCGGGGAGCAGTGCCTCCAGCCACCTGGGAAGGTTTCTGTTTGCAGTCCTCTGCAGCTGACCTTTGAGTGGCTGCTGCAGAGTCAGGAGGGTTCAGATGCAGGGGCTGCCAGGGCTGCGCCGTTTCCCTGTTCCCTTCTCCTTCCGACCGCACAAAATAGAGCAGAAGTGTGTGGCCTGGAGGCTGTGCCTCCTCCTGCTGCAGCCCTTGGCAGGTGGGAGGGGACAGGAGCTCGAGCCTAGTTTGAGCCTGGTTGGGCTCAGGCAGGTGCAGCAACTGTAAGGGACAAGCCCCCATCCCCAGTGGGAGCCCGAGGGACAAGGCAGAGCTGCCCCCTACTCTGAGAAAAGTCATCGAAGCAGTGTTCTACCTTCAGGTCTGTTCTCATTGGCTCCCTCCTCAAAGGTACTCCCCACACCTCCTCCCCAGACCCACTCCCTATCCCCCGGGCCCCCCCATGGGAAAGGGATGTCTGGGGCCAGAGGCAAGAGGCCTCCTTTAGGGTGTGAGGGGTAAAGGTGACAGAAATCACACAGGAAAGGAAAATGTGGCAGGAAACAGCCCAGAAGAGGGTTTCTCCCCCGTCCCCATCCCCTGTGGGCAGAGGAGGGCGGGGCTGGCTGGGGGAAGGCAGGTGCTCCCTGCAGGAGGGGGCTTCCCCCTGCTTTCCCCATCTGCTGAGATCCCATTCATCTTTATGTAATGATGGAAGGCTCCGGCTAGTTGGGAGGGGAGCAGCCTGAACCCCGGGGTCCCAGCAGAGGGGGCACCCCCCATACCAAGTGCCTTTCCTCTGGAAGTGGGAGGCAGAACCAGGGGCAGCCCCTCCTCTGCTCCTCCTGCTTGGGCTCCCGTTTCTCTCACTCTCACCGAGAAATGTCAGGAGGTCCCTGACCTAGAATCCAGACTTGCCAGCTTGGCAGGAGCACTGGCGGCAACAGACTAGCCCTCTGCATCCAGCTCTCCCTCACCACCACAAAAGGACAAGGAGCGACATCTCCCAACCAGCCCAGGGCAACCCCCAACCCCGCACCTGGCCTGCGCACTCACCACCTTCACCAGGCTGTGCCCACCACGGGGGAGGACCCAGCCCAGGTCGCCCACTTGGCCCAGAGGGGCTTCCCCTTCCAGCCTGGGAAAGCACAGGTAGGCAGGGTCAGGGTGAGGGTGGGAGGAGCCTCAGGGGTTTCCAACCAGGAAACAAAACTGAAAGGACAAACGTGACCTCAAAGTACACGATCACACAGGGACTGGGGGCTGTTCTGCTCCACTCCTGCAGGGTCACCCCACGGGCCAGCCAGATTAGACAGAAGGCCCAGGAGCAGGTGGGCCGGCTGGCTAGGCAGGGCCCGTCACAAGCGTCCCTTCACTTTGGGCCCAAACCTCCAGACGCCCCGTCCCGATGGACAGCAGTGCCCAGGGAGATGAGAACCCATGCATGCGCCGTACACACGCAGTGAAGGGGGATTGTGGGGCGAGGGGCTTGTGGAGGAATCCCAACCCTGGGGCCAGGCCACTCGGTCAGGTAAGGCCCCTCACCCACCGGGACACCTGCACTGGAGAAGCTAAGGGTCCCGCTGGGCCAGGAACTGCCTCTTGCCTCAATCTGATGCCTGGAGGCTGTGAGGAAAGTGGGAACAGAGTCCCTTTGGGGCCCACTGCCTCTGGGGCTCCGACAGACTTGGCTGACCTTTGGGTCACGGCCATACAACAAGTACACGCTACCCTGAAGGGGGCTGAGGGCATGAATAGCAGACGGGGGCCCATCTGGAAGAGGCCTGGGGCACCTGGCAGAAGGGTGGGGCTGCCAGCAGGCCACCAGGTGGACAGGACAGCCCTGCCCGAGCCCCCACCTACTGTAGACGAAGACAGTGGCTCTAGAGCTGAGCCCTGAGGGCTAGCCTGTGGAGGGCACACGGGAGGCGAGGAGAGGGTCCCAGTAACCAGTCAGTGCTTCCTCTCCGTCCGCACAGCCGACTGGATCCAGCTGTCCTATCAGGCCCCTGGTCTGCCTACCCCTTGTCAGAACATTCAGCCCAGCTGCCTGTCCCGTCCCCAGCCCCCCACCGTCCTTCTCCCAAGGAGAGAGCTTTTCTTACCAAGGCAAATAAAGGCACCGCAAGCCAGGGAAGTTAGAAAAGTCTCTTTTTAAGTTCTTAAATTAAAATTTTACCCTGGTGAGATGATTGATTTGGGAACTAAATCCAAAGGCAAGCTTGGCCAGGACCCTACGGGGGACAGGGAAGCCATCGAGGCAAACCCCACGCAGAGCCTGGGCCTTTGACCCCAGCCACCAACTGGGGGTGGGGATGCCTCGTAATGGCAAAGAGGCCCCCACATCTTTGGGAGCCCATCCAGCAGCCCCTACTTAGAGTGGAGCTGGGGGGAGGGTCCTCTCCTCCCCATTCCAGAAGGCATGGCCTTTGGAAGGAGGTGGCTAGCAGACATCTGGTGCCTGCAACATCTTGCCACCTGGCTTTGAAGCACCTGCCCTCGGATGGGGACGGGGCACAGGAAGGGGTGCTGACCGCAGGTCCTTTCCCTCTGACCCCAATACCCAGGCCAGCCAGCCCCATTCTCACATACATTAGTTATATTTATATATTCATATATATTATAGTTATATATTAAAAAGAGAAAAAACTTGCCTGAAGAGAAACTCCTGAAGGACCCAAGTGGCTCAGGAGGTTTACTGTACCCCCCACCCCCAAAAATTCTTTTATAAAATCTTCCAGTGCGATCTTCAGGAAACCCCCGCCCGCTCCAGCCCCCCACCCCGGCCCTCCTGTGTCCCCACGACCCCGGACTGCCCCCAGCTCCAGCCTAGCGCCCAGCAGCATCCAGTCTCATCTCTGGCCATCCACTGCAGCCATGGCTTTCTGCTGGGTGCCCCCCTGCTGTGGTCCGGGGGGCCACGTGGGCTGTGGGTGGTGGAGGTGGTGGAAGCTGTGGGCCGTTGGGGAGGAGGGTGGGATCCAGGCGGCCTGGTGGCTGGGCGGTGACGAGGCCCAGAAAGGGCTGAAGTTTGCAGGAGGGGAGCAGGCTACGGCCGTCATGGGGCTGTTGCCGGTCTGCAGGCCCTCGGAGGCGCGCAGCTTGGAGAACATGGCCAGGGCGTCGGGGAAGTTGGGCGGCGTGGCTGGTGTGTTGCTGGGGGTGCACATCTGCTGAGAGAGAACACAGGTGTCCGGGGGGCTGCCTGCCTGAGCCCCCCGATTCCGAACCCGCTCCGTGGTCCCAGGAAGCCTTCCTGGGGGCTCGCCCAGGCTTTCCCAGTCCAAAGAAGCTTCAACGGGACAAAAGCACCCTTCTCGCCCTGAGCCGGTAAGGACAAATCTCGACAATTTTATCAAAACCAGAGTGTTTCGTGCTGCTTAGGAAAGATACCCTGAGGAGTGTCAGAAGTAAATGGTTCATTCCAACCAGAAGCTGGGGTGTCAGATTAAAGCGAGGACAGGGAGCAGCCCAGGACACCACTGCCCAACGCCTCGCCCTGGGTAAGAAACCAGCTGGCTCCCTCCGGTGTTCCCAGGTTATTGGTCAAGGAGGGCAGCCAGATCCCGGCTCTGTCCCTGGGCCAACCCTGAGAAACCACTTTCTCAGTGTTTGGGCTTAGCCCACGTTCACACACAGCCAGCTTGTCTAGGAGCTCCGGCCTCCATATCTTGTCACAGTGATGCTAGGGTACAAGCTGACGGAATTCCAGGCTCCCAGGTCTGCAGGCCTGAGCTCTTCACCTCTACACAGCCCAGTACAACTTCATGCTTGGGCTCCGTGAGGACAAAAGCCAGGTGTTTCAGTTTCCTATGTCCTCAGCATCTCCCCCCATGCTGTTCTTGGCCAGAGGCTGACAAAGTGTCTGCCATGCAGCCCCTCTCAGGCCTCTTTCTGGGGCAGCTACAAACATTCCATCCGTTGTCTTCTGCCACTACCCTGGGAGGGGGACTCCCCAAACTCCTCACTATCTCCTGCCATTTCTGAGTGGGGACTCCAGGCAGAAAGGGCAGAGGCTGGACTCTCCCTGGGAACATCAGGGAAGCAGCCCCACCCCAACCCTACAGTATGGTGGGGAGGTGAGGGGTGCCATCCATGAAAACCTCATCAGGGGCCCGCCCAAGAGGCAGCAGGGAACAGGTCTACACAAAGCCCGTCTGACCTCGCTCAGGCTGGCAGGCAGCTTCTCCCTTTCCCAGGAAGCCATGGAGTCCTTCTTTGAATTTCTCCTAATTTTAGCAACACCGGCCCCTCCCCCAGGCATGGGGGGGGGGCAAGATTCTAGGGCTCTTCACCTGGCAGAGGGAGCTTTCACAGCCCTGCAGTTAAACCCCAGGCAGAAGTGGGGAAGGGTAACACCCCACCCTGTTAACTGGACCTGCCCGTCTCAGCAGCTGGGAAGCTCTGACCATTGTCTCCTTGGGGACCCCGGTAGGCCTGGCCTCACCCAGACCATTTCCCTCCTCCCCGTCACTATTCCCCGCCCCCACTCCCAACCCCAGGCCTGACTTCTCGGCAGCAGGAAACAATGAATGGGGGGTGGGGGAAGAAGTCAGTTGCATCACAGCATCGTGACCAACTTCCCCAGTTCACCAAGCCAGCATAGGCCGTCTCCTGAAACAGCCACTCTGCTCCAGAGAACAGCCTGGATCAGGAACAGGCCTGGGCCCGCCTGCCTGTGTGGCCTTGGACAAGTTCCTTAACCTCTCTGGACCTTCTATTTCTGTAAAATCGGGGGTTTGGACCAGATACTCTTAAGGCCCCTCCAGTTCTGTGCTTCTAACAACTATGGCTGGAGCTTTCCAGCTCAAGCACAGCCATGCCCAGTGCACCCTGCTACTGTCCTACGGCTTCCAGTCTACAGCACCTTTCTCCCCTTCCTGACCTCTCCCAATCCAATCCAGGAACCCCCTAAGAAGATGCCTCCATTTGTCTGAATGTACAGTAATCTACAGGACAACCATGTATCAATTACTCACACCCTGGGTCACTTCTGGAATTGCTAGTATGCCATGACTGGGCTCTGATGTTTTGAACTTTTTCTTTTAATTTATTCTCTCTAAAAAAAAACCCAAACAAACAACTGACTTCTTGCAGGCAGGGTGTTTTCCACTGTGCCGATTAGGCACTCCATACTTGTTGCACTGATGGATAGCTGATTCTAAGGTCTGTTACAAAACCCACCACCTGCCTTGAGGGAACAAGCTTCAAGAGGATTACAATCCCTTGGGATTTACATAGAAGGAGCAATGCGACCTAAAGGGACAATCAGTCCCAGCTCTTCCTGGCAAGCCTCCCTGTCACAGCACCACAGAATGGCTGTGCTAGTAGCCTTTTCGAATGGCCCAAACCTCAAGGTTTGGTGGAACAAACCTCAAGGCTCTTTAGAGAGATGCATGGTCAGGCGCAGGGGAGAGCCTCCTGGAGACAATCCAATCCCACCTGGGTTTATGAAGAGCCCAGCCTCAGCGGCCACAGCCCTGCACCAACACAATTCTCCCGTCATATCCTAACGCGTTCGCATTCTGGGATTTATATACAGCCTGAGCCATTCCAAAAAAACGTTGGTTAAAAGGTCAAGACAGACCCCTCTCTATTTGTCCTTTCAACTAGATGAAAACAGAGTGCCAAGGACAAGACACAGTAGAGGAACCATTTGCAGCTCCTCTGGGCAAGGCAGCAGCTCTGAAAAGGGAGCCATGGGCAAGGACATCAAGTGTCAAAAATGCCAAAAATGTACTCCAGAAGCCACAACAGATCTCCAGGGGGAACAATGTTTTACAATCCTTACTGTGGAGCCCAGTCTCTCCTCCCCCAGCAGGGCTAATAGGTAACTAGGGGGGTGGGGTGGGCAAGGCCTTCAAGCCTCCCAAGTGAAAGGGATGTCCTGTGCTCTTGGAAAGCAGGCTACCCCATGGCCAGGAGGGCAAAGGCTCAGGCCTGGGGCCCAGCGGAGAAGAAAGCAAATCTAGACCCGAGCCACTCCTGTTTCCTGCACTTACTCCTGTTTCCTGCACTTACGTCTCTTCACATGCTGAGATTAAATGCAAATTCTTGGCATTTTCTTGTCAAAATCAGTATGTCCTCCATGCTCAGGGTAGGTATGTCCTTTTCCCATAAACAGGAAAGAGAAAACATACCTCTCTGGTCAAGCCTACCTCTGAGCCAGGGTGGACTTATCCCTTTCTTGTGCCCTGTAGAGCTTGGTCGTTTGGATGGGGGGCTGCCAGTCCAAACAGCAAGAGGGGGCTCCCCGTAAACACAGACACCCCAGCTCTCATCCCCTTCCTTCACTAGGGCTCCCAGTTCCCCAAGGCGGCTAATTCTCACCCGAGCCCCCTCCCCATTCCCTGCCACCCGGTGACTCCTCTGGCCACCCTCGCCTCCCTCCTACCCCCTTGCCCCTGGACGGCCCCGGGTACGAGGCTTTAGGGCGAGAGACAGCAGCCCAGGAGGCCGGACCACAAAGTTGGGCGAGCCAGCCAGCCCGGGAGCCGCTCTTTCCTGGAAGACATTTTGGCTCTTTGTTTACATCGCGGCGCGGCGCTCCCCGGCAACATGGCTGTCACCGCCCGCGGCTGACAGCGGCCCCCAGCCCCGCGCCCTCGGCGCCCGGGGGCTGCGGCCCCCGACAAGTCCCGCCCTCCCGCCTGCCGGTGCCGGCCGCACTTACCATCTGGTGGTGATGGTGGCTGTTGGGAATGTTGGTTTCTTGGAAAAACGTGCTCAGGGCGGTCTGCGGACAAATACAGCGACAGGGCGGCGGTTAACGGGGCCGAGGGAGGAAGCCCACCGGCCGGCAGGCCCTACCCCGCAGCCAGGGCTCACTCAGGCCGCTGGACCCGACCCCTCCACCGGTCGGCCGCGCGCGTGGGTACCCGGCGGCAGGGCCCTCTGCGCCGCCCCCAGCCCCCGGGCCCCGCGCCCGCGCGAGACCTCGCGGCCGCGGATCTCCTTACGGGCGATATAAATAGAGCGCCCCCAGCCATCGCGGCGCGCGGTTGGGCTTCCCGGCCCGCGCCCCCGCCCCGATGCCGGGGACCCGGGACGGCCAGACGCGCTCGCTCCCTCCCGCACACACCTCGAACTGCCAGTGGGCCGCCTGCAGCAGCTGCTTCGCCTGGTCGGCCGCGCAGCCAGCGGCCAGAACGAACTGGTTGATCATGACCTGGTGCCGCAGCTCATCCATGTTCACCGACATAGCTCCGATCGCGCGGCGCGCTATCGGGCTCGGCGGCCGCGGGAGGCCTGCCGCCTTCGGATCGCACTCGCCGCCGCCCGCGGCCTCCGGACCCTCGCCGCCCCGCCGCCCGCGGGACTAGTGTTGTGGTCCGGCTCCCGCGGCCACCGACACACAAACAACAGCGCGGGGCGGGGCCGTGTCCCAACGTTCGGGGGCCGCGAGTCGCCGCCGCTGATTGGCCCGCGCCACTCGGTAGGCTCCTCGGTCGGTGCGGAGGTTCGGTTCGAATCCTGCGGCCTGCGGGCCGGCACTGTTTCTCTTTTTGCCCGGCCGCGCCCATTGGCGGAGGTCGGCGCCGTGGGGCCCCCCGGCATTGGCCGGCCACTGTGTTTTGGCTCGTTCAGGCTCGTGGTTGGCCACGGCTGGGCGTTTGGGGCGGAGCCGCGCGCTCCGATTGGTCTCCCGTGGGCCTGTTTGAACTCAACTTGAAAACCTTGAGTGCCTCCTGATTGGCCGAGGCCGTTCTGTTTGGTGTTGTAGGCTTGGGGGTGGTGCGGCCAAGTTCATTCATTACTTCATTGAAACTGAACATGCTCAGCTGGAAAAGCAAGACAGAGTGGCTTTGACTCATTTCCTCTGAAAGATGTGGTCATCTCGAGAAACAGAATGATCAAAATAGAAAACAGACAGAGCCTTTGCAGCTGCTCAAGTCTCAAGATTGTTTATTTTTTTAAATCTTTCAAGCAGCTCTACATTTTTTTAGCCTTTTATTGAAATATAACGTACCTTTTTCATACTTTCTTCTAGTCACTACCCGCCTCAAGGGCCAAGCAGTCTGTACTTACGTTTTTAGACCAAAAACTTTGCTCTCTTGAAGATGTAAACCAATGTTAACATACACTAAATATAAGGGGGAGAAAATGATCATTTTTCGATCATTAATATCCTAAACCCAGATTTTTTTTCTAAAATTGATTGATGATCTAACCGAATCTTTAATCTCTACCATGTTTAAAAAAATAATAATGATGAGTGTTATAGAGGTACCGGCTCTCAACCCTAGCCATTTAAGAACATAATTCATACGCTCTGAGTTTTGCCTTCTGGGTTAGGATTTGACCTTCAGGGCTGTGTTTGGGAATTGTGGGGGTGGAGAAAGGACTAGGAGTTTAAGCAGACTGAGGAAGGGGCAGAGAGGTTAGGAAGGTAAACTTTGTTAGGGATTCACTGTTAGAATGTCTGTTTCTGAAAAACTTAGTAAATTTTGGATCTGAAATACCAGTTAGAGTATATTTTAACTAGTTAAGGGTCTGCAGAACAGGAGGCTAAGAAGAAAGCAAGCCATGGTTCTATTTTGAGTTTGCCTAAAGTGGATTTAACTCTCCATCTAAGAAAACTTGACGATATGAAAAATGGAATACAAATAGGGAAAAAATTATACCCAGTGTTTATGTACTGATGAAAATCAACCTCGGGCACTATAATGAGTTTATCCCATTTAGTTAGTGTTTGTTTGTTTGCTTGTTTGTGTTGAAGGGGTAGGAGTCAGCTTTTTGCCTGCTGAGACTGTTTTTCTTGCTGTAATTGCACCGGCTACCCCAAAGTGTGCATGGGCTGAGACGGGGAGTGTGGCTAGAGAGTCAAGTACAGCCGCAGCCCTTCCCTTCCAGTAATTGCAAGGTGAAAACAAAAGTGAGCAGCCAGCAGGTTACATTGCCATGGAGCTCGGGCCACATGCAGCCCCAGAACAAGGAAGTACTGTCATTGTGGGGCTCCAGTTTTCACAAGTACATGCAGGTGTCAAACATGCCAGGACCAGGAGTAGTAAGATCGACCTGGGCACAGGCATTTCAGGCTGCAGGAGCCCTTAGGTCTTAAGTAAGAAGTTCTCACGGAAAATGAGGGTCCTGAAAATGGCCAAGATGCCAAACCTATTGCCTCCTGGATATCAAGGCAGTCTATCCTGAAGCTTTACTTAACATTTACCATTTGCAGTGCACAGCTCTGGGCCCCTGGGAGAGGCGTGGAGGACGAGGCCCGCAAGCCAGAGGGACTTGGGTTCTGGTTATCTTCTGTGGCTATAAGATGACTCCAGGCTGAGTGACCGGAAATCAGTAGAGCTCTGTCTGTGATTTGTGGTCATGAGGCAGTAATCCTTAATCAATACTTTGGTTTCTGGGAATCTAGTTGGGCTGAATGAGGGTAGGGCTTCCCCTTCTCAGGCTGCTTAAGGTAGGAGTGCCCCCTCCCTGGGAGTGCAGGGAGAATGAATGAGGTCATGTTTGTAGAGGGCTTTGAGCTGTTGGGATAAAAGCAACTCCCCAATTGCAAGGTATTATTAAGTAAAGGTATTATTATTTTAATCTGAGAGGACAATGTGCAGCATGTAAAACAGAGCAATAATAACATGCCCATTAATAACAAATAAAACACAGTGGTAGCCTCAGAAGGAACAAAGTCAGTGGTCTAGGCTACAGAACCCGCCATGATGCAGCAACTGAACCAAGAAACAGTCTTAGCCCCTGTTTCCTCAGGGCCCGGACAAGGATGTTGTGAATATAAGTCACTGAGTCGACACTGAGACAGGCAACATGGACCCTAACAAACAGTTGCCATTTACCAAGCATTTCCTGTGAGCCAGGCAGCTTTCTGAGAGTTTAATGTCCAGCCACTCATTTCAATGCTCACAACAGAGTCCCATCTCACAAGAGAGGCAGTTAAGGCACAGAGGAGGGGAGGAGCGTACCTGAGTAACAGGTGATGGAGTCACAGTAATAGGTAGGTGATCGAGTCAGGCATTGGCCCAGTCTGGTTCCAGAACCTTGTGGTCAACCACTACACCATACTACCTTCCTTAATGCTGTAGTTGTCACCTCAATGGGGCTCACAAGGGGACCCTTTCCAAACAAGAGCTATTGAGGACACTGGGATGAACAGATAATCCCAACCTCCATCTCTGTAGTGCATTCGACTCCCGTTCCCTTTTCCATCCTTTCTACCTCTTACCTCCCCTAACCCAAATGGATTCAACAAAGCTGAAGGGAACTCGAGGGCTCCCAGATATTGAAGACCCACCATGTGTAGGATCCCTGGGAAACTTTGTACACTTCTACATAGCTTCTCTGACTTGGAACTCCCCATTGGCCTAAGCCTCAGAGAGGGCGAGGAACCTACGCAAGGTCACACAGCCCCTGCCTGATTTATTATGACAGCACTGGGATTAGATGGATTAGATGACTTTTGGTTGTTCCAAGAGCCCATTTCCTTTCACCCCTCCTTCCCTTCCTTTCCTCCCTTCCTCCTTTCCTCCTTCCTTGAATTCTTATTTCTAGTTTCCCTACTGTAGCTTCAAGATGCCAAGACTAAGGGACAAGGTGGTTAGGAGAAGCAGAAAGATATTGAGAGAATGAGAGGGAGAATAGGACAGGAGGCAAGCGCCAAGATAAAAAGAAAAAGTGAAAATACACAGCACCAGGGCCCACTGGGCAGTTGGGTTAGGCTGTACCCATGCACTCCCTGAAGGTGAACCGAGGTGGTGGGGGCTTGTTTGATAGGCGGGATGGCTCCCTTCTCCTCTTGAGGACTTCTAATGCCATTGCTGGCTTTGTTTGCTTAAGGCAACCTATTTTTGTTACTACTTTTCATTGCAAATTTATGCTATTTCTACTACGTGGTGGGTTAGGTAGACTTGCTACTTTTAAAGCATTCATTTTTTTCCCTAATCTTTTTCCTTAAAGAGAATGGGAACGTAGCTCAGGTGTACTTCTACTCCCCACAAAGTTCAGTCCTCCTCTGTGATCATTGAGATTTATGTCTATTGCGAATGTAATGAACTCAGCTCTGCTAAATTCTGTACTTGAATCGCCTTACTTCATACAACCACCTGGGGAGGGGGAGGACTGTACACATCCCCAATTAACAAATGAGAAAAGCAGGGTCAGAAAGTGGAGTCACTTGCCCAAAGTCACTCAGCTAGCTCAGGCTGGAGCTGAGCTGAGCTCTGAACCCAGGGACATGTGATTGCTCTCAGAGCTGTGCCCTTAAATATCCCATTCTATTAGGTTGGTGCAAAAGCCATTGCAGTTTCAAAGGTTAAAAATAATTGCAAAAACCACAATGGCTCTGGCACCAACCTAATACTTTCTAGCCCTGCCTACCCCCTGAATCTACCCCTTGTATCTTCTCCGTGGGTGGTACTGAAAAGATAGAAAGCTTGTCTCTGTTGTGGGAAGTAACTGGGAGGGAGACGCTGGTCCCCAGGGAATGAGTTCATGCTGGTTTATACCAGATTACGTTTTCCTCAATGTCAGTCTCACAAGGGACAAAGGCCATACCATACATACCACTCCCAGCATTGTTAATGGCACTTTCCAAAAGCAGCACTGGTGGCTTGTACTCTCTGTTCTATACCGGCCAGCCCAGTGATAAGGCGGCCCCACCTCCAGTCGCCAGGTGTGTCTTATGGTAGGCGAGTCTCTGGCAATCCTTTCGAAGGGACACCAGATTTTGGGTCCTTGCTGAGGGGGAGAGAAAGGCAGGGCAGAGAGACAGCTTTCTAAGGAGGGTCCTCCTTCTCAGAGGTCCTTGACCGTTGGCTTGGACTCAGGTTCCCAGCTACTTTCTCTCATGGGACAGTAATTGATCTCATGGAGCGGGGCCTCTTTAGCCCCACCCTTGTGTCCAAAACACAGAAGACTCATTGCTGTGGCAGCTGCTAACTTCAAGGTTTGAGGCAGCCTTCCCACCTGACTCACCTTTTTTTTTTTTTTTTTTTAATATATGATACACTAAGAGCTTGTGTATATCCTATGCACAGTTTGGAGAATAATGAACACTGTAACCAACACAGAATTTAAGAAGTCCAACACTGGTACCTTTGAAAACCTTCACATGACCCAAATACATCAGCTCAACAAGGAAGTTCGAGAACTCACCCTAGAAAAAGTGCTACACACCTCACTGCTGAATATCACTACCGTCCTTCGAAGTACTCCCCTTGGGAAGCTATGTACTGACGCCAGCGCCTAGTCCACCCTTCAAAGCAATTTTGGAATTCTTTTTCTGGAATGGCCATCAGATCTGTTGTCGTATTTACCCTTGATGTCCGGAATGTCATCAAAATGTCTTCCTCTCAATATTTCCTTTATCTTCGGGCAAAGAAAGAAGTCACTGGGGGCCAGATCAGGTGAGTAGAGAGGGTGTTCCAATACAGTTATTTGTTTACTGGATAAAAACTCCCTCACAGACAGTGCCGTGTGAGCTGGTGCATTGTCATGATGCAAGAGCCATGAATTGTTGGTGAAGAGTTCAGGTCATCTTAACTTTTTTTTTTTTTCAGGTTTTTTTTTTTTTTTTTACATTTATTGGGGTGATAATTGTTAGTAAAATCACATAGATTTCAGGTGTACAATTCTGTATTACATCATCTATAAATCCCATTGTGTGTCCACCACCCAGAGTCAGTTCTCCTTCCATCATCATGTATTTGATCAATCTAACTTTTTTATGCAGCGTTTTCAAATAGTAAACTTGGTTAATTGTTTGTTCAGTTGGTACAAATTCATAATGAATAATCCCTCTGATACTGAAAAATGGTTAGCAACATTGTTGCAACAAATTTGTGAACTTAATTGTCAGACTTCCGTATTCTTTCCTCCCCAGAGAGACTCATACTCCTCAAACTGGCATTAATCATTTCCTCGATTTTCTTTGTCTTATAATCCTATATGTGGGTATCCAAACAGTGCGTTGTGGGTGTGATAGATTGATTCCATTTCATAAATGACTCACCTTTCTGCTGGGCTCAGTCCCTCTGTCCACTGACTCTGCTGGGTGAGCTCAATGGAGCCCTCCTTACCAATATGAGCCATTCACAGCGAGGTCTTTTTCCCTTTTCCATGATCTCAGACAGTTACTCTGATCCCAACTAGTAATCGTTGGTTTTAAGGAGATAGTCCCGCAAAGCTCCTTGGTGGAGGGAACTGAAGCTGGGAAGGATGTGGGTAGATAGAAAGAAGGAGGAAGGGAATTTTTTGAAAAAGGAACAGTGTAAACCAAAGCAGAAAGCAATTTTAGAGTCAGGCTCAATCAGGGCATCTTTGGGAGCCAGTGGGGTGGGGGATGCGCTAAGCTTGGACAGGCAAGGGTGGCAGTCAACCTGCTCTGGGCAGCAGGGAGGAGGGTGGTTAGTATCCTTTCGTTTATCCACAAAAAATGGCCTTTGCTCTCTCAAGTTGGTGCAGAGACTCCTTTAATTAATCAGGTTAGGCTAAGCTATGTTGAGATAACATGCAATCCTGAAATCTTATTTCTCACACTTACAAAGTTTGCTGCAATCTGGTGACTCTCAAGAAAAACTGCCCTCTGGGCAGTTACATAATGATCCAGACCATGGGAGCTTCCACGGTCTTATAACACTGAGTTGGCAAAATAACAACCCCCGGGCTGCTGCCTGTTTTCGTAAATAAAGTTTTATTGGGACACAGCTACACTTATTTGTTTATCTATGTGTTTTCTATGACTGCTTTCATGCCACAGCAGAGCTGAGTAGTTGCAATGTGGACCACAAAGCCTAAAAGGTTTCCTATCTGGCCCTTTGCACCATCTGGAACATGCCAGCAGGCAGTTAAATGCTTTAGCCAGGAAGTCATACACTGCTATTCATGGTTTATTGTCCAGAAGAATCACGTGGTCTGTCCTAACTTCCGGGGGGGTCAGCAAGACAGGTCCTCCACACACCCAGAAGTAGAGGAGAACTGGGTATCGCCGAATATTAGCAGTGTCTAAACGGCTGCCAAATGGCTCTTCTGCTGGCCAGTGAGGACGAACCTATTTTCACTCACTGATCTCTAAGTCCCAGAGTCAGAGAGGGAATTTAAATTGACTAGGGCTCAGCAGAACTGAGAGAAATGTTGGAGGGGTCTGGAGTTTCCGATGAGACACTGCTTGAGGTTTCAGAAATCACCATGCTTGGGACCAAGCTCGGGTGCTGCTAGTAAACTGAAGGGTAGTGCTCCCCGTGGAGAGGAAGTATTTACTGAGAATGAGAGCCCTAGCTTGCACACGACAGACTCAGGAAACCACCAGCACGTGCCTGTCACCAGCAACATCCGTGCCCAGCATGCCCTGCGTCCTCGGAGCAGGCAGAGCAAATCCCGGCTCCTGCCCCTGGGAAGCTTCCAGACCCAAGCAGCCCCCGGATCTGACCGTGGATGGAGCCCAGTCATCAGAAGGGATTGTGCCCAGAGGCAGGGTGGCTGTCCAGCCCGAAGGCTATTACGAAGCATAGTGGTCACCCAAGTGTTTATTATTCATCTGCCAGAGCTCTCGGAGGGAAGTCTAAGGCCCCACCGGACTTCCACAGACAAGAGTGGAGCGTTAAAGCGCTTGTTGAGAAATGGTCCTAGTTCAGATAAGGAGATGATAGAGAAGGAAGTGGGTAGGATAAGGAAGGCAGAGTAAACACGGAGAGAGGCAAGATGAAGGTGGGGGTGGAGAGAAGTTCCCTGCACTGCCCTTTACCGCTGGTGCCACTGCCCACAGAACAGAACCACTCCCTGGCTCGAGGACCAGCAGGCCTGGCACCAGGAGCGTTGTCCCCCATGGAGGCTGATAGGACAGACAATCTGGGTGAGACCTGGGGCTTTGGATTCAGATGAAGTCCAAGCAAGTTCCTGCTCCCTGCGCTTCTTTGAATGAACTTCAAGTTCCCCATCTGGGAAATGGGAACAATTACAGTACTTCTCGCTAAAGGTTGTTTTGGTGATTAAATGAGATGATGCATTCAAAAGTGTTTGGACGGAGGTATTGCTCAAAATGATTCTTCTTTATGCTATGTAAGTAGTTACTTTTTTAGTGAGCACTTACTATAAGGGAAGCACCGGTCTTTCTGAGGGATTCAAAGAAACCTAAGACCAGGGCTATGCTGATATACTGGCCCTGGGGAGTGAGGAGAGCCCTGATTTGCAGCATTTGATGGTTTCTTTGGTGTAAATAGTTTCATCAAGGCCAATTTCAAGCTGACAGTTTAACAACTGGCTGGCAAAATTCCTGAATAATCAGCTCTGATAGCAGGCCCCAAGCCAATGAGCTCTCTCTCTAATTAGCAAATGACATATAAGTGAAAAGTTAATGGTAACTCACAAACACACACTCCCCTTCCAGATGGATCCAGAGTGCAGTGGCCAGAGGGCCATTCAGGGGTGGCATTTGCTTCTAGTGCAGTAAAGTGGGCTGTGCTTCAGGGAGAAGCAAGGGGGACAGGCTGACCTTTCCTCTGGCCAGTCAGCAGCCACCACACATGTGACAGTGGAGATGTGTTCTGGCATTTTGAGTTCTAGTGGGCCTGGAAAGATGACGTCTCAGGAGGTCCAAACACCTGGGCTCAGCCTCCGGCCAGCAGGACATCAACCTCAGTGCCCTGCCCGATGAAGGCAGGGTCTCGAATGCATATCCGGGCTCTGAATCCTGGAACTCTGACTTAAGAAATGATCTTTTGGAACCCAACTGCTTCATGACAATTTTTTTTTTAATTTTAAAAAAGTTAGCATTTACAAAAGTATGCCAGGAGCTGTGTTAGGGTTTCATATGCCTCATCTGACTGAATGCTCAAACAACTCTGTGCTATTCTCATGTCCATTTATAGATGAGGAAACTAAAGCTTAGAGAGATTGAGGAACTTTCCCAACATACACAGACAGTAAGAGAAAAGCTGGGGCTTTTTTTTAAGGAGGGCGCAGCTCATAGCGGCCCATGCGGGGATCGAACCGGCAATCTTGGTGTTATCAGCACCATAACCAACTGAGCTAACCAGCCATCCCAAGAGCTGGGTTTTGAACCCTGTTCTGTTTGGCCCCAGAGCCTTATATGCCTTTTGCCTCTGAAGGCTGGGGGACAGGTTTCATCTCGGAACAGATAACAGTATACAACTAAACCATATAATACCCTGTATATAAGTATCAAATGAATTATACAGAAAATTGTTCATGCAGTAAGGAAGGAGGGCCTTGGTTCTCAGAGGTGGCTCTGTGGGAAAGGTTGGATTCAGCTGAGTGGGGTTCACTCCAGCACATGGGGGTGGAAAGGGTACACGTGGAAGGGTTTTTCATGAGCAAACGCATAAGCAGGAATGATGGCTGCAGTCAGGGTACAAATAGGGGCTTAGGAGGAGCAGAGGGAAGAAAAGACTCAGGGATGAAGTGCCTGTCTTGTGTAAGGTAATAGGAAGCCATTGAAAGTATATAGGCAAGGGAGTAACAGGATAACAGCTGCATATCAGGCGAGTTAACCTGAGAGTGATATTGAGAATGGCCAAGAGGAGGGAGGTACCGGGAGGCAGGAAAGCCAGAGAGGAAGCTAATGGAACTGCCAGACCTCTTTTCATGCACAGATTTCATCTTGGAATATAAAAGATAACAGTATACAACTAAGCAATATAATAAATATATACCTCATGGTGCATAAAAAAAGATCTAAGGCTTCCAACAGTTTACTGTGGGAACCACAACAGTAAGACGTAGTCCGCTACTACTCTGTCGCACTCAAAGCCTCGTCTTCGAACTGCCCTAATGAGGACAGTAGTTATCACTTAAATAGACACGCAATTAGCTCAGGAATAAGTGTGTCATTGTAAATGAAGTTATTGCATTGTCTGCCGGTGGCGGACTTTAGCCTGGAACACACTATTAGTGTGTATATGACACTTTTAACCCACTTGCTGAGAACCTCATCTAACCCTTGGTGGTTGCTCCTCTTTTCTCATCTGCCCTTTGGTTCCTGGGCTGGGAGGAGTTAGGTGACCATCTGACCTCAGGTCCTGTTTCAGAGGAGTGGAAGGAGCGGGGAGGCTCTCGTGGAGGGAAGCTCTGTGGCTTTCTTGTTCCAGCTTAAACACAGTTATGATAACTTCCAACCGAGGGCACTTCACTGTGTGTCGTACTGCATTTGTGTGGGTTTCTGTGCTTTGTCCTTGAGTTGATGTGTCCTCTTACACCAGCTCTAGAAGACAGCCTACCCTGCAAAAACAGAAACCAAACCAGTAGTATGTGTTTCACAAAGCGAGGCCCCGTGCATGGAGCCTGGGATCCCGAGTACTGAATCGTGCTGCTATTCGTGTGGCCTCGGGCGGGCGAGTCCCTTCCCCTACCTGGGCTGCAGCTGCCTGTCTGTAGGGTGAGGGGGGCTGGACTGGATGACCTGTAGGCTTCTGCCAGATCTGACGCTCCAGCCAGGACACGCGTCGTCAAGAAACCCTGGGAGAAGGAAGAGAATTTGTTCTCATTTTTTCCTTTGTTTGTCTAAGTAATTGCAGCTGAGCATTTGTTAGAGCGGTGTGGGGTCTATCACCACACTGCCTCTTCCACACTGTGGTTTCTCTGGGTAACGAGAGAAAGATGCTGGGCTTTTTGGCTGCCTGGTGTTTACCAGAGAAAGGCAGATGGGGCTGCTGAAGCATACCTATGGGCTGCTCTGTTCGTGGTGCGTTCTTTTCCTATCGACTTCATTATCACGTGGAAAGTACAGCCCCTTCCCCAGCCACCCTGTGGCGTTGAGCTCAAAACCAAAAGCAGGGCAGGACAAAGGAAGACAGAAGTGGCTGTATGTACAGAAAAGAGCTTACAGGGTCTGGTATTTGCTAGAAACGTTCTGGGACTCAATTAAAGCAAAATGGAACAAACTAATTTTTTTAAACTGGTCCATGAATGGGATTAATGTCCCAGGTCTCTCATTTCTCCAAATACAAGATGCCTGGGCAGCGAGTAGGGCTGGATGGAACTGGGGTGAAGCAGAGGAGCCACCTGCCCAATACTAAGGGTGAGCGTCAACTCGAAGGTCCACCCGAGGCGCTTACTCTCCTCACCCCGGGCCCAGCCACACTGGGCAGCGTAAACATTGTCTTTCGTTTTGGTCTTAACTTGAAAAGTGGATTAAGAAGCTGCAAACCCAGCTGAAGTTTGCAGCTGTTTGAACAGTTCTCTTTTGTTAGCGGCACACAGCTGAGGAGGAAATTAACAGCGAGGAATTCACATTTGGCAAGAAGCAAAATATGAAAGCCCGACGGTTGATTTCCTAATGGACAAGGTCATTTTCCTCCGCAGAGCCTTTGGTTGCCAGAGGAACCGTTTGCAGGGTCCCAAAGCATTTAGGATCGGTCGCCTCTGTCGGTGTCAGCCTCGTCCACTGATCTGGAGCAGGATGTGAAAATCTCTGTCGGTAGTTTCAGCTTTAATCCACTGAAACCACAGGTCAAGGACTGAGAGAGAAATCAGGGCCCGTGGATTGCGGATTGAGCCCTAACTTTTGGAGAAGGCCCTGCACTTGCTCAGAGCAGCCAGGGCTCCAGTATTCCTCTACGCTCGCCGGGGCAGAACAGCCTAGCAAACAGCCAAGAAGTGGGGTCTGTCTTCTGAGCCATTGCGCCCACCCTGCTGCCTTGGGAATGCAGTGCCACACACAGGGCAGCAACTGTCAGCTTTTCACCTGCAGGCTCTCTCTCCTTCGTGTTATAGGAATCTGCAAATCGTTGAAATGAGTGGATGTGTTACAAAGGTGAGCTGAAACCAGGACAACCAAGATGAACAAAATTAAAAGCCCAAAGGGACTTGCTGACCTAGAAATCCCTGGTCCCTGTGCTTCCCAAACATGCCTCTCCGTTCTCCCAGAGACCCAAGGATGAGAAGGGCTCGACCCTGATGAAATAATGTGGCTTTTGCCTCCCTGCCCTCCGCGGATGCTTAGAGAACCCCCCCACAAGACCTCTCACCCCTCACGTCTGCCCCCCAGGCCCTTAGATGCTGGGTTCTCTGCTGGGTTTCTCCCAAGGGCTGCATCCACTGCCTGGAAATGTGCAGGATGCTGTGAGGCGATTTACCCAAAGGTAAATGGTATTTGCATGTAATTTCCCTCTGCACGCTGGGCCACCCCTCCCCAGATCGGTTATTCAAGTTAAAAGCATTTTTATGGCTCTCTCCATGGCAGTCACTTCTGGATTTTTCCTTTTGTCTGTGATGTCTTCTCCCTCAGGTCCTCTCCCTGGCCCAGATCTCTGGCAAGGCAGCCAAGTGGTGCCAAGGAAGGACCACGGAGGAATGC
Organism: Rhinolophus ferrumequinum; assembly: GCF_004115265.2. Taxonomy (NCBI): domain Eukaryota; kingdom Metazoa; phylum Chordata; class Mammalia; order Chiroptera; family Rhinolophidae; genus Rhinolophus; species Rhinolophus ferrumequinum. Next base: position 50,975,720 of record NC_046304.1, on the reverse strand, counting down.
AGGACTGGCTGCCCAGAGGTGCTGCTCCAAGAGTTTGGCGGCTTGTCCCCCCTTTGCCCTGGACACCGGCTGAAGGTCTCATTTCCCAAACTGTAACACTATGTGATTACATAGAAAGTGGGACTCTAACTCAATTAGTTCACAGAACGTCTCTTTGATCTAGAATTTCTCTGAACTACCCCCATCCCTTTCTCTTCTGCCTCATGACCCTAGGCAGCTGGGAATTGCTTCTTTTTTTAACAGAGCCTTGATTCACTTACTGCTTCTTGGCAATAGCCGGTGGGGGCCAGGCTATTTTACAGGTGAGGAAACAGAGCTTAGTCCAAAGGTACACAACTGGTTAGGGTCTTGATTTGTCCAAAGCACAGTGCTTTTTCTCTGCTTTGGTTTCTTCAACTGTAAAATAGAGGTGTTATTGTAGTAGCACATACTTCATAGGGTTGCTGTGAGGGATGAATGCTTTGGTATGTGTACAAGCTTTAAAAATACGGCCTAGCACATACTGTTCAATAAATGTCTGCTAATGTTATTGTTCTGTGCCTTGTTTTTCTTTACTGTTCCAAGCATTGGATTCATGACTCATTCGTGGGAGGAGCAACTTAGTTATAGGCTTGGGGAGTGTTATCCAAGATGGGGAATGAACCTCCTTCCCTGGCTCAGTGGAGGCTGAGGTGGTACCAGGACAGATCTTTGCAAGCAACAAGACTGAGTGGCCTGATCCAGCCACATCCTCGCTTGGCTCTGGCTGGGAAGAAACCCTCAGAGCCAAATAAACCCCTAAAGGGGGTGGTACTCCCTTTACAAAACGCTGAGATCAAGAAGAACAAAAGCTTCTGAACAGAGCCCAGGATTATGAGGCAACATTTTCCTCTGTGATGTGCCGAAGGCCTTCTATTTTGAAGCGGTCCAAGATTCTTCCTGACTTGTAGTTTACCTTTTTTTCTCCAGCAATTACAAGGTAGGACCTGTGTGTGGTGAGAGGTGTGTCAAGGAGGACCAGTTCCCTCCCAAGGGTACGTCTGAAAGCTTTCTAAGTGGTTAGGGCCAGGGGCTGGAGTGAGGGCTCAGAACTCTGCCAGAGAGCTCTTGTGCGTGGGAGAGAATGCCCATCAACTTGTCTGAGCCAGGAACTCATCCTGAAGCTCAGGCCTCCTCAGCGTCAGTCAATATAAATGACAGAGATGTGGTCCTGCCATCCTGGGCCCTTGGAGAAAACCAAGGCAATTGGGCATGGGTACCTTTAACTCCAGGTCTGTTTGGTACTGCCGAAAAGAGGCTGATGAAAAATGCAAAATGTAATCAGGAAAAAGCTAGACTCTATAAAATGGCTTTACAAACCTAGTCAAGGGGACCAGGCATTCAAACTATATTTTAAACATTGTTGAAGAGTTGTGAAGTCATATTCTAGCAGTTGAATTTTTTGCTGATCAGCCCACTCTCTCAGGAAAAAAAACAACACACCAGATCCACAAATAAAATAAAAGGTTTAAAACACAAGTGTCTGTAATTAAGCTTTGGAATGACGTCTTGTGCCTGTGCAAGCTCCCCACTGTTTGGTGTGTTTTGAAGAGGAGTCCCGAGTCTGCTGCGTTCACCTGAGTTGACTCTCTTGGAACCAGTCCATCCACAATTTCCAAAAGGTGCAATCAGAGGTTGACTGTCGTGACTTTATCTTGGGTTGATGGTCTCCTAACTTCAGGGCTACGGGCGCCGGCCAAAGGACCCATAAACAGACAGCATCTATAGAGTTCAGCGCTTTGATAGGCCTACGTAAGAGGGATGGCGACATCTTCCTAGTTGGTCACCAGCACTGACTCATCTCCCCAATCCCTGGGAGATGGGACTGGCACAGCACTTTGGGGTTGAGGCGCCGGGGGCGTGAGAGTTGCCAATGCCACGTAACCCTCTGCTCCCGAGCCCACCCGAACTGCCACAGCTCAGGGGCTGTGAGCGCCCCTCTGCGGGGTTTGTGACCGTCGGCTTTGCAGATACCGAGCGGTGCGGCTGGACGAGGCCGCTTCCGATGTTTGGGACAATGGGGCGCGAACCCCGGCCGGGCCTCGCGGGCCGCAGAGCCGCGGCGGCGGCGCGGTAATCTGAGCCGGGATGAGCAGGCTCGGCAGGGCCACGCGCCTCGGTCCCGGGCCCCCGCCCCGCCGTCCCACCGCCCCGCCGCTCCGCCGCATCCGGCCGCCCATTGGCTGGCGCCGCGCGGCCGCTCCCGCCCCGCCACGCCATTGGCCGTGGCCGCCGCGGTCCCCGCACGGAGCCGCCGCTGACATCACGCGGCCTGAGGCGGCGGCGCCCCCGGCCCACCCGCAGCCCCCCTCGCAGAGGCGCCGCCGCGGGGCCCGGCGGAGGATGGTGCGCGGCGCGCCGGGGGCTCCCCGCCGCCAGAGCCGCAGCGCCGAGGCCGAGGCCGAGGCCGAGCCGGCCGCGGCGGGCCGCCGACCCCCGCTCCGGGCGCGGGGCGAGCGGCTGCGGTGAGGCGCCGAGGGCGGCGCGGGCGCGGCGGCCATGGGCGCCCTGACAAGCCGGCAGCACGCGGGCGTGGAGGAGGTGGACATCCCGTCCAATTCCGTGTACCGCTACCCGCCCAAGTCCGGTGAGGGCGCGCGCCGCACGGGCTGGGGAGGGGGCGCGCCGCCCCAAGGCCGGGGCTCCTGGGGACCGAGCGGCACACGTCGCTGCAGAGCGAGCGTGGAGGGAGGGAGGTCACGGAGGAGGCGTTTGAGGGGCGCTGGCGGGGTCGCCGCCGTGGCCAGCAGGACGTGAGCGGCCTGCGCGCAGGCTGTCCTGTGACAGACGTGTGCTGGGGGGACTGCGGCTCCCGAGGGGCGGGGTACCCAGGGCGCAGGCGGGTCCCGGCCCCCCGCAGCCCCGCGCGCGTCCCCTTTCTTCCCACCTGGGGCCCCCTTTCCCTTGGGGTGCCGAGGGCTGGATGAGCGGGCTTGGCATCCGAAACGGTCACCTTTGCTAGGTGCTGGCCCTGGTCGGCGCATCCAGGCCTCAGAGAGGGACGGGCACAGGTTTGAATTAGTTTTCTCAGGGGAAAGCCTTCACCTGCTGGAGGAGGGAGGCCGAAATTGTGTTTTCAGTGCTGGTGCCTTTCAAGAGGCTGTCAGAAGAAAAGAGTGTTTAACAGAAATGTTTGGGGGTCCAAGTGTCAGTCACCTGCGCTGTCCCTTTGCCAGAGTAGTTGCAAGCCAGGATTTTGGAATGAGGATAGTTCTGGGGCAGGGCACAGGTATTTAACATATAGAAAAGTATTATATTTGTTCTCAGAATCATTAAAAAAAAAATGTCATGTCTCCAGCCTCTGGGTTGTGGCATAGGCAATGGAGATGGAGGATTTTGACAGCAGAGAGGTTCAGAAGTGGATTTGAGCACCAGCCAATTCTGAGCTGCTGGTGCATGACCTAACTCTCTGCTCTTTATTTTTCATTGCTTTTCTCAAGACTTCTGGGGACCCAGGACTACCACCTTCTCTTTGGCATAGGATCTGATGAGGATTTGGGTGATCCGGGAGAGGTGTCAGAATTGGACAGTAGAATAAAGACATGCTAATGAGATGAGCTGGTTTCTCAGCAGTGTGTCCAGTTTGTGCCAGGTGACCGCAGAGACCAGACAATGAACCTGCACCCCTGCAGAGTGTCCGCCAGGGCTGTGTTTCTCACTGCTTCTGTGCCAAAGAATGAATCCTTGCAGAGATGAATATGCTTAAGAGCCGTTTTAGAACAGTCTGAGATGAAGCTGTGGTTCATTCGTGTTTTAATAAAGCTCTAGCTGGTTATGATGATCTGAAACCAGTGGTAAAGGAAGCATGTGTTTTGCTTTTTAATAGATGAAAATATGCACAAGTGTTTGTGAATTTTTTCCCCCCTGAAATCGCTTAGCTTTTATTGATCAAAATATGGAACATGTTTTGCTGAGCTCGGAATTCTCAGTAGAGTTTGCTGCTGCAGAAGAATATCCACCCTCCCTCAAGTGTGGGGATTAGCGTAGGTGAATCTCTGGAAGGCTGTTCCCCAAAGGATGTTAATACAAGTGTGAGTCTTGGATGATGATAATGAAAGGAAAATGGATCAAACTAAAACTTTTCTTAACCAGCACACTCAATACCTGCAGCTTTAAGTAATCCTTTCCACTCTACCCATCTTTTTAAAGTTTTATCTAATTGTAACTCATTCTTAATCAGAAATTTTGTATGAGAGAAATCTTTGTGTCAGGTGGACCCTTTTATTTATGTTGAAGGTAAAACACAGAAAATAGGAGTCAGAACATTCATGTCCTAGCCGGCAAACCTTTGTGGACTTGAAAATTTGGTGAACTTGCATGTGTGCTCTAGCCTAGAGGCGTCTCTCACCCTTCAGCTGATCTTTAAATTGGCCTAAGGCTTTATGGGATTATAGTGTTTTAGACCTGAAAGGAACCTTCGAGAAAGGTTGGCCTAAAACCCACTTATTTTGCTGGTAAGAAAATGGAGGCCCAGAGAAAGGAGTTGGTTTGGCCAGGGTGACCCAGCAAGTAATACTCTTACTGAACCATCAGCCTCTGCCTTTCCCAAGGAATTAGATTTTGAACTTGTCCTTGATGATTTGTGGCATGGAGGCTATTCTGCGTCAGAACTGAAACAAAACTCAGAGGCCTGTCCCTGTTGAGGAATCAAACTGGGTTGATTTTGAGAAGTCTCCTTATCTTGAGACTGGTATAGAACAAAGGAAACAGCAGAGTCAGCTTTCTTAGGTGACCGACACTGGAAAGTCTCTGAAACTCTGCTGCCTGTGGAATAGTTGTTCCAGAAAACAACACTGTCATCTGTCCCTGGAATGATGGTCTCAGTGCCCTGCAGAAACTGCTTTTCATTTTTTATATTTTTAAAGGAAGCCCTTCGTTTTGTATATACGTTGAACTGGAAACATTGAAAAATTATCGAGAATAGCTGGTTTCATGTTGGAACTTGGGTTTGTAACCTATTATTATTATTGTTTTGTAGCCTTTTCGAATAGAAATATGTGAAAATGAATTAGCCTAAATTATTTAGAATTGTTTATTTTTTGAATAACTAATGTAGTCAACCTGGTTCAAAGTTTAAAAGAATGAAAAGGCATCCTGGGAAAGTCTTGCTCTCACTGCAGCCCGGCCTCCCAGTTCTCCTAACTCCCCACACAGCTCCCAGGCCTACGGAACAGCGTTTGGTTTCTTGCAGAGTTTCTTGTGTACACACAAGCATAGCATGCTGATTAGACTGTTCTGTGCCTTGTTTTTTTCACTTCCAGAGATATTGGAGCTCTTTTGGGATTATGTCCATATTTGTGAGGGTTTTGATTCTTTTTTAACAATTCAATAATATGTCTTTGTATACACATGCCTTTTTTTTTAACAGTCTCCTATTGATGAATATTTGGGAGTTTTTTCAATCTTTTACTGTTGCAAACAATGCAGCAATAATTAATATTATACATATGTTCTTAGGTGATTTTTAGATTTGTCAATAAGTACATGAACGCTAATCATTTAAGTAACAGAAAGTATGGTGGGGGTTCATTTCTCTGTACTGTTTCCTTATTAGAATAGAAAGCTGTTTATAGAACTATTCTGCATTTGGTTTGGCCTTGGTCATTTCTGAGTTAGAAGCCATACATGCTATTAAATCCTTCCCTAAGTTTTTTGCTTCTTTAAAAGCCCACAATCATTTGTTTAGCAAAGGTATGGTTTTGCTGAGGAGGTGGTTTTTAATGCGTGCATGGCCATCTTTGAAAGGGGTATGGACATTGATAAAAGTCATTAGGCCTATTTTCTCTACCCAGGAAGAAATCGGCATGCTATAAAGACCATTTAATTGCATTATAATTCAGCACCTGATAAATTTAGTTCATTTCCTGCTACATATTTGAGCAAATTGAAAAATAGGGGTAATTCATTTTGCTTAAGTGTTAAGAGGTAAACCGATCATAAAAATTCAGAAGGAGCATCAGAGTGCTGAGGAGCTAACATCACCAGTCTCCAAACTTTTGTTACGTGAAAGAGTACACGTATGCTTGTCAAGTGGCTCTGTCCTATGGCAAAAGCAGCTTTTAAAGCATGGGTAGTAAGCTGTTGCCTGTCAAATAGTTATAAATGTTTCTCTTCGCTTTTCAGAGCTTCAATTTAATATTAGTTTTGAAATCGGGGACTTAAAACTATGGAATTTACTACGTAGTAGGGTTATTTGGTTCTGCCAGTTTGATTGAGACGTTAAGTAGGTTCCTGAAATTCATAGTAAATGCATTTAATACCAGAACAAAAACTAGATGTTGCTCTGTTTAATGATGAAGTCATCCAGATCAAGAGTTCAAATGCTACCATTATTTTTTAAACACTTACAATGTGGTGATTCTGTTACTCCAGTATTTTTGCCTTATTTGTACTTTACTTCATTGAGAGCAGACTGATTTCTTTCACCTTTTGATTTTTAGCTTCAGATTTAGGGCCTTTGATTTTCTTGTGTGATGGTGGTTATTTTCTTTTGTTCTTCAGCATCTCTTTTCTCTTTCTGTTTATTATCATGAATGCGCATTATTGGGCACCTGCTATATCGTGCCTTGTGCTCTGCACCAGTATATAGATTCTGATTTGTGCCCAGTGGTTTCGATGATTATGGCAGGTAGTGGGATAGATGACCTCGAATCAACTTTGCAATTCATGATGTGGGTCACAGAAGGGAGTATTAACAGCACAAGCTATTTGGTGGCTGTGTGAGTCCAGGTTCTTCAGAGAAACTGTGTGTGTGTGTGTGTGTGTGTGTGTGTGTGTGTATTTTTAAGGTGTTTGTTCATGTGATTGTGGGGGGTGGCAAGTCCAAAATTTGTAGGGCAGGCTGGCAAACCAGCTACTCAGACAGGAGTCAGTGCTGTGGTCTTGAATCTAAAATCTGTAGGGCAGACTGTAGGGCAGGCTGGAAACTCAGGCAGGATTTCTACGTTACAGACTTGAGGCAGAATTCCTTCTTCAGGGAACGTCAGTTTTTGCACTTACGGCCTTCGAGTGATTGGATGAAGCCCACCCACATTGTCAAGGGGTTATCGCTTACCTAAAGCCAGTTGATTGTAGATGTCAGTCCGTCTACAATTAACCTCACAGCAACATCTAGACTAGTGTTTACCCGAGGCTAGTGGCATAGTGTAGTCATGTTGACACCTAACAGTGTAACAATCATAGTGGCTTCCTAGTTTAACTAATTGTTCTTACTAAGTAAATTCTAAGCTCGAAGTTTTAGTCGCTGCAAGAGTGCTTGTGGTGAAAATACATTTTTTTTTAAAATCTAAAAATTGCGGTCTTTAAAAATCATTATTTTAAAACGATGCTACTTCTAAAATTTCAGAGCTTATCATCTAGTGCCAGAGACAGAATGCATGCATATAAAGATAAATAAGAATATAGAATATACCATGAGCAAGTGGGATATATTTCAGGAATGGAAGGTTGGCTGAATAATGTCTGAAAAATCAATGTTAATGCACGATATAAGTAGAATAAAGAAAAAAACAACACATCATCTCAGAGGCAGACAGAGCATTTGACAAAATCCAACACCCATCAATGATAAAAACTCTCACCAGACTAGAGCTAGAAAAGAACTTCCTCGACCTGATAAAGGGCATCTATGAAAAGCCCACAGCTAGCATCCGACTTAATGGTGAAGTACAAAATACTTTCCTGCTAAGCTCAGGAACAAGGTAAGGATGTCTGCTTTTGCCATTCAGTATTGACTGGAGATTCTAACTAGTATAATAAGGCAAAACAAACACTTTTAAAAAACCTTTTAAGGCATCCACATTGTAAGGGAAGAAGTCAAACTGTATTCACAGGTGACATAATCTTGTATATAGAAAACACCAGGGGCTTTTCTGCCCGCCCCCCCCCCTGCCCCCAGCACCGCTCCAGCTGCCTCACGCTCGCTCCCGGCTCTTGCTAAGCAGCGCCACTGCTGTCTCCTTCCAGCGGCCATCATGATCATCTGCCGGGACGCATCAGCCGTGGGAGATATTCTCCGGGAGATCGAGGACAGGCTGTGCCTGGAGGTGGAGGGGAAGGGGGTCAGGAAGACAGAGGGGGACACTGATGACTCGCTCACTGGTGGGAGTGCCTCCCCTGAAGGCCCTGCGGGGAGTCACTGGGGTTATCGTCCTGAACCGTCATTTGCAGGAGACCAGCTCCCAGAAGCAGCCTACAAGGAGCCATCAAGGGTGACATAAAAGCAATCAAAGGGAAACTTGAAGAACAGAGACCAGGGGCTACAGAACAAATCGAGCACATCCTTCCTAATTTCAAAAACTACCAGTTCTGGGGCAGCCGGTCAGCTCAGTTGGTTAGAGTGCGGTGCTCTTAACAAGGTTGCGGGTTCGATCCCCACATGGGCCACTGTGAGCTGCGCCCTCTACAACTAGATTGAAACTACTACTTGACTTGGAGCTGATGGGTCCTGGAAAAACACACTTAGAATAAATAAAAAGGTAAAAAAAAAAAAAACAAAGAAACTACCAGTTCTTAATTGGTGAAAACATGAATCCAGGTGGCCCGGCTGCTCTGCTGGACCACCATGAGGGCGGTGTGACCCCTATAGGATTTTCCTTACAGATAGTTTAGAAATGGAAAAATGCTAACACAGTTGGCCATTGGGATCCATCACCTGTCATCATATCTGGCTGCTGCTTTGCATCCACACTCCAGGACTAGGACAGATGGGACTGATGTCACCTTGAGCTCTGCATTTATCTTGACCTTCATTTATCTGAAGCAGAAGTGTTGTTTTTAAGAAAAACATGTCGTGTAGGTTGTCTGAAAATAAAATGCATTTAAACTCATTGTAGAGAATGCCTCTGAGTTTAATACTTTTTATTTGTTTATTTAATTATTATTATTTTTTTAAGTGTGTTTTTCCAGGACCCATCAGCTCCAAGTGAAGTAGTTGTTTCAATCTAGTTGTGGAGGTGCAGCTCACAGTGGCCCATGTGGGGATTGAACCGACAACCTTATTGTTAAGAGCACCGCACTCTAACCAAATGAGCTAACCGGCCAGCCCAGTTTAATACATATTTAAATCCATCTTGTGTAGCGTTCCTGGAGAAGCTAGAGCCTGGTAGACCACTACTATAAAGCATAAGACTGTCTGCAGATAACTTCTACAGTGGAAACTACTTCTAGGAGTGGAATATAAAAACAAGGACCAAAGAAGTCTTAATTGGGAGTTGAAGTGAAGAGAAAGACCATGCTCCCAGCCAACATTTGAAGTGGATTCCTTAGACATTTCATCACCTGCAAACGGAAGTAGTGAACTCTGGAAGAGATTACCAAAAGAATAAAAAGAGACTAACACAATTGGAAGCAAAGTATTATCTGAGCTTCTTTATCAGATATCATTAAGACCAAGTTCTAGAGAAATCTAGATATCTCCTGTAATTGTATAATAAGCTTTTGCTAAAATCCCTGGAAACAGGGTTGCCAAACTGGATCATCCTGCCACCTTTTTTGTATGACTTTAAGGTGGTGTTTACATTTTTAAATAGTTGGTGAAAATCAAAATAGCTTACGGGATATGAAACATGAAATCTAAAAGAAAAGAAAACACCTAGAATTCCATGCAAAAAACCTAATAGAACTAATAAACGAGTTAGGAAGGTCGCAGATACAAGAAAACATATAAAAATTGATTGTCCTTTTATACAGAAGCAGTAATCTGAAAACAATTCCATTCCCATAACATCAAAAAGAATAAAATTCATAGGAATAAATTTAACATAAGAAGTATAAGACTTGTACAGTGAAAATTCTAAAATGTTGCCAAGATTGATGCTTTAAGAAAGTTTAAAAAGATCCAACTAAATAGACATTTTATGTTCATGGATTGGAAGACTCAATATTGTCGAAATGCCAGGGTTCTCCAAACTGATCTAAAGATTGAGTACATTCCTGTAAAAATCCCAACAGACTTTTTTGAAGAAATTGAACAGCTCATCTTAAAATTTATATGGACATGCAAAGGATCTAGAAAAATGAAAAAAAATTCACACCAAAACGTATACACAAATGTTTATTCATAGCATGTTCTTCACAATAGCTAAAAGGTAGAAATAACTCAAATGTCCATCAGTTGATGAATGAAACAACTAATAAGTGAAATGTAGTAAATCCATACAATGGAATATTCTTTGGCAATAAAAAGGAATGAAGTATTGATATTGGCTACCACATGGATGAACCTTGTATTAATGCTAAGTGAAAGAAACCAGATGCAAAAGGCCCTGTATTATATAATCCCATTTATAAGAAATGTCCAGAAGAGACAAATCCATAGAAAATATAAAGTAGATTAGTGGTAGCCACTGGCTGGGGCAGGAGGAAATGAGGCCTGACTGCTAATGGGTTTCTTTTTAGGGTAATGAAAATGTTCTAAAATTAGGTAGTGGTGAATAGTTGCATAACTCTGAGAATATACTAAAAAAAACCTTTGGATTGTGTACTTTCAATAGGTGATACTGTGGTATGTGAATTACATCTCAATAAAGTGCTTTTTAAAATGGACCATAGACCTACATACAAAAGCTAAAACCATAAAACCTCTAAAAGAAGATACGAAATAAAATATTTGATTCAAATTGGGCAGAGTTCTTTGATACAATACCAAAAATGTAATCCATGAAAGAAAGAACTGATAAATTGGATTTCTTCAAAATTGAAAAAGTTTCTGCTTCCAAAGACAATAATATTAAGATGAAAAGACAAGCCACCTCTGAAAGAAAATATTTGCAGATCACATAGGTAAGGAACTTATATTCAGAATATCAAGAACTTTTACAATATTAAGAAGACAAACAACCCAATTTAAAGATGGACAAAAGAGTTGAATAGACATATCACCGAAGAAGATGTAAGAATGAGTAATAAACACAGGGAAAAGATACGCAACGTCAGTAGTTAGGGAGCTACAATTACAACCACAATGACTTTACACTTCACAACCACTAGGATGGCTCAAGTACAAAGACAACATCACGTGTTGGTGAGATGCAGAGCAATTGTGATCCTTACGTGTGGCTGATGGGAATGTAAACTGGCACAGCCACTTTGGAAAAGAGTTTGACAGTTTCTTGAAAAGATAAACAAATTTATCTTATGATCCAACAGTTCCACTCCTGTGAATCTATCCAAAAGAAATGAAGACACGCATGCCCACAGAGGCCTGTGCCAGTGTCCATAGCAGCATCGCCCCTAATAGTCAGCAAACTGGAAACAACCCAGAGGTTCATCCACTGGTGAGTGGATGAACAAAATGAGGTGGGTTTATACAATGAAGTACTAGTCAGTAATTCCGAGGGATGAACTACATGTCACACAACACGGGCGAACCTCAGAAACAGCACGCTAAGTGAAAGAAGCGGAATGGAAGACTAGTAGGAGTCCATTTATATGAAACGGCTAGAAAAGGCCAGTTTACACAGATGGAAAGCAGAGCAGCGTTTGCCCAAGGCTGGGATGGGAGTGAGAATTAGCTGTGAACAGACACGAGGGAACATTTTGGGGTGGTGGGAAATGTTTTCAACTAGACGGTGTTGATAGTTACCCGAATCATTGAATTGTGCAGTGGATGAATTCTGTGCTATGTATATTATACCTCAATAAAGCTGCTTGGGGAAAAAACAGTGCAGAGGGGTTTATGCCAATTGAAAACAATAAAGAGAAGAGCTGGATCACGAAGCGTAGGGTTCTTGGGAGCAAATCCCTCTGAAGGCAGGACTCTCAAATAGTCCAGTGCGGACAGTCCCGCAGTAATGGCCAGTGTTCTCGGGGGACGTAGAGAATGGTGAATAGATGAGTTCTAGAAAGGTAGTGAGAAGTAACATTTGGGAGGTGGGGAGCAGTCAGATGGAGAGGAACTAAACCGTGTCCTGAGAAAAATTTCTCTCTTCGAGGTATAGGTTGTAGGGGGAGAAGCCTGGGCGCGTAGAGGTTTGCGAGGGAACTCTTATTACCTGATAGATAGCCTCCTGGAATCGAACTGGAAAAGGCTGAGGTCTGGATGAGGATACTTTGCACAAAGCACACGTTCAGTGTTTCCATAGCTTTCATGGCTATGACATTTTCAGCTTGGGTGACCAGAGAAATGAGGCGCCATTGACAGAATTGGCAATTGGGGGCAGAAACTGCTTTTACAGCGCGTCCCAAAGGTCAGCTGGGGCTTTACTGCTCCTGAGGATGGAGGCAAATTAGAAATCTCCCTCGTCTTCAGGATTGCGGAGTACAGACTTCTCATGAGCCCGGCCAAGTTTCTGTGGGTTCCCAGCTGCCCCGGGCTGTGACCATGTGGGCTCCTGAGCACCAGCTGTCTGTCTTTGCCCCCCTACAAATGTGACATCAGGCCATTCTTCACTTTCCATTCCCACGAAGTATTCAAATTATAGGTTCTACTAAAGATTTGTGGAGGGTGATGAAGTTGGGGCTTTCATTGTAGAAATACAACTAAAGGAATAAGCATCGTTAGCCTAAACGGTACTGCAGGTAGGAGTTCCACTGGCTCCTAAGCTCACCACCCCCAGCCTTTTCTCTGGCTCAATGTCTCTTCCCTCCTCCCTCTCCTTTCTTTGACTCTTCGAGCCACTCTTCCATCTGGGAAGAAAAACAAATTACAAAGCAGTTTGAGTTCCATCAGCAGGCAACCAAAGTACATATGCCCTTGGTGTGACTTTCCAAATCTATGTAGCTTATTAAGGTATATTCCAAAAAAAGATTATGCCTTCGCATAGAGGAGTTCTGGTGCCATTTCTTAAGATAAGAGGCCCTTTATTCCACCTTCCTCCAGAAGAAAAGGTTATTCATTGCGTTTCAAGCAAAAACGGGATATCTAGGTGAAAAGATAGGGCAGGTGGTTAAAGATTTGGACTGAAATTCCAAAGAAAGATCCAAGACAAAGGTTTGGGAGTTGAAACTGACAAAGGAGAAGCCAATGTGTATTAATTGCCCACGGGGCCCAGCCAACTGCACACGCCTTGATCCCAACAACAATCCTTTGAAAGGGGTATTATTACTTCCATTTTGCAAATAAAGAAATCAAAGCTTAAAAAATTTAATTTGTTCTAGGTCTCACCACTGGTAGATGGCAACATCAAAATCAAATCCAGCTCTGTTTTAAGTCAAGGCTTTTGCTTTGATTCTATGGCTGGGGGAGGAGGGGACAGAGAGAGAGAGAATAAAGAGAGGATTGAACTCTCAGACATGTCCGTGTTTACGGCCTGGGCGAAAAAGTGCAGCAAGTGAAAGGTAGGAAGAGGCTCAGAACTGTGAGAGGTCTCGGAAGCCAAGGAAAAAAGAGCCTCACAAATGAGCATTGAAGTCTGCTGAGAGTTCCTAAGGTGAATGAAGGGTGAGAAAAGACTGATGGCCTGGTTGGTGTTCCAGAGAAGTTTCAGTAGAGTGATGGAAACTGTTGTAAAGATCTGAGGATGTGGAAGGGAGAAGACAGAAGATGGATGGACGAACGCGTGGATGGCTGGATGGATGGATGGATGGACGGACGAATGCGTGGATGGATGGATGGATGGACGGACGAATGCGTGGATGGATGGATGGACGGACGGATGGATGGATGGATGGATGGATGGATGGATGGATGGACGGACGAATGCGTGGATGGATGGATGGATGGACGGACGAATGCGTGGATGGATGGATGGACGGATGGATGGATGGATGGATGGATGGATGGATGGATGGGCGGGCGGGCGAGTGGGTGGATACTAAGTTGTGGGAGATGGAACTGTTTTGTGTATTTGTTTTTTAAGTTGGGGATCGAGAATATGCTTGTAGAATGAAGCTGGTAAAACGCCAGTGAAGAGAGAGGAACAGAAATTTTGAGAAAAAGGATGGTTGTTGATGAGCTCTCGAGGAGGTAGAGGCAATTGGAAATGGGAACTCAGGTGAAGAATTTAACCTGGGAGTGGGGAAGGAGGAACACCTGCTTGAGCCTGAAGGCTACATGGATGGGAATATACGGAAGCCGTAAGGTGTAGAAACTTTTGTAATGGAGGAGGCTTTTGAGGGAGTGACGCAAAGTAGAAGGAAGGTGGGTAGAAGGGTCAGGGTTGGGGGCTTGGGAATGTGGGAGAGGTTTGGATCCATTGATGTGGGCCTCGCTCTAAATACTGTAAAGCAACAGTTGTTAAGCTCTACTGTACTGGTTCAGAATAGAACAGAGTCGGGATCTAGGCATAAAAATAGCATTTCACATTAGCAGGCAAATGGAATATTCAGTAAATGGTGCTAGTAAAGTTTCCGATTTGGGGAGGGGAGAGCTTAAACCCTTACCCACACAGTCTGCAAGGACATAATTCCAGATGTAGAAACAATCAAATGGCAAAAATCAATCAACCAATCAATCAGTGAGTCAGGACATCCAGGGGGAATGTAGTGTGATCGTTAAGGGCACACACAGGCTCTGGAATAAAAATCACTGGCTCTGGGGCCTGATGCTGCCTCTTCTCAGCTGTGTGACCTTGGACAAATTACTTAAATTCTCTGTGCATTTATTTCCTCTTCTGTAAAATGAAAAGTTTAATAACATCTACCTTACAGGGTTGTTGTGCGGAATAGCCTATGGAGTGTAGTTCAGGGCGGGTATGGAGTAAGCCCTGCATAAGAGCTTCTCCTTCTGTAGTCAGTGAGAACGACGAGGTCAGACCACAAGTACAGACGTGGAAAGATGCCTTCAGTACATCAGGCAAAACAAACAACTTGCAGATCAGTGTGCGTAACTTCCCAATTAAGTGGAAAGACAAAGCAAAATAGAAAGCCTGAATATGTATGCTTACATATATATAGAAAAATCTGGAAGACCACACATCAGTTGTGAATAGTGGAGTTACTTCTCATGGACTAGAGCTGGGTAATCACTTTTTAAATTGCATACTTCTATGTATTCATTTTTTTTTGCAAAAGACATGTATTGGGTAATTTTTTAAATAAATAAAAACGTGAATAACAAAAGCAGTGCTGTAGCATTAGAATCGAGTTGAATGGTCAGACATGTTAAAAAAATTTTTTGTTTTTACTTTTCTTTTTCTTTTTGTGACCTAGAGCTCAAAGTATGTTATACAATATAATATTATATTAATTGCAGGTGTACAACATAATGATTAGACATTTATTTACTTACGAACACCATCCATAGTTATTACAATATTTTTGACTGTATTCCCTGTGTTGTACTTTACATCCCCGTGACTGTTTTTATAACTGGCAATTTGAACTTCTTAATCCCTTTCATCTTTTTTTGCTCATTCCTGAATATCAAACTCATATTTGTGTTGGTCATTCTGGGCCATACTTTATAGAGATTTTTCCTTGATATTTATTTTAACTGTGGTAAAAAAAAATACATAACATTAAATCTTAAATTTTTAAGTGTACAGTTCAGTAGTGTTAAGATCACTAGAATTTTTTTTCTTGCAAAACTGAAAATCTATACCCATTGAACACGAATCTCCCCTTCTCCCTCCCACTCATACCTTGTGTGTTAAATATAATTTTGGAGATGTGTGTATGATGTGTCTTCCCTTTTTCCCCACTTTATTGAGATCTAATTGACATATACACCGTGTAAGTTTAAGGTATACAAGCTGATGATTTGATATCTGTATGTCTTGCAAAATGATCACCACAAGATGTGTCTTCTTAAAACCCCCAAAGAATCCTGAATATGAGTTTTGGTTAAGAAATTATGGCGAATAATGGAGAACTTGCACTTTATGTACTCATCATGTATGTCTTTTCCTATTGGCAAGTAGGCAAAAAAAGTATTTTAGGGGAGTTCTTTTTGCCCTGCCATTTCTGATGTTAGAGCGCAGTTCACGCTAAGTAGTAAGAATGTGCACAAACTGCCCAAAAGGCATTTTTCTCCGGGGCTGTTAGTGTGTTTGGTGTTAGTGTCTGCTGATGTGGTAGCCGTGCGAGACTCCACTGATTTGGCCCTCCAGACAGCTGTACCCAGGCTGCAGAGGGTGGATTCGCTCTTTGTCAGTGCTATGCTTCCCCGAAAATAAGACTGAGCCAGACCACCAGCTCTAATGCGTCTTTTGGAGCAAAAGTTAATATAAGACCCGGTCTTATTTTACTATAAGACTCAGTCATATAATATAATATAATATAATATAATATAATATAATATAATATAATATAATATAATGCCGGGTCTTACATTAATTTTTGCTCCAAAAGACGCTTTAGAGCTGATTGTCCAGCTAGGTCTTATTTTTGGGGAAACACAGTAGTCTAATTGGGGCAAGTTATTAGAGGGGTCCATTTCCAAGAAAGGAAAAAGCAAAATTTTGGTTAAGTTTATTTTTCCTTTTAGCCGATGAGGCTTTCGTACTTTAAGTGCACCAAGGGAGACCAGCTTTACAAAGGGACTTGGCATTGACCCTTCTAACGGAATGAAAAATCCTTTTCTCATCTGTGAATATTGACCCGAATTTTAGTCTTTTTATATTTGTGCTCTTGATTTTTAATGCGAGGCAAAACTACAATTAACTCTACACTGCTTTCTTGGCAATTACTTTTAATATTATGGCAAAAAAGGGAGCACTTCCAATAGAACCCTGTCACCTTCTTAACCCTTTAGCCCCCCAAGCCATTAGTGGTCTTCTCTTGCTAGGATCCTGTAAGCTGACTGTCGGTGGATTTCATTGTCCCCACATCTGTCACCTGACTACTCACTGTGTCCCACTGGACTCAACCTGTACAACTCCAGACACCACACCTGCTTCTTCCCATTCTTTAGTCACGGCTTGGGCAAGCCATCCAGCAATGTAAAGTCTTTAACTTTTCGAATTTCACCTAATGTATAATAAATCTGTAATTTTTAATGCATAGAAAATATATTTTACTAAGGGCCCACAGTAAATGACTTACATTATTGGAGATGGCTGTTGCTATTCAAGGCACGTAGGCACCTCCCCTCTCTATAAATTATACACTTGGAAAATAAGGCTAGTAAGTGCTGGATGTAAATAATTGATAATTAAGCTTTCCTAAATGCCGAATTGCACAGTTGTGTCACTGCAGATGGCTGCTCGTTGTGTTTTTAAGTTTTGATGGGGAACTGTCGAATTCTTCTGATTGCTTTGATTTTGGCTGCAGTTATTTGCTAATTTTTTCTTTTGTTTAATTAAAGAATTGCCTCACTTTGTGGTGAGTGATGTTATCCATGTTGTTTTGTTTGAGAAGTATTTCTAGACTAGAGTTCCATGTATAGAAAATCCAAAATTGACTATGTGGCTCAGTTTTTTTGTTAGAATTTTCTTCTCTGTCTTCTTTCCTATGGCTTCGTCACCGGCTGGAAGTGCTGAATCTCATTTTTTTTTTTTTTGAGTTTGCCATAAACCTTCAACAAAAATTGAAACTGATGTAGGGAGTTTAATCTGTATCCTCACTCTATAAGGCATAAAGAAGCCATTTGCCACAAGTTGTTTGTATTAACCCAAGAATTGTACGGTATGAGAGTGATAAGGTATATTACAGTCTGAGCCCACGTTGGACAGCTTACCTTCAAGGGAGAGTCAGATTGTAGGAATTTGGGTGGAGTGATTCGTTTAATTGTCAAAGTTGGAAAGTATTCCCAGGTGGAATTGGCAGTGTTACCTGAGCCTCCTCTGGTGACTTACCAGAGTCATCGCCTCCTGGAGCAGTCCCTCGGTCAGTCTGGATGAGGCTGGTGGGAATTCTGACCTTGACTGCTGATTGCATCTAGTTATTGTAGTGTGGAGCTGAGGCCCTGCCGTGACTGCCGTCCCCGCAACCTTGGCCGTTAGCACTGTTACTGAATTTGAGTCACTGAGGGTGGGCGTGTGCACGCATGTGTCTTTCTTTCATAACACTTAACGGTTATCCAATTGAACTCCATAATCTGTGTGGTAATTGGTAGGTAAAGTCAGAGACAGCTGTATTATTTACATTTGCATTTTCCTATGAATCATTTTGAAGCAAATATGAAAAATGAAGAGCCTTCATCGTAGGGGTTTATGGAGGCATACATATGGTATCAGTGGTACTGAGACTTCTGTGTGTAGCTATGAGCTGGCTTATGAAAATCTGGGCAGAGAATTGTATGTGTGTGTGTGTACACATGCTGATACTTGTGGTTAAGATTCCTGAACACACATAGGACAGAGAATAACCACTTAAAGTTTAAAGAAAGAAAATCAGGAATGAAATACATGCATATATTTATTAATGTGCGTTGTGGGGCCTTCTCGTGTCTTGACTGGTGGTATTAGAAATAGATCACAGTAAAGATTTAATTAAGAATGTGCAGAGGAAAACAGTGATCTATTTCACGTTTGGCATCTTGGGTTCTCACTGTTATGATTTTACTTATTTTGTGCCGTTGTCCCACATCAAGAGAAGAAAGCTCGCCTGGGGTGAGAAATTGTCCTAATTATTTGTTTCAAGGACTAACATTTTTCCAAATCCGCACTTTCACTAGGCTTAGTTTAACTGGTCTCCATTCCATCTTTCTCTCTCTCTAGGAAGCTATTTCGCCAGCCACTTCATCATGGGAGGAGAGAAGTTTGACTCCACTCATCCTGAAGGTTACCTGTTTGGAGAGAACAGCGACCTGAACTTCCTGGGGAACAGACCAGTAGCGGTATGGGTGTAATCTATTTACTTCCACATGGGGCTAAGTGACCACTTCAAACAGTCATACAAATACGTTTGTAATCGCTAGATCAGCAGCGGTGGTGGCTTGGTCTGAGTTGAGAGGGGCCGTGGCAGCCCCCTTTCTCTTGCTAGAGGAGCTGTGTTTCCTGGCACTAGAGGGTGAGCTGTGGAAAGGCTACCAGGGTCTGCCCGAGGGTGAGGGCATCTCACAAATCCTGATCTCCCAATGATTCTGGTCTCCGCCTAAATGCCACCTCTGCAGACAGCCCTTTCCCAGCGCCGCTAGTTTGCCCTCTCTTGCTCTTTTTTCTGCTTCATAGCACCTTGTACCATATAAGCTTTTATTTCTCTGTCTCGCCCTCTGTTTGTTAACTGCCTTCCCCTCTGGACTGTAAATTTCATAGGGCGAGGACTATTTTTACTGTTGCACTCCTGCACCTAGAACAAAGCCTGATCCGTAATGATAGCCCTTAATAAAGATTTATTGAATGAATGGCTGGAAAGTTTCCCTTGATATGTGAGTTGGTATTAGACTATGTCTCTCTCAGTTCATTCAACTTATTCCATAAACTTTTACGGGGCATTTTCTCTGCACCCAGCATGAGGCTTTGTAATAATAGCTGCCATGTGGCTCTTGATTGGCTACTATGTGCTAAGGAAGGTCCTAGAGACCTTTCAGACATTATTCCTAATCTTCATAAATACCCACCTGACAGAGGATTTATTATTCTTTTTGTATTTTTGTTTTGTTTTCTTTTTTTCGCTTTCTTTTTTTTCTTGGAGGATTTATTATTAATCCCATTTCGTAAGTGAGAGAACTGAGGTTCTAAGAGCTGTAGCGTGGTGACAGTGAGCATTTACAGCGTACATACTAGTGCCGGGCACTGTTCTAATAAGCCTTTTATATAAAAATTTCCTAAAGTCCCATAGCTAGGTCTGCCAGGCCACAGATCAATGACCTTTCTTTCCACTGCTTCTTGTTGCTTCAAAATATCATACCTTCCTCTAGAAGTTCTCAGTTTAGTGGGGCAGGCAAAACATATGCACGGGAAATGTTTAAACAGCAATAAAGTTCTGAAGTCATTGGATTCTGTACAAACTGAGACTGGGATTGGGGATGGCGCGGGCGGATTGCCTCGTTGCTGGAGTTAGAAGAGGTGGTGGGGGCATTCACGGAGGCTTTGGAGAATGGCTGGGTTTTCAGCAGCCGGGTGGGAAAAGGGCTTTCTAGGAGTGCAGCGCAGGCCTAAAGGCATTCCCGTTTTTGGTGAATCAGCAGCACTTACTGAGAGCAAACACCATGTACCAGGTACAGTGATAGGCGCTGGGGATACAAAGCTGAAATGAGCATGGTTTTTTCCTCTCTGGAACAAACAAGGAAACCAGTCTGACGGGAGTGGACATTTCCTGATGGCGAAAAACAATTGGAAAGGTAGGTGGGGGCTCCCTTCCCTCGAGAGGTTTTGACTTTCTTCTGTTGGCTATGGGAAATATTGACAATTTTAGGCAGATTGTCAGACCTGGAGAAATTGGTTGGGTTTTTTTGTTTGTTTTTTTCCCAGGAAGAGTAATCTGGTGATGTCTTCCATCTTGAGCTTTAATTATTAAAAAACAATTTTGTTGTTGTTGGGTGTCTTGTTTTTCTCCTTTTCTCTCTGTAGTGACCCTCTTCTAATTCTTTGCCAACTTTTCAAAATACCAATTCCTTTTTGTTTCAAATTAAGTGATGCCAGATAATACTTGTCAAATGCCTGCTCTTTGGTTTTGCTATGACTACCTTAGCAATTAGAGTAGAAAGATCTTTTTTCTGTGACAGAGCCAGGTAAGAATTTTTCCTCACGCACAGAGGGCAGCTCACACGTGGAAATGGCCCTTTCTTCTTCCATGGACTTCCATTTACATCCATTTACATTGCTTCCTTTCTTTTTTCTTTTCTCTGGTGTCAGAATAGTTTTTTGTTTGTTTGTTTGGTTGGCTTTTTTGTTTTGTTTTTACTTTTGACCTTCTCAGGCCATAAAGATGATTTTTAAACGGGTCAGTGCTTCTTTAGGTTTCATTTTGAGGTTTCTGCTGGCTGACAAACTTTCCCAATTTAATTGCGGTGTTTACATCTCTCCGTGAGCCTGTGAATGAGCTCTTCCTGAAGCTCTGGACAGCAGCCTTGACCTTGACCTTGAGCTGGAAGCTTTTTCCCAAAGGAGCATCAACATTGGCCTTTTTGTTGTTGTTTTTTATGTAATAATCACGTTGTACAGAGCAGATGTTTTCAACAGACATTATAACTTCGTGTTAAGAAAGCAAATCAAAGTAATTTCAAATAGGTAGATAGAAATAGAGTAGGCAAAACGAACGTAGTACATTTCCCTTTTCTCTCCCCATGTGTTATTTAGTAATAATAATAATAGCTAACATGTACCGAACACTCACTGTTTGCCTGGCGAGGTGTTCCAAGCTCTTCAGACGTGTTATCTCACTTTTGTCCTCAACACCCTAAAGAGGACAGTTCTCACGTGACAGGTGAGGAACAAGAGGCATGAAGAACTTAAAGGTTGCAGAGCCCTCAGTGATTGAATCAGGATTTGACCTCAAACGTCCAGCTCCAGAGCCATTTCTGCTGTCAGGGCAGGTGGGCTCCGGAACTGGCCCCCGTCCTGTCTGTGGCTCTGTCTGAGCAGACTAAGTGCAGTTTGTCAGAGTCGGAGCGATGTCTAAAAGTAGACAGAGTGGCGACGACATGTTCTCTTGGAGTCCCTCTTGAGACAGTGCTCTTGGTGTGTAATTCCATCTGCGGGTCTGACCTCTGGCTTTGCCATCGTCGCCATCACGCTTGTTAGGGGAAGGCCCAGTGATTGGAGGTGGACTCGCAGCTTGAGTTCTGACGAAGTGACTTCTACTCTCTAGTAACATGTCTCCGGTATCAGTAAATGAGCGTCAAGTTGCAGGGCAAAGAGAACAGCCTTTTTTTTTTTTTAATTTTATTGGGGAATATTGGGAAACAGTGTGTTTCTCCGGGGCCCGTCAGCTCCAAGTCGTTGTCCTTCAATCTAGTTGTGGAGGGCGCAGCTCAGCTCCAAGGCCAGTCGCTGTTTTCAATCTTTAGTTTGCAGGGGGCGTAGCCCACCATCCCATGTGGGAATTGAACCGGCAACCTTGTTGTTGAGAGCTCGTGCTCTAACCAACTGAGCCATCCGGCCGCCCGAGAA
Source organism: Rhinolophus ferrumequinum (assembly GCF_004115265.2). Taxonomy (NCBI): domain Eukaryota; kingdom Metazoa; phylum Chordata; class Mammalia; order Chiroptera; family Rhinolophidae; genus Rhinolophus; species Rhinolophus ferrumequinum. The sequence continues at coordinate 50,953,827 of NC_046304.1, read as the reverse complement.
CAGCCTTTTAAGCCATCCAGCAGCTCTGCTTCCCAGAGAGAATGAAGATGGGGGTGGAATATGTTGAAATAAATTGCTATGTAAAATAGAAATGCCATAGGCTTCCTGGCCTCTGGGACATGTGGCATTTCCTGCATTTCTGAAGGATCGGAATCATTCGATGGAGCTGTCACTCCACCTGTAGTTCTTACTGGAGCACTACTGAGCTAGGTAATCAATCCGCGAGAGTCAAATTGATTATCAAGACTTAAGGGTCACATTCAAACACTTAGACTATAGGTACACTTACAGAGATGGTTGAAAGAGAGGATGGAGTCAAGATTTCAATTTTTTTTTTTGTACGTTTTACCATTAAACTCTTTGCAACCTTGGAGAGTCTATTGGTCAGGTTCTCAAATTACCCAGTTGGAACGTGGAGATAGTTCTGACTTCAGAGGAATATAATGCTTGAAAAATGCCATGACACTGCTGGGTGGAAAAGCCTGGAGCGCTGTTAGTTATACCCACTAACCCTTCAGGTTGGCTATATCTGCAGCTACTGAGAGTTCTGGGGGGAGAGAATAGTCACTGGTTTTTCAGTAACTGCTCTAAGTGGTGACCAGGACTTCTGCAGGACTTTCTGCTCTGGTCCCTGCGTGGGGGAGCCATGACCACTGTGTTTGTACCTCCCAGTTATTAAATATCAAATGGAGACCACCCCTTCCCTTCCGGAGTGGTGGAAGAGCTGGGGCTGATTTTTCACTCCTTTATCGCGTCAGATCTTGTTTTGTAGGTAAATTAATGCTAAAACTCGAAGCTATTTAGAGGCTCGGTGAACTTGGATTGTCAGAGAATCAAGTGATACTTTGACTCTCCCCAAGTTCAGGTTTCTTCTCTCTGGAGGAAGGTAGTGCAGTTTTAGTCATGTCCTAACCCTGCATCACCTTATGCGTCCCGTCGCTGGGCCCCACTGACACATTGCTCCCTCCTCGTGCTCTCTGCAACCCGGGCTGCACAGCTGGCCTTCAGAACCAAGCTGCACACAGGAGGGCTTTTCTTTTTCCTCTAAGAGAAGTAGACCCAGAAGTTGTACTTAAACCCAGTTTCTGTACATTGAAACCTTTTATTCACATGTGTGCAGGGAGAGCAAGTGATTTCAAGGAAATTGACAGCATATTCACTTGCGAAGTAGAGTTTTGCACAGAGAGCTTTGTGTCCGTCGTCGTGCTGTTCATTCGTTCTGTGAGTCAAATGTTTATGAGTCGTACACTGTGCTGGCTATCGGGAACACTCTGATGAGAAGCTTTGGCTTGCAGTGTGGGGGTTGGCAGATTGCCCCCGACTGATGGATTGTGGTGAGTTCTATGGGAGAGGCTGGGCACCCATTCTGAGAGATGAGCCCTTGAACTTGGAGGAATGGGCAGGATTTCCCAGGCAGAGATCGATCGGGAAGGTCATCAAGGCGGAGTGAGCGAGCGACAGGAGGAAGCCCAACAATGCACAGATGCATGTTGTGTGTCTCCTCCACGCTAACGTTCTGCTGCGACACTCATTTACTTTTGACACCAGATGTGTGGGTTTTCTGCTTGTCGGGAGGAAATTGTTAAATAAATTACAGTGTGTCTATCCTAGGAACTGGTATTCAGCCAAAACTTAGGTAGCTCTGTATCCTATGGCCAGTACCACATCATTTACCGAAAAAAAACATGATGCTATATATCGGAGGGGCCAAAGAAATGTACACAAGTGGACACTTTGATCAACGTTGCTCAAGCAGTAGTTCGCCGTAATCGGAAGTGTCTGGACGCTGATGGGAACCACTTTGAACACCTCTTGTCATTGCAGAAGTCAGACGTGACTTGTATTCATCTTTTGGTATCAGTATATATTGAGTATTATAATTTTAATCATTTTTTCCTTTCTTAAAATGTATATACATTTTTTTGAAACTCTGTATAATGTAGAGTCTGATTTCATTTCTGTTAAAACTAACTGCATATGTCTGTGTTTGTGTATTTGTAGTTAGAGGTGCACAAAAATACATAAGAGGGCATCACATTTTAACCTGTCGTAGTGATAACTCTTGGGGGTACATGTTCTTGTTGTTTGAGTTTCCCCAGTGAACACGTTTTCCGTTTTCATTTTTTAATTAAACACATTTTCGCATTATTTTTAAATTTTTAAATTAGTTTTGGGGGTACAAAATAAGATAATGATTAGACAGTTACACCCTTCACAAAATGATCACCCCAACAAGTCTACTACCCATCTGACACTGTGCATTAGCTATTCCAATACAATTAAACGCATTTTAATGTTCTTAACAAATAGAGAAGGGACTGCTGCTGAGCAGAGGAAGGAAAGAGGTCTAGGAGAAGGTATAGGAGGAGGAAAATTAAGGAAGTTCATAAAATAATGAGTTTAATTTTTTTTTTTCCGTGAACTACAGAAAGCGTGGTGACCTGCTAAGGGGGCCTGGGAAGTAGCTGGGGGCTTGTGGCAAATGACCAAAATATCAGAATAAGCACGGTAAGGAATAGAGCCAGGTAGCTTCATCCTCTCGGAACCTTGGCTTCCTTACGGATGTGGCCTGCTTTTTAACAACCTGAGAGAAAAAGGAAACCCAGACTATAAAAGAGCTAAACACGGGAATGAATATTCATACTTTTTAAATGCCTTAGGGCGTTACAGACAGTTTTAATTACGGATTTAAAAACATAGCATTCTTATAATACACATCTCCCTACTGCTAGGCTCTCCCAGAGGTGGTCACCCAGCTTGGTTCAGTAACTGGTCTTCTCAAGCTTTTCTTTTTTTTAAAAAAAAAAAAAATTTTTTAATTGGGGAATATTGGGGAAATGTGTGTTTCTCCAGGGCCCCTCAGCTCCAAGTCCAGTCGCAGTTTTCAATCTAGTTGCAGGGGGTGCAATGCAGCCCACGATCCCATGCGGGAATCGAACCGGCAACCTTGTTGTTAAGAGCAAGCGCTCTAACCAACTGAGCCAACTGGCCGCCCCTCAACCTTTTCTTTTATCTTCAGGGCTTTTTGTTAAGTGGAGACATCATGCATATAACCTAGAATTCCCCGTCTTAACCATGTTAAGTGGACAGGTTGGTAGTGTTAAGTACACTTACTGTTGTGCAACCCACTCCCAGAACTCTTTTCATCTTGTCAAACTGAAATCCTGGACCCATCGAACATTAATTCCCCGTTGTCCTTTCCCCAAGGCCCTGGCCAGCACCCTTTTACTTTCTGCCTCTATGAATTTGGCTACTCTAAGTTCCTCATATATGTGGAATCTTACAATATTTGTCTTTTAAGTCTGGCTATTTCACTGAGCATAAAGTCATCAAGGTATATCCATGTTGTAGCACACGTGTGAATGTCAGATTTTCCTTCCTTTTGAATCTTAAGTAATACTCCATTGTCTGGATGGACCACGTTTTGTTTATCATTCGTCCATGGTGGACACTTGGGTTGTGTCCTCCTCTTGCTGTAATGAATAATGCTGCTGTGACATGGGTGTTACTCGGGTTTTAAGGCATACATCGGGCTTAGGAAGAAGTGATCATTACACTTTAGAAAAGTATATCAATGAACTTATTTTAGTTCTTCAGTTTGGAAATGTAGCTTGTGTTTTATTCTTACCCAAAAAACCCCCAAAAAACCTTATCCCATTTATGTTACTTTGTAACCTTAATAAAGATGAAGACATTATTTCAAATGCCTTCTTCTAGGGAAAGTTGCTTCATGCCACTTAGTGAATACATATTGAGTTTATAAACAAAGGCTATTTTGCAGTGTGCAGGTAACATGATAGTCATATTTCCAAATAACCAAATTATAGGCTTGAGTCAAGAGTTAGGGTTAACTTTTTCTTGATTCCAGAGATACCATGAAAAAGCTGATTACTTTTATGTGAACAGTAGGATAGATTTTTGTTGTTGTTGTTAGGTAGATAAAAGCATAAAATATGAGACTTCACAGTAATTATAAAGTTAACTACACCTTTGGAAAATAAGTTATAGCATAAAAAAGACAACTTTGAAAAGCTAGTTGGGTGTGAGCATTTGCTACTGGCCATATAAAGGGGATTTTATGTGGCTTCTGTTCTAGGAGTTCTCTGCCCCAGACCTGCTGTATGGAGATGGGTTTCTGTAGTAGATGGATCATTAGGTGGATGGGGGCCAGTGTGTGAGCAGGTGACCGTGGGACAGAGGACTGTGAACCGTGTCACCGAGCGTAGCTACCCTTCCCAGACTGAGGCACCCATGACGAGAAGGGGTGCTCCAGAAGAACTCAAATCAGTTGTTATGTTCACTCCCCACGCCTTAACTTTCTTTTTTGAAAACAAGAAACAACTGCTTTTAATTTACTTTCTATTGTTTTGTTTTCGTTTCACTTTTTAATTGTGAATTGTGAAATATTTATATATAAATGTATAAACCATATATCTCCATTTAAAGAAACTGTAAACAAATACCCTTGTAACCACACCCAGATCAGGAGGGAACACACCAGCACGAGACGTTGTCATGTACCCACTCTGATCACAGCTGGGTGACTTTGTTGAATGGCAGCTTTATGGAGATGTAATTCACTGTGGGTGTCTCCATGGTTGAGCGACCATCTTTTCCTTTGTAATTAAGTATCTTGGGGAAGAGAGTTTGAAACTACTACCTAGATCTTTATTTATTTTTTTTAATGCAAAAAATGGCAACTGAGTTTGCTTCTTTCCTTAGCTAAAGATGTCTCGTTGGCTGAGGTTGGGGAGGTAGGACGTTCGTTGTGCGTGCCAGCTTCCACAGTGCTTTGCGGTGTGAGACAGGGATCATGGTCGTATCTGTCTGGCATGTAGGCTTCTGGGTTTGCCCCTATGGATTAAAGTGATGGAAAGGGATTACAGTGTGACCTAACATTATGGGAAAGGAAGAAGAGTCTCGGGGAAGAAACTTGGTTGGAGATGAATGAACAGTTTTTAGTGGCTGTTAGCCTCGCAGGTTACCTTCTCTATAGCAACATTTCAAAACTAATTCGGATGGTAAAACTACACTAGGAGAAGGAAATCATTTCTTCTTCTCTGTTCTTCCCATAACTTGGTTTCTGTGTGCGCTGAGCAGACAGTTTTCTTTAATAATCATTAGGCCTTGCTCACTGTCGATCTTTTCCCCTGTTCCCATTACACAAATCATTGGTCAATTGACTCACTCAGTCATTCCTTCATTCAGTTAACATTTTATTGAACACCTGTGATGCTCCATGATAAAGTTACACACTAGGGATTCAAAGACAGACAACACGTAATCCCTGCCTGAAGGCACTTCAGCCAGGAAACACCAGCAGGTCGGAGGAGGGCTGATGAGCCAGGCCACAGACATCTAGCCAAGGTGAGGTCTGTGCACTACAGGTGAGTCAGCATAACCAAAGTGTAGGGTCCGGAGGGGAGTGAGGGGGACGTAGGCTGCGGAGCCAGGCCGAGACCACGGGGTCTTGCATGCCTTCCCGCAAGCCTTGGGTTTGTATCCTGTAGGCATGGGGAACCATTGATGGGGTTGAAACTGGGGGTCATGTAATACACGTCTTGAAAGATCACTCAAAGGACAGTGTGGCAGATGAAATAGAGGGCCGAGAACAGATAAAGAGCAACCAGTTGTCTGAATGGGACCTGACGGAAGTCTGATGTCAGGGAGCGGTAGGAATGGAGAGGAGGGCCGTGGTTCGGGAGGCGGAATCCCCGATGGTGACCAATAGAAGAGGGAGAGTCTGGTCTTTGGTCATCAGAGTGTCTTCCGGGCCCTCCCAAAGGACATAGCGAGCTGGTGGGTTCTCCCGTTTTATGAGGCAGACCCATTTGAGCATGCCTTCTCTTCTAAGCCTTTTGATCTTCCCAAGACTGCTATGTCAGTTCTGGAATCATTTAGCCCTGGAATCCAGGCTCCCAAGAGGTCCCCTCCCTAGCACGTATTAGACCCAGGGCCCTTGCCAAGGTGTTAATTCTGTGTCATGAGAGCATGTCCCCATAGCAACAGGCTCTTCCTCCTCCCGCTTTATATTCCACGCCCCTTGATCCAGCACCCTCAGGATAGACTTCACACACACTTCCAGATCCTGCCAGGGCATGTGTTAGCCTGGTCCCATGGCATCTTTGGCATAATAACCCCCGCCCCTCTTAGCAGGCCCAGCAGGCCCTGGTTGAGTGATACAGAGATTTGACCCCAATTTTGATCTGGCGGCCAGGAGGGAAGATGGGGGCAGGTCCTTTGTAGGGCAGGCAGTGTCTTGTAAGTACTTGTCTTGTTTGAGTCCGCTGTGTAGTTTTCAAGTGTGTGTGTGTGTGGTGCCTCTATCTTACAGGGAGAGGGCGTTTGCTACTTTGCAGGCCCCGGGAATCGGGGCTCGTGGTTCTCGGGTAAATATGCACAGACGTCCCCATCTCAAGCCTTAGAGTTGCCTCCTCCCCCAACAGGGCCTGGCTTTGGCTTGGTAGACTTGCTTGGGCTAAGAGTTCAGACTTCTTTTGAGTTCTGCCACTCCTTACAATTAGGTCCTGTGCTTGCAGGAAATGAGTGTCTTTAAAATGTTGCCAAAGGAGGCTGGCTGTCATACTTGGCTTTAAATGGTTGATGGCTGTATCTGAGACTGTCTTTTTCCATTTTCAATAAATTCTTCATAACACCCACCTAATTCCACAGTCCTGAGGATAACCGTTTTCCCTGTACCTCCTGTACCAGAGACGGTAAGCCAGCCAGAGCATGCCCGGCCACATGTCACATCACCATAGCACTCCAGGGACGACACCCAGTGATGGGTCCTCATTGCCAAGTGGCTGGTGGGTGACCTACTTCCAAATTCCACCCGCAGAATCCACTTCCTTAGGCAACTTCTGGTACCACGTGGTTTAGCTCAGGCTCTCTGGAAGCAAAACTGAGTTGGAGATCTTTATGAAAGCTATTTGTTGAAGGAATACTCTCCGGAGAAGGCGAGTACAGAAGGCAAACGGGGCAGGGGAGCAAAAGTAAGCAATGACATGCCTGTGCCAGAGACTCGCCTCAGCCTGGTCCCTCAGGAAAGCTTTGGAGTACGACTGGTACCAGAGTCACCCCATGTGGAGGTAAGGGGGCGGCCCTTGGTATGCCCCGTCCATGAATCACTGGCTGGTGGCTGTCCTGTGGGGTGTGATGAAGGAGGAATCAGGGGGCACTGTCACAGACCAAGGACTCTCGTTCCTCCTTCCTGGAGAAGGAGCAGCAATGGATGGGCTGTGTGTGGCCAACGTTCTCAGCAGCTGGGGGACAGGAACGGGCCTGGTGAGGGGCAGAGGTGGGGTACATCATTCCACATCCCGTATACATGAATGCCCTTTTTAATTGAACAGTATACCTTGGAGGTCATTCTAGACCCATTTATGTAGGGCTGGCTTTTCCTTTTTAAAAATTATGTTTATTGACGTATAACAGCCACACGCAGGTGATTTTCACAAAGTGAACACACCTCAGTGACCAGCATCCAGATCAAGACAAAGACGGTGGCTAGCCTCCAAGAAGCTCCCGCTGGTCCCCCTTCCAAGCACTACTCGTAACCCAAGGTATCCACGATCCTGGTTTCTCTTCTGGTTTGAACTGGGTGTAAGTGGAACCATGGCGTATGTGCCCGTCTCTGTCTGGCTCTTGTCACTCAAAATGTGTATGAGACGTTCTCCGCGTCGCATCATAACGATGGTTTGTTCCTTCTCATTGCGCAGGTGTTCCACGCACGAATATAGCCCGGTTTCCCCTCCCGTTGATAGCATTTGGCATTCTATTGTGTGGCTGCTTTAGCTATGAGGAATAGCGCTGTTCTGAACAGTGTATTATATGTCTTTTGTGTATCTGTGAGGAGTGTTTTTAGCAGTGGCATTGCTGGAGCACAGAGTCTGCTGTAGTAGATACTGCTAAACAATTTTCCAGAGCGATTGTGTTAATTTTCCTCCCACAGCGGGCTTTAGAGTCCCCGGCACCTAGTGTTTTCCGTCTTTTTCATTTTAGCCATCCTGGTGAGTGTACAGAATTAATTTTCATTTTCCTGATGACTTGTGTAAATAATTTATTACATAGAGTAGAAAGAGCATTGAATAAACAATATAATTTAGGCTTTGAAAGTGCAGCTACAAGGGTTTTCCTTCTGTAAAATTTTTAAAAGTTTTTCAAAATAATAGCTGTAATATGACCTTGTGCAAGAAAGTAATTTGTTGTTTCCCTCCTAGATTTGCCACGGGGCTCTTAATTGTCCCTTTTTTGCATTCATGCGTCCGTGGTGTTTTCCTTTATGGTAGCCTGCAGTTGTGCAGGAAGCTCTGAGTGAGCCTTGCAGAGTTCAATAAAACTGCAGTATTTCACGAGGCACAAAATAACTCAATGTGAGTGAGGTCACGCCAAACCTGACAGGAGAGAGAACATTCTGCTGAAACTCGAGCTTTTTACCTTTAGAGAATTTCTTATTACTCTGCATTCAGTTCCAGCTGTCGTAATTTATGTTTTCTTTTAACACCAAAGTCTCGCTTGAACTGGAAGGAAATCTAGTTGTGTCTAGGACGATGCAATCACGAAAGAGGGAAGCAGGGCATTTATGTCAGGACAATTCAGAATAAGAGGCCTTTGTCTTCGGATTTAAAGAGCTGCTTAAATCTCCCTCAGACATGTCCTGCTTTCAGTGGGGCTGGCAGTTATCTCAGGCTGCAGTGGATTTTGCTGCGCTCCGCACCCATCATACCCTGAGCTCTGTCCCCTCCTTCTGATACAGCAGCTGAACACAGTGATCTGTGCGAGTTGAATGAGGCCTTTGGCTGTTTTATTTAAGCTTTGTAAAGAATGTGTCTTGTCATTCTGGAAAGGGCAAAACTATAGGGGTAGGAAACAGATCAGTGGTCGCCAGGGACAGGGTGGAGGAAGGGGTTGACCTCAGAAGGGCAGGAAGGAACATTTGGGGGAGACAGAAATGTCCTTGATTATGACGGTGGTTATCTAGCTGTATTAGTCAAAATTCATAGAACTGTACAGTAAAAAGGGTGAATTTTACTGAATGTAAATTATACCTACATAGACCTGACTTTAAAAAATATATACTATATATGTCTTGGAAAGGAGCGGTGGTTCACAGACGTGCCAATGTTCTCTGAGGCCTGGTCCCCACAAAGCCCAGGGATCCCTGTCTGTGGTGTGTGCCACTGAGATGCCCAGGCGCTATGTGTGCACATGGCAGTGGGCGGGTGGCAGGTCAGTGTTGCTTCTGCGTCACAGTGCTCAGCCCGCTCCCAGCTGCTGTGTTGGTCTCTGGGCAGGACAGACCGTCCCTCGCAAGCCCGTGCTTCATTTCCTCCCCTGGTTTGTGACTGTTTACAATCGCCCTGCGGAAGTCACATGTCTGTTAGACAGCCCGGATCACAACAGACAAGAGGCCAGCTTGCATCACTCTCATTTTATGTTAAACAGAGTCTTCCATTTCCTTTTCATCATAAACTGAGAGTCTCCAAGAGCCTTCCAGTCACTGTGTTAAGGATTTGTGTGTCTCCACGGGGGTTGCTGTTCCCAAGATGTTAAATTCCAGTGGAGTGTGGGGCGGAGTCACAGTAATTCTCCTGGGTCACAACAAAGTGAGACACGTCCCAACTGTATTTCATCCAAGAGCTTTGGGAGTCATCGATAAGACATACTTATCTAATGGCTGGTATTTCACTTGTACAGTCTTTTTTTTCCAAGTATTCAAAATGATATTGCAGGTAGAATTCTTCAAAGAAGGTAAAATTATCACTAATGATAGCCACTGATAGTCACTAATGATAAACTGTTGGTATGACTTTCAAACATTATTTCCTTGATCAGAATCACCCTACAAGATAGACAAGGGCTGTGAATCCCATTTTATAAATGAGGAAACCGATGCCCAGGGCTCACCTGGCAGTGGGTGTGAGAACCGAGGCAGAACCTGGTCTTCCAGCCCCTGGTGTTGTACTGCTTTCACGAAACCATTTCCTTCTCCTGTTTTGCACACAGCTCATTGGCAGGACCAGAGTGTCTCAGCTTCTAAACTTAATAAATGTGGTTCCACAAACTCTTTATTTAAAAAAAGACAAACCCACAAACATGGCAGTCTTTTTTCCAATTATTTTGTGACCATTAATTGTGCCAGCCTGCCATTTAGTCTGAGGGGCAAATGTTCGAAATCTGGGGCGTCACCACCGCATGCTGTAGTCTTCCCGAAGACCTTCTCATCCGTGCATTCTACGGATATCTGTTTCTGTCCTCTACGTTTGCTGGTCTAACTGCTGCGGGTCAGACAAAGACGGCTCCCCCGTGGATTTTTGCCCTCTAATTTATAATCTCGCAGGAAAATCAGACACATACCCACATAAGGGGAAGTAATAAATGAAGTGTAGACAGCCTTACAGAAGCTCTGAGAAAGGAACTTTATGACATAAGTTTTGCTGACTTGGAAAATGCCACTAAACGCTTGAACTTTTGGTTTGTTGTTTAATGTTATTATGTTCCTTCACAAACCAGAACACAAAGAACTCTGATATTCAGCAGTGAAACTAAAGCACATGTTGTAGGAATTTCCTCGAAATTTCTTTGAAACATACTGAAACTTGGTGTACGTACTCTCACCTCTGTTTCCTGTTGTACACCCCATCTTACGGGAAACTGTACTTATTGGTGTTGCATTTCAAAGAAAACTTTGGTTAACTTTTTCAGCTTTTAAAGAGATATAGAGTGGCCTTAAATTCTAATGAAACTATTCTACAAAAGTCTATAAAAGTCAAAGACTTCTGGATCACATAGCTTAACAGTTGGTCACGTGTAAGTAGCATCCGTAAGCAGCACACTTATTTCACTCTCCAAAATGGTCTTGCCAGGCCAATCAACTGAAATAGTAGCCCTGATTATTACAGAAATTAATCCGACGAGGTTGATCTTTACAAGACAGCACTGATAAGCAGGCTTTGCCGTAAAGGTGCTGTAATTATAGACTAGAATGTAGTACCTAGCCATATTTTCCATTTATTAAAATTTTAAACGCTGTAAACACCAGAGGTGTATCTACTAATCCATAACTGACATATTTTTAAAGGAAAGAGGGAGAACATGTCGTTAGCCTAGGAACTTAATAGAAGTTATGATAAGAATAAGTCCTAGCAGGTGACATTTACAGTCTACAGAGTTCTTTCACAGTTAACAATTAAGTTGTTTCCCAACCCCAAACCGCCCTCTAAACTTGGGCTCTGTGAAGCTGCTGGGACTCCAAGCGCCACGTTTCCCGAACAACGCTGTGTTCTGCATTAATCTGCCAATAGGGGGCGCTAGCGGGCCTGCAGGGCGGAAAGAGAAAGGGTAGTTCACCCAACTCAGAAGTTTGAGTCCCAGTTTGGGCGGGTGCTTCTAGGATCTGACAACCCCAAGCTCTCCCCTTGTTCTCTCGGCCCTAGGACTGATGGCTGCTTCCTGCCGTTTCTCTCTCTCCCTCTCCCTCCTCTGTCAGCTCAGTGTCCCCTTGTGCTGTTTTAGTTCTTCAATACCTGTTTAACCAGTTCCTTATTTTAAATTCTCTCCATGAAAATAACTGGTGTGGTTTCTGTTTTCCTGACTGGACCTTGGTTCATACAGGCTTTAATCTCACAAATTGCGAGGTAGCGATTATTAAGCCTATTTCACTGCTAAGGAAGTGGAGAATTACTAGGATACAACGATTAGTCTAAAGTCACACAACCAGTCATACAGGAGCTGAGACCTACACCTTTGACTTTGAGATCCTCTGCTTTCCATTTCATCTCAGCATTCTTCTTGCAGAACTTATTTTTTTAAATAATTTGATATAGAAGAATTGCACAGATAGTAGGGAATTCCCATATACCCTTCATGCAGCTTCCTCTAATGTTCACATCTTACATAACCACGGTATATTTGTCCAAACTAAAAAAATTGGAAAAACTACAGACTTTATTAGGGCTACACCAGTTTTTCCACTAATGTCATTTTTTTAGTTCCAGGATCTAATCCAGGACACCATATTTATTACCTGTGGTTGTCATGTCTCCTTCATCTCCTCCAATCTCTGACAGTTTCTGGGGTTTTCCCTTATTTTTCATGACCTTGACAATTTTGAGATGTACCGGTTAGGTATTTTGTGTTTTCTGATGTTGTTTTGTGATTGGAGCAGGGTTGTGAACTTAGGGGAAGAATGCTACAAAGGTGAGTGCGCTTCTTATAGCATCATATCAGAGGCACATAGTAGCTCATGATTTATTACTGGGGATAGTGACCTTGAGCTCTTGGTCAAGGTGGAGTCTGTCAGGTTTATCCACTGCAGGTCTTTTCCATGATTTATTTGTTGGAAGCCAGTCACTAAATCCTCTTGCTGAACTTTGACTTCCCACTTAATTGTGGGGTTGTGCCTTCTTGACAGATTGTTAAGTAGAGCTTTAAAAAATCCTTGTATAATTGTCACCCCAATAAATTAAAAAAAAAAATCTTTGTATGAATGGCCAGTCAGAGACTATAAACCCAGGAACGAGCTAGTGATGTTAGAAGATTCAGCCATGTAGTACTTCTGGGGAATTACGATCTGTTGCACCATCTTTGCTTTGCCCTGTGTTTAAACTTGGAACTTGGCTATTTTTAGCCTCAGGAAGCTTATGGTTAATACTAGGACACCTATTTATTCTTGATGAACTGGAATCACCTCTGACAAGCCCCGAAAGATGATCAGAAGCCAAGGGTCTTAGCAGCAGGCAGGAAATCGGTAAAAAGAGGCGGCTGCTGAGACTAGGAAAATTGGAGATATTGAAGGATGTGACTCAGGAAAGGACACTTACAAGGATGGACTGAGATGTGGTAGGTGACAGATGTGGAGGGATGCAGAGATCTCAGGTAGGAGGCCAAGGAAGGGTCGGGGATGGAACACAGGATGAGAGAACTGCCAGTGACATAAATCAACCTTGGAGTTGGACTCTGAACATGGTGTATTGTGGATATTTGCATTTTGTCTCTGAGATTCACCATCTAGAACGTAATAGTTATATTAGGCTTCTTTGGGAAAAAAATATGTGTTGTATATTTTTAAATACCTATTTTGACTGGTGTTTGCCTCTCTAGGCATATTATTTACATACAGTATCAGGCATCTCAAAATATCTTACTTGCAAATGGATTCTTATTTGTGACCTGGGTTATGAATTTCCTGACCACATGAAATCCGGAAGTCAGGCATCTAGAATGGAGTGCTTATCTGAAAGGACTAGTTTCTCTGACCATTAGTCATTATTTTATTTATTTTTAAGTGTGTTTTTCCAGGGCCCATCAGCTCCAAGTCAAGTAGCTGTTTCAGTCTAGTTGTGGAAGGCATGTCTCAGTGGCCCATGCAGGGATTGAACCGGCAACCTTGTTGTTAAGAGCACCACGTTCTAACCAACTGAGCTAACTGGCTGCCCCCATTAGTCTTATTTACTTACCACATTGCTGGAGGGAAACGGTGACTGTCTGCTTGACTAAAAGCACATCTTTTTCCCTTTTAATTCTCCTAAATATTAGGTGGTGTTAGGCAAAATCCTTTGTATCTAAAAGCAGCTCATTTTGAAGAAGGTACTTTTACTTTAGAAGCTCAGTGTGATTGGGTATTTTATCCTGCTGGCAGGGGCCTGTGTCTTTGGGAGGGCTTCCTATCAGTGAGGAACCGGAAGTTGAGTAGCTTTCAGTTGTCGTCAAAGCAGTCCACATATCCCCAGGGGCACATTTGATATCAGAGTGGTCCTGAATGGGTTGCTTTGTCTCAGTATTCCCAAACAATATGAGCCAAGGCCCAAACCATAGGAAAAGGGAGAAAAAATGTTCTGCGATGGTCATTGACGGAGATCTGTGCTTTACTCTGCAGTGGATTTTTCACGCGTATCACCTCTTAGGGTGAACAGAGAGAACTGGTTAATCGGGCATACTCATACTAGGATTTAAATATTTTGGAAAAGGTCAACATTAGATGTGATGTCACATAGCTATGACATTGTGTGTGCTCCCTGCTAGGGGACCAGGCGGGGAAGTTAACAGACTATAAATAGACTGCCTCCTTGGATCGATTCCTTTGGTAACCAAACCTGGACACAGCATCTTTGTGTTAAGGTCATCTTGTGACACCCTCTGTCTTGCGTCTCATCAGCTTTGTGATCACCTTTCTACACTGGTGATTAACTCCCCACGAGGACAGGATGGAAAATTAGTGAAAGGGGGTTTTACTGCTGTAAATATAGCTCATTGACACTCTGGTCTACAGCAGGCCCCGTAGTCTGTCTCCGGCTGCAGTTGGTTAAGTAGGCAAATTTGTATTCATTTTGTTGCATTCAAGCAGAGACTAAACTGTTCTCCCCTGACACTGATCTAAGAAAATGTTCTAAAGCATCACTAGTCTAAAAATACCCACTGGTAAGTCTTGGACACGCTACATTTCTGAGAAGAGAGGAAGTAGAGAAAGCTGAGAAAATAACCAGGCATCAAATAAAAAGGAACTGAAATTTAAATATAAAAGCCCAAAAATCTATTCAAACAAAGGTTTTTGTAGTGCTGTAAATGAGTTATTCATGTGACCCCCAGATGTTGGTTTCCATAGTAACTATTATTTGATTCTTTGGCATAAATATTACACGTCTGCTAATACAGAAAATGAGCACTTTTCTGTTTTATACATTGTCTAAAAGGATTTTCTTTGGAAGCAGATTTTTGGCATTTGGGCTTTTTCTTTCCTAAGTAAACACTGCATTTGTACATATTAATTTGTTTTCTTTTATGCCCCCCTTCTTTTCCTATTAAGATTTCTTTCAAGGAATGTTCATTGCATCTTTGTTTGTAATAACCTGGAAATGACCAAGCGTTCATCAGTGAAAAATTAATAAGCAAGTAATGGTATGAGGTACACTTCTCTGAAAAGGAGCCAGGGCTCCTTGGGGACGTGATCAATTTCAGAGATAGGACAGGTAAAACAGGTGAACCTGGAATATCGTGTGGTACCAGAAAGTAAGGAGGTGCTCAGAACCTGAGGGGAACATGGAAAGGACACAGGCGCCAGCCAGCTAGGAGGCGCTCCCAGTGACCAAATCGGGGATGCTGTATGCCTATTGTCAGGCCAGAAGTGGATAGCAAACGTTAGCAAATTATGTACTTTTTCAAAAACGTTTAATCCAAGTTAATTATTTATTTTTATGAGTGGATTATAGTGTTGTTGTTTTTTTATAGACCACTGGGAATTGCCCAGTAATTTACAACTGAAATAAGCTAAGTTAACCTACTATCTCATAGGCATTGTGACCATGTATCCTACTACAACAAAAATATGAGTGCGCCGTAGGGGTAGTTTAACAAAATAGTTGAAATTAGAATGGCTTTTAAAAATCTAGGCTATGTTGTTGATATATACATACGTATATATCAACACACACACACACACACACACACACACACACACACACACACACACACACACACACACACACACACACACACACACACACACACACACACACACACACACACACACACACACACACACACACACACACACACACACACACACACACACACACACACTGCCGCTTCCGGTCCACCTAAACTGGCAGTTCCGCCTTTGGCCACCAGGTGGCACTTTGCCGATATAAGGCAAACGGAAACGGAAACTGATGAACACCAGGATAAAGGGCCAAAGAGGAACTCGCTCAGTTTTCACACAGAGCCTTCATTAGCAACCCCTGGGGCCCATTGAAAGAGCTCATCCGGCTGAGCCGGGACTCGCTCCCATCCTGGTCCTGAGGTGTTTGGGATTTCAGCTGCTCTGAGCTTTGGGCTTGTGTCAGTACAGACACTGCAGGCCAGTCCAGGGAGGGTGGTCTGCCCGAGTGCCGAGCACTAGATGAAAGCTGTCAGGGTTTGGGGCCCCTTACAGACGGAACTAGGAGAAGGGGTGCCGGTCCCTCCCTGAACCTCAGGCCTAGCACAGTCCAAAGGGTACAGCAAGCGTGTTAAATGAATGGGTGAATGTCTTTGTCCTTTGAAAATAATTTAGAGGAGAAACCACCGCACTTTAGAAATATGTACCAGGAACACGAATTTGAGTATCTTGAGCAGAAGGTGAATGGTGACTGCTTCCGAGGCGGCTGCCGGCGGTGTTTTGTGACATTGTCATAGCCCGCGTTTCCATTTGTGTCTTACACAAATGTGTAAGGTGCTGTTAGATCTTACACACAAAAGGATTTGGTCGTGCTGTGCTCCGAGAAAACTTTTCTCTGCAAGGACCTTAGATACTCCCATTAAAATGTAAAAGGATTAGGTATGCTTTTGTATGTACTGCTGCCTAAGTGTAAGGGTGCCATCCAGATTTTTGACTGTTTCCAGAACCTGAACTGGCTTCTGAACCTTCTGCAATGATTGGTTAGCTGTCAGACTCTCTGCACTCTCCTTAGGTTTCTAGAACACTCCAGGATCAGAACAACCCGTAGACTGGCCCTGTGGTAGTCGAGGGAGCTGTAATAGAAAGAGCTTGGCTTTTGGCTTTAAATCCTGGCTCTGCTACTCATTAGCCCTGGGACCTTCGTAATCACATTAGTCTTTTGAGTCTCCGTTTCTTTATAAGCAAAATCGGGATGTTAATACTGACAGCCTTCATTTGTTCAGTCAACCAACACATTTTCAAGTTCCTCCTGAGGGTCAGGCTGTCCTCCAGGAGCTTACGATCTGGTGGGCATGGTAGACACATCTGTTAGTGTCGAGAACATTAAATAAGAACGTATTGGAACTGGAGATGGATGGTGGTAATGGTAGCCTGACATGTAAATGTACTTCATGCCACCAAACAGTGTGCTTAAAATGGTTACGGTGATAAACTTCATGTCATGTGTATTTTACCACAATTAAATAAAGGGAAATGAAAAAATATATCTAAAGAACCCAGTGTGATGCCTGGCACATAGTAGGACTCAGTAGATGTCTTACTAACTTAGGGAGTGAATGGAGACAAAGAAGACCAGCCAGAGACTTTTTTTTTTCCAGGCAACGCCCTGGCACAGCTCGGCCAGGAAACGGGAAGTAACCCAGCACCAGGCCCACTGATGGAGGAAGACCGCCAAGCCTTCCGCCAGGCATGTCCTGACTTCTTGCCTCGAGCTCCATATGGGCTTGTGGAATGCCTTCCCGTTTCTCAGACGTCGTCCTGGAGTAAATCAATTCTTAACAGCCTTATGAAGGAACCTAAGGGCAGCTTCTAGAATTTCATTTTATTTTTCATAATGAAGACAGCCTTTAGGCAAAGATTTTAGGACAAAGAATGAAGTTTGGTCTGCTCAGGGCCTTATGGCCCAAATCTTTCGGGTCAGTACCTTTGAAAGAGAATTAAGGCTAAGGTAATATTCTAAATGGAAGATGAAGAACACAAGGTTTTCTGTTTGTTTGTTTTTCCCACTTTTGTTTTTCTTTTTTGGAGGGTATGGAGGAGAAAGGGAAAAGAGTGAGGGAAGAACCCATGTAAAAAAAAAAAAAAACTCAAATAGGAGTTATGGCTGACTCTCAAGTACCTACGCAAATGAATATAATTAACTTTGCTACTCCAGAAAAAAATTTTAATCCCAAAGTCATTTATTTTGGCTTTAGAATAGACTAGCATTTGTGTCGGATTTTCTTGCCTAATTACTTTTTGCTTAAGCTTGTTTTAAAATTGTTTTAAATTCCTTTAGTGTGACAGCCTAGGAAAGTTGGGGGTGGAGAAATGGGCCACAGATGGGATCTGAACCAGGATTTCAGCCTTCCTGTGTAAAAGCCTCCTGATATGCTGCTAGTAGGAGAGCAAAATCGAAATCAGCTTTCTGGAGAACAACTTGGCAAAATATTTTTAAAAGTCTTAAAAATATGCTTACTCTTTGATCCAGTAATTCCACTTCTAGGAATTTGTCCTAAGGAAGTAATCAAACAAGCATGTAGAAATGTAAGAACAAGGCTCTCACCACCACATTTGTATCAGCAAAAACAAAGTAAAACCAACTTAAAACACTGAATAATATGGAATTGATTAAATGAAGTATGCTCTCTCTCTAATGTGAGTAGTTACATTGTCAAATTATAGACTTTAAAAACGTTTACCATGCCTTTCTAAGTGAAAAAGAGACTATAAAATAGTATGTAGAGTTTGAAACAGCGCATAGATACAGAGACGGGTGGATGGGTAGGCAGATGGGTGGAAGGGTGCCTTTCTGGAAAGACACTCTGCTGTGTTAACGTTGGCATCGCTGAGTGGTGAAAGGATGGCTGGTTTTGTCCTTTCTTGTGTTTCTCAAGTTGTCTGCTTGAACATGTATTACTTTGTAACTAGAAAAACCAACTATCATATTTTGAAAGAACACATGTTAAATGTGTCAATGAAAACATAAAATGTTTCAATGTAGTGGGTAATCTGAATGCACATCTGAACATTTCGATTGAATGTATTTTCTTAAGAGTCACGTTCACACATGAGTCATCAGCAATCATACTGAATCTGGAAAATGAGACATACTGTAGGTTAAGCTATGTTTTCCAAGTGAGAGAACCACATTCAGCAAAGATCTGTGAAGGCACAATCAAGCTCACCATGGTGTTCCGTTTTCTGAAACCTGCACCAGGAGGGCGAGTCTTCTAGGGTACCACAGTTTTGCAAAGCTACAAAGGCTAGTGGGTTTTCTGTGAGTCAGACGCAAAAAATTTTTATTACCCAAATAACATCAGAACGATACTGGGAACATTTAAAATCATTCTTAATCTTCTGAAAGCAATTTCCAGTTCAATTGGTTACTACCGTGTTTTTCCCCAAAAATAATACCTAGCCGGACCATCAGCTCTACTGCGTCTTTTGGAGCAAAAATTAATATAAGACCCGGTATTATATTATATTATATTATATTATATTATATTATATTATATAGACCCGGTCTTATGTTAAAATAAGATGCGGTATTATATATTATATTATATTTTATATCATATATATTATAAAGACCGGTCTTATATTAAAATAAGACCTGGTCTTATATTAATTTTTGCTCCAAAAGACGCAGTAGAGCTGATGATCCGGGGAAACACGGTATTATATTTCCCCTTTCATATCTCCTCACTATCATCAACTCAGAACTCAAATCCAGATGTCTAAGTGGGGAAAGGGGAAAAGTGTATGGTAAATGCCAGACAACCATGAACCTTTGATGACCCCAAAGGAGCTCTCTCTTGGCTCACATTTGAAGATCAGCTGCAGGAAAAATGTGTTTTGCAGGGACTGCAGGCCTTAGCTCTGTGCACGAGATGGGGTCCTCTTTATTTGCAGCTCCTACATTCCTAAGACACCATGTGGCTTCCCTGAAGGGAAAACCTTGCAGGCCTGGCTCCCTGTCATCGAAGGGCAGGTGGAAAAGCCTTTTGTGATTAACTCGGCCACGGTGTGTCCCTTTGGTATGTGCCACTTCAGTAGGAGTTTTTATTAGCTATCCACATTTCGAGTGCTGACTCAGATAAGCTTCATCCAATGGGACAAGCAGATCCATCCACATTAGCTCTTTTGACACCACATCGAACCCCAGTCCTACCACTGGCTGTGACCTTGAGCAGGTTCACTTGACACATCAGCTCTCGGTGTCCTCACATAGTTAGTACACTGGCACCTGCCCACCTCACCTCGCAAGGCTGTTCTTTGTCACCCTGTGCCCATGAGGGACAGTTGTTGGTCTCTATAAACACACTGCCTTCTCCCACTTTCTTTCTGACAGTTTCCTTATGCTGCCCCACCTCCCCAAGAACCAGTGAAGACTCTGAGAAGCCTGATCAACATCCGAAAGGACACACTAAGACTCGTCAAGTAAGTCCCTGGGGCTCAGGCCGGGTGCCCTCCTTCGTGCAGGGGCAGCCAGCTCCCCCCAGAGACTCAGGAACAGTTGTGCTGGCCCCAGAGCCTGGTCCTCTGGGCCTCAGGCGGGGAATTGCTCGGGCCCTGCGAGCGACACCTCGTAGGGGAGGGCTTAGCACCTCTAGTTCAGACCTCACATCTGTGTTTGTGAAGAACTTCCACTTTCTGGGAAGCAGTCATTATCCCTCCTTTATGCATTTGTTTTAAAAAGAGGAATGATTGAGGGGGAAACGTGAACTTTGCAGGTATCTCAACAAGCCTGGGTAAAAATGGGATATTGGAACTTGGGATATGAAGTCTTTTTTTTTTTTTTTTTAAATGCTTATGTGATTACAGAATCACGAGTCTTTTTTTTTTTTTTTTTAAGATTTTATTGGGGTAAGGGGAACAGGACTTTTATTGGGGAACAGTGTGTACTTCCAGGACTTTTTTTCCAAGTCAAGTTGTTGTCCTTTCAATCTTAGTTGTGGAGGGTGCCGTTCAGCTTCAAGTTGTCCTTTCAGTCTTAGTTGTGGAGGGCGCAGCTCAGCTGCAGGTCCAGTTGCTGTTGCTAGTTGCAGGGGGCACAGCCCACCATCCCTTGCAGGAGTCGAACTGGCAACCTTGTGGTTGAGAGGACGCACTGCAACCAACTGAGCCATCCGGGAGCTCAGTGGCAGCTCAGCTCAAGATGCCGTGTTCAGTCTTAGTTGCAGGGGGCGCTGCCCACCATCCCTTGTGGGAGTCGAGGAATTGAACTGGCAACCTTGTGGTTGAGAGCCCACTGGCCCCTGTGGGAATCGAACCGGCAGCCTTCGGAGTTAGGAGCACGGAGCTTTAACCGCCTGAGCCACCGGGCAGGCCCCTGAAATCTTTTTTTGTTTGTTGTTTTATAGTTAAAGCTTATTGGGGTGACAATTGTTAGTAAAGTTACATAGATTTCAGGTGTACAATTCTGTAATACATTATCTATATATCACATTGTGTGTTCACCACCCAGAGTCAGTTCTCCTTCCATCACCATATATTTGAGGGGTATGAAATCTTTATTACTTATATTTGCTTTTAATTTATTCTTAATCTCATAAGCCCTTCCTCTGAGGAACTCAACGTGCCCTGGGTTGGTTGTTTCCTCCTCATCATCAGTATTAATTATCATCGATGTGCTTTCTTTGTGCCATCCCCCAGACAGTGTACTTTTTAAACTGCTGCTGCCCTCGGATAGCATCTGTGTGCTTAGGCTCCCTGCGTCCCCGGGAGACAGGTTTGCTTCAGGCCGGTCAGAGGTCCCAGTTTTCTCTGAGTGCACCAGGAAGGTGACTCGGACCATTTTGTGCTCGTATACATCAGCCTGATCAGCCCTTGGAAGTTTATGTTGTTTTAATATCACAGCTTTATTGAGATACAATTCACAGACCATACAATTCACCCATTTAAAGCATACAATTCAGTGGTGTTTAGTATAGCCACAGACTTGTACCATCATCACACTACCGTCTAATTTTAGAACATTTCATCACCCCCAAAAAACACCCTTTACACATTAGCAGTTATTCCCCAAACCCCTCTTCTAGGCTTAAGAAACCACTAATCTGTTTCTCTCTCTTTTTATTTTTGTATTTTATTTGTCCCTGAACTTTTGTTTGCCTCCCCGGCTACTCTCCCACCCCTGGGGTCAATTCTGGGGACCAGAGAGCCAGGCAGGGACTCTTGCTACAGAACTGTCTGCAGCTGGGCGAACGGTCACCCTCTGAGGGGGACAGAATAGACTGAGGTTCCAGAGGCCTTGGGAACCTTCCAGGGCTCAACTACCATGTCTATTTCGTGTCTGTCATCACATATGGCCTGCTCATGTGTTTGATGGAGACAGGTGCAAGTCTGAGCTGTGTGGGGTCCCCGCCTCTGACAGGGCAGCCTGGCCACAGCTCTAGGGCAACTGGGATGTGTTGGAACCCGGCTTGGGAGGCCAAACTCCCTGCTCCATGGCAGTTTGCCCGAATAAGACTCTGAGCTTCAGGCTTTTCGTGGGTGAAAAGTGGTAATACACGTTATCTTTCACGGCTGTTGTCAAAAGTAAACAAGACAATGGAAGGGAAAATACTTGGTGTTCAATAAATATTACAATGAAAGGTGTTTTTTTTTTTTTTCTGAGAGTATGGGAATGACTTCTGATTCTCAGGTTTCCACTTAAAGATGGAGGATTGAACATCTACTTTTGCTTCCTCTCAAAACCCCACTGAATATTGATAGTTTAAACAACTATTTTTTAAAAGCACAAATCCACAAGAACTGGGAGGATGGGAAAGGAGCAGCAGCAACAAAATTATAGAAGCTGGAAACAGATGGTGAATGTTAAATGACTCAGCAGATCCAAGAAATCAGAAGTCTGAGCGAGCAGAAGGAACAGCTGAGAGCCACCCAGTTTGTGCTGTGATGTCCCAAAGGCTCAGGAATTGGGGGTACCGGGTATCTCTGGACGTCGGGGTGGAAAGCGAAAAGAAGGATGGCGGAAAGTCTGCTTGAGAAGTCAAATCCCCTCCCTTACACCACGCAGCCAGGATGGCCATGCCCACACGCTGGCAAAAGGCTAGCAGATGAGTCTCAACAGAATCTGTGGACTTAGGGGACGCAGGCACCACTAAGGGCTGGGCTCAATACTAAAAATGGATTCAGTGAATTTAAGCGCACTGGATACTGAGCCCTCCAGCCTGCCCTCCACTCCCACCCCCAGAATACCAGCAGCCAGGCCTTTGTCAGACGAGGGGAAAACTGTTCTCTGGGGAATCGGACTCACTCAGATGGGAAGACCAAAGAGACTGGCATTGGAGGTTCCTGGACAGATCCAGATGAGCCCCCGGGGGAAGCCTAGCTTCCCCAAGCCCCACTATGCACTTGCAGTTCTAATCATGGGGTTTAAATTTCTTAAATATGATCAGACAATCAAAGATTCTTAGATGTATAAGGAACGCTTATAATGTGAAAGACAGTGGAAAACAAACCAAAATGAAGGAGGGGAAAAAACCACTAAGTGGAAACCAAAACTCTGCAGAAAGAGGAAAACTGCGTCTCTAGCCTCAGAGACAGAGAAAGGAGGTCTTGTCTTCTTGTTCCATGGACACAATGACACAAGGCGTTTAGGGAACAAAAAAGTTCTTAGAAATTAAAAACCATGGTAGTAGAAATGAAAAAAAATCAATAGAATATAGGAAGAAAAATTGAAATATTCTAGACAGTGGAACAAAAAGGCAAGAGATATGGAAAATGGAAGAGAAAAGATACGAAGACCAGAATAGCAGTGCAGAAGGTCCAACATCCAACTAATGATGCTAGAAAGAGAGAACAGAGAACACAGAAGAAAGGAAATCTTCAGTGACACGTAATTTGAGTTCTACATTGAAAAGACCACTGTGTGCCTAGCACCGTGGAGATTCTGTGTCAATGGAAAAATGAATCAGCAACTGGAATGAATGGCTTCTTGCTCCTAGAGAGCACCCTGGAAGCTGAAAGATAACCCAGCATCCTCTGAAATGGCTTTTTTTTTTAAAGATTTTTATCGGGGAAGGGGAACAGGACTTTATTGGGGAACAGTGTTTACTTCCAGGACTTTTTCCCAAGTCCAGTTGTTGTCCTTTCAATCTTAGTTCTGGAGGGCGCAGTTCAGCTCCAGGTCCAGGTCCAGTTATTGTTGTTAGTTGCAGGGGGCACAGCCCACCATCCCTTGCGGGAGTTGAGGAGTTGAACCGGCAACCTTGAGGTTGAGAGCCCGCACTCCAACCAACTGAGCCATCTGGCACTGGCCCATGTGGGAATCGAACCGGCAGCCTTCGGTGTTTGGAGCACAGAGCTCCAACTGCCTGAGCCACCGGGCAGGCCCTGAAATGGCTTTTTAAAAGTATTTATGGGCCGGCCCAGTGGCTCAGGCGGTTAGGGCTCCATGGTCCTAACTCCGAAGGCTGCCGGTTCTATTCCCACGTGGGCCAGTGGGCTCTCAACCACAAGGTTGTCAGTTCGATTTCCCACAAGGGATGGTGGGCTGCGCCCCCTGCAACTAGCAACAGCAACTGGACCTGGAGCTGAGCTGCGCCCTCCACAACTAAGACTGAAAGGACAACAACTTGAAGCTGAATGGCACCCTCCACAACTAAGATTGAAAGGACAACAACTTGACTTGGAAAAAAGTCCTGGAAGTACACACTGTTCCCCAATAAAATCCTGTTCCCCTTCCCCCCCCCCCAAAAAAAAAGTATTTATAACATTGGATTCTTAACCCTGCCAGACTTTCAAGGAAGTGTGACTGTATAGTAAGATCTCTCAAAAAGTTCACCCCCTCCAACACACCCCTTCTCTGGAAGCTATTGGAAGTTATGCTCCGCCAAAATGGAAGTGTAACCCAAGAAGGAGGAAGCCAGGAGAGGCAGGAAACATAGAATTCCCCAGGAGAGAGGCAAAAGGGACTCACCAGGGTGCCGGGGGAGGGAGATTCTGGATGGTGGCTGTGTGCCCCTGCAGGGGGCCCAAGGTCCAGAAGCAGCAGGTCAGAGGGCTCCAGAAGGGAGCGCCTCAAGAAGACAAAACTCACAGGACACCTGGTGCAGCCGAACGTCCAGAGAGTGAGACGGCCAGCAGAGAGTTTGGGTGTGATTTAGTGATAAGGTCCATAGAAAACTAAGCAACTGGGGGAAAAATGAGCGCAGACGCTAAGAAAAACTTCTGCAGCAAAAGAGCAATAATCAGAGATTCCTCTGTGGCCGAGCTGTGAAGAATGTGCTATAGACACGAGTGTATTGAACTAACAAAACCATGATGTAACTACCTTGGGGGAGGGGACTACCTATATGGGGCAGAATGAGAAATGGGGGGAAAGAGAAAAATCCTCGTTTCTACAGTAGGAAGTCATAGATGATACCTAAAGCTGAAACATCAAGAAGTAGTAACACGAGCATGTTATTTAGAAACATGCAGGTATGTGATTAGGTTGAAGTGGTTTCCTCTGAATTGAAGGAAAGGGGAAGGGGTGGAACCTGCTGCTTTTTGTAACAAGCCTTGTGGAAACGATTTAAACTATGTGATTTGTAAGTTTGATTACAACAAAAGCTGGAAGAAAAAAAGTCTGGCAAAGGCACAGGGGTGTTCATTGTAGAGCTGTGAAATATCCGAAATCACTAGATGCCCAAGAGTAGCGATAATGAAGTCCTCTGCCATCATTCAGAAGGAAATGGACGCCCAAGTTTAGGATCATGAAGACAAGTCCACAATACGTTCAGTTAAAACACAAAGAAGGGAAATGAAAACATACTGATTTGCTACCCCCCAAAGGCTGAGTCTTTGTGGTTTTCTAGATGTAGTGAGGAAGTGAAGACCCCTGGGGAAGAGGCTAGCAGAGCTAAAGTCCATTACAACGTGGAGTTCACCTTTGACACTGACGCCCGGGTGGCCATCACCATCTACTATCAGGCCACTGAGGAGTTCCAGAATGGTATTGCCAGGTAAGAACAAGAGACCAGGTGAGCCGCTTCCTTCCTGGACGGGTTAGGGTCTGTGCCCTATGCATACTCCTATAGAGGAAAACATTCTTTTTCTGCAACCAGACCAGACCTAGTTCCAGAATTTGGATCTTCTACAGCACTCCACCTTTTCACCCTTTCCCTTTAAATTGTGCCATCTTGGTGCAGTGGCAGATGGCAGCATAGCCTGTTAGATCGTTATGATGCTGTTACACATCTGTGAATCTACCTTTCCCTGGGTGTGTGGGTTGCACAGATAAGTTCGATAGCATTACCAAGCGAGAGCAAAGGAAATAGATAATGAAGGAGGTCTGGTAGCGTCTATTCTATTCTGCCCTGTTCCAGAGTCTGTTGATAATTGGGAACAGGCATGAGATGGAGGGAATGGTCAGATCCATCTGGCCAACATACTAACTCTGGCTTTCTTCCTATTTTGATCGATAGCTACATCCCCAAAGACAACAGCCTCCAGTCGGAGACGGTGCACTACAAGCGAGGGGTGTGCCAGCAGTTCTGCCTGCCCTCCCACACCGTGGACCCGTCAGACTGGGCTGAAGAGGAGGTGAGCTGCCTCTGGTGGAGATGACGACTGCTGGGAGAAATGCAGGGCAGGTTCTGCATATTGCTGCGGACGGGCCTGGGCCAGGTAGCACCATGGCCAGCGGCAGAGGGGCTGCCCAGGCACGTGAGGTCCTGATCACCTTCAGCCTCGTAACTTCTTCATACCCTTAAAAGGATACACCTAGTCTCGTCATTTTTCTATTCCAAAATAGCCTGTCAGCCTAAGATATTTCGAGAAGTCCATGTTCAAAGATAAGAACCTGTAAGTTACAGGGCTGTACATCTCTGAGATTTTAAAAAGAAACTAGTGGCTTTCAACCAAATGGACTTGGGTGGTTACGAGGCTGATGAAAGAGGAACAGAGCTGAGATTCTGGGTAACACCTCCCTTTCTGATGGATTCTATGCCATTTAAACATGTTAAATCCCTTTTTGGTTCTTCTTCTTTCCCTTCAGCTTGGCTTCGACCTGGACCGAGAGGTTTACCCCTTAGTGGTCCATGCTGTGGTGGACGAAGGCGATGGTATGTTACCCTCTGTCTTCTTTTGCCGTATACGCTGCCTTTTGGTGGCATCAGGCCTGGCGGCATCTGTGGTTCCACAACAACCCCTGGTCTGTGGGTGTCAGCCAACAGTCTCTACATCCCCCCACACTTGTTCCCGAGGCCCTCGGGCTGATGAGAACACCTCTGGGTTCTATAACGTGCCCCTCCCGTGACAGCGCAGACATCTCCCCGATTGCAAGGAATCGAGGAAGGTCAGTAGGCATCAAGGTGTATTGTCTGGTTTTCTTCCCCATCCATGTGCCTTTCTCTGTTTCAGAGTATTTTGGCCACTGCCACGTACTGCTGGGCACTTTTGAAAAGGTAAGTGGGTAGCCTTATAGGGCCTCACTTTAGTATGTTTAATTTTGACTTTTATGTGAGGACACGTGTAGCCCTTGTTTGCTGGCTGCCTGAGCTCGTCAGAATGGGGCTGGCTCGGGAGGCTGTGGGGGAGTTGGGGGAACACCACACTGGGGGCAACCCTGGGGTCTAGCTCCAGCTCTGCCACCCACTGGCTGTATGGCCTTCAACCCCTGAGGTCTAGTTTCCTCTTCCTCAAAGGGAGAGGTTAGAGCAGATGCTTGTCAGGCGTGCCAGGGTTAGGAGTCGTGACCCCACACTATGGTATCCAAGAGCACATGGAATTGGAAGAAGTAACAAAAGAACAGTGGTGCTTTACTCCCCTCCTTCCTTGTCATAACTGTCACATTTTCATTCTAGCACACGGATGGGACTTTCTGTGTCAAGCCTCTCAAACAGAAACAAGTAGTGAGTATCTGAGGGCCAGAGACTGTGGGTGTCGTCATTCCTTCCTTTTGCTTTCTCTTTTTTTCCTCTCTCTCTCTCTCTCTCTCTCTCTCTCTGGTAAGCACTCTTCTTTCCCTCCCACCGCCTTTTTTTAATCAAAGAAGAAAAGAGAAAAAGGGCATGCTTTTGTGTGTTAGAAACTACTTGGGTGGCCTGAAAGGAATACTGATTTTTAGTGTCTTTATTGTTCCAGAATTACTGGTGTTGAGGCAGCCGTTCTCTGAGCAAAAGTCTTGAGAAATGAAAGGATAAGATTTGTCTCCTGACATTAGGTTTAGGGAGAACTCTTTTTATCTAAAATGCCAGGCCTGAAACATTTTAGGCTAAAGGATGAAGTGTTGGTGTCCATTTCGGGCCAGTTAGAGCCCTTGGCTTTACTTATCAAACCATCACATTGAATTCTAAAATTCAAAGTTTGCTGACCACCTGCCCCCTTCCAGTATGATCAGCAAGTTAGGCATGTGTCTGCTAGAAGTCCTAACCCCACTCTGTGTGCCCGCACTTTCTTTCTACTCTTGCAGAAGTAGGAGGAGAGTCATGGTAGGTGGGGAGGGGAGCGTGGTGCCAGTAGCTTGGCAGCTGCCCCACCCCACGCCTGCCTGCAGATGGGTCATAGATATCTGAAATCCTACATCATTCTTTTGGGTTAAGTGCTCTTCCCTCTGAATGAGGGCAATAGTCAGTGATACCTTAGTCTAAATTTGTTGATAGTGTCCTTTCTAATATAATCACTAAGTTAAAACAGGTTTTAAGAGAGGCAGAGGAGGAAACAGATCCTGGGCCCAACGTACTGCCTGGAAAGGCCAGGCCTCGGTGGGCTGCCTCCTGGGGAGGCCTGGTTCTCCAGGCTGCTTCAGTAGGATGGATGGCTGGGGTAGCTCAAGGAAAATGGCTTATCTATTTTCCTGTTGCGAGATTGACAGACTTTGTCCAACAGGAGAGTGGGATACGAATCCGTGACAGGCTCGAATCCCCTTAGAGGAGGGAGGGGATCAGTAGGACAGAGAGACCAGGCAGAGGAGAGGACTGGGCTCGCGTAAGAAACAAGGGGAGGTCCAGGTTTGGCATTGACTGGCCCGGGCTAGTGGGAGTGCAATTGGACATTGAAGTTGGGGTTTTAAGAAACAGGGCCAGCAGGGGTGATTTTGCTGTGCGTTGGAGATGGGGTGCGCTGTGGCAGGGGAGGGGGCTCAGTTGGCCTCTCCTTCAAGGTCTTGCTTCTCCGTTTTTCCCTTCCCCTTTTCCTTCATTCCTTCTCCTTATTCTTTCTTTCTCTTTTCCGTCCCTTTATTTTTATAATATCTAAACCTAACTTTTATTTCATAGCTAATGTTCATATTTTGATGCATAATCCTCCATCTTTTTCTAATCTACACCTTTCTTAACCGTCCATAATAGTAAGAGGCAGGACAAGTATTATTACTGTATTGGTGAACTTTCATGTATTGGGTATAGTTGAGTATAATGGCGGGAGAATTAAACATTTGATTTTCTTTCCCCTCAAAGAGAAAACAGAAGGAAATAAGAGCATCCTTTACTTGTCTAGGCCTTTGATTTTTTTTCGCTGCGAACCAGTAGTCCTTGGTTACCAAGGGAGGGGGAGAGTTCCCAATCTCATCTGTCAGTAAAATCAGCCTGCCCTTGAACTTGTCCATTTGCTCTTCAGGTAGATGGGGTCAGCTACCTCCTTCAGGAGATCTATGGAATTGAAAACAAGTACAACACACAAGATTCCAAGGCAAGTTCTAGCCCAAATTCTGAGTGTACTCTTCCCAGGAGGCAGAGTGAGACATTCTCTGATGAAGCCAGGATCTAGCAATGTCACGTGCGAAACCCTGGAACCAAACTCGCTCAGTTTGATCCGAGAAGGGTGCCTTCCTGGTCCTTACTTTAGATGATTATACTTACATCACTTTGGACATGAAAAACAAGCAGGCCACATTGGATTGGTCCTTCTGCAGAGCTCCGCTTCCCAGCAGGGTTCTTCATGCCCTCTCCCTTCCCTATGTGGTCTCCTAGGCCCCTCAGCTCAGACTGTCGGGGTGGGGGTGGGGAGCAAGGGGCAGATCTGAGCCTCCTAGGATGAACGTGAGACAACACATAGTTCCGAGAATAAGTGAAACCGAGTATGCGAACGCACTTGGTAAACTATAAAGTCCAATGTACATTTGAGATTTTGTTCTTGTTACTTGTCTCAGCGCTTCAGGCAAACTGCCTCGTAAAGAAAGTCTGGGCCATACTTTGTGTCTTGGTGTCATTGGCTAAAGTTCTGTGTCCCCCGCCAGGTGGCTGAGGACGAAGTCAGTGATAACAGTGCTGAGTGTGTGGTGTGTCTCTCGGACGTCCGGGACACCTTGATTCTGCCCTGTCGCCACCTCTGCCTGTGTAACACCTGTGCGGACACCCTGCGCTACCAGGCCAACAACTGCCCCATCTGCCGACTGCGTAAGCCCCCGAGCCGGGGGACGAGTGGCGGGTGGGCTCTGCTGGGTCCAAACACTGGTGGACACTGGGAGCAGTGACGGCGGTTTCTGTCTGACTCCTGCACCAGGATGTGCCATCGCCTGTTTTCTTCTTCGCAGCCTTCCGGGCACTGCTTCAGATCCGCGCCATGAGGAAAAAACTGGGCCCCTTGTCCCCAACCAGCTTTAACCCCATCATCTCATCCCAGACATCTGACTCGGAGGAGCATTCTGTAAGTTGGGCTCAGAACCACGACCCTGGGAAGCAAACGCGATAGTCTCCCCGCTGACTTGTCTCACCTCTCCTCCTTCTCTGCATGCCTTGGCAGCCTCATTAAACTTTGGCCGCGGAGTAATTAGGAAGCTGGACGAGACCATTTTGTGTTAAAACCCACCAGTATTACAACGGAAAACTGGACGCTGACCATTAAATCCCCTTTTCCTCCCGGGGAACCCCGCGTCCCCGTTGTTGTTCACCATGCCTAGAGCCCTTTGCTTGCAGTTTCCCCTCAGGGGGGTCCAACTCAGAAAGCCCCCAAGCAGAAACAAAGGGGCGATTGTTTTGGATTTGAATGTAATTTACGGTCTTGATCTGAATCCTCAAAGAAGGGAACTTTTTCTTTATCCAATCTCATGGCTTCATCGGAGCAGAGTAGATGAAGTGACTTGCCTCCATTTCAGAATGGCAGTGAGAGTGTGAGAGCCGCCAGGCCTTGTGGTTACAGCCCAGCAGATAGTGACTTTCTGTAGAGAACACGCTAGTAGAAGAGGTTTACTCTTCAGTAAGTGGTATTGGGCGGATGAATTAACTCTTTGCGGAGGACCAGTCAGTTTAGCACTTTACTTCTTACCAGATAACAAATTCCAAATGGCGTAACTAGTTAACTGTATTTAAAATAAAGCAAACCAAATAAAACATTAAAAACCCGGAATAAAATAAAATAAAAACATTAAAAACCTAAAATTAAAGCTGACCCTTCGGTTGATGCTGGATGGGAGAAGGCTCCCTGGGCTTAAAGCAGTGGAACACTACAAAAAGGAATGTGTAGATTTTACCAGGTAAAAAATTTAAAACTTCAGAAGTGTAAAAGATGACCAAAATTCAAAGGCAAAAAACAAATCATGTAAAGGAAAAAAAAAAATGTCTTCACAACATTTACATCAAGAGGCAAGGCTAATATTTTTGCATAGCTCATGAATAAAACAGTAGACAGATGTGCAAGGGATACAAAACAAATTCTCAGAAGAGGAAACATAGCTGGTTAACCATCATTGTTTTACAAGTCAGTCACATTAAAAATTAATGATAACAATATGCGATACCATTTTTCACCTTTCAAATTTAAAAACTTTTTAAAAGATACCCCTGCTGGCAGAATTAAATCGGTTTTTGGTACTGCTTTTAGGAGTGTAACTAGAAAGCTCGTTGAAGAAACAGAAGAGCTGTGTTTCTCAAGAGCCTTAAAAACACATCTACCTGATAGTCTAAAGCTAAGAATTTAATACCAAGAAAATAATCGGAAGAGAAGAGATTTATGCACAAGGGTTTTTCTCAAAATGTTGTTCGCAGTTGGAAATGTCGGACACAACTGTGCCAGTGGGACAGTTAGAAAACGTACAGCATCCATGAAAAGGGGACCGATGTGAAGGAAAATATTGATGTTCAGTGAAATAAGCAGGTAGAATTGTTAGTCACAGATAGGTCATAAGTGTGTGAACAGTACAGACAAAAACATTGGGAGAAAATACACCAGAATGCTAATAAAAGTTACTACTTTGGGTGGTTTGATTACTGACTTTTCCCCCTTTTTTCTACTTTTATGTATTTCTCAAATTTCCTAATTTTCTATTACAATCAGAAAAATAAACACTGGGAGGTTCACCTATGAGCGGAATCCAGGAACATGTGGTAATCTGTGGTTCTTTGACATTTTATCTTCCTTTGGCCTCTAATCCAGAAGCTGTTTTTGACAGACCCCCCCCAGACCATGTGTAAAAGGACACATTTTTCCAGTGCAGAGTAAGAAACATGATCATGCCATAAAACGAAGAGCTTTTCATTACTTTTTCAACCTGTCTCTGATTCCCCTAGTCCTCCGAGAATATTCCGCCGGGCTATGAAGTGGTGTCTCTTCTGGAGGCTCTCAACGGACCCCTCACCCCGTCCCCCGCCGTCCCTCCACTCCGCGTGCTTGGAGATGGCCACCTCTCAGGAATGCTGCCGGCATACGGCAGTGACGGCCATCTGCCCCCTGTCAGGACACTCTCCCCACTGGACCGCCTGTCTGACTGCAGCAGCCAAGGACTCAAGCTCAAAAGGAGTCTGTCCAAGTGAGTAGCCGGCACTTGGCCGTGGTGGGGCGGGACGGGGGGGTGCTTTCAATCATCCCTCACCCCCTCGGGGCTGGCTCCCATCCTGAGTCCCCTGGGCAACATGGACCCTCTGGGCCGTCCTCAGAGCTTCTTGTTTCACTGAAGACCTGGGGCTAACACTTGGGGGGCAGGTTATCCCATTCCTTAGGGTACTCAGGAGGATCCAGACAGACAAATCTATTGTGCAGTCTGTTTGGGGCGAGGGGGCATGGGTATAGGGCAGACAACAGGCCCTGAGGACCATTGCTGAGTCTGAAGACTGATATGTATCTCTTAGGCATTTAAATCCAACTAGGTTCCGGTCATGATAAGCTTTCTGTGACGGAGTAAAGGAAGGTATTTTATAGATGAAAATATCAAGACCCTAAATAGGTCAGTGGTTTTTCCCAAATTCAGACACAAGTTTTTGAAGGAGCGAAAGAGAAAACAGATTTTCTGACACCCAGAAGAGGTCTCAGTCCCTTCCCGGTGTTCTTTCCCACCTTCCTACTCCTTAAGATTGGGGGTTCCCTTCACTTCCCCTCACGGTCCTCTTCCTCCTGTGAAGTCTGGTCAGTCACTTCCGTTCTCTAAATGGCTGTCGGCTCAGCTGCGTCTCCCGGACATTACAGGTCCCTCTCCCAGAACTCATCTGTGCTGCACGAAGAGGACGATGAGCGCTCTTGCAGTGAATCTGAGACGCACCTCTCGCGGAGGCCATCAGCTCAGCAGCTTGAACAGGTAACCTGCACTGCCCCCCTTTCTTAAGCGGTAGACTCCCAAGTGCTTGCCTCCTACCTTCCTGCCTCTTCGGGTCCATCTGCTGTCATTCATTCATCAAACCGCTTTGGAACACTCTCTGAGACAGCAGCAACATTTTCGTTGGATTTATTCGTTCAGCAGTATATGGGGCCTGTGGTGTTTACCGGGCACTGTTCCATATGCTGAGGATGGCAACAAGGAGGGCACTGCAAAGGTCCCTGCCCTCAGGGCGCTGATATTCTTGAGAGTGGGTGGTGGCGGACACAAAAGACAGTAGGTGAAAATGTGTGTGTCACACGGCGCTGTGGATGAGTGACAGGTGAGGGAGAAAGGAGTGTCCAGGCCAGAGGTGGGGCCTTGTCTTAAAAAGCGGTCTGTGAACAGAGAACGAAGGCAGTGTGGGAGCGAGCTCTGCAGACGTCTGAGAAAAGAGGTTCTAGGTGTAGGAACAGCAGGTGGAGAAGCCCCGAATGGGAGCATGCCAGGAGGCCCGTGAGGTGAAGACAGTGGGGTTTCCTCCCCGCGCACCCCTCACAGAATTTATTAAAGAGGGTCATTATCGCAGTCTTGGCAAGGCAGTGAGCCAGGTACCATGAGCAGACAAAGTTGGCAGAATGGTTCCTGTGCTTACGAGCTCGTGATCTAGCGGGCACAGGACATGTACTGTACCAGGCACACAGTTGTCGCTCAGTTAAGTGTTTGTTGAATGAATGAATGAATGAATGAATGAATGAATGTAAGGAGAACCCAAGTGCATCCAAAACGGGCAATACGGTGCTGTGGCGGAGGCGTGGAAGATTTCGGGTGGAAGAAACCAGAACGGGTGTGATGGAGGGGTAGCATTTGAGATGAACCTTGAAATTCTTTAGACATGAAGAGAAATGTGAAACATTCCAGGTGGCAGCACATGCCAAGTCACAGAGCAGGAAGCGCAGGCTCTGAGTAGGCCAGTGGTTCTGTGAGAGCTTTGCTTCCCCCAAGGCCCACCTGCCGGAGGTGTGTAGATGGATTAGGCAGGAGACAGGGTAGCCAGGACTACTCCAGGTACCCAGGCGGGAGGGAAAGCCAGAAGTAAGATGAAAGAACGCCTGGGGAAAAGAGACCCCGAGGCCTTTGCCTCTGCCCGTCCAGGTGACCGAGAGGTGGGTGTGAGGAGCGGGTTGGGAGGGAAGGTGGCATTTGTCTTAGAACCAACCCGACATCCCAGTGGAGAGGCGCAGCAGGCAGTGAGACCTCTGCTGCTTTTGTGTACTTCTCCTTCAGAAGGAAGGCTGTTTATAACCCCAGGGAAAGCTGGGGTGTTCCCATGTCACAGCTGCTGGGTGACCTGTGTCACCTGAGCTGCAGTCTTTGTATGGCCCCAGCAGATGCTGTGCCTCGGGCAGGGTGTGTTGACTGAAGTCTGCAGCTCCCCTGGGAGACAGCCGTTCCAGGCCAGGGCTGGAGAGAGGTGATGACAGAAGAGAGATGGCTGGCCTCTGCCTGTCACACATGTCGCCTCAGTCCCTCCCAGGGTCCCCTTTCCTCCTCCCCTTTGCCCACGTCCCCGCCCTTTCACCCTTGCTCAGTGTGTTTGACCAGTGTGTCCCCCGTGTCCCTCAGGAATGTGGCGGAACTCCAGACAGCGAGAATCTTACCATGTCCTCATCGGGCCCTATTGACCAGTCGTCTTGCACAGGGACGCCTCTCTCCTCCACGATTTCCTCCCCAGAAGGTACCTGAGGGAGCAGGGAGCGATCGAGCATGTTCTCCTCCTCAGACTAGTCCACAGCGCCCCTAATGTTTCCTGGGGAACAGACCTGAGCCGCAAATTCACACCTACGGTGTGTGGCCACGCAGGCCCCAACTTGAGCAGGAAGGGGGCCCTGCTGTCCTGCGAGGAGCTGGCGCTCTGGCCGCCGAGCTGGGGGAGAAGCAGGTGTCTCCCTGCCAGTCCTGCCCACACAAGGTCCCCCTTGAACATTCTGACAGGGAGAAGCAAATCTCTGGTCCCGAGGTTGAGTTCTGAGCTCTAAAATGTGGAACACCTTAACTCTAAAACCTTTTCAGGTGAGGGCAAGGTGAGGCCACAGTGGTCCTCGCTGCGAGGTACAGGGAAGAGAGCTCTGCTCCTCGGGCGGGCAGCTCCCCAAAACCGTGCCTCTCTTCGTCTCCTTCCCTCTCCTCCTGTCCCCAAAGAGCCTGCCAGCAGCAGCCTGGCGCAGTCGGTCATGTCCGTGGTGTCCTCCCAGAGCCAGCACTCCCAGGTCAGCACAGACACGGCCTCCTCCATGTCCGGCTCCTACATCGCCCCCGGCACTGAAGACGAGGGAGAGGCTCTCCCTTCCCCACAGGCGGCTAGCAGGGCCCCCTCAGAGGAAGGAGAGGTAAGGGAGGGGCTCGGGACGAGCTGGCCCCTCTGTGCTCTGCCTGTGTGTCCCACATCACTCACTGCAGGGGCTGCCAGCGACATCTGCACAGCCCCCACCATGCTTGGAAGGAGAGCCAGGGGAATGAGGGCTGGGGTGTGACTGAAGGCTCCTTCAGCCCTGATCCCGTTGGGCACCACGTCGGGTTTGCTGCCAGGCGCACTGGGTGGGAGAGCCGGCGTATCTGTGCGGCGAATCGTGGTGCTCTCTTCCAGGTGATGTCAGCAGCGTCTGCAGACAGCAACTTTGTCGGCCTTGCAGAAGAGCAGGATGCAGAGGTAATAGCAACAGGGTCGCCGTGTGGCCTCCCAGTCAGAGGGACTGTTGGCGCTGGCGAGGGAAGCAGCTAGAATGGCGCTGTTCTGGAAGAAGCCTTCCAAGGAGGCCGGTCAGGGGTGCGGGATGGAGGGACAAGCAGCCGCTCACCCCAGTCGGTGGCCTGTCATTAGCAGAGGGCTCTGCTCCCCGTGTAACAGGCATGGCGTGGGTTCTAGAGGGAACACTTTCCCGCCAGACCCTAGACCTTGAGAAAGTGTTTGTCCTTCACTTAGGATTTACAAAGGCTGACTGTGCCGCAGGCACTGCCTGGCACTGAGGGGCATAAAGACCCAAGTGACCTGGTTTCTGCCTGCCCCCCACCCTCTATACCCATCCAGGAGCCCTGGCCAGGGGGCGGGGAGTGGGGAGGACAGGATTCAGTGTGAGAAGTGCCCTGACCGAGGGGCGGGGCAGGGACGGCCAGGAAACACCCAGCTCACAGTGATGGTGCTGGAACTTTGTCTTGGGCCAGATGCTCTCGAAAGATTAGGTTGGAGATCCTAAAGGATTTCTGCAAGTTTTATGATCTCACTGTTTGCTTTTTCAGTGGACCACTGTTATTTCTACCTTAGAAAGCAGTTTGAGCTAGAGTCTGACCACGGCTATTCCTGATGTTCCTGGCTTGCGTCCCTAATGTGCCAGAGACCTGGTCCCTCCAGGCCGGCCCCGCCTCACCCCTCCACCTGTGCCTTTGCGGGGCCTCCTAGGCATCTCACACTCGGATGGGAAATGTGTGCCATCCGCGTAGGGCCTGGAATTAAATGCTGTCAGATTGATGAGTTCTGCCTTCAGCCCATGAAGACGCAGTTGACCTTTGACCAGCACAGTTCACACCCACGCTTTTCAAGGGTCAACTGTATCTTCGATCCACGGTTGGGATTTCATGCGTGCAGAGGGCCCACTCAGGTCATATGTGGATTCTCGATCACGTGGGCGGTCGGTGCCCTAACCTCGGCGTCGTGGACTCATTTTACTGCCTGATCACTCAGAGCGCCTTCCTTCTGTCGTAGGGAAACGGTGTCCTAGAGGAAGAGGATGGATCACCCACACAAGAAGATGGTAAAAGACCTGGGCTTTTGCTCCTCTTCTATTTCTTTCTGGGCCTGGGTTGTTCTTTCTAAGGTACAGAAGGGGTCACGGGTGTGAGTTGGGACACGATTCAGGGGTGTGCCATTGGGGAGAGGCTGTCTTCCTGACGGAACAGGAACGCAGGCCGGGGCCGAGGAGCGCGATGACCTTCCCCGCTCTTTCTTGGCTCAGCCAAAGCGATGAGGATGAGGATGCCCAGAGAATATGTGTAGTTCTGCGCTGACATCGAGTAGGTTCTGAAGCTTCTTGGGCAACTGCCATCGCCTCCCTTCCTGCTGCAGCCATTCAGCTGAGCCCCCCAGAGCTTCTCCAGCAGCCCCCAAGTTTAGCAGCAGCAGCAAAACCGTTTCCTCCACTGGGGAGAAAGGACTCTCAGGCAGTTGGTTTGGTTTTGGTTTAGTGAAGAAAATGGCTCCCGTTATAGTGACAGAGATCTTAGGAGCCAACAGCTCATTGTAGACAAGCAAGCGTTCTGTAGCTATTGTAGCGATTTTGTTACCAAAATTGGGGCCCCAGTGGTATGTTCAGTAGGAAGAACCGTTGTTTCTAGTTGGGCTCGCAGGACTGATCTGTAGGGCGCAGGACTGATCTGTAGGGCGAGGGAGAAGGAAGAAGGGGGTGGAGCTGGCAATGGCCCCACCGTGTTCCAGAAACCGGCGTCTCTCCCGTCTGCTGCTCAGAGGTGCCTCCCGCAGAGGGGCACCTCCAAAGTAGACCCGGACCCCCTCCTGGACGCAGATGTCATCCTAGTTGCTTCTGCTTTGGCACTGGCCGTTGCTTGGGGAGTTCGGGGTGTGCATGTGGACTTGACCCCTCTCACCTGGCCAAGTAGCCCTGGAGGAGGGGATGGCTGCCAAGGCTGTGCCTCCCTCACACTCTTGCACGCCAGCCCGAGATGGGGGTGATGTCTTCAGTGCTCAAGGCTCCCTCTGTGACTGTCCCTCCGCCCAGTAGAGTATTTGCTTCTGACAAATGCAGGGCCACAGGTGGTTTCCGCCAGATGCTCTGCAGCCCGCAAGGCGGATTTATGTTTTATCGTCTCCCTTTCACCAAGGGAAAAAAAAAAGGGAGTTTGAAAAAAATCATTTCTAAAACTCCCCCTTCCCGTCTATCACGTCTGTAGGCTTCTGGTCAGTCCCTTAATACATACTCAAAATAACGGGTCTCATAAGAAAAGCGATCAGTTTTTTCAGAATGCCGTGATTCTGATTTAACACACGACACTGTGGACCCTGAGGCCTTCAGTTGTCCTGTGTGTTTGTCATTTGCAGAGCCTTGCGGCCATACCATGCCCCACAGCCGACAGACGCAGGCAGGAACCAGTAGCGTCACCAAGGGCTCCCCAGCTTCCCCCTCCCGCAGAGCCCTGCTCTGGGTCACGTTCCAGTGACCTGCCTCCTTCCAGCCGCCCCCCCCCCCAGGGGTCTGGCACGCTGCGGAACACTGGCTGGAAAGGGGCCACTTAGGGAAACCGAGCAGGCTAGCTCGACAACACGGACATGCCCACACAATTTTATTCCCTTATTGTCCACTCTTTACGCACCTAATTATTGTCTTTTTTTTAACATATGATTTGATTTTTTTTTTTGTCTCCATCCTTAAGATTTTTATTTTAAGGACAGCAAAGCAGAGAAAACATACAGCCAGCCCCTGTCTAACTGCATTAACTCCGTTACAGGCCAGAGGACATGCGCATTTCTAGGTATGGAGTGTGACAATAACAATGAGTTTGACATCGCCAGCGTGAAAGCACTGGACAATAAGCTGTGCTCTGAGGTCTGCTTACCCGGTGAGTGGCAGTCTGCTGAACATGAACTTGGTGGGAGACGCTCCCTTGCTCACACCCCTGCTCTCACCCTGGGACACCCATCTCCGGCCCTGCAGCTCCAGCAAGAGGCCCTGGGCTGTGCAACAAAACCTGTTGCTGAAAGGAAGTGAGGCGGCCTCAGGATGGTCCTTGAGTTTGGTGCTCTGAGGGAGAACATGAGGAGAATCTGTCCTCTCCTTCCCGCCTGGTCTGACTAGCCCCCCTCCATCACCATCTTGCAGATCCCATGGCAGGTGGCCAAGAACTTTGAGGCAGACCCCACCTCTCTAGGGTGGTCTTGAAAGAGCCCGAGCCCTTAAAAAGGGCATCTGCAGCTCCTCAGAAGAAATGTGTTTAGCTACCGTGTTTCCCCCAAAATAAGACCTAGCCGGACCATCAGCTCTAATGCATATTTTGGAGCAAAAATTAATGAACGACCTGGTCTTACATAAGACCTGGTATTACGTTACATTATAATGTATTTTATATATATATTATTTATATTATTTATATTATATTATATTATATTATATTATTCTCGGTCTTACATTAAAATAAGACCAGGTCTTATGTTAATTTTTGCTCCAAAAGACGCATTAGAGCTGATGGTCAGGCTAGGTCTTATTTAAGGGGAAATACAGGATCAGGGAAGAATTTGAGCGCCAACGTTTTACAGACTAGCGAATGGCTCTGTGAGCCAGTGAGTTTTGGGTTCTCAGTTGCATTGTACTTATTAGACCTGGATCCCAAAGGAGAGGTCAGGGGTCGCCAGTGACCAGGCTTCCTGGAGCCCTAACTTTAGCTTTAATGAGCGCTGTCAACGTGCCGGCCGGTGTTCCTTCTCAGGATGCTAAACAACCTAGGCTGGTTTCTCACAACGGAGCCACATTAGTCACACGCTGTGCTCCAGCCTCCTTCTGCCCCATGTACTCACTCAGGGCTCCACAGGCCACTTCTGTAAAGCCAAGCCTTGCCCACGCCGGCTAGGCCAAAGCCACCGCTCCCGGTTTGACAGCAGAGATTGTCCTTCACACTGTGTTGTCTGTAATCTCTCTAACATCCCCGCAAATGAAGGCTTATTTCAGCTTCAGAACAGCCACATCATATGGGTCCAGTGCTTTACTCGCTCAGCGAAGTGGCCAGAGGCGTTGGGGCGACTCAGCGTCCTGTGGTTGCCACTCTCCATCAGCCTGTGAAAGACACGGGTCCTCACACGCTTGGGCCCTGCGCAGGCTGTGGCAGGGGAGCCAGCCGTACATCTTGGGAGATGCTTTCTCCAGCCTTTCAAAGGGCTCTTGGGGCATTTTCTATTAGCGGTGACGTAGTCAGGGCTGGCCTGGAGCTGCTGGAGCCCAGGGTACTCTTCACCCCCCCGCCTCCCCACTCTGTACCTCGCTTCTGTCTGTCCATTTGTTTTCCACGTCTTTTTGCCAAGTGTAAAATCTGTCTGTCTGGTTCGTTTATTTATAAATTCATTTACGTTCCCTAGACTTCGTATGAAAGTTCATGTTCACTCTGTGCCAACACTGTCCTCCCTGGCTATGCCACGCCCCACACCAAGCTTGCTGGGCCTGCGCCCATCCCAGAGGCTCTTGCGTAGGTTTCCATTCCCAACTGGCAAGGGCCTGTGCTCAGTATTCCAACATTTTCCGAGAAAAAATATCTGTGAGGATATAGTCACTCCTGTTGCAGACAAATGGAGATGCTTCTGTGCAAGGGTTACGGGAAGGGTTGGTTTTGGCATCCTTGGTCACTAATTGGGGAAGATGACATCTCTGCCTTCACTTGGCCCTGTGTCTGTGGCAGCCACATCGGCCATCTGCTCGCTGGGCTTCAGGGGAGAATCTAGGCTCCTGCCTCCCTCGGGGGGCTTCTCCACCCACCCCCATTTTGTTGGCAGAGGGAGCTGCTGGGAATTGTTTTAGCCGACCATGCTGGTGGAACTTCGAGCTTATTCCTTCTGCTTCTTCCTCTTCCTGATCCCTCTGGCCAGCCTGCTTTTTGATACTTACTCTACTGATGGGATTGCAGGGAGAGGGGAGCGAGACCTAGAAGGAAAGAAGGAAGGAAGGAAGGGCCCGTGGGGCTCCTTGTGGTGATCTCAGGAGCTAGCTGATCTGAGATTAAAGTGAGTTCACAGTGGAAGCCAGACATGAAACCAGATGCCAGTGACGGCTGTTGGGAGTGGGACTCGGTGTAAGCACTTGAGTGCGCTGTCCCATCGTACCTCACC
This sequence comes from Rhinolophus ferrumequinum, assembly GCF_004115265.2. Lineage (NCBI taxonomy): Eukaryota > Metazoa > Chordata > Mammalia > Chiroptera > Rhinolophidae > Rhinolophus > Rhinolophus ferrumequinum. The sequence goes on along the minus strand of NC_046304.1, from coordinate 50,913,096 downwards.
AGAGGCCTCAAGGCTCTGACATACGGAACAGGGTAACCACATCTGCTCTTGCAGTAAAACGCTTCTCTGCTTCTGCTGTTGGCATTATACTGGTAGCAAAGTGCTGGGGAACTCTCTGGAAGCATCTGCTGGGTGAGTGACAGGCGTATCCGTTTTGGTAGGTCCCGTGGAATGAATAGGCCTCTTCTCCCTCAGCCATAAGGTGAAACTTCCCATCGTACGACTGAGATACCCGCCGGCTGGCTCGACCCTCGGATTCCTATGATACCAGGACAGCTTCCCATTCCCTGCACGGAGGGCCAATGAGAAGTGGGGTTGGGGAGCACCCCCCGTTCTCCCTGTCCGCACACCACCCTCCCCATGCTCACATATGCTCTGTCAGGAGATCCAGCCAGTGGTGAGGACCACTCAGGTCCCCATCTTCACCACACTCATCAGTGACACTGAGAGTTGTCCTAGGAGGCTTCTGGGCCTTCTTGGGCCCCACAACCAAGGGGGTGGGAGGAGGTTCTGAAAAGTTCTCAAAGAGAAGAAATCTAAGGTGACAGGTGTAGGTGGTGAGCAGATTAGAGTTTCAGGGCCATGCTAATTAGATGTGGTTCCAAGGAATTTGATGGAATATCACACAAGTGTCAGGATAGTGGTCGGGGACCAGTGATAATTCTGTGAAAAGGCTCTGGGGAGTGTATGTGATGGCAAAAAGCAAAGGTGATTCGGGTGTGTTAGTGGAAATGCAAATATATTTTTAAATGACTGCATTGCGCAGGAGTGGGCATATCCAATGAAACTGAAAACTACTTCAGGAGACCTGAAGTGCAATTCACTCCTCTCAAGAGGAGTGACGGACCCAAGACTAAGACGCTACTAGGAACGTTTACGCTTCATAGACACTAAGGGAAAATCCCAATTAACTGTCTCTTTCCCCTGGAGAGAAACTCTACAAGGCAATTGAACCATTATAGCTTTACATTTACTTAGTGGCTTGGCAGAGGCAGGAAAGAGGTGTGCACAATTGCCCGAAATGTGCTCCCCAAATCTGCCTCTAGAGGTCTCTTAAGCTCCCATTTCTGATTCCCCAAAGTGGGGATTGAGTGGAAAGTACCTTTGTCCATCTCCCGTAAAGGATTTTAAACCTCCAAGTTTCATTTTCTGGCTGAAGGGCTGGAAAAAATGGTAGCGCTTGCTCGGGAAGTCCTCCTGGCATTCTGGGTTTTCTTCGTCTAGCCACGCCAGCCCTCTGGTGCAGGGGAGCAGAGAGCAGGGTTTTTCCGAGCGCCCTCAGGATCCTCTAGGGGAAAGGGTACCACTGAGAGCATATCAAGAGGCCAGGGAGGACAGACTTCAGATCTGAGTCTGGAGGCTGTTCCAGAAAGAACTGGTGGTCGGCCCTGGCTGAGTATTCTAGAATGGTGGTGTTGGCATCGCGGACTCATGTGAACTCAGCAGGCAGCCTGTCAGTCGCCATCTCCTGGCGAGCTGCTGGTGGCGACGGTGACGGTGTTTTTATTTTGTGCAGGCATGTGTGTCTTCTCTCCTGTTTACCATTTGCTTTTGGTCTTTCCTACCAAACAGCCGCAGTTCCGGAGTCCTGCCCCATAAACATTGAGGAATAGGTATGAGATCTACCAAATTATGTAAATGAACAAACAACTCATTTTATTTGGGGGTTCCTAACCTAAAGGGCAACCTTGCCTTCTCTTCACCCTGTCCCACTTAGAGTGCCACCTCAGAGGCCGAGAGCACTGCAGACCCACAGCCCAGGCTCCAGTACCCCAGGGACGAAAGGTCCCCCAATTCCCATTAGGTGTGAGTGATACCTAAGAATTTCCTGTCTTACTCACTTCTCTTCCCCTGGGGTCCACCACCTACACTGTTAGAGACTTAGGATGGATTAGCACAGCAGGACATTTCTGGGGAATAAGCAGTTTTTACCCGCTGAATCCTAGTGTTTCTGCCATTAGAGGGTTTCGTGTCTTGGGCTGGCGGAACCTGAGGCCGACCCCACACATCTGTGACTGTCCTCCCTCAAATATGAAAGTGGGGAGCCTCAGGCCCACCCTCAGAGTTGGCTGCGGGGAGCTGACAGGCTGGTGGAGTTCAAGGAGCTCAGGGATTCAGCCCTTTCCACGCAGTGAGAAGTGGGTGGCAGTGCAGACTGGGGGAGCCTTCGGAGTGGAGTGGAGCAGAGTATGCTGGGCATCCTCTGGGCCTCATTGGGCTGGGGGCTGAGGGCAGGGTGTGGGGGTGCAGCCTGGCGGTTCGCGGGCCAGAGGAGGGAAGGCCTTCCCTAACCCGGGCAGTTGGGTCTTCATCCCGAGTGGGCAGTTGGGTCTTCATCCCGAGAGTGTGGGCAGCTGCGGCCCTGCCTTTCCTCTCAGAGGAGCTTCTGGCTGCACTGGATGGAGCCAGGCTGTGGGCTGGGGGAACCGTTAAGGGGAGGTGGAGGGAAGGGGTGAGGGTGGCTAAGCAAAGCTGGGGGCGCTGGTTGTTGAGCACAGCCTGCCAGCCGGAGCCCTGCTCAGCACTGTCCCGCGCTACCTGTTGTCATCACTGCAGCCCTGTGAAGTAAGGAAAGTGACCTGTCTGGGCTGACAGTCCGTACTCAGGAACTGGGAGTGGAGCCCAGGTGTTCTGATGACTAATTGAGACGTAACTGGGGAGTGCACAGCGGGGCAGCGATGGACTGGGTACAGAGCACGAAGGAGAGAGAAGAAAGGGTTTTGCACCACAGCAGCCGGTGCTCCACGTGCAAGAAGGCAGGCTGGGGGAGATGATGAGTTTAGTAGGTGATACCTGTGGGACCCTAAGGCTCTGGGGCTAATGTCTCCTGGGGTTGATGGCACCAGCTGATAGCAAACCTCAGCGGCTGCTAGGCTGCTGCTCGGGTCAGAAAGAGATGAAGAGCAACAGGTGTGGGGGAAGGGGTGCTGGAACCCTCATCGCCCTGTCCTCCCCCAATGCCACTGGGTCCCTGGCACCCTGCTGGGCAGCCAGTCACTTCCGGCCCCCCAACCTCCAGCGAACAAAGAACGCTAACACTCTGGGCCCAAATGAACACACTCTTCTGCGTCCCCTCCACTTCTTCCTGCCCTGAGGAAGATCTCAGCTAGACCCCCTTTCTTTTTCCTTGTCCGCCATAACATATGGCCCAAGTTCAAAACAAATGAAATACAAAAGTGGATCCTAGGGCACGTTCACAAAACAAGGAACCTCCTGCGTGTCCCTCTGTCAGTGGGCCACAGTGGCCATGCCTACCTAGCCCGGTGGGGCAGGAGCAGCCCCCTGCACCTGGTGGCGCCTACTTCTGCCCGTACTCTCACACAATGTGGCCGGCATGTGCACACAAGTTTCAGGTAACACGCATCCTGCTACGTCTGTGCCGAGCTCCTGGGCTGCCCTGCTGGAGACACCATCTGGACCTGGCCAAAGGTCTGCCTCCTATAACCTTCCTTTCTCTCCTCCAGGTACCTGGCAAGCAGATGACAACGTAGTCAGCCATCACAACACACAGCGCCGGCGCTTATCATCCAGCAGTCTGGAGGACGCAGAGAACAGGCCCTGCGTGTGGGGTCCTTTGGCCGTCTGAGAGCCCCACCCCTGTCACAGGGCTGCCTGCCTGACCCCGTGGTCCATCCTGGCCTCACTGGACCGCTGGCCTCCTGGGCATGCTCAGCAAGACACATGGAGACTTGGATACCGTGGGAAAGCCGGACACTGAGGTCAGCCTGCTCCTCCCAGCCTCATCTCCTGCCATAACCGTGATCCCTCCCCTCAGAAGGGACCGGAAGCCTCCTTTCTGCTTGTGGGCGGAAGCCATCGATGAACTGCGCCTCATGAGACCCTTTGCAGAGATGCTGTGGAATTTTCCCACCATATTGCTTGGTCTTCGTTCAGGTGACACCCAGGTCCACAGGCTGATAGTGCATCTTTCTCCTCCTTAGGGGTTAGAACAAGACGACTTGGAGTTTTAGCAGCTTCACCACAGACGCCCATCTGGCATTTTCTGGTTTCTGGGACATCTTAACCAATTTGAAACCTCCAATTTGGGGTGGGGTTGGGGGATGACTCCTGTGAGAAGGGAAAGCCATATTGCACTGTAAGTAGAGATTCCCTCAAAAAGCTCCTTTCCGAAGGACAAGGGACATGGTGGCAAACAAAAGGTTGGTTGAAAAGACAGTTCTTCCTTCTGGCAGCCGAGCTAGTCTCCTGTGCCTTGTGTGTCTGTGTGCTTAGGAAGGAGGTCTTGAACCTGAGAATCCCCCCATTAAACAGTTACCCTCGGGAGGGTTTCTTAGCATCAGGTGCATTCGTGAAGGACTGGCACTCCATCCTAAGGTGACATTTCAAAAAACACACTTTCTGACGACCTGTATGCGCCAGGCACTGTTAGGAGTTGTCATATATTATCACATTTCATCACTACGGCCCTGTCAGGTGGCATTCGTATCCCTATTTCCCCGTCTCCACCCCTTTTTGTTAATAGTTGAAGAAATGGGCTGAGGGAAGGGTGGGCCAGTGATCCTCCCATTGGAGCCCAGGAGCCCCAACAGAAATGGTGGAAAGTGTGGAGCCGGCCAGCAGGGGGCTGGGAGCCAGGGCCTTCACCTCTGGGAGCTCCCCACCCCCACGTTCTCCTCCCCTGCCTTCCAGTTCTCCTGAGCTTGATAGGGGAGGGGGAGGTACTGCCTTCCACAGGCTCATTAGACATTTAGAGCTATTGTTCACATCTCGTGCCCACCCCAGCCCAGTGAGGTGGCTGCAACAGCGAGCCTGGACCGCAAGCTGCAGGGTGGTACTCCGCTCTCAACAATTGTGTTATGGTATCCACACTGCTCTTGCTTTGTGCTTTAGTGAACAGCACAGCATTGGGAAGCAAAACTAGGTACAACAATATGTAAGGCTGAGATGTGGCTCTGTTCTTCCTGATGGCCTGTCTTAGTATTTGGAATTGTCACCCTAGAAGAGCTTCTCGGGGCCATTTCAAGGGCCTCAGAGAGCCAGTGCCCAGGGGATCCACTGCACGTTCTGTGTGGCTTCTGTGCACTGTCAGGTACGCGGTGACCCTCACGGGTTGTGGCTCACATCCTGCCCTGGTATGGGGCGGGGGAGGGGAGGTGACTTGTTCTGACAGATGTAATATGAGCCATGCCAGACTCTAAGCTTCTGTCTTGAGTTCCCACACCCACCCTGTCTGAAATCCTGCAGTGGACCCTGCTGGTTCAGGCCCAACTTCATGACCTTTCTTTCTCCCACCTTTCCTATTTAAGATCTGAGCAATAACCCCACTCCCCGATTCCTTGAAGCTGGAGCTCCCCTTAGCCTAGGGTGGTGGCACACAGACCCACCTCCTCTCCCAGCAGGTAGTATCCACAGTGTGGTGTTACCTGAGATGAAGGAGATGCAGGTAAACAGTAGCCACAGTGGCCAGGAACCGCAAGAGGAAGTCGTTATCTTCACCTGTTCTGGAGGGTCTTTGTCCTCTCCCAGGAAGAGGCTCAGAAAGCTTCCTCCAGGCCTTGCCATATCTGCATTAGAAGGGCCCTTCACTCCTAGTTTCTCAGACACTTCCTTTCTTCCCTCTCACTCCTCTTGTTCTCATTTAAATCTTTGGCAAGCAGAATATCCCACCCAAAGGGGCTGGTCCCCAGTCAGCCTGATCAGGGAACAGGGCAGCTGCCAACCCTACTGGCCCATCCATCATCTGGAGACGGTGCGTCCGGATGGTGTGGCGATCCAGGCCTCCTCAGAGCCTTTCTTCCTTCCCTACCCAGTTCCATCCCACCAGAGCTCATGCCCACGCTGGGACACCTCCTGGGCACAGACCTACACACTTTAAGCCGTCTCACCCGGGGAGAGTTAGTGTCCTGTCCGCCTGATCTCGGCACGCTTGTTGGTCACTTTGCTTTAGGATTTGCACACCTGGTGTGTGCAAGTGTGTGTGTGTACTGTTGTGCCATCTGTGTACCCCTCTCACTCCCTGGAGTTACACTCATGGGCACACTACAGTGGGGACATCGAGGATGCAATATTTATGGATTGCTGCATGATTCCTAAAAATGAATAAAACTGTTTACACAGGAAGGAGAGCTGTTAACTGCACAATTGGCCTATTTGTGAAAAGTTTCTATCCGACTTTCTCCAGCACTCTTTCATACTTTTACTCTAGACAATCTGGAAGTGGAGGAGTGGAAGAGGGCAAGGGGTAGGAAGGACATGCCCCTGGGTAGGAGTTGCTGTACCATCCCCTGTGCACAGGCTTCCCACCCCAGCCCTCCAGGGCCGGGCAGACGCCTGAGTAAGGAGCTCTCACCCCCACCCTCTCCTGTAAACCCGAGAACTTCCAACATTGCAGCTCCTCAATAATTGAAAAGCAGAGAAGCTGGTGACAGGAGGGAGGCCCGGAAAAGGGAGGAGGAAGGGCCACAGTCCCGGAGTGACTCCACCCTTAGTCGCTGTCACTTAAAGGTTGGGGAAATTAATGGGGTAAATGACCCCGCTATGAGATTTTGGCAAGTCCATGGCTTTTCTGAGTTTGACTCACCGGCTCTACTTCCTAAGCTATCTGGAAAGGAGGGAGAACACTGCCGCAGAAGTTTCTGGAATGTCAGGGGTGGGGAGGAAGCCGCTTACCGGGAAAATGGATTACCCTACCCGCCTTGGTGTGTCTGCCATTTCTGCGGCCCTGAGCGGCAGGTGGCATCGGAGAGTCAGACCTGCCGCGGACAGCAGAGCCGATACTCCGGATCGCGAGGGAGGGACAGGCCGCGGAAACGTGAGGGAGTGTCACTCGCAGCCCAGAGGAGAGGAAATGAAACCCCCAGCACACGGTTCCCAAGTCTGAGCCCGCTCCCAGCCTTGGCTCCCGCTCCCGGGGCTGCGTCCCTGGAGCCGTCGATGCCTCGGAGCAGCTGGGACAGGAAGGGTCGGGGCGGGAGTACGGTTCCCGGGGCAAACGGCTCGCCGGGGTGCGCGGGTCTCCACCAGAGCGCCGAGCCGCGCGCTTCTCCGAGCCCTGCGCGCTTCTCCATTCCCTTGGGCGGGAATGCGCGGAGCCCAAGTCGCGGTGGCGGGTAGGGGGCTGGGTGGCGCGGGAGAGGGCAGCAGAAGGAGGGAGTTCCAAGAGAGTTACCGCCAGATAGAGAGGCAAGAGCCCGCGGTCTCCTTGGATACTGCTAACCAATGGCAGCAGCGAAAGCTGTTTATAGGGGCGGGGTGTCGTCATGGCAACAGGAGAAGCCTTTGGAGCGGCTACTTAATGCCGGTCCCGGGGCCGCTGGCGCTCAGAGAAGCGCCGTCGGGCTGGGGGGCGACGAGCGGCGCTACCGGGGCCCTGGAGCTGGGGGCAGAAAGCCACAGGGTTGGGAAGAACTTCTTCCAGAACCTTCCTTTGGCCTGGGCTGCGCTCTGAGCCAGGTAAGGGACCGGGAGGGCTGCGGGACGCAGGGAGGGACGTCAGTACCAGCCGGCTCTCCTATCGGTCCCCGACGGAAGTGGTGGGCCCGGCGACTGACATCTGAGGAGTTTGGGGTAACTCACTTCCCGTTCCCATAACTCTGTCCTGTTCCCTTCCTTCTCCGTGATCTTCCATCCTAATATCCCTTTTCAAAGATCAGACGACCTCCCCAGTTCCCCGCCCCGTCGTATTGCCCTCTTTGGTTCCCTTGCCCCATTAGCATTTGTTGCAGGGTAGGGGTGTCTGATTTCCCGCTCTTGGGGAGAAGGGGATAGCCTTGGATGCCGCTGTCCTCTTCCCTCATTTGGCTACTAAAGTCTCCTCTCCAACCTCAAAAAGGAAAATTGCGAGCGAGGTGGACCCGGGGGGTCGGACCCCAGGGCTCTGCTTCTGTTTCCCAGACCTCCACACTACAAGATCCTCCAGGCTGCGGGGACGATTTTAGAGGAGCCTTCCTCCTCGCACACACCCCGCTCTCGGGGGGTGGGGGAAGAGTGCTCACTCCCGCTGTGGTCCCCGCAGGCCCCACATTCCTATTCCGAAGAGGCCACCCCCGGGTCGCGGGACGGAAGCGCGCGTCCAGGAGGCTGTGTAACTGGAGCTGCAGAAGTCAGAGGGCCAGAGAGCACGGCGGCCACCCTTGGCTCAGCCCTTGGATGTTGACCGCCCCCTCGGAGAGTCCCCGCAGACATGGCGGAGAGCTGGCTACGCCTCTCTGGAGCGGGGACGGCGGAGGATGCCGGGCCGGAGGGCGGCCTGGAGGAGCCCGACACCCTGGATGACAGCCTGACCAGCCTGCAGTGGCTGCAGGAATTCTCCATTCTCAACGCCAAGGCCCCTACCCTGCCCCCGGGGGGTACCGACCCCCACGGCTACCACCAGGTTCCAGGCTCTGCGGCGCCTGGGTCCCCCCTCGCGGCGGATCCCGCCTGCCTGGGGCAGCCGCACACGCCAGGCAAGCCCACGTCGTCGTGCACGTCTCGGAGCTCGCCCCCGGGACTGCAGGCCCCGCCCCCAGACGACGTGGACTACGCCACCAACCCTCATGTGAAGCCGCCCTACTCATATGCCACGCTCATCTGCATGGCCATGCAGGCCAGCAAGGCCACCAAGATCACCCTGTCCGCCATCTATAAATGGATCACGGACAACTTCTGCTACTTCCGCCATGCAGATCCAACCTGGCAGGTAGGGGAGGTGCGGCTTGTGGTCGCTCGCTTCCCACTCTCTTCCTCCCTCTCCACTCTTGCCCTTACTGGACTCACATCCCAGATCCTCAGCCTAGTAGGTGCAGCCCAGCCAGGGCCCCAAGGGAGGAAGGCCGTAGGAGCCCAGTGCTTGGAACTGCCCCTCATTTGACTTTAGAGAAGAAGGAGGGTGGGTGTTCAGAGGGCTTTAGGGATGCAAACGCTGAGGTTCGCTCATCCAGGAGGCTCAGCCCAAGGACCAGAGCCAGACTATGCATGGACACAGTCCCCTAGGTGAGGGTGATAGACTGAGGGACACATTTTCGTCCCAAGTGCTAGGATTCCTAGACACTGCGTTGCCCAAGGACAGTTTGTCATGACCTGACTCAGAAACGGAAGCTGGAGCATCGCCCCCTGCCAAGCTCTGCACGCAGTTGGCTTGCTGGGGAATGCAGGAGGTGTGAAGGCCAGATGTGTTCCAGTGGAGGGGGAACAGGGCCTTCCTAAAACAGCTATCCCAGCCCCCCACTCCAGCCCCTCCCCAGTTTCCTGCCCCCACTCCTTCCCCTCTTCTCAGTCACCCTCCCTGGGGGAACAATTACCTGAGCCAGGTGCTTTCCACTGGGGCTCTGCCTCCTGCACTGGCTTCATATTCCGAGTCTCCGGAACCTGGCGCAGAGCAGCCAAGGGGCCAGGCCACCATGTAAACATCCCAGCCTTGGCAGGGTCACTACCCACTCATCCACCCTGCTGCCCAGCCCCCAGACTGCTGTCTCCAGCATGGTTTGGATAAGACTATGCACCTAGGAATGAACAAGGCAGGATGGTGATTTGAGGCGGGGCAGATATTGCCCTGAGAGTCTTCAACCATTGGGATCAGGGGCTAGTTGGGGACAGAGGCCCCAGGGATACCCAGACTCTTCTGGGGCACCCACAGGCAGCAGGCCGCAAGATCACAGTCTCAAGCTCTTCTACACTCGCTTGGGCCCAGACTCTGAGGTAGTCCCATATGTAGCCTCAGTGAGAAATCAGAGACCCCCACCCAACCCCAAGCCTTGGAAGTTCAGGCTGCGGAAGTGGGCCCCAGGAATGAGCACTTATGCTCTTTGCTGTGTAACAATCAACTGAGGCCTCACAGCCTGAGGTGGGAGGAGGGGGTCGTGGGGGGTGAGGGCCCAGGCCAGCAGTCCGCTTAACAAACAAGGGATGTCATCAGATCCCACCACATTTCATCCCTCCACACACTCGCGTGTGCCTGCACAGGTGTGCATGTACACACACACACACGCACACAACCTCGGTCGCCCAGTGCCCCTCACCGCAGCTTTGCCTGGAAACCACCTCAAGCGTACCCTCATGGTACTCCACAGAGAGGGCCAGCCAGGCCCCGGTGGAGGGAGATGGCTGTCCAGGCCCTGGGGGAGCTGAGGCCCTTGGCCAGAGGCCGCAAGCGGTGGGGTAAGGGAGGGCGGGCAGGATAGGGTGGCACTGAGAGCCACCCTGCAGCTCAGGGCTCGGATGATTGAGCAGGCAGATATCCCAGCAACAGGGAACAAAAGCGCCCGACAGCACTCCTGGCTCCGGGTGCCCTGTGGCTGGTGTCCCAGAGCCTCCCAGTCAGAGCAGCGCCTCTGTCCCCCCTCCCCTGTCAGAGAGTAGATGGTAGGAGGACATGCAGGAGCATTAGCAGCCACCCGTCACCAACCCTTCCTTCCCACTCACCCAACTGTCTTCTGTCTCTTCTCTCTCCCTGTGCCCAGAATTCCATCCGCCACAACCTGTCCCTGAACAAGTGCTTCATCAAAGTACCTCGGGAGAAGGACGAGCCGGGCAAAGGGGGCTTCTGGCGCATCGACCCCCAGTACGCCGAGCGCCTGCTTAGCGGGGCTTTTAAGAAGCGGCGGCTGGCCCCAGTCCACATCCACCCGGCCTTTGCCCGCCAGGCCGTGCAGGAGCCCAGCACGGCCCCGTGGGCCGGGCCACTGACCGTGAACACCGAGGCCCAGCAGCTGCTGCAGGAGTTCGAGGAGGCCACTGGGGAGGTGGGCTGGGGTGCGGGCGAGGCCAGGCTTGGGCATAAGCGTAAACAGCCACTGCCCAAGCGGGTGGCCAAGGTCCCACGGCCCCCCAGCACCCTGCTGCTGACCCAGGAGGAGCAGGGAGAGCTGGAACCCCTCAAAGGCAACTTTGACTGGGAGGCCGTCTTCGATGCCGGCTCTCTGGGCGGGGAGCTGGGCACACTGGAGGCCCTGGAGCTGAGCCCGCCGCTGAGCCCCGCTTCTCATGGGGACGTGGACCTCACCGTCCACGGCCGCCACATCGACTGCCCCACTACCTGGGGGTCTTCAGTGGAGCAGGCTGCTGACAGCCTGGACTTTGATGAGACCTTCCTGGCCACATCATTCCTGCAGCACCCCTGGGACGAGAGTGGCAGTGGCTGCCTGCCTCCAGAGCCCCTCTTTGAGGCCGGGGATGCCACCCTGGCCGCTGACCTGCAAGACTGGGCCAGTGTTGGCGCCTTCTTGTAAGAGGCTAGGCCCCGCCCCACCTCCGGACAGCACCCAAGTCAGGGCCCAGACTGCCCCCAACACAGGCCCATGGAACCCTACCGCCCAGGCAGGAGCTAGGCCAAGTCTCCTGAGGCTGGCCCCACAAGGCCACAGGGCCCCTGGCCCAGGCTGCCCTCAGATTTCAGCCCAGGAGGCTAAGACCTGGGGCCCAGGACCAGAATTGCTGCCTCCCCTCCCCAGCCCCCATACACACAGTGTTTCATTAACCCTCACCTGCCCTGCTTCAGGGACCAGCTAACGAGTCCTGCACTGTGAGAGCTGCGGCCTGGAGGGGCCCTGGCCCGGCTGGGAAGCAACAGGACAGGGCCCGCCCCAGAGCACCTCAGCTTCAATGCTTCTCCCTCTCCCGCTTTCCTCCCCAGGTCTGTATCCAGAGAAAGTTCCCAGGTACAACAAATGCTAATTAGGTGACAGCAAATTAAGCCCCTGGAGGCCTCTCTGGGCAAAGCCTCCCTGGGGCTGGGGCGGGCAGTAGCGGGGGCAGAGCTGGGGGGAGGGGCAGAGAGCAGAGACAGAAATGAGGTCGGGGTGCCAGGTAGGATAAGGACATTTTCTAAGGCTTCTGGGGTCTTCTCCTGGCCCCATCCCTAAAGGTGGGCAGAAGGTAGAAATCCCTAATTTTTGAGCCCGACTGGAGGCTGAGAACAGTGGGGAGTTGGGGTTCCGGGGGGCAGGGGCAGCAAAGCTGCAGAGGGGAGGGGACAGACAGACTAATGTAGTGAGTGTAGCATAGCTGAGGCTTAACAGGGACGCCTACGAAGATTGCTAGAACCACGGGGACCAGGAAGGGGGATCGCCCCGGTCCTCTGCCTGGACTGTGGGAGGGAGTGTCTTACTCCACCTGAGCCCCCCAGGGCTGCATCCCATATCCACCTTCCTGCCTCATGGGGCAGTGTAACCTTTTTCATGGGAAGTTATTTACAATAAAAAAATTTTTTGAAAATAAATTTTTTTTAAATCTGAAATTGGACCTGCTTGCAACTTTCTCTGAGAAAAGGTGATGGCCAGTTTTGGAGGGGGGCCTTCTCTGTGATGGTGAGGGGGACACAGCTGGGAGGAAATTGCAGTTGCGGGGTCACTAAAGGCCTGAAGAGTGCCCTCTGATGAACGACCTTCCTCTGTGTCCACAAGGAAAAAGGGACAAAGAGACAGCCGTCAGGGGGTCTCCTGCAGCCTGGGCCTCATTGCCTACATCTGCACAGTGGGGAGAACTGTACCCACAAAAGGAGGCAGAGCCCCCCTCCCTGGCCATGGGGACTCACAAAGGCCAAGCATGCCCAGGGTTGGCTCACTAGTCCCCCACTGTGCGGGCCTGCCTGGGCTTGTCTGCCTGAGTCTGCGGTCCCTGGCATGGGCCCATCTCCAGCAGCTCCCTCCATCAGTCCTCTCCTGCAGGGACAAGGTGCGAGGTCAGAGGGCCCCAGCCCCAGGTGCCCCACTTTGCACCCTGGCGTGTGTTCTCCCAGGCCTGTACCTTCCCTCCAAGGCCCAATGCCGGCTTTAGGAGGAAGGCCATCATGAAAGTGCCCAGACCCTAATTCCTACCCACTCACACTGGCAGTCCGTTCTGTGAGGAACCAGCTTACCAGGGTTCTGATGTGGAAACTGAGGCACTGGAAATGTATATTTGGGTGACACACAGTTGCACCTTTCAACCCCCTCACCCCAGCTTTGCCTGGAAACCACCTCAAGCACACCCTCATGGTACACACTTCCCCCAGCGCCCGCCCACGTGTGCGCGCGCGCACACGCGCGTGCACACACACACACACACACACACACACACACACACACAGGCACAAATGGGCACTGTCCTGCACAATCCTGCCCAGCCTCCACGAACCCCTTTCTCCCCTGAAGCCCTTTTCTTTCCCTTCACTCAAGCTTGGCTCTAGGCCAGACTGGCATTCCCGGTGCAAACTTGCTGCTTTCACTTGCTAATTATTCCAAATATTTCAGAAGGGCAACACACTGCAGGGCCAATGGGGTTGGGGCCTTCCTGAGCCCAGAAGCCAGCCCAACCCCTCCCCACAGCACGCTGCAGAGGCTGCCTCTGCTCTGGGGCTTTCTTCACCCCCAAGCAAATTCTCCCTCCCCCCACCCCCACCAGCCTACCTCTCCAGGACCCCCAGCATTGCGGGAACAAGGGGCACTTAGGCCTTCTCCACTGGCCCCCAGGAGCAGCCTCCAGCCCTGACCAAAGAGGGTACACCTTGGACTGACAGGCGGGGCATGCCACGGTCAGCCCCACCCCCTCCTCACCCTCTACCTAGGTCCATGCTGAGAGACAAAGGGCAAGGTCAGGGGTGACAGAACCATGAGGAAAGGCTGAAGAAGCCAAGCAGAGGTTCTGGCTCTCCCCTGGCTGCAGGGGACATTCACGGGGAGCTCTTAAAAATCCCTGTGCCTGGGACCAGAATCTCTGGGGTTGGAGCCCAGGCATCAGCATTTTTAAGGGTCCCCAGATGCTACCAAAGTGAAGAGGTGGTTCCGAAGGGGGCTGGCGCACAGGGCTTTGTGTGCCTGTCAGCAGGCAGGCTCTGGGAGATGGAAAGTGTGAGTTTCAGAGCCCATCGTCCTACCCATCCCTGGACCTTGGCTGGGCGGCTAGTTTTTAAAGGTGTTCGTTTCCCTCATATTTACTTACAGATTGGATGTGCTCCCAATCAAAATATATTTTGCAGCATTTGACAGTAAGTTGCAGGCCTGATGCCCCATTAGCACGAACTACTTCAAGCGTGTATGTCCTTCGAATAAGGACATAACCCTAGGGCCACCCTCACAATCAGGAAGTCAACGTTGACCTGGTAATCCCGTCTGACCACAGACCCCGTTCCGATTTTGCAGATCACCCCACTGATGCTCACCGCAGGTGCAGCCTTTGAATGCAGGATCGCAGGCTGCACTGAGTGGTCCTGTCTTTTTGGAGCGTGTGGCTTTGAGACCATGACTCCAGCTCTCTGATCAGGCTCCTCATCTCCTTTTGTCCCAACCTTTGAGGTGAGATCCCTTTGAACTGTTTCATTCTTGGGTGTTGGGGACAGCCCTTCACAAAGCAAGGAGCCACCTTGCCATCCCCTAACCTGCCACCCTTGCCCCATGCTCCCTCCTTCAGGTATCCCTCAGCCAGGACTGTGATGGGGGCAGAGGGCAGGAGCTTGGCCCTGGGGGTCCTCCCCTCTGGGCCCAGAGCACATCCTGCTCCACAGGACAGGTCACCCCCTGGCTCCGGGGACTCCCCGGGATTCCCGTCTTTCCCACACTCCATACTGTCTGGAGCAAAAGGCCAGGCACCTGCAGAGCTGAGCTGAGGGCAAGAAACGCTCTCCACACCCCGTGCACAGTGGGGACACCGACTTTCAGAAGGAAGAGGAGGAGGGAGAGGGCGGGAAAGAATAGTGTGAGGGTAGGTGTGGGGAGAGGTGGTCAGGAGTCAGGTGCACTTCCATCTTGGGCTGAGGCCCAAAGGTAAACAGGTGTATTTGGACTCCCGGCAGGGGGGAGTGGGCTGGCCCCATGGGGCAGGCCCGGGCCTGTCAGGGGTGGGGGTGTAGGGAGGGCCTGCACTAACAATGGGGTGGGAGAGTGGCCTCAGGTCCTGCTGACACATTCTTGTGTGATGAAGAGGAAAACACAGGTGACAAGGCAGCGGAGGCCACCCACACTGGGCTGCACTGACCAGTGGGAGCCAAGGAAGCTCATGGAAGCCCTAGGGGGCCACCACTCTCCTGGGGTACATGTGTCTGTCCCACTCTGTGTTCCCAGGTGGGACAGGTCAGAGCCACGATAATGGGCGTGCTGGGGCCTGAACTTTTCCGTGTGCGTCAGGATAGGGCAGGGACCAGCTGGAGGGCACAGTCCCCAAGAAGCCAACCAGCTTGGCGGGGGCAGGGTGTATATTACCGGGCGGGGGGGGGGGGGGTAACAAGGCCAAAGGTCCCTCTGTCCTGCCCCCCATCTTCAGCGCAGTCCCTCACCCTGCCTGACGCAGTAGAGGGCAGGAGCCCCAGACCCGCTTTCCCCTTAAAGAAAGCAGCTCACTGAGCTCCCAGGAAAGCAAGTTCCAGGAACTGGGGAGGGCAGGCCTCGTGCACACTGCCTGCTCCGCGCATGGCCCCCAGGGCCCTTTGAAGCCACAGCTATTGCTCACAGCTCTCCCAGTGTGGCTGTTTGCCCAGGGAATTAAACTGAGGTCTGAGACGCTGCCAAGCACTCTCCTGCCCTCACCCAGCTACCCACGGGCTCTGTCAGTGGCCCTGCCCCTGGCCCAGGCCACTCTGCGCCCCCTTCCTGCCTCACTCTGGGCACTAAGTCTTGTCCCCATTCCTACCTGGCATTCCAGTTCCTTCCAACTTGCTTAAAGTGAACTGTGGAGGGTAGGTGGATGGGGTGCAGTGGGAGAGGGGAGTGACATACAGACCCTGCCTGAGAGTTGTCAGTCTCAGAAGCTCCCACGTCTGCAGACCCCTGCGGGCAGAGAACCTGCCTGTCTTGCTCATTCCTCTTTTTGAAACATCAAACACAGGGCCCAACTTCTGAACGACTGAATGACTGAATCAATGAATCAATGAATGAATTGCTGGCTGGACAGATGGATAAAACAGCTAAGTAGAGAAACAGCTAAGTAGCCTTCGCAAAATGCGGCTGCAGACAGTAAACACCAAGGAGCTCTCCAGCCACTGGGGGGAGAGAGGTTCCTGAAGCCCCAGGGGTGCAGAGGTTGGGGAGAGAGCGTTCAGGTCAGCGGGATCTTCGAGGAAAGCCTCATGTTGCCCTGTTCTGGAAACAGGTAAGTGGTCCCTTTGCTGAGCCTTTGGGTGTGGGTGGGGTAGTAAAAGAGATAGTAGGGCCTCGAATGCCAGCCAAAGCCGAGTGGGACGTGTGGCAGGTGTGAACCAGGTGAGGAGGGAGGCAGAGGGGACACGGGACAAAGAAGAAGAGATGGAGGGACATGAAGCATTCCGACGTTCCTCATTCTCATCTGCTCCTTCTGGTCCTCAGGTCCCCTGGCCTAGGTCCTGGGAGTGAGCACCACCGAGAACCAAGCGGCAGGGCTGGTGTGGAGAACCCGGCATCAAGCCCCCCCCCCACACACACATCTGTTACCACCCAACCCAAACCCACAGGGTTGGCAAACAAGCCTTTTACCTTTTACCCGACTACAATGTCACCAGGTCAGCTGTCCCTTCCTGCCCCCTCCTCATACACCTGTTCCTGGCAGTCCCCTCCTTCCCCCAAGGAGCCTGCCGTGAGTCAACAGGCCAGAGTGGGCACAGGAAGGAAGCCCGCACTTGCCCAGGAGGGCTCCAGGCCTCCCACGGGGCATTTCCTCAGCACGGTGGGTGGGGGTCGTTTGAGAAGAGGCAGCTAAGGCAGAGCTCTGAATGGGGAGAAAGGAAGGAGAGTGTGGGCAGGGCGAAGACAGGCCCAAGGGAAGCTTTTCCCACATGGCGACACCTGAGTGTCCTTGAAGGAGAGTGTTTTTCAAAGAGTAGGCACAGGTGTTCAGCAGGACGCAGACAGGAAAGGAGTTAGAGGCAGAAGAGAGGAGTGGGTGAAGCATGGAGGGGGCCCCACCTGGCTTGCTCAGTACAGGGGAGGTTGGGGGGGCCAATGTGGCCTTTCTCTAGCGCACTTCTGACCACGTCACTCATCCGTTGAGAACACTGCAATGCCTTCCCTCACCTACAGAAGAATCTGCAGGCCCCTAAGCACGGTCCTGCTCACCCCTCATGTTCCCATCCGTTCCCCCCCCACCCCCCGTGAGTAGTCACACAGAATCACTGTCCCCACCCTCCGTCCCCCACCCCTGCCCTCTGTTTTGAATGAACACCTTCCCACTGTCCCCTTTACGTGGGTAACTCCCTCCGCGACTTAGTTTCGGCGTCCCACGGTCTGAGTCTCCCACTGCGGCTCCCACTGGTAGGACTCCACCATCCTGATCGAATTCATGTCAACCCTTTCTGCACTTCCGCTGGAGAAGGCAGTTGGTTACATGTGTTGGGGTTCCCAGGCTGGTACCCAAATCAACAACAGTACCAGCAGGGCCACATCCTCCAGGAGGGGAGGGGTGGGTCAGGCTGGAGCAGTGTCCCTGGACGTTGGTTCTGCCTCCAGCTGGCAGGCTTCTGGAAAGCCCACCTCACACAGTCCTTAAGGCCAAAAAAACCTTAAGCGTTTTTGTCAGTTGGGTCTAGAACTGTTTGGGGGATGACATCCACCACAACCCCTTTCCCAGCTTCACCCAGCAGTCTGTTGCGTGACTCAACGTCAGAGGACAAATACTGAGGATTCTGTCCTCTTCCTGCCTGGTGTGCATGCCCTCCCCCCCCACCCCCGCTGCCAGCACCAACTGTCCACTCAGGGCTCTCTGCCGCTGTCTGGAGTTCAGGTGTGTGGGGGAAGGTCTTGGGCTGGGCCCTGAGCTCCAGGAGGCCACATGAGCTGGCTAGGCCTCTGGCAGACCTCAGGCTGCAAGTCTGGTCTGTGGGGTGTGCAGGCCCAGACTCCTGAGCATGTAGAGCTAGTCTGGTCTGCTTGTGCTCTCTGTGGGAGGCGGCGGGGAGGGGGGGGCAGCCGGAAAGGTCCTCAGTCATAGAGGCATGAACCTTTAGTCTGCAGGAGACCGTAGGGGCCTTCAGTATCACCTGCAAACGAGGAAACTCAGGTACAGAGGACACAGCTCCAAGGATATCCACACAGACGAGGTGGTTTCTCTAGGGTGCTGTTGGCTGGGGACCCATGTGGACATTTGTCACCTCTCCACTCACTGCAGTCCTCAAGTGCCCCTTATTTTACCACATTGGCAGCGTGTGTGCCTTTCCTGCTGGACAGGGAGCTCCAGGAGGGCAGAGGCAGTGCCCGGTCCTCCATGGCACCAGCCCGGGTCAAGGGTGGCTCATGGGGTATTCTCAACAGCGTGGCAGAATGGATGGAGGTGGGTGGAAGGGCACACCCCCATTCTCACTGAGACTTATCGGCAGAACTAGATCCAGAAGCCAGAGCTCTGTGCTGCGCAGACAGTGGGGAGCCGGGCGACAGGCAGCTGAGGCCTGTCCTCGCTGCCCTCCGGGACCCCAGCCTTCCTTCTTGACCTCATTAAAAAGGCCTTGCTGAAGACCTCATCGTGTGTGGCGTCGCCCAGTAATGTGCACTGATAACCACACATGCCCTCTCTCTGTTCCTTCATTCATTCAACAAATCTCAGACAGACGGGAAGACACCCCGCTCTCTCGCCCCAGGCAGGGTCATCTCATTCAATCCCCTGCCTTAGGGCAGCTAGGGAAGGAGGAAGCCAGTCAGGGAAGGAGGCCTCCTGGTTGCCCACCACAGAGGCAGCATCCATCAGTCCTCAGCTGACTTGGCTCCCAGTCAGCTCCAGGGAGTACTTCCCTCCGTCCCTTCCCTCCCAGCCAGCACCTCTGTGCTCCCTACCTGAGCCAGGCCTTTCCCTGCCATCTCCCTGCTCATTGTTATTGCTGGGGTCACTGTGGTGGCCTGCTCACTTGTGTACAGGCCTCAGGCCACCCTGCTGAGGCTCTTTACCAAATACGGTCCAACCTTGGCTGATTTGTGGTCCCGGAAGCCACCTCCCCCTCCACTCCTAACTACTCCAGCTAAATACCACTCTCCTCCCTGGACACTTGGACTGTTCCCTACTTCCCAGCTGTAAGTCCAGCCTCTCTTTCTGGGGTCTCTCTTCCCATCCTTCAAAATCTTGTCCACACACTGGAGTCTCCCAAGGCCTCCCTGATCTGCCGGGGTCGTTGGGACACTGTCTCCCCCAGCTCCGGCCTGGAGCCTGTGTCTGTCCTGTGGCCTGTATCCTACAGGCTCCCAGTACACCCAAACTCCCAAATGTTTCCAAAAGGACTATCTTCTTATCCGCAAATTTAGGCAGCAGGAGGGGTCTGGACGCACCCGCACTGGCTGTCGGCCCCTTGAGGCAGGCTCTGCTCTCTCCCCTGCCTACAGTAGGTCCTCTGTCAGCGCTCTCCAGTTAATGAACAAACGATTAAACCTGCCCGCAACCCCAGAAAGATCCAGCCCACCTGGAGGGAGGGCTTATGTGCAGGCCCATTCATCGGATGGGATCACCGCTGCCCCAAGATCAGCGCCGGCCAGGGTGGGGGCCCACTGGGGTCCTGCGCCACGAAAGCGCTGAGTCACGACCAGGTCATCGGGGCCCAGGGGAGCCCGGCTTGCAGGAGTGCGGGTTGTAAGAACACGCCGGGGGTGCGGGGCTGCGGGAGCGCGCCCAAGAGGCTGCAGGGTGCGGGGACGCGCGGGGCCGCGGGAACGCGCCCGGGGTGCGGGAGCGCGCAGGCCATTGGGGCTGGGGGGCAGGGTGCGTGGCTGGGGGTGGGGTGGATCGCCTGGCACCCCCGGCAGAGGGCTACCGGCCTCCGGCGTCCTCCGTTGCCAGGAGCCGCGGTGCCAAAATGCGGCGGGTGCCAGCGGCTGACATCACCAAGGCTCGCCCGCCCAGATCGCCCTTCCTTCCCTACGCGGTGGGGGAATGGGGGGAACGGGAGGCGGGGAGAAAGACCAGGAGCCCCAGCCACCCGGTTTCTGCTCCCTGCCTACAGTTCCTTCTTTGTGTCCTCTCGAATTTTCCTAGTTATTGGCTGTCTCCCCGTCTCCACGTTCCTCTCCTCCTCAAGTCCCCCTCTTGCTCGCCCTTTTCTGTTTCCACCCATCCACCTGTCCTTCGGCCTCTCTCCTCCCTTTCCTTGCCCCCCTGGTCATTCTCGGAGGTTCCAGCTCGCGGGACGCCGCGAAGAGGCACAAGTGGTGTCGGGCGCCCCCTCGCGGCCCTCGTGGCCAGGCCGGGGCACCGGAGGGCCCGGGCACTCGCCCTCCCACGCGGTCCCCGCCGGGGCCTGGAGTTCAACTCCTGTGTTAGCGGGGGAGCGCGACCCCCAGCGGCACAGCCACGTACTCAAAACTCGCTCAGAGGCTTCTGGAAAGCCGAAGGAGCGTCCCTCGGAGAAGCCCTGGAAAGAGACCGAAGATGCCCCAGGGAGAGCAGGCTGGGGAAGGGGTAGATACTGCTACAAGCAGAGATAAAAGGAGGAGAAATGTCGCCCAGATTTCTTCATAACTTTCTCCACAGAGCGTGCACAGGGACGTGCTGGGAAGACTGTGGTCTGAAATGGAGTGTGCGGCAACTGAATGAGTGTGTGAGTGAGTGTGTGAGTGTGTGTGTGTGTGTGTGTGTGTGTGTGTGCCGGGGCAGGCCAGAGATGGGGAATTGAGCCAGGAGTAAAGGGACAGGGAGTGGCCCCCTGCCCTTGGAGGGCCCGGAGCCATGAAGAATCATCCCACATTTGGGGACTGGGCCTCCCCAGCTGGCTTCCTGTCAGGCCTTACCCCTGGTATCAGAAGCAAACCCTGCCCTCCTAGAGTTTGCAAAACTAGTAGGACAATGTCCCTCAAGTGGTGGTCATCTTCCACGTCCAGACAGTGGAGAGCCTCTTGCCAGTGTCAGAGCAGGTGTCCTGGAGGCAAAAGTTGACCAGGCCCAGAGACAGCCGAGGGGCTGGGGAATAGCGGGGTATCTCTTAGAGCCACTCTCCCACTTTAGGATCTAAAATGCCCCTGGCCAGACAGAACCTCCCCAAGAGCCTAGGCTGTTATGGCCTCCAGGCCCACCATCTTGCCAGGTGAGACTGTGCCTGTGGCCCCAGAATGTTCCATCTGGTCCCAGGAGTATAGCGCACCCTACCTCCTTTCCCTCGCCCCACTCTGGGACATGTACCTACGAGCTTGTCTGACCCCTTTGGTCCTCCCTCTATGCCCCTGCTCCCCCCTCACCCTCGTGGATTTAGTCATCATGTAATTATTTGCTTATTTGTTCATCACAGATTTGTTGGGCACCCTCTCTGCGTCCAGCTGGATGCCTGAGAGGCAACCCTATAGAAGACAAGCCCAGGTCTTCCTGTCACCTGCATGATAGCATCTGTCCTGGAGGCCTAGCTTTCCTCTCACTTTGTCACTCATCTGTGAAGACCAGTTGCTTCTTCCCTGCCTTTGATCTGCCCTCAGCTGGGCTCCATCCACCTGGTCACTCCTTGGCTCCAGCTCTGACCTGTGAGGTCCTTCTTTTTGGCAGTGGGCCCTGCTCTCTGCTGGCCACTTCACAGGCTCCAGCAGGAAGACTCAGGATCCAGCTTTCCAGCCCTCCCATTCCAGGGTCACACTTTTCCTCCATCCCTCAAGTGGGCATTGTTCCCTGGTGACGTCCCAGTCTTTTTGGGGACCTGAATTCAAACCACTGTACTCAGGGGACATTTGATTCGTGGTTGTGAAAATGATTTTAAAGCTCACCTGAAAAAAATAAACAAAATGAGAATATCTAGGAAGTTTTTTTCAGGGGAAAAAAAAAGGCCAAGAAGGAAATATTAAACATTAAATATACAATTAAGTTGAACCAGGCTTGCATACCTGAAATAAATCCCACTTAGTCATGGTAGGTAATTCTTTTTACACATTGTTGGATTTTATTTGCTAATATTTTGAGTATTTTCGCATCTGTATTTATGAGAGATACTGGTCTGTAGTTTTCCTTTCTTGTAATGTCTTTCTCTGGTTTTAGGATTAGAGTAATGCTGACCTCATAGAATGAGTTTGGAAGTATTCCCTCTGCTTCTATCTTCTGAAAAAGATTGTAGAGAATTGGTGTCATTTCTCCATAAATATTTGGTAGAATTCATTGGTGAAACCATCTGGGCCTGGTGTTTTCTGTTTTGGAAGCTTATTAACTGATTCAATTTCTTTAATAGTTATAGGTCTGTTAAGATTATTTGTTTCTCCTTGTGTGAGTTTTGGTAGATTGTATCTTTCAAGAAATTGGTCTGTTTCACCCAGGAATCAAATTTGGGGGCATAGTGTTATTCATAATATTCCTTTATTAGCTTTTTAATGTCCATGAGATCAGTAATGATGCCCCTATTTCATTTCTGGTATTAGTAATTTGTGTTTTCTCTCTTTTTTCTTGCCTGACTAGAGGGTATCAATTTTATTGATCTTTTCAAAGAACCAACTTTTGATTTCCTTGATTTTTCTCTATTAATTTCCTGTCTTTGATTTCATTGATTTCTGCTCTAATTTTTATTATTTCTTTTCTTCTGCTTATTTTGGATTTAATTTTCTTTTTCTAGTTTCCTAAGGTGGGGGCTTAGATTACTCATTTTAGATCTTTTTTCCCCCTAATGTATGCATTCAAGCTAGAAATTTCCGTCTAAGCACTGTTTTCACTGCACCTCACAAATATTCATTAGTTGTGTTTTCCTTTTCATTTAGTTCAAAATTAACCATGAGATGCCATGTTTCATTTATCAGATTAGAAAAAATGTTAAAGTTTGATAATACATAGTGTGGGTTAAGGTGTGGGAAAATAGGCACATTTATACCTTACTATTGGAAATATAAGTTAGTTCACCATTTTGGATGGCAATTTGTACATATCTATAAAACTTTTAAAGGTTATATACATTTTAATTTAGTAATGTATAGATAAGATGTCCATACAGAAGTGATCATACACAAGCCATCTGTATATGGGATAGAATTTCCAATAGCAAAAGACCCAAGTGTCCATTAATAGAGGATTGCCTGAATATATCTATTCAATGAAAGTCTATACAGAGAATGGAGTATATCTAATACTAATATTGAAAGATGATTAAGGTATACTGTTAAATGAACAAGCAGGCTACAGGAAAGTGTGTTTAACGTGATAGCATTTGTGTTCTGTTTTAAAAAAAAATAGAAAGAAGAGCTTATTTTATGCTTGATTCGTATGAACACATCTGGAAACACATCATTGCTGTTCCCTCTGGGACAGAGGTGCTTGAGGGTCGAGGAAGAGCAGGGCACCTTTTGTTTTTCACCATGTACCTTCTTTACCGTTTGAGTAGGATTACATTTAATTTGAAAAACTAGTTTTAAAACCAAATTGCAGATTTGAGCCCACAGGAGGCTGAGAGCACGCTCAACCTTTCCTTTGCTCTCTCTTCGTTGTAAGACAGCATGCAATAGGCTGTCCACTCCTGGGCTTTGTACACCCTGGTCCTTTCTCTCATTTTATATCTAAGAGGAGTTAAAAAAAAAAAAAAAAAAAAAAAAAAAAACAAACAAACAAACAAAAAAAAAACTCTTGACCACTCTGCCAGATGGCACTGTTGATGGCTGGTGGTTTCGAAATGAGGAAAAGAGACTATTTTTGATCATTACAGAAAAAAGTAAAATTTGTTCTCTTAGAAGTGTTTTGATAGAAAGGTAATTTAAACTCATCATCTTTAAAAACTAGAGAAACTGAACATCCCTTGTACTCTACTACTTACTATTTTAGTGTTTTGTGCTGTTTCCCTGAATGTTTTTTTTTTCAATGCATCTATCATATTTTAAATGGCTGTAATCCCAGGGAACATACACTGTTGTGGTTGTTTACGTCATAGCATCCACATTTTCAGATGGCTACAGGGCCAGGAAACATTAATTTGGAGGAATGTTACACTTGATTCCTCAGAAAGAACACAAAGTCTGGAATTAGGATGTTACCAAAGAACACGCTGTTGGGGGAGGGAGCTCTTCCTCCCTCCCTCCCTCTGGAAAGAGAATCTCTCTGAGCGGGCAGTGGGGCACTTGGCTGTGATTGGCACCTTTGTGCTGTGTACAAGTTTGTGAAGGAAAATCAAGGCTTCTGAGGCTGCAGCTGAAATACTACTTGCTTCTTTTGGTAAAGCAGCTTGTGTTGAGGATAGTTGGGGAACTACAGCTTTTATAGATTCAATGTCTACTTGTCAACACATGCTTGACATTGGGTTGAGAATAATTTAAACATCTTTCCATTCTGTCTACCTTTTCCTAGATATGGTGGTCATAAATATACCCTGCTATTCACACTGGATTTTCTTGAAAATCAGATTGGCAGCTTTGCATAGCAACAAACAAAACTCCTGAGCTACCCAGCATGGGGGGGCGGGGTGTAGAGGAGAACCCTCTCCCAGCCAGCTGTGTTGATTTAGTGCAGCTGACTCTAAGCTTGAGCTTCCTCATTGGCAGAAGGAAGGCAACAGCTGTGCCCAAAGTTTATTGTGAGGATTAGACAAGATAACGAGTAAGGATGGTGTTTGTAGCAGAGATGGGCAAACAGAAGACTTTCAATACATGGCAGCTGGCTACCAAATTAACTTAGTGAAGGAAATTTAAGAAGATACAAAAAGCACACACGTATATAGTTCATTTACAAAAATGCAATGATACTATACAAAATTCAAAGTATTCAGTCATAGAGGATTCCCTTCCTAAGACCTATACAGCAAGATGTTTTCAATATTTTTCTTGAGCATCTACTATGGGCTAGGTGCTGTTCAGAAAGGTTAAGTGTTGAGTGAAGCTCTCCGGGCTGGTCCACAACAGCCACACTTCCCAGCCACACCCAAGATGGCTACTTGCTCCAGCCGGTCACTGGGCTCCGCGCAGGAGCACTTCCGCCTGCCTCTCCCAACATGGCACCACCAGCGAGCTCTGGGGCGGGGCCAAGGGCGGAAATGGGTGTGATAGGGACGGGAGCCGAGAGGGCACGCACTCTGAGACAAAATACTGGAAGTGGGAGCCTCAGGGTCGAAGGGATGATTCCCCCGCAGGAGGCGTCCGCCCGGCGGCGGGAGATCGAGGACAAGCTGAAGCAGGTGGGACTGGGGCTGGGAAGGTGGTGGAGGAGGTGAGGGAAGGAGCCGAGATCCGGGCCGGGGCATATACTCACGGAGGAGGCAGGGGTGGGTGGGAGCGCTCCCTTCAAGGAGATGGGGTTGGGGGCGAGAGCGCGGTGATCTCCTTTAGCTTCCGGCTTCTGCTACTATCGTCCCCTCCGCTTCCCCAGGAAGAAGAGACGCTGTCCTTCATCCGAGACAGCCTGGAGAAGAGCGACCAGCTCACCAAGAACATGGCAAGTAACGCCTCGGCTGGGAGGGGCTGACAGGCCTCCAGACCTTGGGGGGGAGCCCTGCGACCTGCGGTTCGGTCTATAAGGCCTGAGGTTCTGGCCCGGCTAATGATGGTGGTCGCGTGTGGGTTTCTCTAGCAACCGTGTGGCTTGTCTCTTACTTCGCTGCCTTCCCCTTGTCCGCCGCTTCACTGAGGATGCTGCAGCCCCTCTGGCCTGGACTTTCTGCTTTCTGTTCAAGTTCTCCATTCTTCCTTCTGTCTTTCTGCAAACATTTAGTGAGACTGACTTTGGTGGGCTGGGTACTGGTCACGTGGCAGCCTTCAGTTGGAGGGATGGTGGGATGGGAGGGATAGAGCACTTCCAAGATGAGGAGGGCAGGGGAACTCAGCCGTCACGCCTGGAGGGCTGTAGGGGTAGAACAAGCTTTGAAGTCAGATAGATCTAGGATCTAGCCCTCCCCCTCCACTTATTTGTGTATGGCTCCTGACAGGTAACTCTGGGCTTCAGTTAACGCATCCGATAAGACAGCCACTGTCAACCTCCCAGGGTGGCTGTGAAGGTCATAGGAGCTAATGCATGGGCTAACACATCTTGCACAGTACCTGGTATACAGTAGGTGCTCAACAGATAGCAGTTTCCTTCCTTATTTTCAGAGGAGACTGGAAAAGCACAAATTGAGTAAATACAAACTTGGGTATGTATTTAATAACATAATCGTAAAGTCCTATTCCTTATTGAATGACACTCCCCCTTAGAGAGGGAGGGTTTTGAAGGTACCAGCAATGCATTTGAGCCCCTCTATATGAAGTTACTTCCTGTTCAGTGTAGGAAAGCTTCAGAGAGAACAGAAATAGAGATTTAGCTTCAAAGGGTGGAAGGGAAGCCATCCTGGGGTGATTAACTTAGAAGAAGTTAATTTGCTGCTTGGCTTGCCTTCAAATCAAACTTCATCCAATTTATTTGAACCACCTCCTATGGTTCGGCACATGGGACGTGCTCAGGCTACAGAGATGAACAGGTACACCCTGCCCCTTCCCTCACAGAGCTTGGTGTCTAGAAAACCAGAGAAAAACGCAGCAAATGCCACGACCCGATGGGTAGAAGCGGTGCTGGGACCACCCTGAGGTCTGAGAGCACGGGGCTTCCCCCGCAGGTGTCTATCCTGTCATCCTTTGAGAGCCGCCTGATGAAGCTGGAAAACTCCATCATCCCTGTTCACAAGCAGACAGAGAACCTGCAGCGGCTGCAGGAGAATGTTGAGAAGACTCTGTCCTGCCTGGACCACGTCATCAGCTACTACCACGTGGCCAGTGACACTGAGAAGATCATCAGGGAGGGGTGAGCCAGGGCCAGAGGGTCACATTCCTAACGCCTCCTGGACCAGTGGCCATAGGCCTTGGGAGGGAGGGGTGGAATGTATTTGAGCCTGGAGTCCCTTGTGTTACTTCTTTTCTTTCCCCTTTCTATTACCATTCCCTTGGTCCTTCTCTTCATCTTCCATCCACCCAGGCCGATCTGGCTCTTTTCCTTCCCAGCCCCACAGGT
Source organism: Rhinolophus ferrumequinum (assembly GCF_004115265.2). Taxonomy (NCBI): domain Eukaryota; kingdom Metazoa; phylum Chordata; class Mammalia; order Chiroptera; family Rhinolophidae; genus Rhinolophus; species Rhinolophus ferrumequinum. The sequence continues at coordinate 50,886,387 of NC_046304.1, read as the reverse complement.
AGGCTGGAAGAATACCTGGGAAGCATGGCCAAGATTCAGAAGGCTGTGGAATATTTCCAGGACAATAGCCCAGACAGCCCAGAGCTCAACAAAGTGGTAAGGGACCAGCAGGGTAATATGAGAGCGATGGGGACACCAGTCACTGCCCTGGTCTCAGGAGAGACTAAGCCAGCTTCAAAAAGGCTATAGTAGAATAAACAGAACTATATAATACAGTTCACAGACTGTAGTCATGAAGACCTCTGCCTCAGGAATGACATCATACGTTTTTGTTACATTTGTATAATTTAACTAAATTATAAATTACATATAAAATGTAAATTTAACATTTGATTTATATAAACGCATTTGTGGGGTTTTTTTTAATGTGGTAAAAATACATAACATAAAATTTATAATTTTTAAAGTTATTTTTGATTACAGTGGACAAACAATATATTCATTTCAGGTGTACAACATAGTGATTAGACATTTATATAATTTACAAAGTTATCACCCCAATAAGTCTGGTACCCATCTGACATCATGCGTACTTATTGCAATATTGACTCTATTCCCTATACTGTGTTTTACGTTTCCGTGACTCATTTAATAAGTGGCGGTTTGTATTTCTGAATCCCTTTCACCTTATTCACCCATCCCCCCAACACCCCTCCCAACTGACGAGCGCCAATTTGTTCTCTGTGTGTATGAGTTTCTTTCTGTTTTGTTCGTTTGTTTATTTTGTTGTTCAGATTTCACGTGTAAGTGAGATCAGATGTTATTTGTCTTTTCTCCGTCTGACTTATTTCACTCAGCATAACACTCTCTAGGCCCATTCATATTTTAACCATTTTGAAGTGAACACTTCAGTGGCATGAAGTACTTTCACATTGCTGTGCTGCCATCACCACCGTCCATCTCCAGAACCCTTTTCATCCCAAACTCAAACTCTGATCCATTCAACAGTAACTCCCCTTTCTCCTCTCCCTCCAACCCCTGGCAACCATTATTCTACTTTCTGTCTCTATAAATTGGACTATTCTGGGAACCTGAATTCATGTTTTTACATTTGACTTTTTGCATTGTATCTTTGTGTGTAAGCATTGGGGTTATTAGGTCACTAGAATAAGATGGGGTAAGGCTGAGAAGTGAAGTTTACTCAGTGCATGGAGGAATGGAGAGAATGTTGCCAGGAAAAATGGTGGGAACAAAGTGTGAGGAATATTAGGGGGAGAACCAACTTGGACTCAGTCACCTGGCACACCTGCCTGGTGGCACCACAGTTCTAGCCCCAAGGTGTGTGTCTTGCCCAGAAGAGGGAGTAGACTAAAGAACAAAGATAGGAACCTGCCTTTTCTTCCCAAAAGGCTTTTGCTTAACGCAGCACTTGCCAGCTTTTCTTCCATCATGGTCTCTGTCAGAAAGGAGGATATTTGTATGTCTCTGGCTGCTCACAGCCCCACCTGGCTGCCTGGAGGACTGCCAGGGTCGATACCTTGGCTCTCCAGTATAACCAGTCTACTGCAGTTCATGGTTGGGGGGCCTGCTCTCAGAGATTGGGATGTCAGGGGTGCGGCTGGAGAGCTTTATTTTTGAGGGTCACTACCCAGTTTGGATCACAAAGTGAAGAGCTCTGTGCTAGAGCTTGGATGTGGGAGTGAGGTAGAGAAGGAGAATGCAAAAGGTGTAAAACTATAGGTTTACCTTAGAGGACTGACTTTTTATTTTAGCAGAAACACCCCAACTCCTCTCTCTCTCGCTCTCGCTCTCGCTCTCTCTTTTTAACATCCGTATTGAGATATAATTCACACACAATGAAATTCACCCAGTTAAAGTATAAAAGTCACTGGTTTTAGTATAATCACAAAATTGTACAACATCACCAGAATCAGTTTTAGAACATTTTCATCACTTGAAAAAGAAACCCGAACCCACGATAGTCACTCTTCTTCCCTCCCTTCCCTATTCACCCAGCCTCTGTCATCACTAAGCCATTTTCTGTCTCTATAGATGGGCCTGTTCTGGACCTCTCATATAAACAGAATCGTACAATATGTGACCTTTTGTGTCTGGCTTCTTTCACTTAGCATGATGTTTATAAGGTTCATCTACATTGTAGCACATGTCAATGCTTCATTCCTTTGTGTTGCCAAATAATATTGCATTGTGTGATTATACCACATTTTATTTATTCATCACTTGATGGGTACTCCACTTTTTGGCTATTATGAAAAATGCTGCTATGAACCCTTGGTGTTCACGCTTTGTGTGGACATGTGTTTTTTTTTTTTTTTTTGATTGTTGAACTGTTTATTTCAGAAGTTGTAGGGTTTTCAGAAGCTTATGGAGAGTAAATTATAAATCCTTTGTCTTCTTTCTCATGTTCAGACCAAAGCATTTCATCAAATGGCACACTGTGCTATTTTTCTCTATTTTCATAAAGCATAAATAATGTGTTCTTTTCAAGGCAAGCTAGGACTAATTAATATGTTCCCTGAAAATTGCATTTAAATGAATGACATTTTCCTCATAATATGCTAACTTGAATACATTTAGCATGTCATTAATTCTGGAAGTGTAATGCATCTTATAAAAAAATATATCTATTTCTTTTAAGAATTCTTGTTACAGTGTTCAGACACATACATTACATTAACCACTTGTTTGCAATCAAAGTGATAGTTAATAAATAATGAACAGTTTAGATTTAGAAGAAAGGTTTGTTTGTTTGTTTCTTTTCCAGCATTTGTCTTCATGGCATGTCTTGAAAAAAGCAGTCTACCTCTTGCTGAGCAGCCCCAAGCCTGGCACTAGTGGCAGCCAGCCTCAGTTTGTAGCTTGGCCTCTTCCCAGACACGTCCAAGCCCAGCCTTGGTGGCTGCCACCTGTGGATTGCTTTGGGACTCATGTCAGGTGGTCCTGAGCAGGGTACAGGTCGCAGCTGAACTTGGACTGCAGCAGAGTGCCCCCCCAGCAGGTCCAGGATCAACAGTGGTGGCTCACTTCAGTGCTGGAGCATCATTCAACTTACTCTGCTGTCAGATATGCCCGGTAGCCAAAAATCTGAATGTAAAATAATCCTCAAAAATATGTTGGTTCAATAATGACCATCTTGAGGCATCTGGTGTTGGATTATCTGATGTGTAAAATTCTGGAAATTGCATATAGACCTGGAACACAATTGATGATGCGGCCGGTCTTCAGTGATCCTGAAGCCTGGACATGTGTTTTCAATTCTCTCGTATGTTGATACCTGTCCCTTATCAGATATGTGATTGGCAAATATTTTCTCTCATTCTGCGGGTTGTCTTTTTGATGGTATCATTTGCAACACGAAAGTTTTTAATGTGACATAGTCTAAAGTACCTATTCCTTTTTTTGCAAACCCTCTTCTCACAAGAAGACGTTAATAGTGCAGTGAGAAAATAATCCACCAATATTTATGAAGCACCTACTTCTTATAAAACCCTAGGTTTCACCTGTTAACATACAGTTCGAGAGAACATGAGGTAAAGAAACTAAAGGAGGGCTTCCTGGCATTTCTTCTCTGGATTAAAGGACTTGAAGGCAGAGGAGGCGGGCGGAAGGGAAGGGCTAGCTGAATGCCAAAGCGGACCTTCTTCCTTCCTCCCTCTTTCCTTCCTTCCTCCCTTCCTCCTTGCCTCCCTCCTTCCTTCCTTTTTCCTTCTTTTTTCCCTCCCTCCCTTCCTTCTTCCCTTTCTTCCTTCCCTCTCTCCCTCCTTCCTTCTTTCCTACCTCCTTCCTTTCCTTCTTTCCTTCCTTCCTTCCTTCCTTCTTTCCTACTTCCTTCCTTTCCTTCCTTCCTTCCTTCGGCTGTCCCTGCAGAAGCTGCTATTTGAGCGGGGAAAGGAGTCCCTGGAGTCCGAGTTCCGTAGCCTGATGACCCGGCACAGTAAGGTCGTGTCCCCTGTGCTCATCCTGGATCTGATCAGTGGCGAGGACGAGCTGGAGGTCCAGGAGGAGATGTCCCTGGAGCACCTGCCCGAGGGCGTGCTCCTGGATGTCGTCCGCATCTCCCGCTGGCTTGTGGACTACGGCCACAACCAAGGTGAGGGGGCCCGGCGGCAGGACCCCAGGGCAGGGCCAGGGAGAGGGGCATTTACCTTTATTTCATTAACCTACCTGCGTATTGTGTTTTTTTCCTAAAGAAAGAAGTTTAATAGGAAACAATAGCAATAAATGTACAGCTGATGTATCAAATTGTGAAACAAGCCAAACTCAAGCTTTTATTTACATACCTATGTTCCTGTGGGGTTTTTTTGGGGTTAATTATAAAATTTTCAAAGAGTGCAGAAAGCCTCGGGTGAAAACCGTAAGTCCATCTCCTCACTTCCCGGATGCCTACAATATGATAACCCAAAGATGAGAACTGTTCAGGTTTATTTATACCCTTCCAAAAAATTCTTCTGCAGCTCAGAATGTGTACGAGAGAGAGAAGGAATGGATGTGTAACCTGTCCTCATTCCCACATGGAAAGGAGCGTACTAAACACCTCCAAGTGTTTGATTTTTAGCTTGTGATAGGCCCTGAGATTGTTCCACATCAGTTCACGTATATTTGCTTCGTTCTGTTTAACAGCTGCATACTATTCCATGGCATGGTGGTACCAGCATTGCTTTTGCCAGTCCTGGGATTAAAAATCAAAAAATCTCGAGTTAAGCAAAAATTTTAGAAAACAAAAATTCCAGTGAATATTCGAGTTGCAGCTTTTCAGCCCTCTACATTCTCTTTGTTAGCGTGGGCACGTAGCAAGTTGTCCGTGTGCATTACCATGGTCCCTGCCATCCCTCAAGGACTGGTGACAGGTGTCAGGGTCGCCATGTATTGACCACATGAGCACGTCGTGGCTTGTGCTGAGGCGGGGGGGGGGGCACAAAGGGGGGCGGGAGCCTGGAGACTCCATTGGGATAAGAGGGAGGCCAGTGGACAGCGTCCAGACCCCTCAGTGCCCTTCGGCCAGAGCCTCTGCGCGTTGGTCCATTTTCCACATTGAAGTTTCATGCAATTTCCTTGGTGGGAACTGCTGAAATGTACCACAGTGTCCGTATCATTTGCATTTTTGGATTTTCCGGCTTTTCAGTACTTATAAATAGTGCCGCACTGAGCATGCTTGTGTGAATTGCTTTTCTTATTTCCGGAGTTCTTTGGGTTATTTTCACAAAGGCGTGATTATCAGGTAGATTTGTCTGAACAGATCTGGATGCTTCCCTGCAGTCGCGAGTTCCTGTCCAGGCAGATGGGGCCGATTGATAGCCCCGTCGCAGCCTCGTGGCTCTTTGTTCTTCATCAGTTTTATTTATCCCAGCTGTTTGATGAGGCTGCCGCGGTCCTGTGGTTTTTATTTTTTTATTTGCACTTTGTGACTGGCTGAGGATATGGTGTGTTTTTCATTCATTGACATTTGTGTCTCTCTGCCTCCTATAAGTTGCCTGCCTCCTTTGACACCTTACCAAGCTGAATCTGGATGTCAGCTTTGTATATACATATATATACACATATGTATACACATATGTATATTGTTTTGTTTGTTTGTTTGTTTTCAGGAGGGTGCAGCTCTCAGTGGCCCATGTGGGGATCGAACTGGCAACCTTGGTGTTATTAGCACCATGCTCTAACCAACTGAGCTAACCGGCCACCCCAGCTATATATTTTTTATCTTAAAAAAAACAAACCTTGCCTTCAAAACTTACAACTAATTATCAGTTCTGTCGGGATTTTTCCCTTTTAAGACTTTGCCGGATTCGGGAAGAGGCCACGTGGGTGGCTGCAAACCAGAGCAGACGCTCAGGAGGTCTAGCAAGAAGAAGTGGGTGGTCTGCAGGGCTGATCTGGAGGAGAAAGGGTGGTTCTTATGGTAAGACAGGCAGCAACCCTTGCTGCCACAGCTGTCACCCGTCTCTCCCCAGATTTCATGAACGTCTACTACCAGATCCGCTCCAGCCAGCTGGACCGCTCCATCAAAGGCCTGAAGGAGCATTTCCGGAAGAGCAGTTCTTCCTCCGGGGTTCCCTACTCCCCTGCTATCCCCAACAAAAGGAAGGACACACCCACCAAGAAGCCCATCAAGCGGCCAGGTGAGTCCCCACCCCAGAAGGCGGCAGGCCCTGGATTGCTTTCGGCCACCCTGCAGTTAGCAGCTTCGGCCCTTCCAGAGCTCCTCCTTAGGCACCCCCAACTGTAGGAACAAAGCACAGAAAGCAAGTGTCTATCCACCTAGCAAGGACTCCATCGAGAGAGGCTCTTCCTTCCGTTCAGCAGAGTCTGGGGGTTACATAAACGTCTTTGGAGTGAGCAGGGGGTCACGGAAGTGGAGAGACAGAGTTTTGGGGGTGCCAGGGCAAAGCCACTTGCTGGGCTCCATTTCCCTCCCTCGTGGTCTGTCAGGAGACCAGGCATGCTGCTGCAGACAAGACCATGGGCTGGGACGGGGGGAGGCTCGCCTTCACCTTCCAGAAAGTCAGGGTGGCTTGAAGTGACGCATACTGAGAAGTGGATGGGGAGACTTCCGCAGGCAGTCCAAAGGAGAAAACTCCCAGCCCGTCCTCTGAAGAGCTTAATCTGGCTTTCAGGCTGCATTGCAAAGTCAGTGCCTCATGTGGGAAAGTCGAGGGAGGGCAGTTGAGGGGACAGAGGCCGAGGCCATGGGTCGTTGGTGTCCTGGGTGAATAGCTCGTTGTCCTTCATCATGTAATGCCCCTGTAGCCTGTACTCCAGGTAAACAGTGTCTTGTGTGTCAGCTGTCGCTTGGCAAGCCTGGCTGTCTCGGGCTGCTGAGAGGTGTTGCTCAAGGAGAGGCTGGGACGCACTGGCTGAGGGGCTGCCACAGGCACGTGCCCCAGCGTGGCCCGTGGGACGTGTCCCTTGTGACAACGGCTTTGTGTAGCACTTACACCCTTCATATGTCCAGTCCCTCCCTACCTACCCGTGCCCGTCGGAGGGCAGAGTGTCTGTTCGCACTGACAAAAGCCTTCGTCAGGGTTTGGAGAAATGGCAGAGCAGAGCGTGAGGGAAGCTGGGTGGCCCTAGAAGGAAGCGCACTGCCTTTTCCCCTGCAGTGTGAACATCCTGGCCGCCCTCCCAGCAAACCTGCCTGCTGCAAACGGTGACTCCACTGAGCCAGCCTGCACGGGCCAGTCACCTCCGTGCCTTTGTGTGTTGGGCAGGGGCTGTCTCCGGGAGGCTGCCTGGGCTTGGCCGTCTGTGCTCGCTTCCCCGCCTCTTCTCTGATGGGTCCTTAGATGCCCCAGGACCCGATGGGCTCTGCCCCAAGAGTGCTTGGTGGCCATGCAGGGGCGGGGGCCTACCAGGAGGAGGGACCTAATCTGTCGTTGGCTTGTAGACCCAAGAGGAAAACTGGCCGGGAGTGTCCCCGTGGTTTCTGTGGGGTTTCAAGAGTTGTCAGGAGCTGGTGGGCTCAGGACCGATGTCAGGAACTAGGGAATCAGGCCCGGGGACATCAGTTCCTGGATCTGGAAAGAAGAGCAGGGGGCCTCAGTTGGTCAGTAATGAAACAACCTCAGCGTCGTCCGTGGTAATTGGGCGCCTGATGGGTTTGGTGGCTGCTGGACCAGCAGCCCTGACCCCCATCCATGCTAGTGTGCTGGCCAGCCCATCTGCTCCCAGTCGGTTGTGGGTCAGGAGTCTGATGCGCTCTGAACACAGGGAGAGAGAGGCTGAGCCGGGGCCTTGAACTTGGTTACTAGAAGCTAACTGTGGTGTGGTGCAAGCAGAAAGAAATGAGCCCCTCCAGACCTTGTCTTTTTTCACCCCAGCCGTTAGTGGGGCGCGTCAGGACCCAGGGAAGAGGGACCAGGGTTACGCTCATGGGCGCTTCCCTTCCCCAGTACGTTTTATTAACAAGGCGGCTGTACTCACCTATTGGAGATGCTATTTTGTTTCCCCTCGTTTTCTGCCCTGAGGCGTCTCATTCCCCCAGAGGTGGCTGACCCTGGAGGCTGGGGGCGCTGCAGTTTTGTTTGCATTGTTTTCACTTGTGACACTAACTGTTGTTTTTTTCCCCCATGCCAAAAGCATGTACCTTTTCCTGCTGCCCTCCCTCCACTCTCCGCGGGGTGACTTCTGTTAATCCCTCTCAGCTTTTGAGTTTTTCCCAATTGCTTCAGTGGTTTGGGTACCTTTGGTGCGTGGGGCCAGGCTGCTTCCGGGTCTCCAAGCCTTCCGTCTTGGGGACCGCTCTCCCAGGAAGGGCCTTCCCCTCACCAGCTCCCAGGTGCTGCTTTCCGTGGACTACTGTTTGGCCAAGTCCCAACACTGAGCATGCCCGAAACTCTGCCTGGCATTTGGGGCGGGGCGCAGGCCTCCTGCCTTCGAGGTACCCAGGCTCTGCCACCTGGTTGTGCCCTCAGGGTGTGAGAGTTCCGTCATCAGCGGCTCCAGCCCTCATCTGTTCTGATTTCAGTGCCACTCAGTCGTACTTTTCACTTTGGCTTCCGCTGGTGGATTATTGCTCACCTCCTCTCCTTCACCCTCCTTGCACTTCCTAAAATGAGCTCAGATCCAGAACATTGAGGGTCTGTAGCAGAATCAGGAGGTCCATTTGGGGAGCGAAATGTGTCCGTTCCTTCATCTCCATCTGCAGGGTGTCCGGCGGTCCTGGGGAAGGGCCTGCTGGGAGAGACGGTACTGGGCATGCTCACTGTTGGGGGCCGGGTGTGGGGCCGGGGGGCAGGTGGAGGGCCGCTGCTGTTTTCTCTCACTCGTTTCCTAGGTCTTCTTATCTCCTCTCTGTGTGGCTCTGGTGACAGGGACGATCCGGAAGGCTCAGAACCTTCTGAAACAATATTCCCAGCATGGTCTAGATGGGAAAAAGGGGGGCTCTAACCTCATTCCTCTGGAAGGTAATCACCCTGTGTTCCTCTCCTGTTCCCTCCTCCTCCACCATGTGTTCACTCATGTGGCAGGGCAGAGCCTCCAATCCCCCAGGAGGGCCTCGGGAGAAACCCCGAGAAGGGAGCAGGGAGGGAACTACAGGGCCCTGGGCCACTCGCTCCAGCTGGCGCCGACAGGTTTCGTGGCCCTCGGCCTGGTCCTGTCTGGCTGACGGCAGCTCTGCCCTCCCTGAGGCTTCCCACTCCCTCCCCTCCCTGTCTGTCCTTGTCTCCTGTTTGAACTCAGAGAAAGTTCTTTGTCACGGGCAGCCCTTTCACGCTTAGACCAGCAGTGGCAGGACCAAACTGACCTAGGCCACGTGGCCACCCCCTCCACCCCGAACTTCAGAAAGCGGGGTGTGTGTAGCAAGGGGATGGGCAGCTGGCAGGACATGTCCCTTCCTCCCTCCTATCCGAGGAAGGACAGCCCCAGCCTGATGGACCTGACCCTCCTTCAAATGTATGATGCTAGGGTATGAAAGAAGGCTGTTCCCATTCACTCTGCAGTGACATTTCTCTAACTGGTCTCTCCCGGTACGTGGCAAGATAACCCCCTGGGGCCGAGCAGCAGCCCCTCTGTAGCTTCCGGCAGCTCCTCAGAACGTTCCTTGGTCCTTGCCGCTTTCTCTTGGCCTCCGGGCTTGGGGAAACCAGCTCCCAAGGGTGGTCCAGGGCACTGCACGTCAGGCTTGAAACGGCTGTTCCCAAGGTGGTCTGAGGCAGAGGAGGGGCTCAGAGCCCTCTCCAATGCCCCTGCCCCAACACCCTACCTCACACCCCCTCCTGGAGATCGAGGGCTTCTTCCCAGTCCCCCAAGGGGCAGCTCACCCGGCCCCTGGATAAACGCTGCTTGTATTTGTGCGGCCGACGTCTTGCTAGGTCACGAGCATGATTTCCGAGTTAAGCACCTGTCCGAGGCCCTGAACGACAAGCACGGGCCGCTGGCCGGTGAGTACCGCAGCCCAGCCCGAGGGCCTTCACAGCTGTCACTGCAGGGCCTGTCCCAGCCTGGCTCAGCTGGCTGCTCTGCTCCGAGGAGCGGCCAGGCCTGCTCGCCTCTCTCTCCAGTCTCTCTCTCGGGCACTAAGTCTCCTTGCCTCTCTCCAGATGGTAGTGCACACCTGGCTCTCAGAGCCTGGGCCAAGGGGAGAAGTTGCTGCTACTTGGAAAGTGGGCAGTCAGGGAAGACAGCTCCCTGGAGGACAGACAGGGAGCCCTGAGCCCTGACTCCAGCTACAGCTGCAAAGTGCTGATTCCTGGGGGCCCATCCCGTGGTGCACAGGACTAGGCTGCCTGCCCCAGCCTCTGGTAGTGGGACCCAGCCTCTTCCTGGGGCAGCCGACAACCAAGGAGCCTTCCCTCTCTGGGGCTCGCATTGCCTCTTCTCAAATTCTGACCTCATGCTAGCTACCCTCCCAGGCCGTAGCCCACCGCCTTCCTACATGTTCCAGAAGGCCTGGCTGGTCTGGTAACTGCCTTCACAGGCCCAGCATGTTCTGAGATGGATGACCGCAGTGCCTGCCTGCCTCGTTGAGGGGGACACTGCCACCTGTCCGTCCCTGGCTGCCCTCTTTGCAGTATAATTGAGAACCCTTAATCCGGGGATCCGACATACCCTATTGAGAAAATCGATTCCGGGATCTTCCTTCCGTGTCCTTTTATCCACCCCCCCCAATCACCTCCAGTACCTGTCCATGCCAGAGCTGAAAGAAGCCAGGAGAAAGGCTGGACACGGCCTGTTTTCTCCTTGAACCCGTCGGGCCTGCTGGAGTCCCCAGCTTTCTGCCAGATCAGTCTCCCTCCTCCCCGTCTGGGGACCCCCGTGCCCCCACAGCAGGGAGAGGGCTGCCCCCAGATCAGCAGCTCAGCGGCACTACTGTCCCCACAGGGAGAGATGACATGCTGGACGTGGAGACCGATGCCTACATCCACTGCGTCAGTGCCTTCGTCAAGCTGGCCCAGAGCGAGTACCAGCTGCTGACGGAAATCATCCCTGAGCACCATCAGAAAAAGACCTTTGATTCCCTGATACAGGTCCTGCCCCGCCCCCGGTGCCTGCCCCCCCCCCCCCCGCCTGCCCCGCCCGCCCCCCCACCTTCTCCACCCCCAGGGACTGTCCCGCCCCACCCCCGGGCCCTGCCCAGATGCCCCAGCAAGAGCTGTCACTGCAGAAGCTTGAGTTCGGGCCAGGCCTGTTGTCTGTGGCCCACAGATACAGCCACCACCTCCACCTGGCATCCTGGGTGGTGTGACCTAGTTGGCACCTCCCACCTCCCCATCGGAAGCATTGTGGCTGCCCCCACACCCCTCCAGGTGCCCCCTTGGGAACCAGCCCCCACCCCTCTGCCCCCCCCCCAGCGGTTTCCTGGTCCCTCTCTCAGGACGCACTAGACGGGCTGATGCTCGAGGGGGAGAATATCGTGTCTGCTGCGCGGAAGGCCATCGTCAGACACGACTTCTCCGCGGTGCTCACCGTCTTCCCCATCCTGCGGCACCTGAAGCAGACCAAGCCTGAGTTTGACCAGGTGCTCCAGGTATGTGGGGGGAAGGCCCTGGTGACACAAGGAGGAGGAGGAGGAGGAGTCCCGCGTGGTCTCCCAAGAGAATCTGCTGAGGGTGAATGGAAGCAGCTCACAAGTTTTGTGTAGGACGAGAGGCAGCCGGCTGGGGTGAGGGGCGGGAAGCAGCTGGGAACAAGGCTGAGCTGTAGGCACAGCCTGTGGCTGAGGACAGTGGCCGGGCCCGGGCCTGTTGTGCAGCCGTGTGCTTCCTCAGGGAACGGCCGCCAGCACCAAGAACAAGCTGCCCAGCCTCATCACCTCCATGGAGACGGTTGGAGCCAAAGCGCTGGAGGACTTTGCCGACAATATCAAGGTGATGTCCCTCCTTCCACTGCGGCAGCCAGCTTGCGTGGCTGTGGGCAGGGCCACCATGACCTGGCTCGGGCACTCCTTCAGAGGGCAGGCCTCACTGGTCTCCTGTCAGCACCCACGGCCTCCCTTTCTTTCCCGGGCATCCCAATGGTAAAGCTCCTGCCCCAGTTTTCCAGGCATTCCTGTCTTGTTCACTTTTGTGCCTGAGAGGCGTCCTGACACCTCTCTGCCAGGAGGTGGCGCCATGAGCAGGCCCACCGGTGTGGGTTGGGGCCAGGGCCTGCTTGGGAGCTGTTTAGGGAATCGGGCTGTTTTTTCCACAGAATGACCCGGACAAGGAATACAACATGCCCAAGGATGGCACTGTGCACGAGCTCACAAGCAATGTAGGTACTGCCCAAGGTCACCTGGGGAGGGGAGGGGTCCAGCCTGGCCCAGAGCCACCCATGCCTTCACCACCAGTGGCTAATGGCAAGAGGGAACGTGAAGTGCTTGGCCAACCCAAAATGCGAAACATGAAGTTTGCAGCCACCCTTTTCACTGGACAGACCCCTGGCCCTGCACTTGCCTGGAATGGTCACAAGGGGTGCCTTGTGGGAGGTGATTTGACCTCTGGCTCCTGGCCATGACCTTCTTCCTGGACCCATTCTCTCTCCGATGCAGGCCATCCTCTTCCTGCAGCAGCTCCTGGACTTCCAGGAGACGGCGGGTGCCATGCTGGCCTCCCAAGGTACTTGGCACCTCCCAGCAGGGCCCCCTGCCCTATGTCCTCCTCCTCCCTCTTGCCTGGAGACATGCAGTAGGCCCCTGCGGGGGCACTGGCCCCCCTGGTGAGATTTCCCCCAGCCCTGTGGAGTGGGACAGAGGTGTGGCCTGTGGCAGGACCGCTGAGCTGGTGGGCCCTCCGTGCTTCCCGACCTCACTCCACCCCCTTGGCTCCCTCTGCAGAGCACTCACAGAGGGAAGGTGCCCTTCCTGCTCCTCCCTCCACATTTCTCCACCTCCTCTTGTGTTCGCCTGTCCTTCTAACGAGTCACACACAGCTGATCCTTTTGGGGGCTGGCATCTCAGGCCCAGCCTGGTGTCTTCCCGAGTTTGGCACTTGAGGAGGCACACCTTTCCACATCATTCCTGGCACTGAGAGCCAGACCAGTTTGTAGGGGCCCCGGGCCCTCCCTGCTGCGCCTATTTTGGGGTGAGGAGCCAAGGCTCCGCCTCTGGCCTGCAGTTCTCCAGGTCTCCACTTCCCTGTGTGTCCCCTGGTCTTCAGCGGGTCCAGCTGGGGTGTGTCCTGCTGTCTGTGCTCTGGCTGTCGTGGGGAGTGGGCTGCTTGACTCAGACGACATGGCCGTTTCTAACCTGTTTTTGCACTTTGCATCTTTCTCCTGTCTTTGTCTCTCCCTCCTTCCCCTCTGTGCGCACTGCCTTTCACTCCGTAGTGCTTGGGGACACATACAATATTCCTTTAGACCCCCGAGGTAAGCAGGGCTCTCAGCCCCATCCTCCCCCTCGGGTGAGGTTCCCTGGGGACTGAGGCACCGGGACAGACTCAGCACCTATTGGGGAGTGGGGGTCAGAGGGGACATGGGACCCTTCAGGGTGCTCCCAGCTCTCTCAGCATCCTGCACGGCCACTTCCTGTCTCTGAGCTTACCCAGGCGGCACCCTGCTGTCTCCAGCATCCTGAAGACACCCTCGGGCTAGCCCAGCACCTCCGTCCCACTCCCACCCTCCCCCCCGTGGCCTTCCACTTGGTGTAGTCCGCATGTCCCCTCTATCCAGCAGGGCCCAGTAGAGCAGGGGGTGGGAGTGGGGGCTGGGAGAGGCCATGGGAGTCCATTCTGACTCTGCGGCCGCCAAATGGGTAGATGGGCCTTGCAGATACTGCCCGGCAAGGCTCGGGCGCTGGAGGGCAGGGATGTCCCGCTCCTGTCCTGCCAGCCTTCCTGCTGATCATGGCCTACCAGTCACCATAGAGGGGCTTGCCCCTTCCTGCAGCGAGCCGGCAGCCCTCTCCCAGCACCTTCTGGGCCCCTCCCGCGTTCCCTCAGTTGCCCCTTGGGCTGAGGCAGACTGGAGAGGGCCTTGGCGTGTGCTGCTGCAGTGACAGTGCTTCTCCTCACACACAGAGACCAGCTCTTCCGCCACCAGCTACAGCTCCGAGTTCAGCAAGCGCCTGCTGAGCACCTACATCTGTGAGCGCTCGTGAGCCGGCCGCCCACGCCCTGTCCCCGCCTCTCCCTTCCTCTTTTGTGCTGTCCTGCTATTCCTGGTCATGGTCCTGGGCCCCCCTGACCTTTGCAATTGCAACTTAACCTCTGGTTCAGGGGCGAGGGGGCCGGGCAAAGGGCCGCTGAGGCGTGTGGCGTCTGGGGTCGGGGAGGCACGAGGAGTGAAGGTGGGTCCTGGGGTTGGGTCATTTTGGTCAAACTGCCCTGTGGACATGGCCACATCCTTCCCTGTGCAGGTAAAGTCCTGGGCAACCTGCAGTTGAACTTGCTGAGCAAGTCCAAGGTGTATGAGGACCCTGCTCTGAGCGCCATCTTCCTGCACAACAACTACAACTACATCCTCAAGGCCCTCGAGAAGTGAGTGACCGCAGGTGCCGGTCTGCGGCCCTCGCCCGCCCGCCCGCCCACCCTCCCGGGGCTGGCTGGACCCTCCGTGTGTCCGCTTGGCGAGGGCAGTGTTTTGCTCTTCGAAGTCCCAGGACCCAGGCGGGCGTGTGTCTTGCCTTAGCGCTCCTGAAGGTCGGGGTGGGGTGGGCAGGCCCCGCTGGTGCTCCTACCCAGGCCTGCAGCCTCCTCTGCTCCCCCACCCAGGTCCGAGCTGATCCAGCTGGTGGCCGTGACCCAGAAGACCGCCGAGCGCTCCTACCGGGAGCACATCGAGCAGCAGATCCAGACCTACCAGCGCAGGTGAGAGGCGGGGCCCCGCCTTCACCCCCACCCCCACCCCTGCACCCACCACGCCTCCTGCTCAAAGTCTCAGGACGCTGGGCCCAGTCGGAGCGGGGTCAGTCACGGGGAATTGTTGCCCTGTGGACCCCAGCCTCCCACTTGTTTTCTAATCACATTCATGGGGTGGACATGGAAGCCCCCCCCCCACCACTGCTCGCTCCCTCGGGGCCCCTCTGCCAGCCTCTTCAGAGGTCGGCCACCTGCCCAGGTGAAGCTAACACTAATTGGAGGGCTGACTGTCAAAGATGTGGGTCATATTTGGCCCCAAAATAAAGAGCAAAGTTGCAGGAGCATTTGAACTCGGCTGAGCCTCTCTGTGCCTCGCTCCCTCTTCCAGGTCCGTGTGTCTCTCTCTCTTTGTATTTCTTCTCCTGAACGAGTCTCCCTCTTCCTTCCCTTTTAGCTGCCCTCTGCCCCTCCTCTCTTTGTCATCTGCTTGTCTACTTTATTTGGCCATATTGATGTGAAGCATAGTTGATAGTATTTGTTCAATTTATTGAATGCTGTTTCCTGTTCTTGTTTTTAAAAGTGAGCAGTTTGAACCTTTTCTATTCTCAAGGGAAAATCTCAGTTATGTTTTGCTGAGTTGTGACCCAGACATATTCCTGCCCCCCCACCCCCCCTTCAGTAGATCTAGAGCAAGGGTGTCCAAACTGCGGCCCGCGGGCCAACTGCGGCCCGCAATCCATTTTTAATTGCCCGCAGCAAATTCCAAAAATATATTTAGTTTACTTAAATAAACCAGGTGAGGCAATACGTACTTCACCTCGAGTGAGTGGCCCGGCTGTGTGTGTATTTTACCGCATGTGGCCCTTGGTGAAAAACGTTGAAAAAAGTTTGGACACCCCTGATTTAGAGATTTAAAACACAAAACAAAGCAGCCCCAGGAAGAAGCAGCTGCCTGAGGCTGTCATCCTCTGCTTTCTGCTTCTGTCCCTCCTGGCAGTTGGTTAAAGGTGACTGACTACATAACCGAGAAGAATGTACCCGTCTTCCAACCGGGAGTCAAGGTGGGCTGAGGGCCTGGGCTGGGAGGGGCTGTCTAGCGGATGTGGTGCTTTTTGTCATGTCTCAGGAAAAAATGGACAGGAGTCCCTCCAGGGTGAGAGAGCAGAGGATGCTGTGGCCATCCGAGCAGCGGGAGAGAGGGCTGGGCTGGGGTGTTTGGGGGCGGAGCGGGGGCAGGCGATTCTGCTCTGAGGAAGCTTTCTTGGTCCCCCAGCTCCGGGACAAGGAGCGGCAGATGATCAAAGAGCGCTTTAAGGTGAGCTGGGATCCCGTCCCCTCTACTGCTCGCTGCTGCTGTTGTAGCAAAAGAGACCCAAACGTCTGTCTCTGGCTCTCTTCTTGGTGGCCAGGGCTTCAATGATGGCCTTGAAGAATTATGCAAGATCCAGAAGGCCTGGGCTATTCCTGACACAGAGCAGAGGGACAAGATCCGCCAAGCCCAGAAACACATTGTCAAGGAGACTTATGGGGCCTTTCTGCACAGGTGAGCCCCGCGCACCTCGCGTCCCCAGCTGGGCCTTTGTGCTCTTCTGGAAAACAGTGGGGTACTGGGATCAGGGGCCCTGGGCTTTGGTGTGGGACCAGGCAGGGGCATCACTCAGGGGCACCCCATCAGGAGGGCCCGAGATGACGTGGTGCAGGGGTGGGGCTAGGCCTCCCCCTGACCACCGTGCCTCTCAGGTACGGCAGCGTGCCCTTCACCAAGAACCCTGAGAAGTACATCAAATACCGCGTGGAGCAGGTGGGCCACATGATCGACCGCCTCTTTGACACCTCCGCCTGAGCCTGCTGCTGCCCCCGCCTGGTTGCACAGACCTGGTTGCACAGCCATGTTATCGGACACATAAACCAATGTTAACCTGCCTGTGTACCGGGTGAGCTCCACGTCCTTGGGGACAGGGACGTTTCTTCACCGCCCAGGCTAGGAGCCCTGTCCCTGGACCCTTGAGTCCTGGCCTGTGCTTCTTCCTGCATCCCCCGTTCCCCACCAAACTAGGCCTCTCCTGGGCGCTGGGCTTTGTGTCCCTGACCGTAGCCTGCAGGGGCCACGTGATGGCTTCAGAACAGGAAAGGACAGAGAAGGAAGACCAAGGCTCATGCCCACAGCTGCCTCGTGTGCACAAGAGCAGCAGGGCACAACGAGCCCTCCGCCAGGCCAGTTCAGAACTGGGGGTGCAGCACCCCCCTTCAGCCCAGACATGTGGGTGGGCTCCGAGGAGCCAGATGGCTTGGAAAAAAAGCAAGCAGGATTGAGCTGCTCTCGGGTTTAGTGCAGGAAACACATTCCCCGTTGCCCACATCCTGAGGGTTGGGGGTGTTCTGCCTGCCAGGTCGCTGTAGCAGCAGTGCTCCCTCTCCATGCCCTCTGGGGTCCAGCGCACCTCAAGAGTTCAGACGCGTTCTGACCAGCCTCGGCGGCCTGGCTCTTGGGCCCTGTCACCTGGTCCCGTGCTCCTGGCCCACGGCCAAGCACCAGTAGTTGCAAAAGGAGCAGTTAGGCTGCTTGAGGGCGGTGGTCAGGGGCTGTGACATGGGGCCCCACCTACATAGGACAAAAGTGGACAGCTGAGCTCAATGAAGACAGACCCTTACGGTGCACTTGCACTGGGGTGATGGGTTTATTTCACACTCTGTACGCTAAGAGAAGGGCAAGCTCAGGGCGGCCTGGGCTCTCCAGGCTTAGGGAAGAGCGTCCACCTCCCTCCCCCCTCTCCAGAGACCCGTCATGGCCCTCCCCGAGGTCTGCAGCCCAGGTCCTGCCCTTTACAGCCTGGGCTGCCCGCCATGGGGTGCGGCCTCGCCGGGGGCTGGATCAGACTTGCATGTTGCCCACATCCAGAGTCCAGCGAAGACAAACTGGCTACACACCATCCCCGCCACATACACCAGGAAGAAGGTGTGGTCAGCAGCCTCAGCCCAGCTGCTCCAGGACCCCTTTACTCCTCTGGGGGCTTCTGGGGGGCAGAGACAGGGAAAGCAGCTGCCCTTCAGGGCTCACCCCACACGCTCCACCAGAACAGAAGGGTGAAGCCCAGGGGCTGTCAGCTGTATTTCTCCCTTAGATCCACGACTAGTGAACATCTAAGTCTGGCCCATTCTAGGCCATCTTGAATTGAAGAAACACCCTCCTGGAGAGGCGCCACAGGCACGGGTTATGTCAGGGAGTTGGAACTCCCCCAGGCCTTCAGGAGGCTAACGTTGCTCCCTGCTCCAGACCTGCTTCTTCTGAGGGCCAAGGTGCTGGAACCCAGGAACAGTGGAGCCCACAGCCTAATGCAAGGAGCCTCAGAATAGTCCAGCGACCCCGACCCCAGCCCCAGGTGTGCAGCCTGCCAGCTCTGCACCTGTCAAACCTGCTCTTGGCCTCATTCCTCACCACCCCCCACCCCCCAGGAAGGGCCCCAGCCCATGCCCACCTTCAGGATTAGGCCCTGGGTGCCCAGGATCTTGCCGCTCCCCTCTTGGGGCTGGGCTGGGGCTGCTCTTGGCCCTGAGGTGACCCCTGGCCAGCAGCCCGGCCAACAGCACGGTCTCCATGGTACTAATGAAGAGCAGCAGCAGCAGGACGGTGAAGTAGTAAACTGGAAAGGGGCGGGGGCACAGGTCAGGGCCTCCAGCGCCCAGGTAGCTGAGCAGAGGTGGGGAGCAACACTGTCGCTCAGGCAGTGGTCCTGCCCAGGGCCGGGCCGGCCGGGAGGGGCGGGGCGGGGCGGGGCTTACTGAGCAGTGGGTTGCAGGAGGAGGAGCTGGGCAGGGCCTGCACCAGGGAGGAGTGGAAGACCAGGTAGCCCAGCAGCAGGGTCACCTTGTAGGCAGTGCGCTCAGTGGCCTGGAGGGGCAGCAGCCCCCCGCACATGTCAGCCAACAACAGCGCCTCCCCAGGTACCAACAGAGCCAGGATGGCCTTTAGTGCTGTGTTCTGTAGGCGCAGCTGGAAGAAAGAAAGTTGGGGCTTTCTGTGGGGGTGGGCAGCAGAAGGGTGACGTCATGTCCTCTGACTGCACCCTCAACGCCCCATCAGCCCTCTGTCAGCCACCTCCCGACTCACCGTCACCTGGAAGCAGGGCACCAGCTGCTGGGGTGGGACTTGGGTTTTCAAATCCCGAACTACATATTCCCTCTTGACACTCACAATCTCATTCACCACGTGGGGCTGGAACTCGAGCTCCATCGCTGGGAGGGGTGGGGGTGAGGACGGTGAACTAGGAGAAAGATACCTCTGCCCCCAAATCTCCCTTGGGAGTAGGGGCAGGGATAAGCTGGTTCCCAGGAATAATGGAGACTTGTGATGGCAGCTGGGGGCGGACTTGGGGATGAAACTGATCCTGAATTTGCAACCCCCTCAGGTTTGCTCCAGATAGAGGAAGGGCCTTATTAGATTCGTAGATGAATTTTCATTGTAAAAATAAATGTACTTTGCATCACTTCATGGAGGGGAAGTGGTAGCAGACTTCTACCAGTATATCATCTCACACCTGAAATTCTAGCATTCGTGGGGCAGCAGCTGTGGTATTTCCCAGAGGGCAGGGATGGAAGGGAAGAGTGGGACTTCTCTGCCAAGTTGGACATCAGCTGATGGGTCTGTGGGATATTTATTGGGTGGCTGCACCTTTAGGATGAAGCCTCAGCGACCTGAACTGACGCCAGTGGCCCAGCCACTGCAGTTTGGCCCTAGCAGTTGAGGGCATTTGCTGTGGGGGAGCTGAGGGGAAGGAGAGAGAAGACTGAAGTGGGGCTACAGAGAGCAGGGAGCACTAGGAGATGCGCTGCTGTGTTAGTGGGAGGTACAGCGTGAGAAGCGTGGTCTGCTGGATCCATTCAGCTCCCCTAAGCCTGGGGGGTAGACTGGTGTGAACACAGGCCCACGAGTCGTGTCAGACGTTTGCCAGAGGCCAGCGGCTTCCCCTCCCCACACCCCCCAGCTCCTGTCCTGTCAGCACCAGTGTTGCTGAGAGCGTAGAAGCTGAGGGTGCAGTCGCTCTGGTCCCTGGGGAAGTGGAGGAGCTCAAAGTCGCAGTTGGTCTCCGTAGTGAGGGCCAGGTAGAGCTCGACGTGGCCATCTGGGTCCACTCGGGCCTGTGGACTCTGGTTCTGCCAGTCCACCCAGAGCCTGCGGGGGAAAGGCACCAGGGCCGGAAGCCCAGCCCCTTCTCTGAAGGAGGAGGATCGCAAGACGGGCGTATGCCCAACTGCCATCCCCTGCCCTCGGTTCCAAAAGGGAGAAGGGAACAGGGCATTGGAGTGCCCCAGTGGTCTGGCAGGGCCAGCAGGAGAGGGTTGTGCACTAAGGGCCTCCAGGCTCTAGATGGGAGGACAGATGCGTGGTGGTTCCTGGGACTAGAGCTGCCGCCTCACTTACGCCTCCTGGAGAGTGAGTCCCGGAGTCCACAGTGAGCCCCAGGGCAGTGTAACCATGCGCCGGGGGTACACACTCCCGTTCCAGGCCAGGCGAGTGTCCAGCCAGGACTGGGGACACAAACACCAGTAAGGCTCTGGGTCTCCGTATACACGGCCCTCTCGATTGGCTTGGCAGGTTGACGAAGGCCGGTACTTCTGAGCTGGACTCAGCCGGGTCTCCTGTACCGTCCCCCCGCCCTCCCCCCGTGGGCGCTTACCAGCCGAAGCAGCAACATGGAGGACATCGTGTACCGCAGGATGTCCTGGGGGGGGGGGGACGGGCGCTACATGACAAAAGAAGGTGGGAGACTCCCCAGCACTGCAGGGGCAGAGCCCTGTCCCATCCTCATCCCCAGCTCAGCACTTGGGTCCCGCCGGCGCCGCGGCCTGAGGACACTTACCACGTTAAACACGTTTGACACGAACACCTGCACGTCTACGAGCAGGGGCGCGCTCCCGTTTTTCGGAATTTGCCTGGTTTCCTGAACCTCCAGGGGCGAGTTGAGGTGGAAGAAGGAGGGCCAGGCTGAGGGATGGAGGTGGAGGTCAGCCGGGTGCTCTGGAGCCCATATCCCAAAGCTCATGACTTTATGCCTTCCACCTACCAACCGCTGGTTCGCGGAAGCCGAGACCCTGAACCAAGGGTCGGGTGGTGCCCAGTCTGAGCACGGCGACATGGAGCAGGAGCCGCAGGGCCATCAGAAGCGGCTGCACGGAGGGGCTGGCTGAATCGGAGCCGCCTAAGCTACAACCTCTAAGTCGGTTTTCTGGGGAACTGGGCAGCTGCTCTGTGCAATGTCCCTGGAGCTCTGGGCTTACTACCCTCACCCCACCCCCACCCCCACCCCACCCTGGGTTCCGCAAACACCGGAAGACAAAGCCCAGGACCCAGCCCGCCCTGCACCTGTCTAGGCTTTCCTTTCCCGCTCCATTTCCACCACCTGGAATGTGCTGCCACGTTCAAGGCCCACCAAGTGGCCGGAGCAAGCACAGAACCCGCCCCCACTTCCCTGGCTGTGTCCTTCCAATCTGGGCAGACATGGTAGGCCTCCCTTGAGTTTCCGTAGTGGGCGCCATCTTGGCTAAGTACCCAAACCCTTTTCAAAGTACCCTGCACTCAACGATGTGAAATGGGCACACCCTTGAGAATTTTCTTGCCTCTCCTTAAACACAACCGACTTCAAGTAAAAAGCCTTGACTCAAGGTCTCCAGGAGTGAGGCTAACCTGGGAACAGATAGAGGCTAGCTCACGAGGAAAGCCGGAGGGCATTCCTGTTCTGCACCGGACCCTCAGCCTACCCCACCCCAGCAGTGCCTTAGAACCGCTGCTGTGCGCCCTGGAGCAGTACCGGCAGGGCGGGAAGCGATTTTCCGGGCTAGAAGGAGAAACTGAGCCAGTGGAGACCTGATTCAGATAGCTGCAGCGAGGGAAGAAAACTCCAAGGCTGAAAGTCCATAGGAACTGATAAGGCTGCCGAGACTCCAAAGGGCCCCAGGGAGCTGGGAGCCAGCGAGGACCCACAACACGCTGGCGCACGAACTCTTCGAGGAACACACGTGTCTGCGTCTGTCATCGACGGACACCCTGCCTGCCTTTGTCGCATGCACTGGCAGCTGCTAGTTTACCGATCTATATACACCTGGCGACTCCGGATGGACACGCGCAAAGAGCCTTCGGAGTCGCGCGCTCCCCAGCCTCATTTAGGAATTTCTATGCGGATTTTAACTCGGCTGTCTTAGATGCTGGCCGCCCTCTTCCCCTGTAGCTCAGCAAAGCACCCTGCACCCAATCATCCAAAGCTCCCCTGTGAAGTCCCAGAGGCTTATTGCCATGGAGCCCCGTGATCATGAGATATGCGGAGACAGCGTGTCACTGCACATAAAATGGTTTGTGCATTTTATTAACAGACAAAACTCCATCCACGATTCCCCGATCTCCAATCCTTTAATATCCAAGTGTACCCCCTAAGAGCTCAGGTCACATTAACTGTCAGGATGCCGTTGGGAGCCTTTTGGTCCAGACAAGATGGGCCCAGGATCCCGCGCGAGGCCAAGCCGCTAGGAAACGCCGGCGCAGGGGCAGAAGGCCCTGCCACCTCGCTCAGGTGCGTCAGGTCGGTGGACTCACGCTCCAGCACGCTGCCGCTGCGGGTGCCCTGCGCCACGACGCACACGCGCCCTGAGGCTCTGCTCGGGTCGCGGCGCAGCAGGCCCGCGCAGATCTTGCGGAAGCCCTTGCGGAAGTGCTTGGAAACCAGCGCGTACACGATGGGGTTGACGCATGAATTAGCGTAGGAGACCAGGTGCGAGAGGATGCGCAGCGCGTAGGTGGCACGCGTAAGTGGGAAGCGGCCAAACCACACGCAGAGGATAAGCGCGTGGTGAGGCAGCCAACAGAGGCAGAAGAGTGCCGCTACGATGATGATCATGCGCGTCACCTTGCGCTTGGCGTGCCGGGCGCCTGAGCCGGCGACCACCGGGTCGACGGCTCGCCAGAGGTAGTGCAGAGTGCGCGCGTACGTCAGGCCGAGCACCAGCACCGGCAGCAGGTAGCTGAAGACAAAGGTGCAAAGGTCCATGGCGCGGCGGCGAGCCGCACTCCACGCAGGATGGCACACGGTCAGGTTGGCCAACCGCGACTGGCGGTAGTAACTCAGGTAGGGCCCGGAGAAGAGCAACGACAGCCCCCAGATGAGCCCGATGGCCGCCAGCGCGTTGCGAGGCGTGCGCATCTCGCGGGAGTGCAGCGGGTAGCGGATAGCCAAATACCTGCGGGTCAGGCCAGGAAGGGAGACGGCTGAACGGGCAGATTCGCGGGAGCAGGGCGGGACCTCTGCCCTTCGAGCTCCACACCCGCTCTCGAGGAAGGTCCCTAGCGCACGGTCACACCGCACACGCCCAGAGGGCGACCCAAGTGCATCCCCAGCACAGCCGCATCTAGATGTGGGGCGGGACGCAACAACAGGAAAGGCGCGCGTGTAGGCCGCTCGTCTGCTCGTCCCAGGACTACGACCTACATACTCCATCTGGGAGGACACACCGAGATTTAACTGGACTTGGGGCTCCGGGAGGCTGTGATTACCCACCAGTGACGGTGCCCGGAGAGGTAGGACCCAGGAGCCTGGAGGCTCTAGCAGACAGCCTGGAGACACGTCAGGCAATTCCTTAGAGGAATTCCTTAGAGGAGCCGAAGCTCTGTGGGTCCAACCAGCGCCCTGGGAACCCACACACTCCGTGCTCAGTGGAACTGGGAGGTAGATGGGGAATGTGACCTCACCTCCATGCTTGTCTGGGGGAGGTGGTGAGGCCGTGGGGGCGGAGGAGGACAGGGAGATACCATAGTCAGACCCGGATTTCCTCCCCAGGAATTATCCAGGTGTCCTTCCAAGCTCCAGTTGGGGGGTAGGGCTGGGGCGCGCTCCTCTCCCTGCCCTAGACCCAGGCGTGGAGGTGGGGCACGGAACCGGTGGGACGGAGCATGGGCCTCCCGCCAAGGACCCAAATTCTGCAGTCTGGTGAGCCAGAGTCGAGTGCGCCAAGCAAACCTTGGCTTAGAGGCTAGCGAGGTGGAGGCGCCTGAGTTTGACGCCAGAAGACAGACCACTGGCTTCGCGCACAGGATTGAAGAATGGGCGGCTCTGAACAAGTAATTTACGAACTCGATCTCGTCTGTAATTTAGGCATGGTAATCCCTCCCCTCCTCACCCCACAGGGACATTGAGCTCAAGCGAGATCAAGCTAGGGAAACGCTTGGTATCCGGAAACACTGCGCTTTGTCAGGCGCCCGTGGCGCTGGAGAGCTGAGGTGTCCAGCCTGCGGCCCCTAGCACGCACTTGCCGGAGGCATCCCGCCGTCCTCCATTCTTCTTCTTTTTCCAGTTTGTCGTGGACTCTTACCCGGTCCCTTTGGCGTCTTAGTGCCCTTTTCTACTCTCTGAGAGTCCCCCCTTCACCCATGCGTTCCGCCCCGCCCCCCTTCACCCTTGAGTGCCCGACCCCTGAGCTGCCAGGGCGTTTGCTTACCTGTCCAGGGAGACAGCGGCCAGCGTGAAGCTGCTGGCATGCATGGTGAGGAATATGAGAAAATGCACGGCCTTGCAGAGCAGCGCGCCGAACACCCAGCCGTCCAGGGTGTAGATGGTCGCCTGGAAAGGTACGCAGCACAAGATGAAACACAGGTCGGCCACGCCCAGGTTGAGGATGAACAGGTTGGTTGTGCTGACCGCCTGGCCGCTGCGCAGCAGCACGGCCAGCACCAGTGCGTTGCCCACGGTGCCCACGAGAAAGATGAGCGCGAATAGCATGGGCACAATGACCGCCTCTGGCTGCCAGCTGTCCCCGCCGCCCGCCTCACTCGCGTCCTCCGGCCCAGGGCCACCGGAGCCATTCATGGTGCCGCTGAAACCTAAGCTACCCGGGCTCCTGCAGCCGTCTGGGTCTTGGCGAGCGCGCGGCTCCGGGGGCTCCAGCGTCCGGCGCGACTCCGCGGAGCTGCAGGCGGAGTGAGCCTCGCCGCGGCTGGAGCTGGAGACCGGGATGCGCTGGGGTCAGAGGGAGGAGCGAGCAGCTGGAAGAGTGGGATGGTTCCCCGAGGCGGCTGGCCGAGCGGGAGGAAGGGCTGTTGAGTGGCCTTAGAGTGTCCCAGCGAGGCCCGGGCAGTCCATCCCGGGGGCCCAGGGCCCTCTGGAGTCATCGGCGTGCTTATGCCCCTGAGTCCGGGCTGTGCCGGGCTGAGAGGCGAACCGACCTCCTCGGCAGACGCGACCATGCCGACCTGCCTGTGGGCGGCGCTACTGGGAGCATCTGCCTGGGACCCTGCGCGCCTCGGCGCTTTCCTGCAGCCAGGCGGGCGCGCCTGACTTCCCCGGGCTGGTTGGGGGACGTTCTAGGAAGATTTACCCGCGGGTCCTAAGGGGTGAGGGGCCGCGCGGTTCTCCAGAACTGGCGAGTGGGAAGGCCGTACCGTGTACTCCACACCTCCCTGTTTCTACTTTCCAGGAGCATCGCGCCTCAGGAACCCCAGGGAACCCGGTGAGGAGGACAGAAGGAGGTTTCCGAGGGAGCTTGATTAGCTTCATCTCACTCCCTTCTCTCCCCCATTGAACGTTTCTCCCTCCAATTCAATCCATAAATACTGAGCATTTCCTGTGTGTCAGGCTGTCCTTGGCGCTATGCCTCCGTTTCTTCAGCTATAATATGTGCTAATAACACCTTCTCAGAGGGTTCTGGTGAGAAGGAACGAGACATGTCTGACAGCCCTGAAGCGAGTGAGTTGAATCTGAATGATTCAAATTTTTCTTTCCCTTTACGCTAATCAGATATTTAAAAAAGGGAAAACTTTAAGGAAATAGAAAATAGCAGAGTTCCATGCAGCACTTTTTTTGGATGGCCAGGAGTGTGTTTAAGTTGCAATAAAACTTAACTATTTCTGTCTAATTTTGACACATTAGTCATCAAACATTTGTGACATGGAATCCTACCTGTTTCTGTAAAATTTAAATCGCCCAGTTCACTTGGTCTGAAAATCACCACCTTCTGCCACTGTAGCTTGATCTCTGCTTCACCTTTCTCTGCCCTGTTCCTTGGGTCCCAGTCAAGAACATTGTTTTTCTTCCTTTCCCCCATGATCTCAGCCTCAGGAGCTCCTCTGGGTAGGGACACCTTGTTCACACCCCTGCCCTGCTTGGCTATTCATTGAACAGGAAGGTGGTAACCGTTCATGTTTATGGGATGCTTGTCATTCATTTATTTAGTAAGTATTTAGTAAGCACCTACTCCTTGCCAGGCACGGTTCTGGGTCCTTGGGCTCTACCAGTGAACTCTACAAAGATGTTTCTAGCAGGGAAGACACACAAAAACACAACTCAATTAAACTACTAACCTATTACAAGTTGATAAGTACTTGCAGGCAAAGTAGATTGCGGTAAGGGAATTTGGGAGTACAGGGGTGGTGATGATGGTGCAATTTAAAATGGAGTGGTGTGGCAGACTTCATCAGGAAGGGGACATTTGAGCAAAGACTTGAAGGAGGTGATGGAGCTAGGTTAGCAATATGTAGGGGAAGAGAATTCCAGACAGACAGAACAGCCAGTGCAAAGGCTTTAGGGCAGGTGTGTGCCTGGGTCCCTACGCAAGGAAGCTGGTATAAATGAGCTGAATGAACAAGGAGGAGATTGGCAGGGAGGTGAGAGGCATAACTTATTTCCATTGTAAGGACTGTGGCTTCTAGTCTGAGTAAAATGAGGAGCCACTGTAGAGTTTTGACTAAAGGGCTAATACAATCTGACTTACCTTTTTATAAAAAGCTGTATTGAAATATAATTCATGGGGGTCAAATATATGGTGACGGAAGGAGAACTGACTCTGGGTGGAAGGAGAACTGACTCTGGGTGGTGAACACACAATGTGATATATAGATGATGCATTACAGAATTGTACACTTGAAACCTATGTAATTTTATTAACCATTGTTACCCCAATAAATTTTAATTAAAAAAACATAATTCACATACCATACAATTTACCCATTTAAAGCCTTCAATTTGGTTTTTAGTAGATTCACAGAGTTGTGCAACCATCACCACAATGACTTTTAGAACATTTTTGTTCTCCCGAGGAAACCTCTACTCTTTAGCCATCAGCCTCCAATCTCCACCCCTCACTCCCAGCCCCAGGCAACCACTACTTTCTGTCTATAGAGTTGCCTATTCTGGACATTTCATAGAAATGGAATCATACAATATGTAGTCTTTTAGGTGGCTTCTTTCACTTAGCATAATATTTTCAAGACTCATCTACATTGTAGCATGTATCAGTACTTCATTGCTGTTTATAGTCAAATCATATTCCATTGTATGGTTATGCCTTATTCTATTTATCCATTCACTTGTCAATGGATATTTGGGAGACTTACATTTTTTTTTTAATTTATTGGGGTGACAACTGTTAGTAAAATTACATAGATTTCAGGTGTACAATTCTGTATTACATCATCTAGGGAGACTTACATTTTTAAGATTTATTTTTAATTGTGGTAAAATACACAAAACAAATAATTTACCATCTTAAATGTTTTTAAGTGTACAGTTTAGTAGTGTTAAGTATATTCACATTGTTGTGCAACAGACCTCCAGAACGTTTTAATCTTGCCAAACTCATTTCCCCTGCCTCCGAAATCCCCATTTCCCCTGCCTCCCGCCCCTGGCAACCCACCATTCTACTTTCAATGAATTTGACTACACTAGATATTTCATATAATTGGAATCATACCATATTTGTCTTTTGTGACTGGCTTACTTAGCACAATATTTTCAAGCTTCGTCCATATTGTAGCATCAGGTCGTTCTTTAGATAGGATAATGAGGTGCTAGCTCCTTGTGGTTTTGATTTGCATTTCCCTAACCATTAGTGGTGTTGAGAAGAGACTTACTTTAAAATGCATCAGTTCATTTAATATTCATAACAACCGTCTCAGTTGGTTATTCCCATTTCACAGATGCTGGTAAGGTTTAGAGGGAGAGTAAGTTATTTGCCCAACATCTTCCAACCAATAATAGTGGAGCCAGGATTGGAGGCGCAGGACTCGAGTCCGCAGGGCCATATTGCACAGCAAACATCCAGTCTCCCTGCCTCAACACTTCTCTCTCCTCCGACTGCTCGCCTCAAAGTCCAGAAAAGGACACCGGTCCCTAGCAAGTCAGAAAGTTCCTACATCATGACACTGGTTGCTGACTCCGCCAGTGCTTCCTCTGGCCATGGCTTTCTCAGGGTTGGCCCCAGAGGAAAGCGCTGAAGCTGTTAGCTCACCGGCGGGGCGCTTCCTTGCTGTAGGTGGGCACTCCACCTCCTGAGTCCCCGGGGAGGTAGACACCCGGAAACCCAAAGCCCTTAGACACCCGCCCCAGGCCTCTGTGCGCAAGACATAAGACGAATCTTCCGTGCAGGGATGCAAGAGGTGAAGGTCCATTGCCAGATCCTCCGCCCTTGGTGGATGGAAGGTGGGACTGCCCCCGACAAGACCTCAACCGCTATGGTCCCCCAACGCCTGCAAGCCCTCAGCCCCGCCCGCCAAGATTAGGAACCCGGAATCCGAGCCCACGCGCAGGCGCGCTCCAACAAGTGGCCTCTGCCTGCGGGCAGGGCCTTCGGCCGCGGAGTCCGCCACTATCCCGTCAGCCTGTCCTGGCAGGTTCCGCTCTCTCCCGCCGCGGTCGTCACGTCTCCTCTATCCCGTCCTGCTCTGCGGCGCAGGGGCAAGATGGCTGCTGAGAAACAGGTTCCTGGCTGCAGTGGCGGCAGCGGCGGCGGCGGCGGCGGCGGCGGACGCGGTGCCGGAGGAGAGGAAAATAAGGAAAACGAACGGCCATCAGCCGGATCGAAGGCAAACAAAGAATTCGGGGATAGCCTGAGTTTGGAGAGTATCCTAGAGTAATAGGGCCTAACTTGGAATGACTACGTGTCCATCTGGCGGGCCGGGGGCGGGAGAGGCAGCGGGGCCCCGCACTTCCTCGGCAGGAGAGGCCGAGGGTTGCTGTTTCTCTCGCCCTTACTTTTTGACACTCCAGAGTGTGTATTTTGACCGGCCTTTTCTCGCCTCTCCTTCGCCCTCCAGGCTGGGGAACGGCCTTTTCTTTCAGGCGGCACTGGGATATTGGGCAGATTTCGGCGTTTTCCCTTCAGTTCCCCAGTTGGTGGGCTGGTGATGGGGATGACACTCTGGCCACCCCGGTGAGCTCCTGCCTTGGCACCTTGAGCCACTGAACAGGGGAGAGGAAACTGCAGTCTCGACGTTTTGGCTTAATACCTTTGTCTTGCAGTCGTCGGAGAATGGCTAGTAAAAATTAGATGTTCTCGAAGTGAAGGCAAAGATTAAGATTGACTGCTCTGAGGAAAAGCTTGTTGCCCATTTTGAGTATAAATCATCGTAGATTTTTAACATCACTTGTATAGCTTTCTGAACAGATCCTATAGGCACTTTATCATGTTGAGAGTCGTTCAGATGAGCTAGAAGAATTGGTTTCTAGTTTTCATCCGCGCATAATCACAATTGGGTGCTTATGACACTAGTTTGTGGCTTTTTGAAATGAAATAACAAATGGAGAAAGTGTAGCTGAATTTCTGAAATAATACTTGTAGCCTGACATCTTAATGTAGTTTAAGCTTTCAGGGGATTGGAGTTTTACTTTTTGAATTGGTGGTGTAGTTCCAAACAGGTCTTAGAATGCCTTGATTTTGCTACTAACCTTATCTCTTTGTCCCTTTTAAGTTATTGGAATCCTTTTAGTGTTCAACATTTAAAAATACACCTATAGAGAAGCTTGAGGAAACTTTAAAAGAAAACTAAAATTATAGATAAATGTCATTGGACTTCCTAAAGTTTGGTACATAATCTTAAAACATTTTAAGATTCTTAAAAAGGAGACATTGGTCAGGACCTTTCCTGTTAAAAGAAAAACTTCAGTATTTTTATGCAAACTGTGGCCTAGTTTGGGTGGCATGTGCTAACCGTAGGCACATGTAGCAACACAGCTGTTAAGGAAAGTTAGATTTGGCAGGTGTAGGAGGTCATGCAAATAGAGGACTAATACACGTCATTTATAACCTGAGTCTGCCTGAATGAGTGAAATACTGGGTCCAGGTATAAACCAGTGGGAACCACCCCAATTATGGTCGGTATTTAGAATCCAGAAGCTTTATTTAAGCTGTTGGGTTTCAGTAATCATTAATGGCTGATAGGGCCCTCCTTTTTAGTATAAAAGTAGTGACAGTTCAGGCAGTTAACTTTTCTACACTCTTAGCCCTGTCCTGTGAAAAGACAGCTACTTTTGAAAATGCTTACAAGAGGTTTCACTTCACTAGTTAACGTACTAAGTATTTCAGGAATGTTTAGTGCTATGGTTTAATACAAATATAGACTCGGGGACACGTTTTGATTTGCTTGAATTCTTGCCATTGTAAGCGTTTCCTTAATCTTGGCTCTAGTTCTTCAGATTGTTAAGGAATCCCAGCAGCAGCATGGGTTACGGCATGGAGATTTTCAGAGGTACAGGTTAGTATCGTGTGTAGGACGTGTGGGGTTTTCAAAGTTGGTTTGCTTTATTAAATGTCCTACTTACTCTCCTGTATCCGAAGGTATACCTAGAACATCTAGCGCAGAACTTCTATTGAATCCCGAAAAGATACTTAGCTTTCAAATGTAAAATTTTCTAATGAATAAAAGGAGCCAATTTTGCCTCACAATATTGCAGCTAGTACCTTGGAGGCTTCTGCTGAAATTAACAGGCAGTGAATGGTCAGCATTTTTTTAAACTTAACCATGTTTTAGAGTCTTGGTTAAATGCAAAGCTTTTTAGTGTTTTCAACATTATGTAAGGGACATTTCATTGTAATGTATTGTTAATCTTTTATAACAGCCTTCAAGTTGGAAAACAAATTTAATATGACTCTTACAAAATAGAATAGATACCTAATGTATAATACAATTCAGTGCTTTGAAAAAGCAGAAATGTCCAACTGTTTCTATATTGTAGATACAGGCTTTGGCTACCTGATTTTCAAAAGTACTACTAAAATACTCTACATCTCAGCTTCTGAGGAGTCAGCCGTGTGGTGAAGGGTCAGCAGTGCTAGGGCAGAGTGAGCAAGGCGGGGAGTGGGAGGAAAGAGGTGGAAGACTAGGCAGGGCCGGAATGTGCATGACCCCATAAGCCCCGGTAACCCCCCCGTTCAGAGGCTCACCTAGGTGTGTGTGGGGGGAGCCGTAAACAGGAGATTGGTAGGACTCAATTTTTTTTTTTAATTATTGAGGAAATTTCCAAAAACAAATGAAGAGATGATAGTACAATGAACCCATTGCACAATTATTACAGCGATCAACTTTTTGTTCCTTTCTTTTTTCTTTCTTTCTTTTTTTTTTTTTTTTTAATGAGGGCACAGCTCACAGGGGCCCATGTGGGGATCGAACCGGCAACCCTGGTGTTATTAGCACCACGCTCTAACCAACTGAGCTAACCAGGCACCCATTTTACCCTTTACGTTGCATCTGTTCCCTCTTTAAAAAAAAAAAAAAAAATTATTGAAGAATTTTAAAATCATTTTATTGAGGTGTAACTTACATACAGGGAAGTGTACAGAAATATAAAAATACTATCTTTATTCAGTTTTCCCTGATTTTCTTTAAAATATGTTTAAATTTTTTTTATCTGAAATCATCTCAGACTTGCAGAAAATTTGCAGGAACAGTCATTTTTATGTCTTTAAGTGCATATATACATTTTATATGTGTACCTACCAAACAGTATTTTTGGTCTTCTAGTCTTTTTCTATGACTTTTTCATAAGTTTGCTCATATTGTATATACAATTTTATATTCCAATTTTTGGCTAAACATTCTGTTGTATTTCTCCCTGCCTACAAAAATGTTCTATACACATAACTTTTAGTAGTTGCATTATTACCCAATGTATAGGCATACCATAATTTATTTACCTTTCCCCCAAGTTGGTTATATATACAATAGCCAGTTTTGTAGGTTTAAAAATTTTGTTCCCATAAATCTCTGTTTGAACTGCTTTGTCTGATTATTTCTGATAATTTCAAATAATTATTTGAAAAAAATTATTCCAAATAATTTCTGATTATTTCTTGAGTATAGAAGTAGGCTGTTGGTTTAGGGAATATGAACATTTTTAAGGTTCTTGATAAATGTATCCATATTGCCAGAAAATTCTTACCAATTTGTATTTTTCCTCATAATGTATGAGTGGTCCATTTGATTTTTATGTAAAAGGGTAAGTGATAATTAAAGCAGAAATTATAAATGGAGGGAAAAAGCTATTAGTTTTCTTTTTAATAAAATAAAATTGTATGTATTTTTACACTAATATAGTCAAAATATATTTACTGAACATATCTATATTGTTAGGCATTGTGCTAAGAAATTGGAAAGTAAAATCATGTTTGCACGATGGAGTTCCTATTAGTGAGACAGACGTGGAAGGACATCATTGTAAGGCCTGTATGATAATAGAAGTAAGAATAACGAGCTACATGAGCTCAGAAGGGGGGCTTGGCTGGAGGTTCCTACTCACTCTTTCAAAGCCCCCCCCCCCAGGTCCTCTCCAGCGAAAGTGTTAACAAGAAGACGATTACTCGATTACTCGTGTCCTGTACATTCCGTTTGACCTTTGCCTTGTTTCCTTGGTTGCCGTTTTCTCTGCATGAGCAAATGGTTCTTTGAGATGGGTACCGTGTCCTCTCTCCCTTCGTGTTTTCTGCGATACCAGTCCTACTGCCCGCGTGTTTTAATTCAGTCAGTGTTCACAAGCTGATGTGAGGTAGCTAACCATAAGTAGAACACCTCAAAGCTTTGACCTTACCTTGTTATAGAATTTACTGTTGAAACTACTATCAGCTTGGCTGAGTGATTTTTGTTTGTGGTTTCTCACAGGGGCTACTGTTCCCGTAGACAAAGACGTCTCCGGAAAACGCTCAACTTCAAGATGGGGAACAGACACAAGTTCACAGGGAAAAAAGTAACTGAAGATCTTTTGACCGATAACAGGTACTGACTGCTCAGTGCTAGGAGCTAAATGCTTTTTGCTAATATATTTATTAAATAATTATAACGCGTCAGATGTTTTGCCAAACTCTTTAATTATCTCATGTGATTCTTTTTTTTTTTTTTAATTTTTTATTGGGGAATATTGGGGACCAGTGTGTTTCTCCAGGGCCCATCTGTTCCAAGTCGCCCTTCAATCTAGTTGTGGAGGGCGCAGCTGAGCTCCAAGTCCAGTCACCGTTCGCAGTCTTTAGTTGCAGGGGGCGCAGCCCACCATCCAATGGGGGAATTGAACCGGTAACTCTGTTGTTCAGAGCTCGTGCTCTTAACCAACTGAGCCATCCAACTGCCCCTCATGTGATTCTTTTAGCAGCTCTGCCGAGTAGGCTTTCTTACTATTCCTGTGTTATCAGATGAGGAAACGGAGGCTCAAAGAGTTTCAATAACTTATTCAAGAACTGTGGGAAAAATCAGTGATTAGAATCTAATTAGTTATTGGGTAAGGTTCTAGAAGGAAATTTCATTTTCTTTTTTTTTTTTTTTTTAATTTTATTGGGGAATAGTGTGTTTCTCCAGGGCCCATGGGCCCATCATCTCCAAGTCATTGTCCTTTAATCTAGTTGTGGAGGGCGCAACTCAGCTCCAAGTCCAGTCACTGTTTTCAGTCTTTAGTTGTGGGGTGGGGGAAGAGGAGGGCACAGCCCACCATCCCATTAGGGAATCGAACCGGCAACCTGGTTGTTGAGAGCTCACGCTCTAACCAGCTGAGCCATCCGGCCGCCAAGAATTGAAATTTCAATGCCTGAGTGCTTGCTTAGACATACCTTAGAGAAATCTGGCTGTGTGTCAATTATTCCAGAAGAGTTCTGTATTTCAGTGCTGAATGCACCCAGGCGTAGTATTTGCTGAGGGTTAATCTGTCCAGCAGCATATGTTGAAGGTCTCTAGGTCAGTTGCTCAGACTTCGGCCTGTGGGACAAATTGGTCCTCCTGCCACCTGTTTTCGTAAATTAAGTTTTACTGGAATGCAGCCATACCATTTGTTTAGGTATTGTTTACAGGTGCTTTTGTGCTACAATAACAGTATTTGTGACAGAGACCCTATGTCCTGCAAAGCCTAAAATATTTACTGTTGGGCCCTTTATAGAAAACGTTCACTATCCCCTGGCCTAGTATGTGGCCAGGACGGAGCTGAACACCACATTGAATGGAGAAGAGTGGGGAGGCATAGTTCTTGAACCTTGCTGACTGTCATCTTGTTGCGAGATGTTGGTCAAGTACAAAACAGGGAACACTATACTACAGTGAAACTGCCATATTGGGTATCATTTGCTCTTCAGAATTCTGAAGTCTTGGAAGGGAGAGGTTAGCTTGGGGGTTCTTGATAGGGAAGCCAGGAAGCCTGCATGGAGGAAGCTGGGCCCTGAAGGATTTGTGAGAGGAAAGAACATTCTGTGTCAGGGGAAACATCAGACTATTGTATCTAAATGCACACCAGGAACTGCCATGCTCTAGACCAGGGGTGTCCAAACTTTTTTCAACGTTTTTCACCAAGGGCCGTATGCGGTAAAATACACACACAGCCGGGCCACTCACTCGAGGTGAAGTACGTATTGCCTCACCTGGTTTATTTATGTAAACTAAATATATTTTTGGAATTTGCTGCGGGCCAATTAACAATGGATTGCGGGCCGCAGTTGGCCTGCGGGCTGCAGTTTGGACACCCCTGCTCTAGACAGTTGTTAGCCTCTGCTCAGGCAGCGAAGAGGCTGGGACCTTGTGTGTGGAGACAGAGAACTAGAGCAGCCAGATGTATTAATTAAATCTGATGAGATCGAGTCAGGAAGAGTCTCTTATGATAACAAAGTCCCAGAGATAAGATTAAGCTGATGTTTAAGGAAGATGAATCAAGGAAGTGGTTAAAAATAATAATAAAATAGCTAACTTATTTAGCACTTAGTAAGTGCTAGGCTCTGGTCTAAGTGTGTTACATGTATTACTGTATGGGAGACTAAGGCACAGACAGGTTAGTACTTTGCCCAAAGTCACACAGCAAGTGAGTGATGGCACTGAGATTCCACCCCCAGAGTAGAGCCTTCTCCTTAACCACTTCAATATATTGCTTCGTAAGGCCTTGGTTTCCAACTGGTTTGGGATGAAGGAGGTGTTGATACAAAGACGAGACCAGACTTATTCCTGGACTGCCTCGATTTGCTAAAATTCGTGAGGGGTCAGTCCGGATTTGCCAAGTTTGAGATGGGAACAGGCTTTTCAGAGAGATGTTTTGGGTGGGTGGTCAGAAACCTGAGTTGCAGCCTGAGTCGGGAGCCGAGATGCAGATTTGGGAGTCATGGTTGCTACTGTGAGAAGAGTAGTTAGGAGGAGAGCCAGGGAGGGTGTAGAGAGAAGTTGAGAGGCGGAAGATGGCCTTGGAGAACGTCTGAATCTGCTGCTCCTGGCCTTTAGGTATTGTTCAGCTCGTTTGTTCTTGTCTCTGGTTTAGATACTTGCTTCTGGTTCTGATGGATGCTGAAAGAGCCTGGAGCTATGCCATGCAGCTCAAACAGGAGGCCAACACTGAACCCCGAAAACGGTTCCATTTGTTGTCTCGCTTACGCAAAGCCGTGAAGCACGCAGAGGAATTGGAACGCTTGTGTGAGAGCAGTCGTGTGGATGCCAAGACCAAGTTGGAGGCTCAGGTCAGTGTCTTCACGTCAGCTGCGCTCGATTGGTAGAGTAGAGACAAGACTTGAGAACAATACAGTTCAACAGAACGGAGTTCCTCACGTTATAAATGGATAGTCAGGAGAGGAAAAAACTTGATCTTGCTTTTTCAAGGTGAAGTTGGTGTCTCTTGTTTTTGAGGTCCTGGTTTTTAATCGTTAGCTCTAACTTGTAAAGAAAGGTCATGTTTCTTTTGATACATAGCTGGAAAGCTTGCATCTTGTGTCTCGGAGAGTTCACAAAATAATTTTTTAATGAATTTTTTAAATGAGATATTGCAAGTTTATATTCAACTTTTGATACTCATTTTATAGCCCCAAAGCTGGTTGTTAAGTCAAATGAAGAAAACAAATTTCCTTTATTTTGAAGTTCTCTCCTGGAAAGTAAATGAAGCATAACAAATTACCTATGTGTTCCATTTTATTAGTGAAAAGTTTTTCTCTTTAAAAATCAACCTGAATATCTCTCTATTCTTGATGTCCAAGTTCAAAGCAAGTAGAGGAGACTGAGCGGTAACACTGGTCGTTGGGTGTTGAATCAGTTCCTCTTTTCCTGTCGCCTCCCAGGCTTACACAGCTTACCTCTCAGGAATGCTGCGTTTTGAACATCAAGAGTGGAAAGCTGCCATTGAGGCTTTTAACAAATGCAAGTAAGTCCTCCGATCCACAGGCTGTGGCCAGTTTTGATTCTAGATAGTCCAGTTCAAGCTGCAGGTCAACAACTGATGGTTGTCTCTGTGAAAGGTAGTACAGCTTCTTTTTTTCCTGCCCTTTAGAAATGTTCATTCTTCTCTTTCACCCTTAGAACCTGCCAGTTCTCGTAGTCGGTAGAAGGGCCTCAAAGTGCTGGGCTTTGTTTTTAGCTACTGTGTTCCTTGTGAGTTCGTTTTCTTATAAGGCTGCTGTGAGACGTGATGTCGCTTTCCTCACAGAACGATCTACGAGAAGCTCGCCAGCGCATTCACGGAAGAGCTGGCCGTGCTGTACAACCAGCGTGTGGAGGAAATCTCACCCAACATCCGCTACTGTGCCTATAACATTGGTGAGCAGGGACTGCGTTGGCATTGGTGGGTGGCCTGGTGGCAGCGCATGTCAGAGAGCCTAGAGAATGTGTTTAACTTTCTTCCCTTTCCCTTGCATCCGTCCTTGACATGGCGTTTGGTTGATGAAAAAGGTAGAACTGTCGAAGTCAGCCCTGCTCAGCATTGCAGAAGGCATTTCCTTTGCTTTTGTTCCCATCATGCCATCTTCTTGACCCTCACAAGTTTTGTGCAAAGACTGGGAGTCACTGCAACATGCTTGTGGAGAGAGGAGCTCTTTCAAGTCAGAGTAGAGCCTAGTGGTTCTCAAGAGTACAGACCAGACCCTTGAGGATTTCCCACTCAATCTGTCTGTCTTTTTCAGGGGACCAGTCAGCTATCAATGAACTCATGCAGATGCGATTGAGGTCTGGGGGCACCGAGGGTCTCCTGGCTGAAAAATTGGAGGTAATCTAGTCTGTACATTTTTGTGACAAGTCTGGGGTTTGAGAAAGAAGTAATCCGTAATCCCATCACCCAATATAATTGCTATTAGTATATGCTTATTTATACCTATATTTTTACCAAAACACTTTTTTCATTTATTATTTTTAAGTATTTGACTTTTTTTTTTTTAAACATGTTACACTTACTTTCTAAGCAGTGTAGTCTCATAGAGAAAGTAGGGGGATACAAAAGATGGGGGGTAATAGAATGACATGGGTTACCACCCAGAGGTAACGACTATTACTAATGTATTGACTATCTTGCAGACTTTAGTATGTGTAGGGGAAAGGCATGCATGTATTTTTAAAATGGGATCTCCGTGTGCACTGTTCAGTAACATTCTTTTTAAATATAATGTCACATGCAGTTTTTCCACTTCAGGAAATACATTTCCACATCGTTGCGTTTTGATGGCTGCTTGGTACGCCATTGTTGTATTTGACCACTTCACTATTGTTAAGGGGTACACCGTATTACCATGAATATCTATGTCCCCAGTGTTTGCACACATTCTTAGTTATTTCTTTAGGATAAATTCCTATAAGTGAAATTGAATGTTTTGGAAGCTGTTAGTACATATTGACAAATATTTTAAGTTTCTACTAATTTGCATTTCTGCTTGAGGTGTATATAGATATACTCTTCTCCTGACAGCCTTACCAAAACCTCGTGTTGGACTTTTTAACTTTCTGTTATGTCCTTTTAACGTTTGAGTTTCTGTAGGGTAAGATACACTATACCAAGGAGGAATTTAAATCTAAATTTGTATATGCTCTACTTTATAAGATAGAATATGTTGGTTACAGAAAGAGACAAATAATCATTTCCTATTATTTCAGCTCGGTCACTCCTATCCACGGTTAAAACTTTAACTGTTTAAAACTACTTTCCAGGCATTGATCACGCAGACGCGAGCCAAGCAGGCAGCTACCATGAGCGAGGTGGAGTGGAGAGGGAGAACAGTTCCAGTGAAGATAGACAAAGTGAGGATCTTTTTGTTGGGATTAGCTGATAACGAGGCCGCCATTGCCCAGGTAAGGAGGAAGCTCCTGCTCTCTCTTCTGCACATGTCTGATGGTTGTTCTTGTTTAAGATGTAGTATGGTGTTCATTTATCACAAAACAAAACTGTATCTTAATACTATTGGGTATTTGGTGACAGTCTCCAGATGCACCTTCTTGGATGAAATTCTTTTAAAAGCTGAATTTGTAGGAGAGTTCTTATGTTTAAAGGGCAAAGACGTTGCCAGTGACAGCCATGAGCATAAAACTGGGCACAGTAAGAGGCTGGCTGAAGGTGAGGGTAACTTTCGGCCCAGCAGGTGGTGTGACAGCTCAGCTGTCATGTCCCTCGTGTCCCTCTGACCTGACCTCTTGTCCTAGCCCTAAGGGGGCCACCTCGTATTTAAGTAGAGCCTAGCTAAGCCGTACTGTCTCGGTTGGTGTGCGATGTGAATGTGATATTCATGCAAAGCGGACTCCTTGGTGCTGCTGACTGATAGAATTGTTGCCTGTCCATGGGTGTGAACGACCAGGTGAGGTCCAAAGGTGAGAGATCTTGGTGATCTTGGTTTGTACAACGCAGACGGCGATGAGGACACTTTTTAGAGCTTCTCCTCTGTGTGAGGTGGAGAGCAGCAAAGGCCAGGTTGCTGAGTGTCTGCAGCCTCGCCAGGGACCAGTGGCGTTTCGTAGGACTTCACAGTAAGCTGCCGCACCTGAATCATTTGCACACGGGCTGCTTTGTTGGTTGTGCTGATGAGTGGTTTTAAGCACCAGACTTTTCAGTGACTTGTTCCAAAATAGCTCCTTTGGGTTGGGGGCAGCTTTCAACAATTGAATTTTTTTGTGCTTTTTGGTGCATATTGCCCGCTCATTTCTCTTCATTTGCTTAAAGGACGGAAGACTAGAACAATACCAGAAAGATGATTTTTTTGCCTTAAACTAAAAGACCGAGAAACTTTTTTTGAGAGCATTTCATTGATACTATAGTATGATGGTATCTTTTCTGGACTGGGACTCTGGTAACAACCATTTAGATTCTGTGATTGGGTTAATTCTTTTGTTTTAAAGTGATACATGCTGGAAAAAAAGAACTGCCATCAGTGACAATGAGACAGGAATTCTGGCTAGAATAAGAGTGGAGGGAGGCCCATAGGGGCAAATTAAATGGGGAGGCACTTTAGGGATGGGGCCACAGAATATATCAGATGAGGGACAAGAAAAGCTAACATTTATTTTTTATTTATATTTTTGTCCCCCCATCCCCCTAATTTTTTTTTTTAAGCCATTGTTTCTCAGTCTAGTTGTGTAGCACATAGCTCCCTGGCCCATGCTGGTGTGATGAGCCTTGCGCTGCCCCGGGTTGAGGCAGTTGGTCACTGGTCGTTGGTCGGCTGCTCACAGCAGCTCTATAACCAGCTGCCAGCTGCTAGCTACTCACACCAACTGCCCGCAACACGCTGGCTGCCGGCTGCTCACGGTAGCACACGGTAGCGCACACGTCAGCCCACGGGCAGCCCATGGCAGCTCATGCCAACCTCCGACTGCTCACGGCAGCCCAGCTCCAGGGAGAGCCGTTGTTCACAGTCTTAGCGCCGTTGTTCACCATCTTAGCTGTAGAGGGCGCAGCTCACTGGCCCATGTGGGAATCGAACCGGCAGCCTTTGGTGTTAGGAGCGCAGCGCTCCAACCACCTGAGCCACCAGACCACCAGACCACCAGACCGCCAGCCTCCCCCCCCCCACCAATATTTATTAAGTAAGCTTTAAAAGTCTTCAGCTTAAAGTTTAGCAAATATAAATGATGTTTTAAGAGATCAATGTATAGTCTCACTTCCCATATACCTTCATTAATCTTGCTTTGTATTAAAAGAAAAACAGTATCTATTTCCTTTTAGTCTTTTTCATATTCATGAGATGTTATATGTGTTTTCCTTGGAATTATACTGAGATCCAATTTTATACCCTGTTTTTATTAACATTTGTAAGGCTTTTTCATGTTCTTACAAATCATTTCACAAAACTTTTTACCTGGGCAGCGATACCACAGAGATGAGCAAAGGAGGATCATGACCCTCCTTAATGTCCCGGATACGCCGCTTTATGCTCTTAGGTTTTTATCGTTTTCGCCCTGTGCGGTGGGTGGTAGGCCTGTTCTGAGGCTGCGTACTGCCCACAGCCATGTAGCTGATAGAAGGGAATGCTTCCATGTAAACCCATGCCCCTTTGACTCCAAAGCTCATCTTCCTTGAACTTTCCCCATATTCTGTTCGATTCAACAGGAGGGCTAGTGACAAGATCGTTTTGTCGGGCTCTGGTGAATAGCTAAATGTAATTTCACTTAACAGTACGCGAGCAGAGTCCTGGGCCCCTGGTAAGGACGTGGATAAGCAGAACCTTAAGTCAGGGGTGTGCAAACTGCGGCCCGCGGGCCAACTGCGGCCCGCAATCCATTGTTAAGTGGCCCGCAGCAAATTCCAAAAATATATTTAGTTTATTTAAATAAACCAGGGGAGGCAATACGTACTTCAGCTCGAGTGAGTGGCCCGGCTGTTTGTGTATTTTACCGCATATGGCCCGTGGTGAGAAACGTTGAAAACAGTTTGGACACCCCTGGCTTAAGTGAAACAAATAGTCCTGGCAGAGGAATCAGCTCTGATTCAGGAGGTTAGTGGGGGGAGGCGAGTTTCCCATGTGAGAGGAGAAGGTATAGGGGTGTTTTATCCAAAGTTATCTTTTTCTTGTTTTTTACACATAATTAGAGAACACAAACCTATATGGGGGAGGACGTTTTGCCTTATTTGTAAAATAATTCAGTTTGGGCTGAATTAGACCAAGTGAAAGCATTTTGCAGCTGCACGTGAAGCCTTTGCTTTAAAAATTGCAGATCACTCCGATCATATGATGATTGGTTGAGGTTTGTGCAATCTTGTTTTTTCAGTTATAGTTGACATTCAATATTGTATTAGTTTCAGGTGTACAGCGTAGCGGTTAGATATGTGTATATGTGAAGTGATCCCCCAATTAGTCTAGTACCCACCTAGCACTATACATAGTTACTACAATATCATTGACTGTGTTCTCTGTGCTGTACTTTACATTCCCATGACTGTTTCATGACTACCAATCTGTACTTCTCAGTCCCTTCGTTTTTGAAAGGATTATTCTCAAACTTGAGTTTTAGTATAGTTAAAAGGTTGACAACTGGAGATCCAGGTCATAGCCACCCCTTCTAAGGCAGTTCAGGATTGGCCAAAATTTTGGCAAGAAAAAGCAACGACATTATTCCAACCTTGAATAGATAAAAAAGATTTGAAGTCAGCCTGTGTTCCCACCTCATCTTCAGCGTGCATGTTTATATAACTAAATATATTCTATTTAATATCCATCTCTAATAGGCACAGATATTGGCTGGTGTACTTTTTAAAATGCTCTTTAATCAAAGCACATCTGTTATTGGATGTTTGCATTCTATATAGTTTTTCAGCACTAAATGATGGTGAGTGAATCTTTGTATAGATTTTTCCATATTTTGGATTACTGTTGCAGAATAATTCCTAAGATGAGAACACCATGTAGATTTAAAAATTTATACATTTGACCTCTTTCTTATTGAATATTAATTAATATTATTTCAATTAAGAGTTTTCAATCTTGATTTAATGCAGAAGAAGTTTATTTTAAAGCTTTTGTTTATTGTTAGGCACCTGCCCCAAAAAGTCAGGTGGAGGGAGAGCAAAAGAATCTCAATGTATTTGATAGTTTGGGTTTTTTCTTCACATGCTATGTTTTGTTAGGGTCTTTAGGATCCTTATTAATAAGAAAACAAACCTTCAATAAACAATTCTTTGCAATAATATAAAAGCTCAATAATGAAGATGATGCATTTTTGTGTTGTGATCACATTTTCTAAAGCTCTCCACCATCCATTTAAGCCCGTTTTCCTCTGTGTGTTACTTGGCTTGTTACTAAATTTAAAAACATACAAGTGTGTCTGCACACAAGGGTCAGAGCTTTCCCACTGCACATGTCTCACGCAGGTCCATGGATGGTTGGTCCAAGATTTTATGTTGAGCATAAGTCAGGACCGGGAGCCAAGGTTTCCTGCCTCCATTACTGCAGGCTTTCACTGCTAAGGGTAGCTGCTTCTCGGTCCCATTGGGTCGTCAGGAAACCTAGCGTAAGGCTTTTCCTGTACCAGTGAAAACTATGACGTGCAGGGACCCAAGGAACATTATATGGGTTTTTAGTTGCTGTTCCTCACGATGGAATGGTGTGTGCGAGTGTACGAGGAGTATGAATCAGAAGTTTGGAAGGAACCATAGGAGGTTTCAGTTTCAGACCTTTCAATTTGGAAAGATAAAGGCTGAGGAGGGAAGAATATCCGAAGCCTGTTAACATAGTGAATTGCACTGATTAATTTTCAATGTTAAAACCAACCTTGTATATCTGGGATAACCCCACTTGGTTATGATGTACTGTACTTTTGAGGTATGGCTGGATTTGATTTGAATACTTTAAGAATTTTGCATCTGTTTTCAATGAAGAATAGTGGCCTATAATTTTCTTTTCTGGTAATGTCTTTTTCAGGGTTTGGTGTCAGGGTTATACATACACACTTCATAAAACAAGTTTGGAGGTGTTCCTCCTTCCTTCTCTGTTTTCTGAAAGAGTTTATGTAATGTTGTTGTTGTTGTTTTTTCTTAAATGTTTATTATAATTCACCAGTGAAATTATTGGGACTGGAGTTGTCTGTGGGAAAGTTTTTTTGGGGGCGGGGAGGGGTATATAATTGACATACTAGTTTCAGGTGTACAGCATAATGCTTTGATATTTGTGGGAAGGTTTTTAAAAGTTTTAAAAGCAAATATAATTCCTTTACAAGATACAGGGCTATTCGGATTTTCTATTTCATCTTGTGTTAGTTTGGATGAGTTTTATTTTTAAAAGGAATTTGTTAATTTCATTTAAATTGTTGAATTTATTGACAATTGACAGATGATTTATAATATTCCTTTGTCATTTTACTGTTTGTGGGATCTGTAGTGTTACCTTCTATTATGTGCCTGGTTAATGTACTAGCTGGCAGTGAATGCAGTTATCTCTGGTTTTTAACAATTACACAATGCTTTAGGGTCACTTCTGAGTATCAGAAATCTTTATATAACGTAGTAGAATTAAAAGATGTAGATCAAACAAAATGTGTACTAACCCCAGGGAATCCTGGTAGGATTTTAACATTGAAAACAACTGAGTGCCTCATGCCCCCAT
Source organism: Rhinolophus ferrumequinum (assembly GCF_004115265.2). NCBI lineage: Eukaryota > Metazoa > Chordata > Mammalia > Chiroptera > Rhinolophidae > Rhinolophus > Rhinolophus ferrumequinum. The sequence goes on along the minus strand of NC_046304.1, from coordinate 50,843,179 downwards.
CACACATATAGCAGATCTAGCTGGTAAATAAAATAAGTACAGTGTGAAAGTTTAGTTAAATCCTTAGCTGCCAGGTCCAGCACTGTAGCTGTTTAAATATCTGTTGAATTGAACCATGTTCATGAACCGTGGTTTATTAAATATGGAAAATACCCTTAGGCCATTTGAGATTAATCCCAAGAAGAAGCCCTTGGTGCCACTGAAAGGTGACTTGTCTGGCTGTAACAGGGGCCTTCCCTACCTTGCCAGGTCTCGTTCTCGTGCTGAGTTCTCCACCCTGGAAACCGAGAGCTGTGCCTTCGAGATACAGGGCTCTTCAGTTCAGTGTCTCCTGACATACCCAGTACTGGTATTTGCCACCTTCTACGCGCTGGCATGCAAGAATTTGGTAGTCCCAGCTTACTGGGTGCTTGTCGAGGTTTTATGACTTTAAATACTGAAACAGCAGTTTACTGAAAAGCATGGAAGGAAGAAATAATTCAGGGAGATAAAATATTCGACGGAAAACACTGGAGCTGAGAATGAATCAGCTGCCAAAATCCAGTTGCAGAATCCTCAGTCCCTTCAGCCCAGCTGGAAGTCTTCACGTTCTTGATATTGTCTTAATCATTTATTTCTGCTTTCCTTTATTAATACTTTATCTCCCTGAATTGTCACTGTGGTTGCGTTGGGAGGATGTTGTTTGGCAGCTCTTTCGGGAGGGCAGGCAGATTTCAAATATCTGGAGCTTTGATGATTCTTCTCCTCAACTTACGATTACTATTTTAATGTTTGAGTGGAAAGGAGACCACTTATTCTTCTCTTTTTTTAAAAATCTATGCTTAAGTGAGGCTTGTGTCCCCCCTTCCCAGATTTCCGTCTGTTTTTCTCCTAGGCCTCGGTGGCCTGGGCGAGGCTCGGTGCCCATCCCCTTGGTTCTGCGGTGGGTGTGGTGGAGAATGTGGTCCGACTTGCCTCGTTCGTCTCTTAGTCACTCCACCACCTTCCAACAACTCCTGGAGACGAGTGCAAACGATCTGGAAACTCGGTGTTTAATACCAGGGGGTCTCTACCTCAGGAACCGCAGCTGGATTTCCTCTGGGCCAGTCAGCCTTGAGGTGTGGCCTCAAGCCACATCCTGGGATGGGAAAAGCACCTCCTGGGGTGTTTGAAGTTTTATAAAAATTGCTCTAGAATATATTTGTTAGGACTGCTGAGTAACACATTCCTTCTGGGCGTAAGGTTTCTCTGTGTCCTGGGCGCACCTGGGAGGAGGTCCGGGCAGACCACAGGGCCGCTGCAGGGGCTTGGCCACGCGCGTGTTTGGGAGTGCCTCGTGGGATCAGCGGCACGCCTGGGAGTACCGCCTCTACGTATGGGAGGTCATCCTCAGTGCCGTCGTCCTTCCAGGATTGTCTTAGCCTCCAAGATAGGCTTGTAGAGTAAGAGTGTTAAGTAGCAAAACACGCTTAAGGCTTCCAGGAGACATTTGCTTGGCCCAGGAAGACTCATGAGAAGTTCTGCCCCAGAGATCAGTGGTCTCTGAGTCACTGTGCAGTGTGGGCGTCATAAGAAAAACAGCTGACTGAAATCCTCCCTTCTGATAGGCTTTTCCTGCATTGTGGTTTCAGACTTCTGTCAAATTTCCGATGAAACTTCGACTTTTGCGGAAGCAGTGGGAAAGTTTGCTTCTGCTCAGCGCCTTGATGCAGAGGTTTCCTTATTCAAAGGGAATGAAGGTCATATGTGGCCGGAAAGAGGTTTAGCAGTGTTTCAATTTTCTTATTTGAGCCATACCTTCCCTACAGGAAAGGAGACAGATCCTGTGTAGCTGGTAAAACAGAAGTTTACCCTTTTCTTACTTATACACCCATTGCCCCAACCGCCAAACCCCACCCATCTTAGAAAGGGTGTTGGCATATTTGCTGAATTGCAAAGGATCAGAACAGCTTGCTGATGATGGCAGTCTGGGGGGTGTGTGTGAGTGTGTATATGTGTATATGTGTGTGTGTGAGTGTGTGTGTAGGGGCGCGCGTGCACGCACACGCGTGCCAAATCTGTGCACGTATCTTGTTCTGGTTGTTAAACTATGATACGGCTGCCCCGTTGCACAGGATTTGTGCTTTGCAGAATTGGCTAGCAGACTTGATTAAATGATTATAAAGAGTCTTGCCAACTTGAGGTGCTTAATGGTGTTTTGTGTGAAGTGTGGCTCTGTAGAGCTGCACTGGCCAGTACAGTAGCCACTGGAACACATATGGCTAAATTGAAATGAAAATTTCAGGTGCTCAGTAGCCTCGTGTAGCTACTGACTATTGTGTCAGACTGTGCGTCATCGCAGAAAGTTCCACTGGACATGCTGCTCTAGGATTCAGTGAGTTAATGGTGGCTGTGTTTGCCCTTATAGATTTATAGAAGGACTGTGCCCCTGATTTGTTCCCAAGTTAGGGAACAACAGGGAAGTCAAGTGACGTATAAATAGAAAAGTATGTTTGATTTATGTTGGGTAATTCACAAGGAAGTTTTTTTTCCACACTGAAAACTAGGAGAAACTTAAGGGTTCTTAAGAAAAGAAAGGTTTTTCTTTAAACCCCTACCAACCATCTCTTAAAGGAGTGGGCACTACTGGGTTTTCTTGGGGGGCTTCCTTAGAGGTCAGTTGAATGTCAAGAGTTCAGATTGGATGTTAGTTTCTGGGGAAAGTCGAATATAATAATGGGATGTTGATGTTTTCATGTCCCAGTGGGTCTGCCAGTAACACAAGTTCCTCTCCTTTCTGCCTTCCGTCTATTCCCACCTGCTCAGTCGGATTCTTTAGAGCGATTATGTGGTATGGCAGGTATTCAGTTAATAAATCACCTTTCCCTTGTCCCAGCTGGCTAGCAGAGGGGTGACGCCCTGTGCTTGTGCAGAGACTGTCATCGACTGCTTGTCAGCCCGTCTGCCCGAAGAAAGTTCTCAGCGGGGCCATATGGGATAGCTGGATGCAGAGTTTCTGTGGTGAAGAGAACCTCGTGTGATATTTAGGAGAATACGTCTCTGCTCGGCTGTTAATTAGGAATGCTACCCACTTGCTTGGACCTAAGAGAAATCCAATATCTGCGAGTGTGTGGCTTACATTCGTAAGGGTGATTCTGCAGGCACGCAGTAGAGTTTAAGGCAGTTTATTCTGGAGGGAAAAAGGAAAAGAAACTTCTGGTGTGCTGTGCTTCAGTGTGATGTAGCAGTGCCCCAAATCTAGTCTGTAAGGCCCCTTTAGGGGTGCCAGGCGCAGGTCCTGAGCAGAGGTAGAAGCATTGGAGGAAAGTAGTAGAAAGTTTTATGATAGGAAAAAATTTGAAGCATCTGTTGCTGGATAGTTTCAGGCAATTCTACAGATATTTTTTCAGCATGTTCACTTTATTTATATACATGTAAAATTCCCATTTCCATACAAATAATGAATAAGACTCTAAGGAAAATCTTGTAGAGAATAGTAACAATTGAAATGGTCTCTGATTTGGGGCCTATTTTGTGTAGGGTGTGTAATGGGGAGAAGCTGTTAGCGCCTTTTCCCATCACAATACTATGGCTTACTCAAAAGACAACCTTTTACTGCATTCTGCCTTTGTTTAGGCTGAAAGTGAAGAAACCAAGGAGCGTCTGTTTGAATCCATGCTCAGCGAGTGTCGGGACGCCATACAGGCTGTTCGAGAAGAGCTCAAGCCAGACCAGGTAGGACCATCAGCTGAGCCGCCGCCGGCTCTTGCTCAGGGCTGACGTCGCCCTTGGTCTGTGTGTCTCGTTCCCAGGTGGGGTCCGGTGGCCTGAGTGCATTGACTCCTAGCCACTGGTTTTTCTTAAGTGTGTTGATTTGGCCAGCAAACAACAACAGGCTCTGGGCTCCCTCAGGGTGAGAAATTCTTTTCTCTCTATCCTGCTTCTCCTGGTGGTTCCCTGCATTACCTGGAGGCCTTCAGTCTCCATACCTCTAGGTAGACTTCTCCAGCACTCCCTTTTCTGATAAAATCACTGGGATTCACTCAGGCATCGGGGAGAGACCTCAGAACCATTTTTGCCTCTTCCTTCCCGATCACCAAAATCCTACTTACTCTCCCTTTGTAATTTCTCTCACTGCTTGTCCATTCTGCTCGTTTCAAACGAGCCTTTTGCCTGATGCCTCCTGGACTAGTCCCCTGAGTGCTTTTCCCATCTTGGCCTTGGTTCGGTTCTCCAGGCCTGCCTGCCAGCAGCACTAGTCCCTTCTCACTGTCTGATGCTGAAAACCCAGTGACTTCGCTGGGGCTAGAGCAGTGGTCTCCACACTTCTCTGTGATGCACCCCCATGAGTAAAACTGAGCATTTACCTCTGGTGTGTGTATTTGTAAATTAGATACCGTATTAGCCAACTGATTTGTAATATATAAAATGCATTAAAAGAAAGTTTTGGAAATGAGCTAAATATAAAGACAAGTTCTGGTTTCCTCCTCTACCCACACTCTTTGGGTTAAATGCACTCTACTGTAGAGACCACGGTAGCAAATGCAGTTCAAATTCCTTGAACCGCTGTACGAACCTCCCCCGTCGGTTTCCAGCCTCCGTTTCCAGCCTGTCCTTTGCTCTTTCCCTCTGCGTCCTCTGCCTCTAGCTGTTCGGCTCCTCGTTGTCTTAGTGCCTTTCCTGCTCAGTGCGTTCCTGACACTGGGCTCCTTGGCTCCTTCCCCTCACACCTGGCCTGTCTCTCCTCTCCCTTTTCTCCAGGCCAAGCCCCACCTGTTTGGCAAGGTCTGGCAACTCATAGCTCACCATCGCTAAGAAGCCTACTTACACCATCCTCACCCACAAACACCTTTCCATTTTCTAAATATCTCATACTTGGCAGCCAAAATCTTTGTTTGATGGTTAATCAAGATTGCCTTTTAACGTTCTGTGTATTATTTTATATTTGCCTTTTTGTTGTATTTTCTTCAAGATTATAAGCATCTTAAAAGCAACGATATAGTTTTTTCAGCACCTGCCATAGTACCTTGGGTATAAAATGATGAATAAATATTCGTTAGGCTGCAGTCACCTGTTTCCTTCTCCCATTAAGCTGCCTTGTGTGTGACACTTCCCTTCACCCACTTCACAGGTGCACACCGAACCCAGCCTCCACCATTCACCTGGGATTCACAGCAGTTGGGGGGCGTCTCACAGAATATAAGGAATATGGTAATAGTAGGGCATATTTGTTTCCTGTGGCTGCTGTAACATTACCCACAGACTTAATGGCTTTAAACAACACACATTATTATCTTAGCGGTGCTGGTGGTTGGAAGTCTAAATGGGTTCTGAGGACTGCATTCCTTTTGGAAGCTCGAGGGGAACATGGGGGAGAATTCATTTCTTGTATTCCAGAGAGTGCATTTTCTGGCTTCTAGAAGCCTCCTTCGTTTCTTGGCTCATGGCACCTTGCTCCATCTTCAAAGCTGGCAGCATAGCGTCCCTCTCTGACCGCTGGTTCAGTCTCGGTCTCTTCTCTATGTCGCTGACTTTCTTGCCGCCCTCTTACAAGGCCGCTGTGGTTACAGTGCACCTACCTGGACAATCTAGGCTAATCAAATGTCCTTAACTTCATCACATCTGCAAGGTCTCCTTACCAAGTAAGAGCAGCTTCACGGGTTCCGGGGTTCGGATGTGAACATCTTTGGGTGGCTGTTGTTCAGCCATCCACAAAAGGCAGGAGCTGAGAGCACATAGGATCCAACTTGGATCAAAGGCACAGACCCTAAAATAGACGGTGGGGTGTCTGTTGTTAATGCTTTGGGTCTGGCCCTGGGAGCAGTGAGCAGGAAGCCTTACTGGCCAGTACTCTGAATTCTTTTACTCAAGTTCAGATTTTAGATGCCAGTGGCAGCTGAGTGACCCTATTGTTCTAGAATGCGTCCAGTAGATCTTTGATACTTGAGGACCCCTTCCAGAGCACTTGGGGCTACACCATTGAGTGGGTCAGAGCCAAGGGCAGAATCAGCTGTTTTATCTTTACCTTTCTCACTGTGTGCAGAAACAGAGAGATTACACCCTTGAAGGAGAGTCGGGGAAGGTGTCTAATCTCCAGTACCTGCACAGGTAAGGGTTGTGGGTTTTTACTTTTTAAATACTGTGAAATACATAATTGGAACAAAAGAGTATATGTAATGTTTGTGTATGTTTTAACATGTCATTTAATATATGTATATATAGTAGATATGTTGTAAGAAGTCTTGGTATCTGGTAGAGCAAGTTCCCCCACCAGGTTTTTCTCCAGGCATATCGCACCTGCTTTTGTCTCTTTGCTCTTTCACAGACATTTCTAAATCACCTTGTTAGGCATAATTTTTTTTTTTTTAAAGTGTATCATTTGTTTCACAGAAGACAGGAGGAAGGAGGAGTGATATTTTTGGAACTTCCTGGGGAGAAATAAAATTAGTTGAGAAAACCACTTCTCATCAGATTCTCTTCTCTATGTGATCTTGAATTTTAATTAATTAATAATTTTTTAAGGAGGGCACAGCTCACAGTGGCCCATGCAGTGATCGAACCGGCAACCTTGGTGTTATAGCACCATGTTCTAACCAACTGAGCTAATTGGCCACCCCAGTGACCTTGAAATTTTAAAGTCTTAGCCACTTCTCATAACTTTTTAGTGAACCTGGACATATTTTCAGCCATCCTCCTGCTTCCTCCCTTTTTATAAAAACAAAACCACAAAAAAAGAAAAAAATCTTTTCTTTACCGTAATCTCCATTCTTAGGAAATTTGGTCTTATATGAATGTCAAATTGACTGCCAGATAACTCAGATGGCAGACCTATTGAGCAAGAATGGCCCTTCAATGTCCTATATTTCAACGTCCCTATGAGAAAGCTAAAGCTCCAGGAGGCTAAGGGACATGTTTGTAGTTAATAGGACAAAGAGCCGGTCAGGAGTTGATCTGACTTCTAACCTGAACCAGGCCCAGAACTTTCAGATTGTGAAGCCCCCCTGCCCTTGGGTCCATTCTCCCACCTTCAGATCTGACGAGTAGCGGGATCGTGGATTTCGGTTAGGATCCAGAGACCTCTTTGGTGAACCAGGAATCAGGTAGCTCTTGTATTTTAACAAAACAGTGTAAGGATGTATCTAAAGTCCTATACCACTTTGTGAATAATAACTACTTTGTTTGGAAAGCCGGATTTTTCTTCGGAGCTTTAAGAAAATCTGTCTCGTGACCTCCTTTCCCATTTCTCAGAAGCATCCACTTTTAATTCCTTTACCAAATTTTTTTGGTATTTATCTCCATGTCTCTAAATGCCATGTGTGTTGCTGCTTGTTGATTTGAGGGGTGTAGGCATTTTGTACTATTTCCACGGTAGCCGACTCACCTACTCCGTTCCTCTCCACCTGATCCTGCTGACCTGCCACCCGACTCGTAGGGGGACTTTCTCATCGCTGATACCGTGTCATTTTCTAAGAACTTGTTTGTGTTCTCTGAGTATTATTTTTTAAATATAATGTCTCGTTCTAATTCCACGCTCAAAAAGTCTCCCTTTATCTTTCTGGGGTTATTAACAGTAGTGTTCTGAAGTTTTCATCTCCCTGCAAAGCCTGGTCCTTCCAAGTCGCTTTTTTCCTCCTCTGAGTTTTGGCTTCTTCTCTGTTGTTAGAGGTTTTCCTTAAATGTCTGTTGATCCTCGTTCATCCCCTTGGGTAAAGCATGTGGCTTGTCTCGTGGCTCAGCACACGTGGCGGGGCTCGTTGGCTGGGGGTCTCACTCTAGGTATCCTGGCTCTGCCCTTCCACCAAGAACCCCAACTCCAGAATCTTGAAGGGTTTTTCTTGTGCTGGTCAGACCCCTGGAATACCCCAGGCCACTCTAGTGCTGGAAGCTAAGCAGGCGGAGACGACTAGGAGGTCTGCACTCAGAACACGACAGTCCTTTAATCCCCCTGGTTCCTTACGGAGTCCCTGCCCTCAGCTGTGCCAGTGTCCTCTGTATCCCCAGGCCTGTGTGTCCTTCCCCGGGGTTGTCTCCAAGCTCTGCCAGAGGAGGGTGGGAGTCCAGAGGCCTAAAGACTTCTTCGGTAGCGTTTTAAATAGTTCTCCTGTTTTTATCCCCAAATGATGGAGACGTGCCTGGTGGTACAGTTCAGACGAGCAGGTGCCATGCCGCCCTGCATGGCCTCCAGCATACACACATGGCTACTATTCACAACCACCCAAAGAGACTGCCCCTCACTGTTCCCTGCAGAGGGGTCATCAGAGTAGGAGCGGCTGTGGTGTGACCATGTTGTCCTTGTAACTAACTAGTCCTTGGTCCAGGAACCAGCTTTATCCATCTTCAGGACTACCTTGGGGATTAGGAGCGCTGTGGTTCTTATACAAAGAAACAGAGGCTGTTACTCAAGCTAAAATTAAATTTTGTCATGAGGTCTCATACTGGTCCCCTGCAAATTTGTCACTGAACAGCAGCCAGAATTGAGGGTCCCTCGAGCTTGAGGACCAGGCTGAATGGCTGTGCCATGTGACACGCCCTCACCACCTCGCTCCCCCTGCGTCAGTCCCTCCTTGTGGTCCAGTGTCTTCTCAAAACACCACTTCCCTGAGCATCACCCGAGCTGACATGTGGTGCATTCCAGCTACCTGACGTACATCAAGCTGTCAACGGCAATCAAGCGGAACAAGAACATGGCTCAAGGTCTGCAGAGGGCACTGCTGCAGCAGCAGCCGGACGATGACAGCAAGCGCTCCCCGCGGCCCCAGGACCTCATCCGGCTCTATGACATCATTCTGCAGGTGACCCTGATGACTGGGGCAGCAAGGGCCTGGCCTTTGCACGTGTTGGACACACAGTGACTTATCCTTGCATAGCGGAAGGGCTGTAGCAGCCAGGAGCTGTTGGTGTCCTGTTCTTGTAGCGCTTTAGCCGTCTGTGCCCCCGCTACTCAGATGTGTGGAGGTGCAGGCTTGTGCGCCCATAGGTTTTCACTGAGCACTACCGCTGGGGAACATCGTGACACCAAGGCCGTGCTTCTCGGCCCACTGGGAGTTTGCCAGTGAGCAGTTGTGAGACACGCACGCAAACACAGCGTCTGTGTAATGCCGGATGAGTGGGTGTCAAATGAAGGGGTGGGGCTGGCCAGGCCCCCACTAGCGGCGCTGCTCCGAGGCGTCTCTACAGGAAGTGAGGTGTGAGCCGAGTCGGAAAGGACAAGCAGGCTTGCAGATTCAGAGAGGAGGGTGGAGGTGACACCAGGTGTGGCTGCTGCCAGGCCACTTGCCCAGACTTTCCCCCGTTATTTCTAGCCCATGCTCTTTCTTTTCACCCTCGTCTGTTCTTACAAGGTCTTCTGTCAAAAACTCAGTCTGAGGCCTCCTCTTCATGAGTTTTCTTTTTGTGTCTGTTGTGCAGAATCTGGTGGAATTGCTCCAGCTTCCTGGCTTAGAGGAGGACAGAGCCTTCCAGAAAGAGATAGGCCTCAAGACCCTGGTGTACAAGGCTTACAGGTACGTCTCACTGGGGGCAAGGCTCTCCTGCTACCCAGTGGTTCCGGAAGCTTTGGGAGCATGTCCCGTCCCCTGGAAGACGGAGTCACTGCCTCTGGTTCCCTTGCCCGTGAGCACTGAACAGCCAGCCCAGCGTGTCCGAGGGGAGGAAACCTCGAGTTGTGCCCGGGAGCTTCCTGTGATCCTTGTTGGCTCTCGGAGAGGTCGGGGGAGCCGGAGAGCACGCGCATTAAATGTCTTCTCCCTCCACTTCACTCCTTCCTCCCGGTGGAAAACACACAGGTGTTGGAAAAGGTGTTAGTCAGCAGAACCAGAGCGGAACCTGAGCTGAACTGGGAGAAAGCTAAACCTCTGTTTTTAAATGACTCACATTTGTAACTTGGAAGTGCGCTGTGTGGCACAATGGGGTCTGGACAGAATGACAAAGTGGAGCCATGTGTGTAACTGCCTTTCCTTGCCTGGCACTCATACCCCAGCACTCTGATTCCCCAGGGTGCCCCGGCTTCGCCCACGTTGCCTCTCCTCCCAGCTCCTGTGGACCCTTCTGTCCTGTCAGGCCAGCGGCCCCCAGGCTCTGTTGATCCCAGTGGACTGGTTTCCATTAGGACGAGGTTTCTTGGATTTGGTTTTTGAAAACGAGATGGGCAGGGGTGAATGATTGTGACTCAGATGTGTGGGCGGTGCTGGGTGGGATTCCCAGAGGAGCCAGGCGCCATTCCTCCTTCCTGCCTGTCAGCCTTCTCCATGCGCCTCTGAGGAACTTCTGTGCAGAGTCAGCCAGTCAGTAAAAGCCAGTAGGTCAGTGGTGGACCTACTGTCCCCGCTGACAGCAGAGAGGAGTCTGCAGGTCGGCCTGGCAAGGGCACTGAGAATGTTGGGGTCTCCGGTGCAGTGACCCGCAGTTAAGAAACCTGTTTCCAAATTTAAAATTGCGCCCTAAACTGCAAGGAACGCCTTGCTTTAGAATTCTGTGGCTCTTTTCCCTTCCCCATCAGGTGTTTTTTCATTGCTCAGTCCTACGTGTTGGTGAAGAAGTGGAGTGAAGCCCTTGTCCTGTATGACAGAGTCCTGAAATATGCCAATGAAGTCACCTCAGATGCCGGGGCCTTCAAGAACAGCCTGAAGGTGAGCCGTGAGCCTCCCCTGGCTTCCACGCAGGGGGGGCGCTGTAGGGGCTGCCTCTCCTTCTCGGGCTGGTCCTGCCGGCTCGGCCAGGGGCCGTGCTGTGTCCCTCAGGACCCGAGAGCTGCAGGTTGTGTGACCCCTGGCGGTGATCCAGGCCTAAGGAGGACTCAGAAGGAAGAGGGAAAGCCATCGCTGTGGTTAAAGCAAACCTGAAGTACTGTTTTCACCCACAGTTGCATGTTGGAATCTCCTGGGAGAGTTTCAAAAGATGGGAGTGGGGCCCCCCGCCCCCAGAGGTTCTGGTTCTTAGTCATGTCGGGTCTGGGATGGGCATGGGGTTTTTTTAAAGCCCCTCGTTGATTCTGATGTGCAGCCAAGTTGAGAACCAGTGATGAAGACTTTCTGCCCAAAGTGCCCCTAGACCGGCAGCAGCATTGGGAGTTTGCTAGAAACACCAGGCCTGCTGAGTCAACATCTGCATTTCAGCAAGGCCCCCAGGCAGCCCACTGTCCATCAGAGCTCCTGTGCTGATCTGACTGGGTTCTTGAGTTTATTTCACTGACTGTTGAGTGACAGCTGGCTTTTTAAGCTTCTGGACTGCTGTGGCGATGCAGAGCTTCGTAAAGCACTGGCTGGACCAAGAATCCATGTCTTTCTTACAAGTGGAGACTGTAGAAAAGCCAACTACAGTTTATGATAATAAAACAATTACTGACGTGGTCAAGCTGGTGTGTGAGAGCAGCTGCTCCTAGGGCTCTGGCCATGTGTTTGCTCGGAACAGCACAACCTGGCTGCTGCCTTCAGAGATGTGTGATTCTGTCACAGCCACACCTGCAGGAGCCCCCCTGTGACTGGGAAGTAGAGGTGTGGGCAGAGGGAGGGGTGACCGGGGTGGCAGCAGCATCACAGTGGGGTGTCATTGGGATGTGGAGGAGACCAGTGCGATGGTTTCTCAGGAGAGAAGAAAGACGTTTTACGAATGCCCATCCTACCTAATGTGCTGATGGGTTTGGGAGGGGTGTCAGGAGTAGAGGCGTGAGGGAGCCGGCAGTCTCTAGACCTTATCAGATCACTCTGAATTCCGCCAAGTAAGACACCAGGCAGGAGAATGGCCTTGCGCTGGAGCCAGACAGCCTGGTTCTGAATCCCAGCTTCGCAGCCCTTGGGGGTGTGACAGGGCACATTTGTTTGGCCTCTCTCTGCTTCAGTCTTATCTATAAAATGGGTACAAACCTCAGGGTCATCGTGAGGGCGGAATTAACAATTATGTAAACGGCTGAGAACAACGCCTGGTGTTGTTCTGATAAATTTATTAATATTCTCATTAGTCACATTATTTCCAGGCATTATTACTTAAGCCATGCTTTAGGTTTTAGTTTGAAACAAGCTAATGTTTTTTTAATAGGGAGAACTGTTTAAAAAGTCTAAAATCCCAAGAAAATACCAGTGGGATGGCTTAACTCAGGTTAGTTTTGGTGTGCTTCTCTGACCGCCCGGCTTGTGAGTGCATGTTTTCTGAATCGTTGCAGGACCTGCCTGACGTGCAAGAGCTCATCACACAAGTGAGGTCAGAAAAGTGCTCTCTGCAGGCGGCGGCGATCCTGGGTGAGCCCTGTGTTCCCCTCTCCTCTATTCCTCCTCTTCTCTTTCACCCTCCGCCCCACATACTGCTGTTTTAAGATTGGAAGGGGCTGTTGTGGTTATTCCATAAGATTTTTATTTTTCCCATCATTCCTTCTGCCACATCAAGGCATCCAATTGTGTAGAAGAATTTAGAGAAACTGTTATAGTGTCCCTTGACCCTAATTGTATCCCTGCCAGCTTCACTGGCTGACAGCACTGGCTCTGGGGGTTACCGTGTGTGGGCCTGCTCGGCCTCTCGCCAGAGTTCGGGCCCCAGAGGCAGCGGGCTCGCAGGCCCACAGGCTGGCCCCTTGCCCTTGGGAGCCCACGTGGGATAGATATCATTTGTGACTGGCGGGTGCTAAGTCCCCGTCCTTACCGAATGCCTGTGACACTTTCAGATGCAAGTGACTCCCACCAAACAGAGCCTTCCTCCCACGTCAAGGACAGTAAGGTAAGTGTGGCTTTGGAGGAGTAGTCGGATTCAGGATGCAGTAGGACTGTACTGTGCTCATTGGTAGGACAGAGGACCCTTCGTTGCTAAGGAAGCACCCTACATCCCTCCCTTCTTTTACTCAAAGCCCGAACACTGCCTACGGAAGTTTCGCTCTGTCATCTAGACGGTCCCAGATGAGCAGGTTATTTAGGAAACTGCTACTGTGCAGAGTTGCACGCCCGGCAGGCCTGTACCCGGATCCCAGCCCACCCCTTTCTTACCCTCTTTCAGCTATAACATGGGGGCATGATAGCACCCCTCATGGGAGATTGTGGGGACTGCATGTGGCACGTGCAGGCCCTGAACTTGCACACACAGTGAGGGTTCCACCGTCCGTCTGCAGTTAACACCCGGCTTCCTCCCTTTGGTTTGACTTGCAGCCTCTGGTTGAACGGTTTGAGACATTCTGCCTGGACCCTTCCCTTGTCACCAAGCAAGCCAACCTCGTGCACTTCCCACCCGGATTCCAGCCTATCCCTTGCAAACCTTTGTTCTTTGACCTGGCCCTCAACCACGTGGCTTTCCCGCCCCTTGACGACAAGTTGGAGCAGAAGACCAAGAGTGGCCTCACTGGATACATCAAGGGCATCTTTGGGTTCAGGAGCTAACCGGGCTCTTCCTGGGGGGCAGGGGTGACTCTGCCTCAGTCTGTATTGTGAGAAAACCCCAGCAAGTTCCATGCTATTAAACCCAGGTCTGCATTGGCCCAGGGCGCGAGTGTCACCCCTCAGCCCTGCGTCCCTATGTCTGTGTGTCTGTGCACTTACGTTCCTAACCAGTATGCCACAGGGGCACCCTGTTGTCTTCTGGTTGATGTGTGCGGGGTCCCTCTGTCCATAACTCCTGGGGGAGGGCCACTGCCACCTGGTCCTGGGTGAGCTGTGATTCATACTGACCTTTGGTCAGTAACATGTTCGGGGAGGAGGTCCACACCAGGCACGGATGGGGGCTCAGCAAGTGTCGCAGGTCGTCAGGACCATGGATTTGTAACGACCTCTCCTGCTGTGAGCATCCAGAATCCCTTGAAAAGTTTGTTCATGACTAGAAAACATTGGCAACGTCACCCCAGAATTACAGCCAGCCTTATCCCCCTTCACCTCCAAGTAAAAATTAAGTTTCAAAACAAGCAAAGAGCTCTATTTTTAGAAGAAATATGTTACACTCAGAAATGATGAAAACAGATCTTATATTAAAAGGCAAAGACGCTGGAGACTCTGCCCATTTTTTACATGTCCTCGCTCATGTCTGGTCCCAGTTCTCTCCTTGGGGATGTTGTTGCACGGTCCTGTCCTGCCAGGCGTACCCCGACTTACTGGCAGTGCGGGTATGAGATGACAGACGAGAGAGTGTTAGAGCTCTGTTTCTCAAGTTCCCAGCCTATCATTTTCAGATGCCATCATAGTTTAATCAGTTTCCTTCTTTACCCCTTTATTTTTTCCTCAGTCACCTTTTTTTATTTCTATTATGGCATCAATAAAAAGTCACAAAAGCAATGCAAGAAAGCAAGGAATAAAAGTGATGTAAACAGGAAATGTTCATGAAACCTCTGACTCCCTTTGGCAATGGAAACTTGTCCCACAGGAAAGAGAAGGCACCATGGGAAATGCTGGCGTAGTGTGGTTCAGACATGGAGCCAGCTAGAGCGCCTTGAAGAGGTTGAGTGGTTAAAGACCTGAGAACGTTCTCTCAAGATGGAACCCACTGTGCATGGCGGGGCCCCTTGTCTTCCCACTGACTGGCAGACAGGGATTGCCGAAGTTAGGAGAGCATGGTGGGAAGACAAATCAGACTGAGAACTGAACATTATCAAGGGCTCTCAGACGCTCAGAGATGTGCACTCTGTGCCCCCCAGGATCTGCTTTGGGTCAAAGTCTCAGGAAACTGATTTTTAAATTTTTTTTATTGAAAGTCTCATAGTCTCTGCCACACAATTTTGGGGTATCCTCCCTCTGCCTAAAACAGGAAACTGCTGCTGTGCAGAGTTGCACGCCCGGCAGGCCTGTACCCGGATCCCAGCCCACCCCTTTCTTACCCTCTTTCAGCTATAACATGGGGGCATGATAGCACCCCTCATGGGAGATTGTGGGGACTGCATGTGGCACGTGCCAGCCCTGAACTTGCACACACAGTGAGGGTTCCACCGTCCGTCTGCAGTTAACACCCGGCTTCCTCCCTTCCTCCCAGGTGATCTTAGGTTGAGGTCTTAGATTTTGGTTCCAAAGGCTCAGCGCAGCATCCCTCATGGGCTGAGGGAGTATTGGGGGCACCCATCCTTTCCTCACCCTTCTCCAGCCCCTTGTGCACTTGGCAGCACCAGCATGTGGTCCAGGTTCTGCGCCTCCCCTGCTGCCTCCTGTGCCAACCTTGGCCACTGCCACCGCCAGGCTGTCCTCCAGCACCGTGGAGGCAATCCTCCAGCCTGCCTGTGCCACGTCTGGCACTGCGGGGAGGGGACCTCTTGTGGGAAGACGTCCCTCTGTCTTGCTCAGGGCCCTTCCAGCGCCTCCTCTTCTCAGTGCCGGTATCAGTCATCCTGATGGCAGCTCTGCTAAGCCTTTTCCTTCTCGTGGCCATGCCAGATACTCCCTTCCTTCTGGTGTCCCTGCTGGCTGCTCTGACTGGTAGTGGCTGTTGTCAGCCAGTGAGGCTGTGACAAGACGTGTTTAGTATTATGCGTACGTATTTACATGAGAAGACAGCTGGCAGAGCCGAGGTCTCCTGTTAGCTCGCGCATCCCTTCACCTAGGATCCCTGGACATTAAACAGATGGTGTCATAGGGGATAGAGCTCCAAAAGCAGGACTCCATCCTGTCCTCAGGCCCGGGAAGTGGCTCTGGCCTCATGGGAACGGGTTCAGAGTCAGGTCCTGGGTTGATTGATTCAACAGTGGAGCTGCCGAGCCCGCATGGCCTTTCCTTCCCAGGGAGAGGAGATGCAGTGAGGTCTCCATATGTAAGAAATGGACGTGGAAACTGTTTTCAGGGCGTCTTCCCTGCTGGTTGGGCTCATGTCCCTCCCCCAAGATGGGCTGTGATATGGTCAGCAGGTTTTGACCCGACGTGAGTCTTCTGTCTGCCCAGATCCAGAGTAGGAGGAAAGCTCAATTCAGTCTGTATTTTTAAAACATGCTGTGGGCTGCTGTGTTAATGGTTTTTATTTTCCTGTCTGCCGGATGGTGATGGTCTTTATCTGCAGAAACATTAGAGGTAAAACGCTGGCTTTAGTTACTGGGCTAATGCTCAACATCACATTGAAAAGACAATTTAGCCAAGTTTGCCTTTAACTGTTGGTTCTGTTTAGAAAAAAGGAGCGTGAGGCCGCTGGGTCTGGACAGGTCCTTCACTGCTCAGTCTCCTGGTTTTTTACGTCTTTTCATAGGCATTGTTTTGATATACTGTCCAGTTTTACATTAAACCAAGTAAGAATTCTTGGATTCCCCGTTTGAAAGGAAACACTTCTGGGCTTGGTTTCATCTCCTTCACCTGGTGGCAATCTAAGCCTTTCACCGTGGCCGTGAGGTGACAACCTGGGATGGCAGTGTGCCCCTCCACCTACAGTGGGCCTGGACCGTCGTCGGCCTCTCCTCCCCAAGCTGAGGCGAGGGCCCCTGCCCCCCGGCCCTGCCGGGAGAGGAGCTGGACTGAAGGTGGGGCTGGGTTCTGCCTGTTCACTGTCATACACTCGGCATCATTAATTACACACAAAGCTCACTGATCACAGACTTCTAAACAGCTCAGTGCTGTCTGCAGCCTTGAAAAGCCTGGAACCTTCAGAGGTCTAGGAAAATGTCCAAAGATAGCAAAAATATGTGTTGGTTCTATTATTTTTTTTTTGAAGACACTTGTTGCTACAGAGGAGATGGAAACCAGATTTAGCTGTAAAATTTATTAATGTTCCAAAGCAAAGAGATAAATTGGAAACTGCATCCTGACACCAACTGAAAGAATCTAGCCTGTTGGTCTGTTGGACGTTAGAGACGCTGTTTGCATGGAGGTGAGGGCAAGAGCACACGCGTGTCAGGCACAGCCCCTCGCTAGAGGGGGTCTGCCCTCCTTTGAAGCACCACCCAGCACAGTAAGGGCTCCAAGTATTGTTAGTTGGTACAAGTCAAAAGGAAACATAATCTCAAATGACAAATACTGATGGAATACTTGTGGGAACCTTTTGTCTGACCTTTTCAAACTGTGAAGAGATTGATCTAAGGTGTGTTTTTGTCTTTGCTTTGGGGGCAGGATGGTGACAGCCTTGGCAGCACCGTTAGAAGCCCGCAGAAACACCACCCCTGGGCACTGCTTTCCTTCCTCGGCCATACCCACCGTGTGGTATTGTGTTGGAAAGGGGGCCTTGCCTCTCGGTGGTCCCTTGTCCAGCAGATAGTTTTGTTCACCCCCATGAACCGCAACGATGTGTCCTCATGCTCAGTCTGTGGTTGAGACCCCTCACCACTTGAAAAAGAACTACATCCTTTTTATCCTTTTCTCTAGGCTGCACTTTTCCTAGAGATCGGGCACGAGGCAGTGCAGCTACGACAGACAGGTAACCGGACCCCTGACAGATGGTAACATGAGTGAGCTCTGTCATCTGTGGAATGGAGGGCGTAAGATGAGGGAAAGATGTGCAGAGGGCGTAGTACCTCGCAGGAACGTGACAGGTATGAATTGCCTTCCGTCCACTCCCCCATGGATGGGAGCCAGCATTGGAACCCCATGCGTCTCCCTCCATGGCTGCCCACACGTCCTGTCCCATCGCACCAGAGCCCTAAGCCCTTTCCTGGCTCTGACCTGGAGCCTTGTGGCAGGAGCTTCTGCGTAGGCGCCGAATCTGTAGAAAAGTCTTTTCCTCGCTGTAGCCTCCCAGCGAGGAGGTTCCCCTGGACAGTCTGAGCCCAGAGTCCGGTGAGTGTGGGCCACTGTGCCCTGAGCTGGTGGGGCCAATGCCGCTGAGAGGCGAGGAGACCCTTCTGTTCAGAGCTGGCCGCCTCCTTTCTCTAAGCAGGCCCCACTGCCTTTGTCTTCTACCCTTCCCAGAGCTGAGGCCTGCTACGTCTAAGCAATGTCATCAGGGCAAAGGTTGAGCCTAAGGAGCTGGCCGTGTGTGCTTTCTAATTTCCTGGCAATAAAAACTAATTAGGAAGGCCTGTCTCAGCTATGAAGACTTAATTAGTTTTTGTGTGTTTTTTTCTGTTTGTTCATTTTATAAACCTTTATTTTCCTCAGACCCGTGAATGGGGCTGAGTAGAACTTAACCCCTGCTGTTTTGGTACAGCCAGTATAACTAGCTGCCGTGCTGGCTGTTGACCTTGTGAGGACACGATTAGTTAGCCGCCTCCATCAGACCTGAACTTCTCCACAACAGGGCCACAGGTCCCCACACCTAGCTATTAGGCTAGTTGTTGTCTTCCAGGTGGCAGAGAGGCCCAGAGCCCTTAGGCAACTTGGGACACCTATAGGTCCAGAAGTTGCTGAATGAGAGTGGGTGGGCCATAGACTTCTTGGAAGCAGGGATGTCTTGTGCCACGGGCAGCTGCTATGGCCTGGAGGTGTGGGCTGGACCAGTATTGGTCCCACAGGTGAACTGGTACCACCACAGTTGCTCAAGGCTAGGGAAAGTAAAGCATTCCTAGGGAGTGACAGGTACTCAGGCAGCCTTGACCTTGCCCTCCCAGTCAGACTTGGAACTTGACTCCTGAGGTCCCCTCTATGTCCTCCGTCTTGCCATTTAGTGTGGGGCACCCTACTCTTGATACAGGCAGGGTTGGTTTGGTTTGTTTGAGTTGCTTCCTCATTCTGCTCTGGTTAGGCAAGCCATGGTCCCCTGCTTCTCTCCAGGACGACCTGTGAATTCCTTGGGCTATAGCCTCTGCCTTCCCCAGCACGGACAGAAGGAGGCTCACCCCCTAACTTCCCTGTCCTCCAGCCTTGGTCCTCTCGTCCCAGCTGGTGGCGGCACCTTCGCTCCTCAGCAGCCCGAGGAAGTGTAAGGCAAGAGAGGTTACCTGCCAGCTCGGCTCCAAGGGACCGGTGGCAGAGCTTTCGTACACACAGGGCAATTTCCTGAGATGGCAAAGCTTGTCCTGACCAGGGAGCACATGGGGGGTGAGGGGCTGGCAGATTGTGGCTTGCAGAGCAAAGCAGGCAATTGCCACCATGTGCGTCAGCAGGGAGAAGAGTGGCTTTCCCTGCAGGAGGCCCGTGAGCTGGAGGAGAGAGTGTGGAGCTTCAGCCCTGGCACACCGTCCACGCTGCCACCCTGTTGCTTAGCTGCCTGCATGGCTGCCCAGGAGCTGAGAGCCATGCTGCTTTCGGCCCTGATCCGCCTCCTGCTCTGACCTCTGGCCCCATGAGCTGTGAGCCGCCCACGGCAGCCTGCTGGCAGCTCCAGGCCAGGGGATGTGAGTAAGCTGCCACTTCAAGTCATAGCTGTCACAGCGCTGAGGGAGACTTGGCGCCAGTTGACCTCAAACCTCTCAATCCACAGAGGAAGCAAGTACCAGGCGAGGGGGTGGCCTTAGGGAGCAGGACAAGAAGCCAGGTCCTGGGCCTCCTGCCTGGTTTGAACGGAGACCTGGCTGGGGTGAGGCTGAGGAAGGCTGAAAGTTAGGGCCCTCTGTCCAGCTGCTAGGTCAGAGCTGTTGGTCAGAATTAGAACGTGAGCCACAAACACAAGTTTCAATTTTCTAGTAGCCACATTTAAAAAAGTAAAGAGCAACAAATGAAATTAATTTTTAAAAAACATTTCATTTAACCGAATGTAGCCAAAATACCATTTTGATGTGTAATTAATGTAAAATATTGAGAGATTTTACATCCGTTTTTCAGACTAAGTCTTTGAAATCTGGTGTGAAATTTATACTTAGAGCACATCTCAGTTCGGACCCGCCACATTTTAAGCACTCGAGTCACATGAGGCTCTTGGCTGCACGTGGACCAGCTGGCTTCCACCGAGGTTGTCAGCCCCATCCCACCCTTCTAAATGAGCAGCTCTTTTTCTCTCATATTTTAAACCCCACATTTTTCTTTGTCCCTTGAGGGCGGTCTGCCATCTGAGTAGGATTATCCCATGGTGAGTGACAAGCGTCTCAGAGCCCTGGCTGTTCCTGCCTGCTGCACGCAGCCCTTATCTCAGCAGCTGGGATCTGATTTGATTCAGCATCAGTCACTCGAGGAATTCAGCTCTTGTTTTTCTTGCAGTGAACCAGGTAGCCTTAATCTCTGGGGCATGTGAGGGCCCCCTGTGGCACTCATTTATGTCCAGGAGGGCTTCTGCAGACAGGAGGCAAAGATCAGGTGTTCCAGATCTCAGCCTGGCTGTCTTTCTTCACCTGCCCTCCCCCCCCCCCCGGGGCTGCAGCCCTCTCCCCTGCCTGGCTCAGCAGGGCCTCTTCTGGCTGCTCCCACCCCGGAGCTGGAGTCTGGACATCTTTTTCCTCCCAGGTCCTCACCTCCAGTGACCACCACCTCCAGGGAAGGGGCCTGGGGTCCTCAGGGAGGGGCGGAGGGCGTTGCGTGCTCTCAAAGATAAGGAAGTGTGCTGACAGGTTTGAAATGAGAGGCGGCGGTGAGGACTGGCTCCTGGGCCCTGCACTCATTTCAACACTTGACTGCGTATGTGTTACCAGTGGTTAGAAGAAAATTATCACCCAGGGAGAAAGTGGAGAGAAGGGCTGGGGCAGAGGCTGGGTGGTCTCGGGGCCCGGCCTCCTGTTGGCTGGGAGGGAGCAGAATGATGGAATCCACTCCCTGGCTACTGTTCTGTCCTGGCCTCCTGCTGCCCTCCTGCTGCCCTCTCACCCCACTGCCATTGTTAGCCCCTCCCCCTCCAGGACGGTGACTCCTGCGTCCTCTCTCCAGGGCCAAACGGTCCTCCAGGGCCAAATGCAGTGACTTTTGTCTAAGAAATGCAACCGAAAGGGACTCGGGCCTTTTCTGTCCAGGGCATGTGGCCAGTCTCAGGCCTCTGTCCCTGGTCTCCCCAGTCTGCTGGGACCCTTCTCTCTCCTCTGGATGTTTGTTGCCCTCAGCTAGGCCTACCAGGATGTCCCAGTGCTGCAAACCCAGCATGACTGCATCCCTCCTGCGCCCAGACTGTCATGGTTCCAGGGAATGACTCCAGATCGGTAGAAAGACCTTGAGCTGGGCCAGTGAAATGAGTACCTGGAGTACCTGGAAATGGGGGACCCACTCCCTTCTTGAAGACCCTGGAAGCCACTGCAGGAGAAGGCAGCTACCAAGATGACCTTCCTGGCACTCAGTGTGAAGAAAAGGCCAATAAACTGGCACTGCTGTCGGCCACTCCATCTGACTTTAGAAAAGCCACAGGGACCACTTCCGGGGAACGGAGTGAGGAGAGGCAGGCAGGAAAACCCAAGCAAAGTGGGTTCCCAGCGGCTCAGCCAGACCCTGGGCTCAGCAGCACCTGAAGCCTAATGCTGTGGGTCCTCGAGGGAGGGGTCCAGGGGGAGTCCCCACCGCTCTGGAGCTGAGACTCTCCTGAGGATCCCAGCCATGTGCATCCTACTACCTCTGACCCTGGAGCCACAGACAGGTGGGATGACCCCGAGCCAGCCGGGAGGATGGTGCAGCGGGGCTGCTGGGGAGCCAGCTGGGTGGTGCCCACTTTAAAAATGTACCTTGTGCCAGTCCTGTAGGGTGAATGTCCCTTGCTTCCCCACCATGTCGGAGAACACGGAGCAGACCTGGATGCCCTGGTGGTGAGCCGAGAGCCTGGCCCACCCGCCCACCCTGGACTGGCAGGGAGTGGCCCCACCTCCCCGGGGGTGGGGGACGAGAGCCATGGATGGGGACACGCCTGAGAGCACCGCCTCTGTGCTGGTTGGAGGTGTTTATTAACCGGAGCCTGAGCTCTGAGGCTGGGCCTGTCCCTGAGCCTGCGCATGCCTGTGTGTGTGTGTCTGTCTATCTGTCTGTTGCCTTGTCTTCGTGGGCCTGGGTGTTTCCCCATCTGGGTGTAATCACCACTGGCACTCTCTGGGCCTGTGGGTGTAACAAGTCCAAACCTCCTCTGGCAGTCGGGCAGGCTCGGGCGCCCTGCCTTCTGGGCTGTGCCCTTTCCTCCCAAACTGGTTGTGCAGGAGCGGGCGTGAGTGTGGGCGAGTGTGTGCATGCGCAACAGCCAGGGCCTCACCTGCAGGGAGGGGCCTCCCAGAAACTGCCTTCCCTCCTGGTCCGGCAGCCCCACCTCGCCAGAGCCCAGCCAAGCTACCAGCAAGGACGCTCCCCGCTGCCCGCTGCCCGCTGCCCGCTGCCCGCCGAGCCCAGCCTGAGCCGGCACCTGCCTTTACGACCATGTTCAAGGGGCTGAACAAAGGCACCCAGGGAAAGGGGTCCCCCAAGGGCTCCCCATCCAAGGGCTCCCCCAAAGGCTCCCCCAGCAAGCACAGCCGGTGAGCAGGGCCAGGGGAGGGGGCCGGGGCGGGGTGGTTTCCGACCAGGCTGCTCCAGCCACCTGAAGGTGCAGCCCAGAGCCCAGAACCAGCCCAGTGCTGGCATTTGGTGTCCCAAAGCCAGAGGGCTTGGGGGGGGAGGTCTTTCTCCCCAGCCCAAGCTGAGTTCCAGCCCTGGTAGGAGGCCAGAGAGATGGCCCAGGACTCCCCTCATTCTCCTGGGTTGTGGGGGGCCTGAGGGCCACGAGTCGAGGCTGCTGTGCAGGAAACATGCTGGACAGGGGCCTGAGCAGCTGCCTTCCTCTGCTGGGAGGCTGGGAGACTGGAGTGCCTGGCTCGGGTCCTTGGCTCTGTGATAACCCTTGGGACCTGGGCACAGGGTGGGCAGAAGGCCTGAGGCCAGAGGAGCCGGGAGGTGGGGGGTGGGGCTGTGCCGCAGCTTTCCCGAGTGGCTCTCACCTGGGGTCTTGAGAGTTTTGTCACAGAGTTGGGGTGATTCCTTTACCGTGTGGGTGTGTGGAGCGGGTGCTGTGGGACAAGAGGAAGAACCCACGGGCTCCAGACCTCCTCAGAGCCTCCCTCAGTTCACCCAGCTCTCTGCAGGGCCTAGCCGGGCTCCCCAGAGCCCCATGGTCTTCAGACAGACGTGGCTGCCATTCTTCCAGCTCACTGGCCATCAGCCCCACTCCGCAGGTTGAGGGTGGCAGCTCACCTAGGGTCCCGGGTGTGGAAATGAGAATGGAGATGAAAGGCTTATTATCCCGATAGAGATCAGGGTGCAGGGCGACAACATGGAGCCTGGCTTCTGGGCGGACGGGAAAGATGGCAGTTAGGACTCCCGCTGGAGTGACCTGTCCTCCCTGGGGCTCCTGAGCCCTGCCCAGGGTGGAGTGTGCTCCTCCAAGTGGGAGCAACCCTGCCAGAAGGCCAGGCCTGAGGACAGGGTGCCCCAGCCTCAGCACCTGCAGCTCCTCAGCCCCAGGCAAGCTCCTGGGCAGTGCTTTCCTGGCCAGGGGCAGCTGGGTCTACGTGGCTCTGTCCTCTGGCTGCAGGCCCCCCAAAGAGGGCTCCTCATTCCCCTCGTGTGCAAGCCACTTGTTCAGCACATATTTCTTGAGCACTACTGTGTACTATGATTCTCGGCACAGGGGATATCACTGCAAATGGAACTGACAGGTCCCTGCCTTCACGGCACTTACATCCTAGAGGAATGAAAACTAACATTTACTGGGTGCTGACTCTGCACAAGCTCTGTACTGGATATTTCAGATGGATTAGTTCTCTTAATAACATGCGAGGTAGATATTATTAAAGCCCACTTTACAAGTGAGGAACCGCAGGCACAGAGAGGTTATGTAACTTGCCCAAGGCTACACAGCAGTAGTGATGGAGAAGGATCAAACCAACACTATGTGACCAGAATTCCTTCAGACTGGGTCTTTGCTGCATCACCCCTCTGACTGGAGTGGTGGT
This sequence comes from Rhinolophus ferrumequinum, assembly GCF_004115265.2. Taxonomy (NCBI): domain Eukaryota; kingdom Metazoa; phylum Chordata; class Mammalia; order Chiroptera; family Rhinolophidae; genus Rhinolophus; species Rhinolophus ferrumequinum. The sequence continues at coordinate 50,819,598 of NC_046304.1, read as the reverse complement.
GATGGGGGTTGTCCTTTGGCCTCTGGTTCAAGGCCAGCTCAGTGAAACCTTCCCTTCAGCAGTGCTCCTAAGGCTTGGACCACTGTGCCTTTTATTAGGTCTGCTTGATCCTCTAGGCCCCAGAGAGTAAGCTCAAGCATACAGCAGGTGCCCTATAGAGGCTGCTGGGTGAGTGCACACAGATGGTGCCCTATAGAGGCTGCTGGATGAGTGCATAGAAAAAGACCTTGGGACCCCGGTTCAGGCTCATAGTCTCCTCCTGGCTGTGTGACCTGGAGCAAGTCAGGTTCCAATTTGGGCTCGGAACCCCAAATCTGGAAAATGTTGGGGTGTCCCAGGAATCTCTTGGCCTCCCCCCGCCCCAATGCTGTGTGGTTCCTCTGGATGGCTGTTAGTCTGGGCATAGACAAAGCCTGGGGCAAAGAGGGTTGGGGAGAGACAGGGCTGGGGTGGGAGGAAGTTGGGGTGGGGATATGCTGCTGCCCCCCTGCCCCCAGCCAGCCCACCTGCCCCTCCCCACGCCCCACCAGGCTGTCTCTGGTATGGTATTAGCGGTCTTAGGGAGAGCTGGTGATTCACTCCCTGGGCTGTCTGCCCGCCAGGCAGGGAGCTGGGTGGGGTTGGGAACTCTCTGCCAGGACAGTGAGGTCAGCCTGCTCCACAGTGCCACACACACCTGGGACCCTCACTTTCTGAACCCTAACTGGCAGCATTGCTCCCCCCAGGACAGGGTATCTCACAGAGTCTCCTACAGAGAGAGACCAGAGCTCCCCAGGTCTTGAACTCTTCCCTCCAGGGCAGTGAGCCTGGCTGTAGGGCAGGACGGGGCAGGGGAGGCAGGGGCTCCACTCGGGCGGGTAGATCTCTGCCCAGAGGGAACAGAGGGAGGGACCTTTTCCAACTGTGCTGCCCTCTGTCCTTACCACCCAATAGAGCTGCCACCCAGGAGCTGGCGCTGCTCATCTCCCGCATGCAGGCCAACGCTGACCAGGTGGAGAGGGACATCCTGGAGACCCAGAAGAGGCTGCAGCAGGTGAGGCCTGACGGGCAGACAGCAAGGTGTGGAGGCATGGGAGGCCCATTGTCGTGCCCACTGACCATGTTGAAGACAGGACAGACGACTTTTGTCCTTCACTGGCCACTCCCCAAACAGTGGAATGAGGGCTCACCATTCTTCTCTGTTGGGCTCCTAATTTGGGGGTTCAAAGGGGCTTGAGGGGGGCCCAGCCCTCCCCTGTGTTCTTGAGCCCACCCCATAGATGCCCTCAGCCTGTCCCTCTGCCAATGTGAGCACCAAGGTTGGCTATGGCAGCCAGGGTCCCTCAGGGTGGGACTTAGGCGGCAGTGAGGGGCAGCGAGGATGCCGTCCCTGCCCCGCCTGCAGGACCGGCAGCACAGCGAGCAGAACCAGGCCCTGCAGTACCGGCAGGAGACCGGCCGCAGCCTGAAGGAGGCCGAGGTGCTGCTGAAGGACCTCTTCCTGGACATTGACAAGGCCCGGCGGCTCAAGCACCCGCAGGCCGAGGAGATCGAGAGGGAGTGAGTGGGGTAGCGGCAGGGGCTGGAGATCAAGGACAGAGGCACCGGGGGTCCCAGGGGAGCCCCTGGCCTGCTCTGACCTGCTGGCCACCTCCTTGGCAGCATCAAACAGCTGCATGAGCGGGTGACCCAGGAATGTGCCGAGTACCGCGCCCTGTACGAGAAGATGGTGCTGCCGCCCAACGTGGGGCCCAGGGTCGACTGGGCACGGGTGCTGGAGCAAAAACAGGTAAGGGGCCACCCCCAGTGTCGGAGACGCCTCAAGGAGCTGGAAGTCACCCACCCCCAGCAGCAGTCAGAGCAATACAGCGTGTCATCGGGGGCCAGAGAGGATGCTTCGACCCCGGGGGTAGTTAGGGGTCTGGGAAGAGAGAGAGCAGAGGACACAGTGCAGTCAGGGAATGCTTCTTGCAGGAGGAGGCTCAGGCCTCAGTGGGGACGGCTTGGTTGGTTTGGGGTGAAGTGGTGAGGAGAGGACAGTCCAGAAAGAAGGAACAGAGGCTGTAGCCTGGGTGCTATGAGAAGTGGGGTTTTCTGGGCAAGCAGGCAGAACCAGATCACGGGCGTCCTGAACCCTCAGCCCGAGTGAGGAACTGTGTTTTGATGCCACAATAGAAGGGGTGCAGTGAGGACAGTGAAGGGACAGTGGGGAGGCCATGGGCAGAGCAAGGGCATGCGCAGGTTCCCGGAGCCTGGCTGGAGGAGTACAGGCAGGAGGCGCTGAGGCCGGGGCCAGGAGGCAGGGCAGAGTGGGAGACTTTTCAGAGGCTGAGCCCCAAACCCTGGGGACCAGTGGGATTCGGGGGCTGCACTGCAGTCATGGTGACACCAAGGCCTCAGCCAGGGCCACTGGAGAATGGCATGTCCCCCAGGATGAGCTGCCGGCTGTTCATCAGGACTATTTTCCTGGCCTGTCCACCCGCTGCCCAAATGACTAGCTTGGCTCCTGCTGATGGGGAAGCAGGGAAGGTGCAGGAGGGCTCCCGCCGGGTCCCCAGGTGGAGCTGAGCCGCTGGCTCTTCTGCAGAAGCAGGTCCGAGAGGGCCAGTACGGGCCGGGCATGACGGAGCTGGAGCAGCAGGTCGCCGAGCACAACATCCTGCAGAAGGAGATCGACGCCTACGGGCAGGAGCTGCGGAACCTCGTGGGGCCGGTGCGTGAGCCTCCGCACGTGTATCCCTGCCCTTCTCCCATCAGAGCCAGAGCTAGGCCCACTGGCCTCTGGGGTGAGGGATGGAGGCTGGGGGCCCAGCCGGCCCAGCACATGGGGTGGCAGCTCCCAGCACCCCGCCTCTCACTGGACCTGTGTTTTCTCCCTCTTGGTCGAAGCAGGACTCAGCCACCATCCGGAACCAATACCGAGACCTACTGGTGAGCAGGGGAAGGGCAAGGCGGGCTGGCTGGGGGACCTGAACGCAGGGCAGGCCTGGCTGCCTGCACCCTTGCTGGGGCCAGTGTTGCTGGGTGCAGCCTGATGGCACCTCTTGCTACCACTTCTCTCCCTACCTCTCGCCGAGCGCAGAAGGCGGCCTCGTGGCGCGGGCAGAGCCTGGGCAGCCTGTACACACACCTGCAGGGCTGCACGCGCCAGCTGAGTGCCCTGGCCCAGCAGCAGCACCGCATCCTGCAGCAGGACTGGAGCGACTTCATGGCAGACCCCATGGGCGTGCGGCGGGAGTATGAGGTCAGGGGGGCAGAGTGGGGGCAGGCGGGCTGGGTGGGACCAGGACGTCCTCATCCTCACTGCCCGCTCCCTACTCGCCCCCAGCACTTCAAGCAGCATGAGCTGCTGAGCCAGGAGCAGTGTGTGAACCAGCTAGAGGACGATGGGGAACGCATGCTGGAGCTCGGGCATCCGGCCGTGAAACCCATCCAGGTGCCAAGGCCCAGACCCGCTCCACTGCCTCAATCAGGGGGCTTCCCAGGGAGGCTGAAAGGGGACAAGTCAGGGCCAGCGGGCAGGGCCAGCTGAGTGGGCCGTGGATGGTGGATGCACCAGGCCGGGGCACGGTCCGAGGACTTCCTGCTGCTGTCCCCAGGTCCACCAGGAGGCCCTAAAGATGGAGTGGCAGAACTTCCTGAACCTGTGTATCTGCCAGGAGAAACAGCTGCAGCATGTTGAGGATTACCGCCGGGTGAGCCTGTGGGCAGGGTTGGGTGAGGGAGGTGATGCGAGGCTGGGCAGGGGGGCACAGGGCTAGGGGTATGGCAGGGCTGGACAGGGGGCACGGGGGTGGAGGCAGCCACCAGGGCCCAGGCTGGAGCAGAGAGAGGCGCCCGGAGGACACCACAGGACATGCTCGCATTGTGGGAGACAAGGCATCTCGTCAAAATGGCAGAGCTGTGTCTCTGTGATTAGGTCCCAGAGGGGAAATAATGTCACGCATACTTTCTCCGCAGGGTGATATCGCTCCCAGGGGGGTAAAAGTTGGTTCTTATGGGTGGAGAATAATCTTATTCTTTTTACATGTAAATCATAGATATACACACATAAAGGATATACAGCATATCTGTCGTGTTAAAATTTCATGGCAATGGTGGGAAAACTAAGGAAAAAATATCTAAAAAGCCTCCTTAGAAAAGATAATGATTAAAAAAAAAGCGGTGAGAAACAATATACAGGGAATTTTGAGGGGTAATTTCCACCCGTAATGTTTCATATACCTTGAAAGAGACAAAAGCCAAAGAGCTTCCTTCCTTCCTCCCTCCCTCCCTCCCTCCCTTCCTTCCTTCCTTCCGAGAGCATTTTCCTATATAACCACTATAACCATATCATACCCATTGTCAAGCATTTCATAACGTACCCCGACTGTGGAATGTTTCTTTATAGCACATCCCCAGCTCCTCTCCGGGGCTAGAAGTGCAGCCCAGACGCCCTGGGCACCCACCCCAGGCACCACCCCAGATCCCAGCCAGGACGATTCCAGGTGCAGGGATGAGGCAGCAGAGGCACCATCCTTCATCTGTGCAGGAAGAACGAACCCAAAGTGTTCATAACATTAAAGGAACTGTAGTTCAGTGAACCAAAACTGCCCCATTTCCAGAGCACTCTAGTTAAAAAGGCCCCACTGCTTGGGTAGAAAGGCCGACAAGTGGCAGTTTGGGGTTAGGCGGTTTGCATTTAGCTGGTTTGCAGGCTCAGTGGGCATTGCGGTGCCCTGGACTCTGCACTTGACCACCCACTGACTTCAGTTCCAGGAAGAGGCCGACTCTGTCAGCCAGACCCTGGCAAAACTCAACTCCAGCCTGGACACCCAGTATGGCCTTGCCCCCGGGGGGCCCTCTGGCACCCCCACAGAGCTGCTGCAACAGCTGGAGGTGAGATGGCCCCACCCAGCCCCCTGGACCCCACTCCTGGAATGGGGCCTGCCCATGTGTCTGGGTCTCACCTCTCCCAGGTACCTAGTCCTGCCCGGAACCCCGGGCTGGGGGTCAGGAGAAGGGCGTCGCTCCAGCAAGAGGAGGCTGGTCTATTTCCAGCAAACTCTTCTCCTCTCTGGACCTCAGTTTCCCCATCTAATGTGACAGGGCCTCCAGGTTTGCTCTGAGGCCCTCCAGCTCCCACTCCGGAGTCCTGGGTGATGCTGGGTAGCCCCCTCCGACCCCTCACAGACCCTAGGGTCCTGGGTCTCCTTTCACTTTGCTGACCTAGAGACCCTGTCTTCATGACGGCCAGACTCCTGGCTCTCTTGGGATGGGGGGGAATATAGGGCAGGCCTGGCCTGATCCCCCACTTCCTGGATCCCCACAGGCCGAGGAGAAGAAGCTGGCCATGGCCGAGAAGACTGTTGGGGACCTGCAACGGCGGAGCCAGGAGGTGGCCCCTCTGCCACAGCGCAGGAACCCACCCCAGCAGCCTCTGCGTGTGGATAGCATCTGTGACTGGGATTCCGGAGAAGTACAGGCTCAGCCCACCCCGCCCCTGCCCCCTGCAGCCCCGCCCCTGCCCCCTCCAGCCTCACCCCTGCCCCACCTCTACCCATCCCCCCCTCTGCCTAGCCCTACTCCTCTCCAAGCCTTGCCCTGCCTCTGGCCTGTCCTTATCCCAACCCCAGTACCATCCACTCCAATTCCTGTCCCTGCCCCAGTTCCTGTCCCCAGTCCCTACCCCATCTTGGCCTTGGTCCCTTCTCTGGCCCCTGCCCCTGAGCCTACATGAGCCCCTCCCCACCTGCCCCCCAGGTGCAGCTACTGCAGGGTGAGCAGTACACGCTGATGGACAACACTGACCCACATACCTGGGTCGTGCAGGGCCCGGGCGGGGAGACCAAGCGTGTCCCGGCCGCCTGCTTCTGCATCCCAGCTCCGGACCCTGAAGCCGTGGCCAGGGCCTCCACGTGGGTCTCCCTGGGGATACTCAGGCGGGAGGCAGGCTGTGGGCTCGGACCGGCCTGTGGGGTTTGAGGCCATTGCCTGGCCTTCTCTTGGACTGGTGACTGGGGGGGTAAGGAGAGAGAGGGAGGGGGGTCATCCTTCTCTGATCTTTTCCTTGATCCAGGCTGGCTGCGGAGCTGCAGGCCCTGAAGCAGAAACTGAGCACAGTTCAGAGCCGCCTGAAGGCCAGTGCTGCAGAGCCCTTGCGGCCTAGCCAGCAGGGTACCAGGGGCCGTCCAGGGAGTGGCGTGGGGCATTGCCGGGATAGAGGGAGTAGACTCCTGCTTTGGCCACTGCTGGGGGGCTGTGATGGGCAGAGGGTGGCCCTCGGTTAGGGGTGTTTGCTCTGGGATTCCATCTCCTTGGTTGGCAAGGCCTGGGGGCTGTTGCTCCCTCAGGTAGGCGTGCCCATCCCGTCCCACCCCACACAGGACCCTCTTCAGCACTCAGGGAGGAGTCCCTTGGGCAGACGGGCAGACGTGAGGGAGGCCCTGGGCCCTCACAGGCACCCTATGCCCCCAGCTTCGAGTGACTTAGCCACAGCCGACCCACGGGCCCAGAAGCTCCTGACACAGATGACCCGGCTGGATGGGGACCTGGGGGAGATAGAGAAGCAAACACTGGCCTTGGCCCGGGCCCCGCTGAGCCGTACCACACCCCTGGGGGACCTGGAGGGCCGCATCCAAAGCCACAAGGTGGGTGAGCGAGAGATCAGAAGTGGCTCTACCCTGGGGTGCAGGAACTAAAGACGAGGCAAGTGTGGGAACAGCCACAGGGACCCGAGGTGGGCAAAGGGAACGCCCAGTCCAAGGCTCACACGAGCTGGTTCCCATCCCCGCTCCTCTGCTAACCAGCTCTGTGACATTGGCCAATTCACTTAACTTCTCTGGGCCTTGGTTTCCTCATCCCTGAAACCAGGCACAGTAATACCCAGTTGATCTTGTCCTGAGCATAAAGTGTAGGAAGGCCCAGGAAAGTTCTAGAGGGGCAGGGCCCAGAGTAAATGCCCTATGATCTTCCCTTGGGAGGTGTCCTGGGACGGACCTGAGAGCAGAAGGAAGCCTGGAGTATCTTAGGGGTGATTTCTGCTGAGAGGCTGGCGGGGTGCGGGTCGGGGAGCCCCCTGAAGAGGTTGCAGTGAGTGTAACCATGACACAAAAGAACTCAGTCCTCCGAGGTGCTAGTAGTGAAAGCAGCCCTTCCCCACGCCTGGGGGTGGGAGTGTGGGTAGCAGTTTGGATTGTAGCCTCCCAAACCAGTTTCTACTCAAATGTGTTGTTTGGGTTTGGTTCTGAAAAATTACAATCTGTCGTTCATATTGTTGTGTCACGTGTGACTTTCACTGCACAAGATACCATAGGTTTTAGGAGGTGTAGGAGGTGGCATTTCAGTGGGTCAGAGGGCCAGCAGGCAGGAGGGCTCCCCACTGCAGGTTGGGTCCTAGACGCTGCTTTGAGGTGGATATGAGTATGCAGGTTGTTTCCTAAGGTGTCCCATGGGGGCTACCTGTGGGGTTGGGGGGGAAAGCTGGCCTGGCTGCGGGAGGAGGCACCGTGCCCAGTGCCATCTCAACAGAGACCTCTGCTGAACCCAGGGGACCGCTGGATCTGGTAGGGGGCTGGGCCTTTATACCCCACGCTGTCACTGGTTGCACTGCCCTGGGACATGGCACCTCTCTTGGGTCTAGGCAGTCCCCAATTAGGTCCTCAAGGTTTGAAATCACAGCCTCCAGCACCAGGGGTGTTGGGGGTCCATGAGAAGCCCAGTTAGACTGGAAGGTGGGTAGTGCGTGGCAGAGTCGGCACCTATGACTTACGGAACGGATGATTGAAAAAGTGATACAAGAATGAACGAAATAACCACCATTAGATGAAGTGGGGCTTTGCTGCCTGACCTACAGTGATGGGGCAGGAGAATGAAGGCCTGTGAACAGGATGGTGACATTCGATCGTAGTGGTCAACTGCCTGCCTGGCACACAGTCTCATTGCATCCTTCCATCAGTCATTCTGTGGATGAGGAGACTGAGGCTCACACAGGTTCACTTGCTCAAGGTCATGCACATGGGACTAGCAGGGCCTGGACTGTTCCCAGATCACTAGCCTGGGCTCAAGCACGTCTGCACCACACTCTCAGGCTCGTGGGCAGAGTTAGGTTGACCTGGCGGGAGGGCTGGGCTGAAACCCACCAGCCCAGAGTGCATTGTCTCTGACCTCCTCCTCCCCAGGGCATAGCCCAGCAACTGCAGAGCCTGGGAGCAGAGAAGGAGGCAGCCCAGCAGGAGTGTGAGGCGTTCCTGTCAGAACGGCCCGTGGGCCCTGCCGCCCTGCACCTGCCCGTGACCTTCCACAACGTCAAGAACAAGTACAACGACGTGCAGACTCGCTGCAGCCTCTACGGGGAGAAGTGAGTGCTCTGGGGACTTTGGAGGGCATGGCTGGGGGGGCAGCAGGGGTGTGGCCAAGACATGACGAACCCTCTGCCCCACGCCCCACCCCCACCCCCCCACACACTGGCAGAGCCAAGGCTGCCCTGGGTCTGGAGCGGCAGATCCAGGAGGCTGACAGGGTCATCCGAAGCTTCGAGTCCACACTGGCGCAGGAAGCCCTCATCCCCGCTGGCCCGGGTGCCCTGCAGGAGAGGGTCAGCGAGCTACAGGTGAGAGCCTGGCGGACTCCTGGTGGGAGGGGTCACAGCCTGAACAAGCATTCAGAGGCAGGTGGAAGGTCGGTGTGTGGAACCCTGGAAGCATGAGGGTGCACCTCGCTGTGTCCCCTCCTCCCCCAGCGCCAGCGGAGGAAGCTGCTGGAGCAACAGGCCTGCGTGCTGGGGCTGCACCGCGAGCTGAAGGCCGTCGAGCACGCATGCTCTGCACTACAGAACAATTGCCATGAGTTCTGCCAAGACCTGCCGCGTCAGCAGCGCCAGGTGCGGGCTCTCACTGACCGCTACCACGCCGTGGGGGACCAACTGGACCTGCGGTGAGTGGCTGAGCCATCAGGGCCTGAGGCACGCCCCCACCATGTGTGCACAGCAGCTGCTGCTAACAAGCTGTGTGACCTTGGGCTGGTGAATTCACCTCTCTGAGGCTCACTTTCCTCACCTCTGAAATGAGATGATAACAGCACCTACCCCCCAGGGTGGTGCCTGGCAAGGCTGTCCCATCCATCTCTGAATGCCCAGCTCCAGCGCAGGGTCAGAGTAAGGGGATCAGCATGCGATTACTCCGGCCTCCTGACCTGTCCCCGGGAGGAAGGCGCCCTCCGGCCTCCTCTGTGCACCCCTCACTGTCCCCACAGGGCAGCTCTCACCTCTGCTTGGGGCCCCATCCTCATGCAGGGAGAAGACCATGCAGGACGCCAGCCTCACCTACCAGCAGTTCAAGAACTGCAGGGACAACCTGAGCTCCTGGTTGGAGCACCTGCCCCACAGCCAGGTGCGGCCCAGTGATGGGCCCAGCCAGATCGCCTATAAGCTGCAGGCACAGAAGGTGAGTGGCTGGGGCTGCAGGCGACCCAAGGGCAGGTCAGGCCCCTGCCCAAGTCCACCTGCCCATGTGGCATCCTCCCACAGGGAGAGCTGCTTCTGCATGTGTGGCCCCCTAGTGGCCAGTGTTCTAAGAGACCTCAAAGCTGACCACAGAGGCCTTGGGTCACCACCACCCCCCGCACCCGAAATGCTCCACTGTGCCCACAGAAACAGCCAGCCCGAGGTCAGCAGTGGGCTCTATGCTCCTAGGGGTTCCGACTCCTGCTGCATCCTCTTCCTCGTACTTGCCAAGACCCTACTATGCACTGGCAATGAACCAAGGGCTGGGGTTGCAGCCTGGCCTCGGGCAGCTCGGGCTGGTGGGAGGCCAGTGCATCGCAGGCCATGGTGCTGCTGAGTGCTTGGTGGAGAAGCCAGAGTGCTGTGGGATCCATGACAGGACATGTGTGGGGATCATGGCAAGAGACATCCTAGCCGAGGCCTGAGGAACAGGGTAGCCAGGTGGAGGTGAAAAGTCCCAAATCAAGGCCACAGTGGGTTGGGGGAGGGAAAGGGCAGTTTCCCATACAATGCTTCCTGCCCCTGCCTGTGGCCCTGGGGACGCCTGGCTGGAGGAGAGTCCAGTGAGCGGTGTTACCTGACCTCCCTGACTCTCACCTCTTCCTGGGCAGAGGCTGCTGCAGGAGATCCAGGGCCGGGAACAGGACCGGGCCACAGCATCCCGCCTCTCCCAGGACCTGCAGGCGGCTCTCCAGGTAAGCAGTTTTACTTCAGTTTGTCCCTCTTTATCCACTCATGCTTCCTTTCTTTGCCAGTCCTCTGCTGTCCCACCCCCAGCTCCCCCCACTGACTGCTAACCTGTTGTCCTTTCCTCCCTGCTCAGGACTACGAGCTGCAGGCAGACACCTACCGCTGCTCCCTGGAGCCCACCCAGGCAGGGTCGGCCCCCAAGAGACCCCGAGTGGCTCCCCTGCAGGAGAGCATCCAGGCCCAGGTGAGACGGGACCCAGTGGGGCTTGGCGTCCCTGGGTACCAGCTCTGCAGCCTCTGAGGCGGGAACTGACCCTTCCCTCCCTTGCTCCCCCTGTGGCCTCTCCAGGAGAAGCAGCTGACCAAAGCCTATACTGAGGTTGCAGCTGCACACCAACAGCAGCTGCGGCAGCTGGAGTTTGCCAGAAAGATGCTGGAGAAGGTATGGAGAAGATGGCCACTCAGTTTCTGGTGTTTGACCTGGCAGTTGTCCTTTCCTCCTCACCCTGCCACCTGTAGCCCTGGGGTTCTGCCTCCCCCAGTTCTCTTCCCAGCAGCTCTTACAGGCTGGTCTCTGTCTCAGAGTTAGGTCCTGGAGATGTCATTCAGGGCGGTCACAGCTTAGCCACTGGGCAGACAGGAGAAAATCCCCACAAAGTCTTCTGCCTTAGGACCCAGCTGCAGTGGGCAAGAGGCCACCTAGGTCTCCTCCCTGGGCCGGAAGCTCTCCATGATGCTTGGTGGCTGGCCAAGGGACTTGCCAGCTTTCTCCTACCCGGAGAAGTAGTCCAGCACCCCCAGAGGAGTGCGGGCGCATTTCTGGGAGTCTGGATGGAAGGCGAGGGGAAAAGGTTTGGAAGGCAGAACCTGTCCTGTTTGCACATTCTAGTGTAAACTTGACCTGGGCACTGCCTTGGATCCTGTCATGGGATTGACAGGGCCTCTCAAAGTCCTTCATCCAAGCATCTTAATACTTCAGCGCCACCTCCTGGGACCTACCAGGGAGTCTCAGGAAGTAGGGAGAGGTCTCTGATCTCCAGGGAGGGAGAAGAACGGGCTCATTTGTTTCTGAAGCCCCCCAGTACTCTCCCCTTCTTCCTCTCTCTCTGCAGAAGGAGCTCAGTGAGGATATCCAGATGACTCGTGATGCACAGCAGGGGTCTGAGAGCCCAGCCCAAGGAGGGAGGGTGTCAGAGGCCCTGAAGTCCCAGCTGGAGGAGGAGAGGAAGCGGGTGGCACAGGTGCAGCGCGAGCTGGAGGAACAGAGGAACCAGCTGCTGCAGCTGAGGACCCAGCGGCCTGTGGAGAGGCTGGAGGAGAAGGAAGTGGTGGAGTTTTACCGGGACCCCCAGCTGGAGAGCAATCTGTCCAGGGTGAAGGCCCAGGTGGAGGATGAGGGCAAGAAGCGGGCCGGCCTACAGGCAGACCTGGAGGTAGCAGCCCAGAAGGTCGTCCAGCTGGAGAGCAAGAGGAAGGCCATGCAGCCTCACCTGCTGACCAAGGAGGTGACCCAGATCGAGAAGGACCCCAGTCTGGACAGCCAGGTGGCTCAGCTCAGCAGTGAGATCCAGCTCCTTAGCAGGGAGAACTCTGCCGTCTCCGCCCGGCTGGAGGATCTGAAGAAGGAGCTGCTGGCTCTGGAGCAGAAGGAGGTGAACGTGAAGGAGAAGGTTATGGTGAAGGAAGTGGTCAAGGTGGAGAGGGACCTGGAAATGGTCAAGGCAGCTGAGGCTCTGAGGCTACAGGTGGTAGAGGACACTGTGCAGAGGAAAGCGGCAGAGGAGGCCGTGGCCAAGTTGCAGGCTCGCATCCGGGACCTGGAGCAGGCGATTGTTGCCGTGCAGCCCAAGGTGATCGTGAAGGAGGTGAAGAAGGTGGAGCAAGACCCAGGCCTCCTCCATGAAGTGTCCCAGCTGCGGAGCCTCCTCGAGGGGGAAAAGAGTAAGAACGTGACGCTGGCCGGGGAGCTGAAGGAGCTGCGTGAGCAGTACAACGTGGTGGAAAAGCAGAAGCCCAGAGTGGAGCTCCAAGAGCGCGTCCATGAAACCTTCCAGGTGGACCCGGACACAGAGCGGGAGATCGCACGGCTCAGGACTGAGCTGCAGGAGGCGGCCAGTAGGAGGCGTGACGCAGAGAAGGCAGTGGAGAGGCTGCTGCCCGACCTGACAGCCCTGCGGGCCCAGAAGCACCAGGTGGAGTACAAGGAGGTGACACAGGAAGTGGTGAAGCACGAGAGGAGCCCGGAGGTGCTGCGGGAAATCGACCGCCTAAAGGCTCAACTCAACGAACTGGTCAACACCAGCGGGCGGGCCCAGGAGCAGCGCATCCGGCTGCAAGGGGAGCGTGACGAGTGGAGGCGGGAGCGCTCCAAGGTGGAGACCAAGACAGTGAACAAGGAGGTGGTGCGCCACGAGAAGGACCCGGTCCTGGAGAAGGAGGCTGAGCGGCTCCGCCAGGAGGTGCGGGAAACGGCCCAGAAGCGGCGTGCCGCCGAGGATGTGGTCTATGAGCTGCAGAACAAATACCTGCTGCTGGAGAGGAGGCGGCCTGAGGAGAAGGTGCTGGTGCAGGAGGTGGTGGTCACCCAGAAGGACCCGAAGCTGCATGAGGACCACAGCCGGCTGAGCCGGAGCCTGGATGAGGAGGTGGCCCGGCGGCGGCAGCTGGAGCGTGAGGTGCAGCAGCTGTTGGCAGGCGTGGAGGAAAAGGAGGGCCTGCTCAGCTTCCAGGAGGACCGCGACAGGAAGTTGGCCGTGGAGAAAGAGCTGCGGCAGCTGACCCTGCGGATCCAGGAGCTTGAGCAGCGGCCGCCTGCAGTGCAGGAGAAGATCATCATGGAGGAGGTGGTCAAGCTGGAGAAGGACCCGGACCTGGAGAAGTCCACAGAAGCCCTGCGGCAGGAGCTGGACCAGGAGAAGGCCCAGGTGAAGGAGCTCCATCGCGAGTGCAAGAACCTGCAGGTACAGCTCGACGTCCAGAAAGCCAAATCGCAGGAGAAAACCATCTACAAAGAGGTGATCAGGGTGGAGAAAGACCCGGTGCTGGAGGGTGAGCGGTCCCGGGTGTGGGAGATGCTCACCAGGGAGCGCGCCGCCCGGAAGGGCCGGGAGGAGGTGGTGCAGGGCCTCCGGGAGCGGATCGACAGGGCAGAGGCGCTGAGCAGGACTTGGGCCCGGGAGGAGGCTGAGCTCCAGAAGGTCCAAAAGCAGGCAAGTCAGCAGGGCCGGCAGCTGCAGCAGGAGCTGCGGGAGCTGGAGAGGCAGAAGCAGCAGAAGGCTCTAGAGCTTCAGGAGAAGTCGAAGCTGCTCAGTCAGAAGACGGAGAGTGAGCGGCAGAAGGTGGCCCAGCAGAACCAGGAGCTCTCGGAGCTCAAGGCGGCCATCCTCCATGAGAAGGACCAGATCTACGAGAAGGAGCGGACCCTCCGGGACCTCCACAGCAAGGCTTGCCGGGAGGAGCTTAGCCAGGAGACCCAGACGCGAGAGACCAACCTTTCTACCAAGATCTCCATCTTGGAACCCGACACGGGGAAGGACATGTCCCCCTATGAGGCCTACAAGAGGGGCGTCATCGATCGGGACCAGTACCTGCAGCTGCAGGAGCTGGAGTGTGACTGGGAGGAGGTCACCACGTTGGGCCCCTGTGGGGAAGAGTCGCTGCTCCTGGACCGCAAGAGCGGGAAGCAGTACTCCATCGAGGCCGCCCTGCGCTGCCGGCGCATCTCCAAGGAGGAGTACCATCTCTACAAGGATGGCCACCTGCCCATCTCCGAGTTCGCCCTGCTCGTGGCGGGGGAGACCAAGCCCTTTTCCTCGCTCTCCATCGGCGCCATCATCTCCAAGTCCCCAGTCGCCTCCCCAGGTCCCCAGACCTCCAGTTGCTTCTCTCACGGTTTCTCTCTGGGCCTTGGCGATGACAACTTCCCCATTGCCGGGGTCTACGACACCACCACAGACAACAAGTGCACCATCAAGACAGCCGTGGCCAAGAACATGCTGGACCCCATCACTGGGCAGAAGCTGCTGGAGGCCCAGGCAGCCACGGGGGGCATCGTGGATCTCCTCAGCCGGGAGCGCTACTCCGTGCACAAGGCCATGGAGCGGGGACTGCTCGACAACACATCCACCCAGAGGCTGCTCAACGCGCAGAAGGCCTTTACCGGCATTGAGGACCCCGTCACCAAGAAGAGGCTGTCGGTGGGCGAGGCTGTCCAGAAGGGCTGGATGCCCCGGGAGAGCGTGCTCTCACACCTGCAGGTGCAACACCTGACCGGGGGGCTCATCGACCCCAAGAGGACAGGCCGTATCCCCATCCCGCAGGCCCTGCTCTCCGGAATGATCAGTGAAGAGCTGGCCCAGCTCCTGCAGGATGAGTCGAGCTATGAGAAGGATCTGACAGACCCCATCTCCAAGGAGCGGCTGAGCTACAAGGAGGCCATGGGGCGCTGCCGGAAAGACCCCCTGAGCGGCCTGCTGCTGCTGCCAGCTACGCTGGAGGGGTACCGCTGCTACCGTTCGGGCTCCCCCACCGTGCCGCGAGCCCTGCGCTGATGCCGGCCACGCATTCCCGGGGAAATCCTAGGGGGTGGGTCTTCCCTCCATCTGATGGCTGTTCCATTACTCAGTGTTCTGTGTTCCCCTAACTTTGGTGCCCGATCCCTCCCCAGACCCGGTGATCAGCAGACCTGTTTTCCTCCCTCCTCCCCCACCCAGTAGTTCCAATAAACAAATTCTCCCAGTGTCTTGTTCACATTTGGGAATTCAGAATGGGATTGTCTGGGACATGAGCACAAGAAGCACCACTGCTGCTTCCTTCCCAGGTGGGCAGTGGACATGTCCACTGGCCCTCCCAGGAAACAGGTGCTCTCAGAGGGCTAGGCTCCTTGGACTCTGGGCAGGATAAGCTGGCGGAAGACCATGAATGGCAAGTTCCTGCTGTCCTTCCTGCTGCCCCAGAAAACCACGGGGAAACTCAGAGTGCACCACCTTTATTTCCTGATCTTAAAGCCAGAGGCAAACAAATGTAACATCCTCCATGACAACTACTTAGAACGACCCACACACTCCGACCTCCCGTGGGACAAGGAAAATATCCCCTCTCTTCCTCATCTTGCTTCTTGTTTAACTTGGGACTCTTAACAGGAACTCAACTCTTCTCCCAAACATTTTAAAGCCAAAAAGACCAGCAGGGGGCACCCTTTCCCTCAGGTTCTGACTGCCGCTGAGGGCTGGGCAGGTAGGTGAAAGGCACCGGAGCACCTCGCAGGCAGCTGGGGCAGGCTTTCCGCTCTCCTTGGCACCTGTTGTTCCAGTGCCAAGGGACCCAGTCTCTAACCGCTTCATACATGGGGCTTCTGTGCCTCCATCTTGAAATGGCACCGTCAAACCCAACAAACAGCACAGGAACTTGCTAACCTGAGGCAGGGCTAACCCAACCTCAGCCCTCTGACAGCTGATGCCAAATTCCTTAGAGCTTTGCTCCCCTCAGGTATATTTTCTTTCTTGGGAAATGCGTGGAGAAGCAGCTCAGGCAGCAGCTGGAGAGAGGATTTGAGGCCACGTTCTCAGCGGCAAAAACGCTCCAGCACACAGTGGTGGGGAGCCGGGGAGATCTCAGTGGATGAGAAATATGGGTGAGCAAGGGCGGTCTTGGCTGAGATCCGCTGGCTGGGGTCATACTGTAGGAGTTGCTGTGAAGGAAAGAAGGAAGGAGGAGGAGAGATTGGGCCTGGGCGTGGCCACGGTGGGGAGAGGAATTTCCCTCCCAGGTGAAACCGGGCTGCAGGGCCCCAAGCCCCAAAGTTAAGCCACGACCGCCCAGCTCGAGGACACTCCCGGAATGTGGAGGCAGAATTAGTTCTGGTCTAGCCCTGCTGAGTCACCCCGGTCTCCTTCAAGCTACTGAGGCTCAGTCTGTCTCTCCCTACCTTACTGAGGTTTCCAGGCCCAGCTCACCACCAGTTGAGACAGACTTCTCTGTATGTATCAGGAAGTCGGGGGGGCAAACCTGCCAGGGAGTGCACTTGAGGATGGGCAGGGACTCCGAGTCCCTACAGCCAGCCAGGATGTACAAGGACCCACTGCCTCAGAGTAGCCAAGACAGAGTGCCAGAAGCCGTGGCTGAAGGCTGCGCACAGCTGGATACATAGCCTGAAGATGAAAATGCTGCCCCTTGCTCAGATCCAGCCCCAGATTAAAGGGAGAAATGAGTCTTTGTGGGCAAGGATGGACCATCTGCCTAAGGCCTTCTGGACAGTCTGGCCGGGGCCAGCCCAAGGCGTCAGGATGGTGCAACAGGAGAGCGGAGTGGGGCCTGGCAGTGCCCAGGCAGCAGGAAACGGCCTGTTCTGCACAGCAAGTACCCCCTGTGGATGGCGCTGCGGGGAGTCCTGAGGCACTCGGAGTGTGGTCCCTGCTGGGGAAAGCTTACAGCTTACTTAGATGGGTGATAACGTCCACAGTGAAAATTCCCCAAAACCTAAGGCAACTTAGGAAAAAGGGGCGAGATTCAGCGTAAAAACAAAGCTAACAAGAAGACAGATGTTTTAAAAGGGAACAGGAACACTGGACTTATCACTGCAGAGGCTTCCATGAACAATCAATATGCACAGGAACAGAGGGACAAGCCAGTGTGTACAGAGGTGAGCAAAGCGACCCGCTTGGACTCAGCAGGAGCCAGTTACGTAAGACACTGGCTCCCAAAAGGGCCACTTCTGGTTGGAGCAGCAGCTGGAGGTAGGAGGCCTTTCTTGCCCTCCCCTGCCGCCTAGCTGTACCTACCATGAGCAGGTCCCTGCCTTGCGGTTCCAGATTGGGTACAATTTCCTCTAGCTCCTTCCTGGTCCACTTGGGGAAGCTGCCCTTATAGTCAGGCAGCTGGGTGACTCCTGGCCACGTGGCTTCACTGGGTGTCCCCAGGGTCCGAAAGATACGAAAGAGCTGGTCAATCTCAGAGTCACCAGGAAACAGGGCTCTGCGGGTCACCTGGAATGGGGGTGAGGAGAAGGTGTGGGGTGCACTCCCTTATCATTCGGAATCCAATACCAGATAAGAGGCCATACCAGGCAGGCACCTTCAAGATCTCTTTCCCAGGGCTGTGTAAAGAATCCTCGTCTTTCTGGAATAAGGCCCTCTTCCTCAGTCCTTTAACCAGTCCCAAATACTCCTTAACCCCCTTCGAATAGAAGAATCAAGAGTCCCACCCCCATCCCAGTAGGACCCTGCCTGGGGCCTCCCCGTGGCCATGTTTGTGCCTCTCTCTACCATCTCTGCAAAGATGCAACCCGCACTCCACACATCCACAGCTGTCGAATAGAACTTGCTGCCCAAGAGGATCTCGGGGGCGCGATACCAGAGTGTCACCACCTGTGGGGACAAGAAAACAGCATCATTCATGATGGCTGAGGGCCTGAGGGACATCTCTTCGGGTGCCCCTCTCTCCCCTTCATCCTGCGGTACCTCGTGGGTGTAGGTACGTAGGGGCACCCCGAAGGTTCGAGCCAGTCCAAAGTCAGCCAGCTTGATGGCACCCAACTCACTGATGAGCAGATTCTGGGGTTTCAGGTCTCGGTGGATGACCCGATTAGAGTGGCAGAAGTTCACCCCCTGCAGCAGCTGGAAGAGGTAGCTCTGGAATAGTGAACGTTAGAAGGAGCTCACCGAGCGGACGTGGGGCCGGCTGCGCCAGGCGTCCGTGGCCTCCCTGTCCTTCCCTTTGCACCTTGACTAAGTGAAGGGGGAACTCGGAGGCTGGCGTAGAGTCCATGAACTTCTTCAGGTCCTGGCTGAGGAACTCAAACACCAGGTACAGCTTCTTCTCGTTGTGCATGACGTCCAGCAGCCTGGCCGGGTGACACCAGTCAGGATGCATGCAGCTCCCAGGTGGACTGACACAGGCCCGGCTCCCCCGCCTCCTTCCCCACCTCACCTGACGATGTTGGGGTGCTTAAGCTCTTTGAGCAGAGAGATCTCCCTGATGGCAGTGCTTGGGACCCCCTCGGTCTCCCTGCAGGAAAGGAGCATACAGCAGTGGAGGCAGGGAGCCAAGAAGGGCGCTTGTGCCCTGGGGGGAGTCCTCGTGTTCCTTCTGTAAGGTGGGCCCATCCCTCAGCGATCAGGTGCTGTGGTCCTTATTACCACATACTTATTACCACCAGGCGCCCGGGGCAAAGCCTGGTCAGGGTTAGGACGAGTGAGGGCTGCACCTTGTGGCCGCCCCAGTGTAACTGGGCAGCATTCGGGAAAGGAGCTGAATATAAAACCCTGAGATGAGGGAGGGATGGGGGAGCTCCGGCCTGGGGGGTCACCTCTGGGTGGGGTGTCTCCGGGGCCGTCCCAGCACTCACAGGTCCAGCCTGATCTTCTTGAGAGCCACGAGCTGCCCTGTCTGCTTGTTCTTGGCCTTGTATACCACCCCATAGGTGCCCTCTCCAATCTTTTCCACCTTCTGGAACATATCCATGTCCGCAGAGCTGCCTGGAAAACAGATGGCACCTGGGGCATTCGTCCCCGCACCCAGGGCCCCTGCTGCACCCTCCAGCCTCCAGGGAACACCTGGCGTTTGGCCCCCAGGGCTGGCCTGGCTCTGCCTGCCAGGACGCCCAGGCTCAGGCACAACTCCTGCCCCCCACCCCCATCCCTGGGAAACTGGCTTGGAGAAGGGTGGCCCCTGGCCCAGCCCAAACCAGGTAGGAACCCCCAGGCCACCTGCCTGGTGCCCAGCTAGGAAGGTGACTGGCTACAGAGCGCAGGAGGGCCCAAACTTCGAATGCCACAGCCCCTGCCTCTGCGGGCTCTGGGGGCTGAAGGCTGCCTGGAGCGCCCAGGTCAGCTCAGGGCAGAGGTCACGGCTCAGGAAGGGTTTCTGAAACCCAAGTCCTGCTCTGTGCCACAGGACCAGGGCCAGGGGCGAGGCCTGGCCTCTTTGGGGACGCTCAGCCTCCTCTGAGGGAAGAATCTTGGTAGAGTCGGTCCCCCTGCGACCTGGACCCCTTACCTGTACCCGGGGCCCCTCAGCCCCTCCCCGTCAGGCCCCCAGCCCAGAATTCACCAGAAACCCTGCGCTCCTGCAGCCTCACGCCCGGCAAGCTGCGTGCTCTATGGCTCCCCCTCCTGGCCAGGACTGGCACTGCACCACGTGCACACAGCAAGGTCTTTCCACTGGAGCCTTTATTCACCAGGTTCTTCTGGAAATCTCCATAACTCCACACGACGCACAGCCCCCCAGCGCCCAGGACCTCGGCCTCCCGCGGTCTCCTGGGGTGGGGGGAGGTGTCAGGCTTTGACACTTGCTCTCTAGGTTCTCATTTCTGGGACAACCCCAAATGAACAACCCCTCCCCTCTTCTCTCCAGCTCCAGGAAAGGCTGTCACCCCGAGGAAGCCCCTGGGTCTTCTCTGCAGCAGCTCCGGTGTCCCCAGTGGGCTTCGCTCCAGGAGCAAGTTGGGTGGGGCTCCCAGCTGCCATTTCCTACTGGTTACTGTCCCTCTCCCGCTGGTACATCCTCTGCTCTTTGATGGCTTGTTCTAACAAGGGAAGATTCACTCCTTCCACACATGTCAGCACCCGGGCCTTCACCACGGAACCTCCATCTGAAAGACACAGACACGAAGGCACTGGCAGTGATGGATGCATTTCAGCTGTTTCCCCACCACCTGGTTCTCAGTCCTGAATTTTGAGGGCACAGGTAAGGGGGATGGCACACAAGCTGCTGGCAATTTGTCTACTTGGGCCTCACAACTGTGGGCCCGCCATGTGCTGTAGGCACATGTCTGGAACTTAGGGGTATCCTGAAAATTCCACTTCTCCAGGGAGGAAGGGCCAGAGAGATGTACCTTCCACTTCCTTCCCTTGTCATCTTAATTCCTGCCACCTTCTCTGTAGGTCCCAAGTGCCTGGGGTGGAGGAGTCACCATGCCCATCCTCCATTTGTACCAAGGGAAGGGCCCACTGGGCATCCTGGGACCCAATGGCATTGGAAATTGGGGCAAAGAGAACCCCATATTTAATACATCGAAGGGGAGAGTGGAGAGTGTCCTTATAGGGGCAAGTCATGCCACCCTGGTTGAGGGACTAGCGGGGCTTCCAGAAGATGCTGTGTGATCTGATAGAAAGGTTCATAAATGTTCAGGTGACCTCAAACAGGAAAGACATCTGGGGTTTGTCCTAATCGTTTTTTCTTTTCTTTTTGAAAGTCTATGCCTAGGCTTCCTTCTAGTCTAGGCCACTTTATTGACTTAACACAGAGTGGGGGCAGAATTCAGAGTGTTAGATTGTCTTGATTCCATCCTTCAATACGGACGATAACCTTGTTTGAAACATGAGGTCACCTGTGTGTTGTCGGCTTCTGTTGACCCCAGTGCTGGGTTATAGAGACTATACGGCCTAGAGTAGAGTGGGTATATGACAGTATCTGGATCTATTGATCAGTGTAGACTTCATTTGCATCCCTCAGGCTTCTTCAGGAATAGCTGGGCTATCTATACTGATCAATCAAACAGGGTATTTGCCTGAACTTCTCTTGGCACTGAGAGGCCTAGACCTTTTCTTGTGACACATGTAGCCCTGAGTGGTTTGCACAGAGTAGCTGCATGTGTTCAGGATGACACAGGCGAGCAAGGACGAAAATCAGAAGTCTCCCTCACAGTTAAAAATCTCAACATAGGAGCCGAGGTCAGATGTTTCCTGACTACGAGATGTTGTTAGTTATTCGGCTTCATTTCACAGCACTCTCCTTACACTAGTGTCTTTCCTCCCCTCAGCCTGAGGAGACCTTTCCTTCTAGATTTACATAATGGATGACATGTTGTTTCTCCCTGGGAATGAAAATTCATAGTTATTAAATATGGAAGTGAGCTTAAGAAAGACAATTATCACAAAGACCAAACTGGGCAAAAGGTCAATGGCATGAAAGGAACAGCGTTTGAAAAGCAGGGAAGGGAGAAGGGAGTTTATGAACCAGACAGCTAGAGAAATCGACCTTCTTGCCAAGATAAAGACCCTGGAGCAAGAAGGGACTGAGTCACAAGAGCAGTCAGAAAGCAGTGGTTTGAGGAGGGAGCAGGAGATAAGGGAGGGGTGATATGGAAAACAGACCCTCTTTTAGGAAGTGTGATGGTGAAGGGAAGGAGGGTCACAGCAAGGTAGGGCTAGACAGCCCTACCTTATTTTAATATGGAAGAGGCTCGAGCGCTTGATATGCTGAGAGGGAAGAACCAGTGGTAACAGGTTAAGGGTTCACTTGGGAGGGCAAAGTCCCCGCGGAGGACAGGCCATGATCACCTCGCAGGGGCCGCGCCTCAGGCAGGAGGGACCCTTCTGGAGGAAAGGAGCTTCGGGTGGGTGTGGATGCATATAATTTTACGAGGGACTGCTGCTGGGGCCTCAATTTCATCTGGGATGTAGGAGGGGGAGGTAATTAGCAGAAAGGGACGGGGCCTTGGGTACCAGGTGAACGTCTGCAATGGTTGTGGGGGATCACAGAAGAGGGCGCTGACAGAGACATGAGGGAGGATTTGCAGGCAGCATGGAGGGCCCTGGTGAGCTAAGAGACCTTGAAATCATTGTGCTGGGAACCCGCTGAGCTTTGTCCATTTCTTCCAACAACAGTTGGGTGGGACCTAAGAGGGTTTAATCGGGCAGGAGTGATGGAAGGCAAGGGGTTGAAACTTCTGCCAGGAAAGCAACCGAAGGGATAATGAGGTCCAGCTGGAGGGGAGGAAAGGACAGAGAAGACAGGAGGAAACACAGGGGTCCAAAGTCTGAGGGTCCTGCTGCAGAGGGAGGAGGCACAAAGATACACGCTGAGGTTTCAGGTGGCAGAGGTGGAGCCATTCTGGGAGTGGCTGGGAGTGGAGGAGGCAGAAGTGGGATACATCACACGGTGGCAGAACTGGTCGGCCACAGAGAAGGGGAAAGGTGTGCAATGACAAACCTGAGGAGCCAGCCGGATTCAGGCCCCACCTCTGTGGCGTGTGTGACTTGGGAAGCTCACCAGGCCTCCAGGTGGGAGCAGAGGGAGGGGAACTGCTGTCCCAGGAAAAAGCCAGGTTTCAGGTAGGACCTCGAGAAGGTGAGAGCATAAAAAAGAGGATTGAAGATGGAAAAGCACAGGCCCCAGAGATCAGGTGGAAGAAAACCAGAAGGGGTGGGATTTATGGGGTTATGGCAGGAGCTCCAAGGCAGCCTGTGCTGTAGGCAAGCAACCTGAAGCTTGGGAAGTCTATTAGGGACTCAGGAGCAGAGTGGGGAGAGGCTGCACCCCAACATCTTCATCCCTGAACAGGAAGCTCGTGGGCCCCTGGCTGGTGCCCCAAGAAGTGACATAGCCGGCAAGTTTTGGCACACAGCAGGCATTTCTTCACCTTTTCTATCTCCTCTGCAAACTCTTTGTGCAAACATTTCAGAAAGGTGACTTCAGGTGGCCTCCGGTCTGTCCTCAGAACTGCCAACCTTGTCGCAGGCTGTGACTGGTATCTGGTTGACCTTTGTGTCCCCACATGACTTTGGATTTGACTGGGGGCCAGACACATAGAGGGAGGTTTGAAAGCGGCCACACCGTGTCCCCTCTGCCCACTTCTGTGCTCAGCCCAGGTTATATCCCTCCCTGCTCGTTGTCATCTTTCTTTCCCTGTGTCAGTTGCAAATGATGAGCACGTATGACTTTTAGAAACTTGGGGAAAACTCTTTTTTAAGACAGAAAATACAGGTTATGATGTAAGCGGTAAACTAGCCAGAGCCTAGGAAGAATGCTGCCTGATCTGGGGGTTGATTCTTCAGGTTCGATTTTTCTTTTTCTTTTTTTTGGCCACAATACTTCAGAGAGTGGCCACTTGTGTGTCACAGCAGAGGCCCGCGATTGACCGCTCTGCCTTGGGTCATGGTTGCATCGATCGGGCAATCATTTTTTCTTTCTCAATTTCTCTATCTTCCTTGTTTTTCTTTCTCAATTTATACTTTAACTTTTTTCCCCATTTTTTTTCTTCCTACAAATAATTCTAAATGTCCACTCAGGTCCTGCCCTTGTCATGGCCTGCTGTCCCATCTTAGTTTCGATCCCTCTCTGTATTTGTGTGTGGGGGGGTCTAGAGTTCCAGACACTGGTCAGTCGGTTCCCCAGAGCTCCCCAGACTTACTGCAAGGCCAGGAGAGCAGGAGAAACCCTCAGGTGATTCGGGCCTAGTCAAAGTGAAAATCCTTTGGGCAAAGGCCCTTTGTACTCACGCCCAGCCCTCCTGATACCTGTTTCAAATCAATTATGAGGGCAGAAGCTCTGTGAACGCAAAGGCTTTAGCCTGAGTAAAGATGAACTTTTATTAAATCAAATGGAATTAAAGTCAGCACCATTTAATTACTTTTTTTTTTCCTAGTGCATTTCACCCCGAGTTAAAAATCAATGTGACTTTTAGAAAGTAAATCGGTAGTGTAAATCAAGAAATGTAAATGGAAGGAATGTTAACCTTGGTGAGGGACTCTTTTGGGTCAGAAGCCAGGCCTAGTGCTAACCGAGTCACCCAAAAGACTGCCCGACCCAGGACCCAGAGTGAAAAAGCATGTGTGAGGCCCCGGCTTACCCTTCTGGTGCTCCAGCTCCCCCAAGACAACGTACAGGGAGCCCACCTGGGCTTCGAATGGCTCCACCAACTTGGTACAGACGACGATCTGGTGCTGGTCAGATCCATGCTGAGCCATCAGGGTTACTCGGGACTGGGTCATGTCGTAGACGCACAACCTGGAAGTCAGAGAAAGTACGATCATTTCTATCCATAGACACAACCGCCACAAAGCTTGAAAGGTTTGGGGAGGCCACTAAATCCAAGGGAAGATCGTCAGCCTTACTCTAATCAGACAAAATAAAAATGGCAGCAACCAATCAGAAATACTGTTTTCAGTCTACATTGTTGAGGTATAAATTACATGCATTAAAAGGTACCTGTTCAATGAGTGTTGACAAAAGTATGCACTGGTGTAATCACTACCCCAGTCATGAGTTAGCGTATTTTTATCACCTCAAAAAATTACCTTGTGCCCCAATCTCTCCATCTCCCACCCCAGGCAACTGCTGATCTGCTCTTGATCTCTAGAAATGAGTTTTCCTACTCAAGACTCATATAAATGGAATTATAACAGCATGTGTTTTGTTTTTTTTTAAAGATTTTATTGGGGGAAGGGGAACAGGACTTTATTGGGGAACAGTGTGTACTTCCAGGACTTTTTTCCAAGTCAAGTTGTTGTCCTTTCAGTCTTAGTTGTGGAGGGCGCAGCTCAGCTCCAGGTCCAGTTGCCGTTGCTAGTTGGAGGTGGCACAGCCCACCACCCTTGCAGGAGTTGAACCAGCAACCTTGTGGTTGAGAGGACACGCTCCAACCAACTGAGCCATCCGGGAGCTCAATGGTAGCTCAGCGGCAGCTCAGCTCAAGGTGCCGTGTTCAATCTTAGTTGCAGGGGGCGCTGCCCACCATCCCTTGTGGGACTCGAAGAATCGAACTGGCAACCTTGTGGTTGAGAGCCCACTGGCCCAGAACCAGCAGCGTTCGGAGTTAGGAGCATGGAGCTCCAACTGCCTGAGCCACAGGGCCGGCTCTAAACCGCAATTAATTTTGCACCAACCTAATAATTAGTGAAAACATAGATCTATACACTTGGCGTGGAATTAAGTCTACCATCCAATTAAGTAAGTAAATAAATAAATTGTACCATATAGTAATATAATAGGATCTCATTTAGGTGAAACTATTTCTACCCTATATGTACATAAATGTCTCCAAGAGAGTCTGGAATGATTTGTGACTCCTGGGATTTGCATCCTTCTAGCATCCCCCAGCACCCTGTTGAGCAGTGAACCATGTAGCCAACAGGATATTGCAGAAATGACTGAGAGTGACTTTCAGGGTAGGTCCTAAAAGGCACTGTGGCTTCCTCATTGCTCTGTCTGTTGGATCACTCGTTCTGGGGAAAGCTGCCATGTTATGAAGACCCACAGGCAGCCCTATGGAGAAATCGACATTGTAAGGAACTGTCTTCTTGACAAGAGCCAGCAGTAACTCGCCAAACATGTGAATGAGTCACCCTAGAATCAGGTCTCCAAGTCCAGACCAGCCTTCAGATGTCGGCAGCCCTAGCCAATAGCTTGACTGCGATCTGGTAAGTTAATCAGCCAGAACCACCCAGCTGATCCACTCCCAAGTTCCTGACCCACAATAACTATGAAATAATAAGCTTTTGTTGTCATTTTAAGCCACTAAATTTTGGGGTAATTTGTTACACAGCAATATATGACTAACATGGTATAACATGGTATATGTGTGTGTGTGTGTGTGTGTGTGTATATACAGATAGTGTATACTCACCCACTCGCATATACATTATACATAATACACATATGTAAAGTGTGTAAAGTGATCACCAAAGGGTTAGCAGTGGTTGTTCAGACCGTGGGATTACAGGTGATTTTTGCTTGCTTTCTTTACACTTTTATGGATTGTCGACATTTTTCACAATGAATGTATATTAATTTTTTAGCATTTAAAAATAATTAGATGAGATTATAATAAAACGATTTTTTTTTGGGGGGGAGCCACTTAAACATCCCCCCACCTTGAAAAAGAAAACGATCCTTCTCACCTGCCGAAAGTTCTCAGTGCACCCCCGTCAGGAACTTGGCTGGTACTGACCTCCCAGGGGAAGTAATAGATCGCAGGTTTGGGTAACATCATTGGTTCCTGTCACCAAAGAGTTCAGATGGATTTTTGAAGAGTCCTAATAAACAAGCAGACCACGAGAGGGAGGTTAGCAGATGCCTGAGACTCAGTGGGTGGTGGCTTAAAATTAAAAAAAATTTTTTGATAGGTTATGCATTCAGATATTTTGAAAAACAAACAACATGCAAAGCTCTACGTGGAGAAGTACTATTCCTACTCCAGTTCCTATGCAACCCACTCTCTCCTTAACCGCCTGAAGCAGGGGGTCTGTAAAAGGGCAGATAGTAATACACGGTCTGTCACAGCTACTCAACTCTGCCACTAGCAGGTGAAAACACAAACAGTACCTAAACAAACGACCATGGCTCTTTCCTCAAACTTTTGATTTCCCTCTACACTAATTATTTCCCCTCTCTACTACGTATACGTGCTGTTCTGCATTGGGATTCTTTTCACTACTGTATTTTGACACTCTTTCATTGTTGTACATAAAGGGAGTCTTCACCTTTTTTAAAATCAACTTATTATTTTAGAATAGTTTTAGATTTATTAAAAAAAAAACACCTGTAAAGATGTTACAGAGTTCCTACATTTCATCACACCCAGTTGTCCCTATAATTAATTCTTACGTGAGAGTGACACATTTGTCACAATTAATGAACCCATTCAGATATGTTGTTATTAACTCAACTCCATTCTTTATTTGGATTTCCTTAGTTTTTCCCTAATGTCCCTTTCCTGTTACTGAGTCCCTTCCAGGATACTACATTACATTTAGTTGTCATGTCTCCTTAGACTCCTATGGGCTGTGACAGTTTCTCAGACTTCCCTTGTCTTTTGATGACCTTCAGAATTTTGAGGTATACTGGTCAGGTTATTTTGTAGAATGTCCTTCAATTTGGGTTTGTCTGATGTTTTTCTCATGGTTAGACTGCGGTTATGGGTTTTTGTTATAAATTTTTAAAAAAGAGAAAGAGAAGACCGGTTAAATAAGTTATGTAATAACAATAAAATGGAACACTTAGCAGGCTTTCTAAGAAGAGGCATTATATATACTCATATGGCAGGATCTCCAAGACACACTACCAGGAAAAAAAGTAAGGAGTAGACGTGTATGTATAATACGTACATTTGTGCGTGTGTGTGTGTGTGTGTGTGTGTGTGAGAGAGAGAGAGAGAGAGAGAGAGAGAGAGAGAGAGAGAAACTCCATAACACAAGAAGCTATGTGTAGAATATGCTAGTCAAGTGGGGATTAAGCAATACTTTTTCAGTGACAAAGGGATCCTGAAGGTGAGAGCCTTCAACTATTTCTTGATAGACAAGGAAATGGAGATATGCACAAAGAAAATGGCAATTAAATAACCCCAATGAAGATCCTTGCAGAAATCAGATGACACAGCTTTAGTCCAGAAGTTCAATGTGACTTAGAATCTTGCACAATTGGTTTCCGTGTCCTCTGCAGGGAGGTCACTGGCACTGCTCTCAGTCCATGTTCCACGGTCATTTCAAGACAGTGTGCCCAGAACCGGTTTGACTGGCGCAGCACAGGAGCAACCGGCCAAGGTCCACTTCTCTCCCCCTAAATGCAGATGTTCAGCATTGCTGTGACCAGAGAGCAGAGCCATTTCTGTCACCAGAAATGAGACA
The DNA here is from genome assembly GCF_004115265.2 of Rhinolophus ferrumequinum. Lineage (NCBI taxonomy): Eukaryota > Metazoa > Chordata > Mammalia > Chiroptera > Rhinolophidae > Rhinolophus > Rhinolophus ferrumequinum. Next base: position 50,792,103 of record NC_046304.1, on the reverse strand, counting down.
GCCCCCTAATCATCTTTGGCATGAAAGAAAAGCAAGAAAACCCAAACAACAACAACAAAAACGCCAAGAGATTGTACTCCTTCCTATTGGAGATAATGGAGACAATCCTGTCCAAGCTAGGAAAAAACTGAAACTTCAGAATCTTTTCTAAGGTCATTTTTCTACTCTCAAGCGTGTATATATTACAAGCTAAGCTATAAGTAACTACGTCATTACATTTATTATTTTTAACATTATCATACAGTAGAATTGACTCTTTGGGGGTCACACACTTTTATAGATTTTAATTTAATTTTTTTTTCAAACAAAAGTTGCTATGTGTTTAAAACATTTCTGTTGAATAAGCACAACTGGCTCAATAAATCATTATCCACATATTATCACACATTCAATAAAGTTTCTGAGAAGATATATATATCAGGACAGACTCATCTTGTGGCTCAACTGGATTTCAAATAACCTCTTCAGAATTCTTGGTAATGCTGCAACCTGTAATTCAGGGCCTTGCCCTTTTCATTCTCCAAGGCACTTCTGGGAGAAAAAAAAATCCATGGTCTGAACAAGAGAAATATTCTTCTTTTTAACGACTGGGAAGTTTGAAAATACTGTACAGGAAGGATGGTGAACCAATCTAACTGCTTCTTCCATTTTTTTCCTGAAGCAATGGCCAAGATTTCTGTAGTAGGATTGAAGGTCATAGAAGTAACCAAGTTCATTATAGCTTTTATCAGCTTTGGGTTTATTTTTCTGAAGACAAGAATCTTGACAGTATATGTTTACCACTCCACAATTAGACTAGATTGTCAGTTTATTATAAAAGGTTGTAACTCAGAAACAGCCAGATGGAAGACATGCAGAGGGCGGGGTATGTGGGAAGGGGCGTGGAGCTTCCACGCCCTCTGCAGGCACCACTCTCCCAGCACCTCCACACGTTCAGCAACCCAGAAACAACTCATGAATGTTTTAAAAGTTACAATTCTTTGTTAGTCTATATTGCACAATGACTCTTCAACATGAAAACTCGAGTTACACCATGTGGTTTGAACTATGGCCTCCAAAGGTTCTATCACGTGGGCATTATTACAAATTTTAAATGGAATCTCAACTAAATGAATTCCACAGTAACCAATCAAAGGATTATTTTACTATGTCTTTCAAAGTTTTGCAATCACCGGGGGAAAATATATTCAGAGAAGCATCAATGGATGTTAAAAATACTGGGTACAAGTTTGATGAGAAACAGGATATTCACGTATCTATCTCCCCACAGATTACTTACTAATTACAAAGAGAAAAACAGTCCACTTCACAGAAACTTAGCAAATACAACCTTCATGTTCCTCCTGGATACAATGCCCTGAGACGGACACATTGGTTTTTTGGTATTTCTGCAAAAAATGCACAGTCTGATTCTAATCATGAAAAAATAGCAGACAAATTTGAATTGAGGGACATTCTACACAATAACTGGTTTACACACTTCCAAAGTGTCAAAATCACAGAAGAAGACAAAGAAATTGCTCCAGTTAGGAGACTAAAATGATACGACAACTCTTACGGGTTGAGTTGTATCCCCCCAAAAAAGATACCCTGGAGTCCTAACCCCCGCCCCCATACCTCAAAATGTAACCTTATTTGGGGAGAGGGTCTTTAGAGAGTAACCAAGTCAAAATCAGTTCATTAGGGATTGTAAAAAGGGGAAAACTTGAACACAGAGACAGACATGCACACCAGGAGAAGGTCATGTGACCATAAAGGCAGACACTGGAGTGATGTGTATACAAGTGGAGGAACGCCCAGGATTGCCAGCAAACTACCGTGTTTCCCCGAAAATAAGACCTAGCTGGACCATCAGCTCTAATGCGTGTTTTGGAGCAAAAATTGTTATAAGATCCGGTATTATATTATATTAGGCCCGATATTATATTATATTATGTTTTTTATTATGTTATGTATTACTTTTTGCTCCAAAAGACGCAGTAGAGCTGATTGTCTGGCTAGGTCTTATTTTCGGGGAAACATGGTATCAGAAGCTAAAGAGAGGCCTGGGGCAATTTCTCCATAAGCCTCAGAAGGAACTGACCCCGTCCACGTCTTGATGTTGGACTTCACCTCCAGAACTGTGAGACAATACATTTCTGTTGTTTAAGCCGCCCAGTCTGTGGTACTTTGTTATAGCAGCCTGAGCAAATAACACAGCTAAATGTAATTCTTCTTCCTGGATTCAATCTTGGTTGGGAGACAAAACTGTTAAACAAAGGACACTATCGGACAACTGTAAATCCATGAGGTTTGCAGATAATAGTATTGTATCAATGTTAAGTTTCCTTAATTTGATAGTTGCTGTTCTCCTGTTGTCTTTCTCCATTTAGGTGGGTCCTGGGGAGGGAGAGGAAATAGGCACAGATGGACGATGTTTTAACCAGAACCAAGTCCTTTCTTTAAAGCCCCCTTTCCCCATTCCTCATAGCACCACTGTCTTCCATCTGCTCAAGTCTGAGAGTCACTCTTGATGTCTCTCTTTCTCTCATAGCCCCATCCAATCCACCACAAATTTCTGTCAACTCTACCTCAAAATACATATTGAATGTATGTACTTCACGCCATCTCCATGGTTACAGCCTTGGTCCAAGTCTCTTGTCCTTCCATAGTCCATTCTCTTCATAACAACCAAGTGATATTTTAAAATAGAAAATATGCCCCAGGGGATATTTTTTGCCAAAACCTCAAGTCTAAATCTAATAAAGCCTCTAGATCTAATTAACAGCTTACAGAAAATACAGGGACAGAGGAACATGTGAAAGACATCACCAAGATGGAAAAATCCAGATTGTGGGAAATTCTCATGAAAAATGAACTAGGTTTTCCAACAAATTCACAAAAGATATAATGTATAGGGGTAACCGTATACATTAAATGAAGCTTAAGGTTCATATTAACCAACTGCAACGTGTGAACCTTGTGGAGACCCTGATTTGAAGAAACCAACTGTAGACAATTTTTTTATGAAATAGGGAAATTTTGATACTGACTGGATCCATGATGACAATAAGGAATGTTTGTTAAAGTGTGATAATGGTATCCTGATTATGTTACAAGTTAAGAGACATAGTGCAAGTATTTTTGATTGATATGGGATTTGCTTAAAATTAATGTGGTGGGAGAGGTGGGAGTGGGGATTATGTGGGGATATTTATATTTTCTTTGTACAGGTTTGAAAATTTCCGTAATAAAAGGTTTTAAAGTGTATCCAGATCACACAGCCTCATTAAAAACCTATTAAAGGATTCCTACCATAACTATTAAATTCAGTCTGCATGTTGGGCCATAATGCCACATGGTGTCTGCACCTGGCCCACCTTTCTGCCACTGTTTGCCACCACCCTTCTCCTAGCTCACCCTCACCTCAGACCTTCACTTGGCTGGTTCTCTCTCCTCACTCAGGTCCCGCTTCCCAGTTCACCTACCCCCTCCTCAGCGAGACCTTCCCTGTCCACCCCACCTAAAATAGCGTTCTCCTCCACTCCCAGTCCCTCTATCCCCTCATCTTGATTTTTTTCTTCGTTGCAGTTTACTAAATAGTAGAATTTCCAACAGCGATTTGTTTACCAGGTTACTGTCTACACCTTCCACTAGACTGTCAGCTCCACATGGGCAGGACTCTGCACTATTCCTCAGTGTATCTCTGTGCCTAATACAGCACCTGGAACATTAGTAAACATTTAGTGAGTGGATGAAGGTATTCATGCAGAAGAGAGTGAAACCATAACCATCTACTCCCACACTTGGCCTGGACACAGAGCACCCAAACCACACCTAACTGCCTACATGAATGTGACTTTGTGATACCATGCCTTTGTTGGCACTGTTTTACTCTTCCTAGACCATCCAGCCCAGGCAAATGCTTTGAACATCAACAGTTTGCCCACTGAGATTCTCGCCTGATTGTTTCCACCAATTTTGGACTGTTGTACAGTGGTTCTTACCCAATCGTAAGCAAGACCCTAAACGAAAAGACCCACCTTAAACCAAACTTCGTATTCTCAAAAAATTCTGGCCCCCTTCTCCTCCCTGAGACACTGGAGTGTTTTCCCTTACATGACTAAGCAATAAACTTGGCTGTGTTATATATATAGGCTGTGTTGGAGCCTGCTTTTGGAATACAGTCCAAACACAGCAGCCAAACTAATATTTTAATGCGGGAAGGGGGAGGGGGAGCATTAAAAACAGCATCAGTAACAGTGTCTTGCCAGGAGCTTGAGGCAAAAGGAACAATCAGTAATAACGACCTTGTCTTTACTTAAAAATTTGGTATTTCGTTTACTGTGGATTTTCTTGCATTAATTTTTGTTTAAATGGTGCATTAAAACACTATTAATCTTGATTTTTGGGCGCTCCCTTCAATTGTGCCGGAGACGAATGCGTCACTCATCTTACCCTATTCCCAGTAGTTACTAAAAACTGATGCAGTAAGGAAGAGTGTTAAAATGTATAGTATAAAAAAAAACGGGATTAAGTATGTTGTTTAAAGTTACAAAGGAAAATTCGGGAGGTATAAAGGGGATGGTGTAGGGCGCTTTATCCTCATTACCGTGGTATGAAGTCAAAAGTAAAACGAACAAATCAAGAAACAGCATTTAAGTATTATACTTAGTAATTTTTTTAGAAATCAGAACTAAAAACACAACTAATTAAAAGTAGCTGCTTCTGAGAATGGGGAACTTTTGCTTTGCATCACAAATCCTTCTACACTAGATTTTTAGAACGTGTGCATTTACAACTTTGATGACGACGGTAATTGTGAAAACAGTGAAGTGAGCATTCCAAGATCTCTAAGCACAGGGCTAGCTCGGTCACATTCTAAATTGCCGCCCATCCCTTAAACAGGGAGGAGTGCCCTCAATCCCAAACCCAGCTCGCCGCCGCCCACGCCTCGGGCAGCAAAGATGCCATTAACAAAACAAAAGATAACCGGAGCCTCGTGCTACTTTTGTCCCTGAGCTTTTTGATCCAATTCGGAAGGGTTCTGGAAAATCCTACAACCTTCCCTAGCAACTCCACAAAGCCGAGAAGTTCTTCAGTCTGTTTCCTTCCGCTCTCTTTACCCCGGAGGCCTAGGCGCTGGGGCCCGGAAGCGGCGGGGAGGGACAGTCTCAAGGCGCAGGCGCAATCCTCCTCGGTTTCATTGTCCCGCCCTTTCCCAAGCCCTCGCCAACCTGTCTGGACGTCCAGGCGGCCTCGCGTTCTCTCTTTCCGCCCCGCGTAATCACGTGGCGACGGAGGGGCGGGTTCCCGAGCGCGCTCGCCTTCTCCCGGGGCAATTTCTGGACTTTTTTCCAGGGTCTCCTCCCCCTACGGCTCTCGTGGCCGAGAGTTGAGAACTAGCCCGCCCGGTGGCCCACGCCGGCACCGCCTCTTCCTTGGCTGCGGTCGGTCACGCGCCGAGGGGCGGTGGTGAAGGGGAAGGGGCGGGCCGGGGGCGGGGACTCGTGCGGTCCTAGGGCGGCTCTTAGGGCCCGGCTGGAGCTGGAGCTGCTGACACCGTCGTCGCTGACCTCTCGGCCTCCGCTGCCTCCGATGGCCGTCACCATGAACCAGGACTTGCGCAGGGAGCGGGCCGCCGCCAGCTTCAACCCGGATCGGCTCACGTACATCCTGGACGGCAGCCCGGAGAACACCCGGCGCCGCCGAGAGATCGGTGAGGGCGGCGGTGCAGGCCTCCCTCCTTCCCCGAACAAGGCTTGAGACTCCCTCGATAAGGAGTCTGGGGCTGCTGTGGGACGTAGGCCGTAGGCTCTGGCCCAGCTTTAGGGGAGCCGGGACCCCCACGTCCGGGGCTGGCCTGTGGTGGGGTGGGAGGATCCCATCCGGAGATGGGACTTGTGCCGGTGACTCCAAACCAGGGAAGTGTAACGGAGCCCAGAATTTCTGTTTTCCTTTTGATGCCCTTTAATCCCTTCCAGAGAACCTGATTCTGAACGACCCAGACTTCCAGCATGAGGATTTGAACTTCCTCACTCGCAGCCAGCGTTACGAGGTGGCTGTTAGGAAGAGTGCCACCATGGTGAGGAAGATGAGGGAGTTTGGCATCTCAGACCCTGATGAAATCATGTGGTTTAAAAAGTAGGTATGCCTTAGCATAGATGCAGTTTTTATCTATGATAAAAGCCCAAATGAAATCCGCGGTCTGTGGTGTCCTTTTTCATTGTGCTTGGCGTTTAAAGACTCAAACTAGCCTGTTTTTCATGCCATTTTAAAGTTACAGGTGTGGAAAATAATGTTTACTTTTGTATTCAAGCCTTTTAAAGGGATGACATTTGTAGAATGCTGGTAATGAAGATGCTGCAATTTTCAGTCTCAAGAATCATACAAATTCCTTTTGTCCAGGCGGCTCACTTTTGAGTGATTTATATTCAAAAATGCTTTTGCTTGTTTGTAACCAGGACTGCTAACTTTAGAAGCTGAATTCGGAAGGATTTTTCAGCTGCAAGATCAAACATTATTTTGGAACAGTAACATTATATTTTTATATGATAGTGTACATCTTGAGTTTTAAATAATAGAAAATATGGGATGGATGAGGAAGAACATTAGTCAAACCTCAGAATGAATATAAAGTATTCTAAGAACCCAGCATTGTTGAATCTGGTGTCAGTGTTTAAATGGCTCTCAGGCGCATATGAGACCTCACGAAAACACTCCTTGGTCCTAGTTCTGAAAAGAGTAGGTTCTTTTTCCAGACCATCCGTTTTTTGTTGTGTTTTGTTTTTTAATTATTAAAAAAAAAAAGAAAAGCACTTTCTTTTGGCCTTTATCTAAGTAAACTCTACAATTTGGTCTGTAGCACCTCTCACACTTCTCATTTATTCTTGGGCATTTCCTCTTTTAGGTTTCTGCATTTTAGAAGAACTCTAGTATTATCATCAATAAAAATTAAATGACATGAAGGTGTATATTCAAGAGCCAAGGAAAATGAAACATGTTACAGGTTCCACCTTTATGTAGTCATAATCATTCCTCCTTTATTCTTCTGCCTCTAGTACATTTGGTATCTAATTATTTTCAATTTGACCTGTTTATTATTGTTAAGATGAAATCATTTACTCTGGCCCTTAGGACTATCCTCAAAATTCCTTTCCATTTTAGTTATAAAAATACAATTAATTTATTTTTGGTAGCCCAAATCAGAGAACTTACTTTCAAATGTTCTTTTTTTATTTTTAAAGTTTGTGGCTCATGGCTATGGGGATATTAAGGAAGCAACTCCTAGAAGATTATGTTTCTGAATTACCTGAGTTGGGTTTGTAAACCTTAAAATATTAGTAAGATGTTCGTCCCTAAAACAACACAGAAGGAGAGGTTTGTTTTATTTTGCTTTAAATGATCCATGCAGTGTGATTAAGAGTTGGTTAGAAGATTTCCTAATCTGTGGTTCATAAGGTTTCATAACCAGACTCTAGTGAAGTCACAATGAAATAGAACAAAGTCCTTTATGTGGGTTAAAGATAAAGTGGATCAGCCAGTAAATGATTTTGTGTAAGGTTCTTCATGATATAGACCTTGCTGTTTGAGGAATGTAGGTCCAAACTTTAACACACCTTTTGGCATCCTTCCCATATCCATAGGATATGAGGAGATCAACTTATGTTAGAGAAAGGGATTGAAAATTAATCTTGGCAATTGACTTGAATGCTGTTGAATCTAAGCCTGCCGTTGGTTGTAATGTACACCCGTGTTTTATGTAAGAAAGTTAATGATGACATGGCATGAATTGTGAGATGCGTTGGATTTCTTAAATACTGGGATGGGAGGGCGTGCTAGAATTGATGAAAAACAGTACTATTTCTCTTTTTGGGGACTTTGGGCAATTACTGGTCTCTTTTACATCCATTTGTTCTATCAAATAATTCATTTAAGAGATTTTTGAAGTTGACTGAATATTAGTAAAATACTTCAGGATTTCTCAACCTGAGCAATAAAAGAACTTTTCAGTCCTTGAGCAAATAAAGACTTCGCTGTTTGGGGAATATAAAAGTTGTTTTCCTAATCACCTTTCTGTAATTTTGTTTTTTAACTAAGTGTACTGATTGCTGTGGGGAAAAAAACTGTAAATGTTCTTAAGGGTAATTTAAAATTCGAATGAGAATCAGTCCTGGTTATTGTTATCCTTTTTGGGTTTTTAAAGCTGATTCCTTGAGAAGCATCTTCAGGAGGGATTAAACATAACTCAAAAACAAGCACTGAGCTTTTGTTCCTGATTTGATTTTCAAGTGGCCTCAATCAAAAAAACAAACAACAAAAAAACACATCCCAGTATGTTTACTGAGAACAAATATTTGACAGTCTATTTTGTTTACATATTTTTCCCTCTGTTTCCTAGAATTATTTTGTGTCAGTGTCATCATTTTATACACCCAGACTGTCCTCAGTTCCCCTTTATGGGAATAAGAGTGTCTTATGTTGCCACCATTTTCTAGCACCTAAATTACTGCTTGTATTCCTCAGCAGTTCGTGTAGGTTCGTTTCCTCTTTCGGTGAGACATGATAGTCAGAGAAACCTGTGGTGCTCTTGCCTTCGAGATGATGATTCTACACTATCTACTCATTAGGCTGTGGCTCCCACTTCAGTGAGGCGCCTGCGTCCTGGGAAGTGCGATCCTTTTCTCCAGTACCGCAGGAGTGAATTGCTGATAATCCGAGTTACTGGGAAAGCAGCTCCCCTCTTGTGTTCCTACTCCTCCTTTCCCCTCTTTCCCTCCATTCAGTTTAATCAACATCCGATATGGGTGTAAAAAAAAAATCATGGAACCTCGGGGTTAAAAAGCATTTTTGCTGTTGGCTAGTCCGGGCATTTCTTGGATGTGTATGTCTGACTCCTCTGAAAGGTGACCTCCCTCCCTAAAGGTGGTGGGGTGATCTCAGGGCCTCCGCAAAAGTGAACTGGCAGCCTACCCCCTCTTTCCATTAGTTCATGTGTGGACCAGGATAAATTGGTGGTATCACTTTCTGTTCATCCCTTGAGAAGTCATGAAGATGAGTTAGAGAAAATTTACTTTGTGGTTTTTAGCTGGATAGGTAGGTAGATGATAGATAGATAGATAGATAGATAGATAGATAGATAGATAGATAGATGAATAAAATAAACCCCTGTAAAATCTGTAACAGCATAGCGAAGGCTGACTATATATAAAACTTATATTTCGACTATTTCACAGATTCTGTTTTATGAGAAAATAGTTGAAGACAATTTCATTTTGATGAGAGTGCCCTTAATCTGGAGTAATTCTCAGAGACCGTTGGTGCTAGATGTTTCATATCTTCACGTTACCTATTTACCCACCTGTAAACTCTAAAGACCGTTAGAGATCTGTGCTTTGGCACTGGAATTTATATTTACCACCCAGGATGTTTGCTTCAGTTATCTAGGGAAAGATAATTTAAATTCTTTAGGAGCTTTTGTTAACAGCTCTACAAATAAGTGTCCTATGGAGTTTGTCTGATTCTAATTGAATAAAGCAAAAACAAACCCAGACTCCAAAAAATGCAAGCAATTCAACAAAACCCAAAACAAAAGGTGTTTTTAGGCTAAAACGATGGGTAGAATTGGCTTTCTGGGTTAAATAGAATTAAAGAGGAATTCTGGCTCTGAAATGATGGTGGGGGGTGCGCAGGAAAGATACCACCAGATTCTGCTCTTGGCTTTTTAGGTAGTAAAATGGTAAAGTTTACATTTGATTTCATAAGAAAGGGGTTTAAATTCTTCTTAACCTTCATCCTGAGAAGTACAGCTGCCTGGCGAGAATGGGTGGTAGCTTGCACTTTCTGGAGTAAGCCTGAGACCCTTTTCTTTTCTCTCCTGTAGACTACATATGATCAATTTTGTGGAACCTGTGGGCCTCAATTACTCCATGTTTATTCCTACCTTGCTGAATCAGGGCACCACTGCTCAGCAAGAGAAATGGCTGTTTTCATCCAAAGGACTCGAGATAATTGGCACCTACGCCCAGACGGAGCTGGGCCACGGTTAGTCCACATTCGAGGGTCAGTGGGTAACCCGCCTCAGGACTTCAATTAACAGATGACTCCTGGCATTTGAGTTTTTTTCTGCTGCTGCACATTTGGGATTTTATTTTTAAATTGTTGAATCTTAAATTCAGCAGCTCTTCTCTTAGGTCACTTCCTCGTAAACTGGGCCAGGACTCTGGCCTGAAATGTCCTTTATTGTTATTTCTTCGAGCCTTTTATCATTGCCACACGTCCCCATTTTAACAGATGTTGAGCAGTTTGTGGGGTCCAAAGGTGGGGTAGCAAATGTGGCGAAGCACCCCGCTGTGTTGATGGCTGTTAAAATCTTCGTTGGAAATTCTTGAAGGGGCCGTGCCTCTGCAGCCTCGGGATGATTCCTCTCTGCTTCGAGGAAATTAAAAGTGTGGATTTTAATGGGGCAGAGGGTTAGAGCAGTTAAGTGTCCTACTCTTACATTGCCCACTAGCAGGGTTATAAGGCGGTTTGGAAAAAGTCCACGATTCTCCATTTCTTTTGGTACATCTTTTCTATACATGTTCATGGACTTTTTGTATTACTAGTAATTCTTGGTTCAGTTGTACCTAAAAGCCTGGTTACTTTCAAAAAGTTGTGGGTTTGGTCTCAATGTAAAATACATTTGTTTTCATGGACAAGGCCAATTGGCAGGTTTGAGTGTCTTGAATTTGAGCTGCCCAGTCTCATTCCTCATTATGTTGCTTCCATTAGGTAAATAAAGAAAAAGAAAGAAAGGGAAAGAGGAAAGGAGGCAGATATCAGGAAAGCTTCATTTCTGTGTTTGATTTGGTGCGTTTTGATTTGTGAATTGGTTTAAGAAAATGCTTTTTATCAAAATCACCATGGGGCCTGCAGATTGTGGTCGCTATGTGGGGTTATGCACACCTCGTCAAATATCGAAGGCTTTAGCTTCAAGATGGCTACGACTGAAAAGCCGGAAGAAAGGTGTCCTAGGGAAGGAAGAGAACATTCATACAGTGCTTTTGTCTAGGGGGGTGTGTGTGTGTGTGTGTGTGTGTGTGTGTGTGTGTTGGGGGTAATCTTAGCTTTGAGGTACAGAACCCTTTTTTTCTTTCAGTATTTATCACTGTAGAATTTATTTGTCTTAATAGTTATGCTATTCATAGTTATGCTATTATTCTGAGTCTAAATGGGTCTGATATGGTTATCTCTTGTTGGTCTAATCCCTCTGCCTCTATTTATAAAGTACATTCCAAATATATACTTGCTCTGAATATTGAAGGAAGAAATAAAGAATTGAACTTGACTGGTTTGAGGGGTCCAGAAATTGAACTAAGGTCCTATGTCACTCTGAGCAAGTTTGCATTTGTTAGTTTTCTTTCGCTTACTGCTTCTAGTTCTCGGATATCTTCTTGTATTTGAACCAACTTGGTCTTAATCTCTGTAGTTTACTTGATATAGGTCTTGTTTCTTGCTGGAATTTTGTTGGTTCATGTTGATGTTAGTTGTGTTTCATTGACTGCTGTTCCTTCCAGGGAAGCCAGTCTGTTTGTTAATTTGCATCATGTGACAGTGTAACCTTACAGAGAAGACATAAAATGCCCTTCAACATCAGACAGGTTGGTGATAGAACAACTTGTACAAGATGAAGATTTGACTATTTAAATTCTGACTTTGCAGTATTGGTCAACAGTGACTGTCTGAAGTGTTCTCACAGAATGGGTTGTATCTTTGAGTTTGGGGTTCTTCCACCTCTGGGTAGCCACTGAGAAGTGAAAAGACTCAGTATTGCTCCGGCTCATTCCAGGATCCTCGAGAATCTTAAAATTCAATTAGGAAGTCTCGGTCACCAGTTTTCCCTCTCCTTCTAGAACGTCTAAATACTCACCTGTGTGTATAGGCACACAAATCCTGACACACTTTGGTCCGTGGCTCTGTGAGTCTTAATCAAAGGCAGCGGTCTGGGCTGAGGAGGGCACCCTGTCCCTGGCTTCTGGTGTGGAAGGGACCGTCTAGAACGGGGTCTACTGTCACTCATCCTGACCAGACATTTCGCCAGCTCACAAAGCAGGTAGTATGTATGGGCTTCACAGATACTTGACCATTTCAAGTTCTGTTCCCTTCCTAGGGATTCTTCTTGCGTGTCGTTTTCTATTACTGGTAGTAATGTTAAGGAAACTAGAGCTGTAATACATAGTTATCCTGGAAGATGGCGCAGTATCTTTGCCAGTTCCCATCACTAATACTCAAATATGAACTAGAGCACCTTTCTTCCTTTGAAACTTGAAAAATCGATAGTAAACTTGATTTTGTACATCACGATCGTTCCCTGTATCTTCACTGCTTCGTCTCCTGTCCTTTGTTCTGAGGAGTCTCTTGTTGGACTTCCCATGAGACTTGTTCCCTAGGTATTTGAGCTATTCTAATTTCCCCACTATTATAATAACAATATTAACTTCTTTACAAAAACTATGTTCTTTAGGGTTATGCCTCTGGAATATCTTTATCAGAAATGAATTACTATATTGAAGGAAATGATCATTTTCTAGCTTTTATTGCATAGTTCAAGACTTTTTCTGAAGCATAGAGCCAGTTTACAATATTTTAAGCAACTTGTTAATATACAGGTATCTCCATAGCCCCATCAACATGGGCACTTTAATTTTGTTTTGCTACGTTAATGTGTATCTAAGAGTTCAAGTTTTAATTTTCCAATGCTGGTGAGCCTAGATGTTACTGCATGTTTTGGCTTACTGTCTGCATTTCCCATGTATAAACTGGGTTTTTCTCCTTTTGAGTATTGATTAACTGGAATATGCATATTGATCTTATGTGATTTTATTGTATCCTTCCAATACTTCTTCTATTGCCTTCTGTTTCATTAAACGTTTTGGCCTTATGTACTCAATGAATTCGTCTCTTAGTAGGTATAAGTTTTCTTCTATTTCCTTTCAGGGTTTTTTTTTTTTTTTGATTGATTGATTTATATTTAATGCTTTGACTTGTGTATGATATAGAGTGACAAGTGACTTCCATACTGTTTTTATGTTTATTAAGTATTAGCTCTTTTGCCATTGTTAAGTTCTCTCTGGTTCATCTTAGAGTTTTATAACAGTTTGTATTTATTTCTGGAACCTTAAATATATTACATTGATTTGCTTATTTGTTTTTCTCCTAACATCATAAACTTTGGCTCATTGTTGCTTTGTAAGATATTTTAAAATCCCATAGGATAAGCCGACTGTTGTTACATTTCTAGATATATGTATTGGGTGTTCCTGCATACTTATCCTTCTCGACGAATTCTGATCTCAATTTGTCAAGTTCTAAAATGTGTAGGAATTTAAAATCTATGTGACATGAAATCCTTGTATTTTAGTAACTTCATTTAGCTCTTTTAGCCAAGAATTCGCATTGGCAGTTTTTTTCCTGTTATTTAAATCTTCTTTTATTCATCCCATTAAGTATTTATATTTTTTCCTAATTAAATTTTCACTATTCTTAGCTAAGTTACTTAAATTTTAAATATTTTGTTGCTTTTATAAATTTCTTTAGTGGGTTCCTACTGGAATGGTCCTAATGGATTAGAATGCAGTGATTTTTTCCCTTAATAGCCTACAGCTTTTCTAAAATCATTTATTATTGATGACATTTTGTTGATTACCTAAGATAATATTCATACTGTTCATGGAGATGCTATTTTGATTTCTTCCTTTCTCGTGTATTATTAATCTAATCATTTGTCCTCAGTATTGACTGCCAGCCTTTCCAGCGCTGTATCATCACATAGGAATAGGAGTGACTGGGAAGGCCTTTTGGTGTTACGGTTTTAAAAGAATTAACTCTAGTGTTTCACACAAAATGTTTGCACTTTGTCATTTTAAAATAAATTACTTAAAAATAATACATAATCTTTATCATGCATAACTAACTTTTTGCAACAAATCCTTGATTTAAGTGAAAAATTATCTAGGTCACTTTCTCCTCATAACATTTCTAAATTCCACCCACTTCTGAATAATCTTAGTCACAAGAGACATTTTTCTCCTGAAAACATTCTTCAGTCTCAAAACAGTTTCTGATCATAGTAGGTTTACGCCTGCCCTACTGAGTATATTTTGTAGTAAACTTTGGTGTTTGGTATTATTCCGTAATATTCCATAATACCACGCACTGATACAGACCCTCTCATGTTTTAATTTTTTTTAAGAAATCATTGTAGACTCATAGGAAGTTGCAAAAATAGCACAGGTGGGTCCTGTGGACCTTTCACCCAATGTCCACCAGTGGTGACATCTTATGGGACAGCTCTGGTTTTGGCAAGTCTTTCTACTGCCCTCATCGCTGTCCTCAGCCCCTTACCCTAGAGCGGAAGATGTGATTAAGCAATAAGATGCCTATCCTGTTTTGCCATTTTTTTTTTGCCCTGAAGGCACTTAACACTCTCAGCCTTAATTCCTTTGTAAAATGAGGCAGTCAGTCACCACATTCTTTGATTTTTATGTAATTGGTTTGCTGAGAGCACGGCCACCCGATTGGAAGACATATTGGTCAATCCTTGCTTGAGCAGGTACCCTGGTTATTTTCTTCCTCACCTGATATGGAGCCAACCCGGAGATCTGAAAACTGAAATGTTGTTTAGGCTCATTTCTAAGATAATTAAAGAGAAAACTAAGAACGATAGAGTTAATTTAGAAAATAAGGACTTTAGAAAGTGGATTTAAAATGACTACTAAGACTTCTCTTATCATTAGTGACAATTCTCATGATTGTAATGAAGAGCTCATTATGCATGAATCTGTTATTTGTAATTATTATGGCCTTTAGAAATTGTATGTCTTGTGCTCTCTTCGGCAGCACATATACTAAAATTAGTAATTGCATGTCTTTTATTTCTGAAATTTAGGGATGAAGAGCACTGTCAGTTTTTGTATTAAATTGTTTCAATAGCACGTAGCTGGGTATTTATGATCAATCAGAACAAAATGACCAGTTAGGTGATGAATGTGGATCAATGTTGGATGTTTTGTGGACAAACAGAAAAGACTCCAACATTATTGAAATTGCATCTAGGAAAAGCTTTCCTCTGAGAGAACTACTATGTTTTGCCTCAACTTCTCATCAGAGTAAATCATGGTACAACTTAAATTCTCCATTTCATATGACCTCTTCAAATTTTGTTTCCTGTGATTTAATGGCAAGGCTAGAATCCTCTGCCTTGTCCCCGTGGTCTTGTGCTACACGGGCTATGGAATCCGCAGCCAATCCTGCCAAACTGAATTATTTTAGAGGTGAGTAGTACAAGACAATACTTCTCGCCGACCTAAGAAAAATGGAAATTGCCACGAGCTATAAAAAAGTAATACAAAAAGAGGCCGTGCTCCCATCCATCCATGATCAAGCCTACCCAACTAAATCTTACTTACAGAAGGTTTTTTTTTTTCTCCTTCCCTCACTCTGTCCACACTGTTGATTCTCTCACACCTGATGATTGTTCTCTCAAATGCACACCCTTGGTGTTTCTTCGAAGCTTTGTGCACCGAGGGCCTTCGCCTCTGGACCTTCACTTGGGCATGTTCCTGCCCACCTTGCTTCACCAGGCCACTGCGGAACAGCAGGAGCGCTTCTTCATGCCCGCCTGGAGCTTGGAGATCACTGGCACTTATGCCCAGACAGAGATGGGTCATGGTACGGTGCTTTCAGTCTTTCTTCTGGGTTGGGCGGGGCTCCGCGAGCTTAGTGTGGCTGGCGTGCCCACCATGTGTTAACGGTGGCATCTCCGATGTTTAAATGCGATCTTTCTGCAGAGGCCAGGTGGTGTTTCACATGGACAAGTATTGGCAAAGATACTGCTTTGATCAGTGGAAATGAAAGGTTATGTTATCACAGAGATATGCTGATTCTTTTTATTTTTCATGATTCCCCTTCAGGAGGTCAAGAATTGCAAGTCAGGCTTTATTTACTAAGTGGCTTTTCAAGTTCACTGAAATTGTATAGAATTTGTGTGCATATAGAATCTGAACCCATCTTTCTTTGTTGCTGTCTGATCACCCTTACTACAGATAATTAGTGAACTTGCACTAATTCCAGAAGAAATACAGATTAACAGTATGTGTGCTGACAGGAAATGAGTGGCTTATATAACAAAAATATGCCGCATTTTATACCTTGGCGTTATTTGTGCGTTGATTCAGTAAAGTTCTGAAGGTGGCTTGGCCAAAGTTTAGAAAAAATAGGGTAAGCTGTACTTCCAGGCATTTGGTTTCACACTATATCTACTGCCTTTCTTTTTTCTTTCCATCCCCCACCTACCTTTTTCCATCTATTCTGAATTCGTCTGTGTTTAACATCCATTGGCTTCTGGCTTCTCTTTTTCTACTCAGGTTTCAGAACAACTGATCTAATGTGTATTTGCCCTTATTTTTGCTCCTTATTTTTGTGTGACTTCATCTTCATTTTATAGCCTCTTTGGCTTTCAGCTTTGCTGAATAGTGTTTTACAGGATTTTCAAAAGACTCAAAGTAGAACACTGTTTGGTTCAACTGTGCGTTTGCAAACATTTTTGTCATTGTCTCTTCTGTTTAATGTTACCTCATTTTCTAAAACAGCTTCTTCTTTGGTGAAGGGAGTCTTAAGTGTATATGTCTGCTTCCCCACTCTGGAAGGTTGTGCATCACACGTCAGCTGGCTATGCCTGTTGTTCAACTTGGAAGTTCCTAAATGTTCCAGAGTTTAAGTGTTTAGTGAGATCTAACATTATCAGAGCAGTTTGGTAAAAGGCTCTCAGCATTCATTGGCTTTAGAATAATATTATTAGGGAGTGTGTCACTTAGAACATTTCTCTGTAACTCTTTTCAAAGAATTTTGGCACATTTGTATTAGGATTTCAAACACGAATCCCTGTTCCTCTTCAATAAACATATGAAACTGGGAGCTCTTCCTGGTCACATAGTGAACCAGCCAAGACAAAGTGAAGACCTAGCATTGGAAATCTGCAGGGTGAACTCAGACCTTATTATTGGCCTTTTCTGAATCCAAACAAGTCATGGTTCAGGTCTTTTTCCCCGTAATGATTATACCTTTTTAAGCTCTTGTTTTCTATCCAAGCAATCATTCTGAAATAAATTCTCAATTGACAAGAACTTTTAGCTAGAGTCTCTTCCTGTCACACGTTACCTTATTCTTTGTAGTTGATGTGGTAAACACAATACCTGTGAGTTGAAATTAGCACACTCGCAACTTAGAGATGAGTTTAAAAGGGTAGTTAACATCCCTGTGAAATTCATATCCTATGATCTTCTGAAACTGATTCTAAGCTGCCTTTACATTTGGTTTTGGTTGATCTAACTGTTACGTATCCACTGTCGTAGATGTGGACTAAATCAAGGATAGAAATGGAACGTGCTTGACATTTATATTTTCAACTTAATAGGAACTATCTGATTTAGGTATAGGGAATTGTGTATCTTGGTTATCAACCATTTGTAGCTTTATCTACAAATGTTTTGTTGTCGTTAGATTTTGCTGTTCTCTGAGATACTACAGTTTAAAGGATTAGGCAGGAGAGTCTACCCTTTTCCTTTTCTCCCCCATATTCTATCTGAAGTACATGTAATTTATTTTCCTTAGGAACTCATCTTCGAGGCTTGGAAACCACAGCCACTTATGACCCTGAGACCCAGGAGTTCATTCTCAATAGTCCTACTGTGACCTCCATCAAGTGGTGGCCTGGTGGACGTGAGTGAATTAACAGTTATTAGATGTTTTCAAGATCTATTATAAGATCATGTTTAGAATGTAGAGCTTCCATGAAAATATATAATTTTGAAATGTAGAACAAATTCTTAAGGCTTAAACTGTTGTAAGCTATTTCACATTCTCGTGGTGTGTGTTACAGATTCTTAACCACTTTACAAAGCACAGAAAGGACAGCAGGTCTTACTCTGCTTTCCTTAGTATTTCATCTAAATAGTTCCACGTATCAGCATAGTCATTTCCTTAGTTGTCATTTAAAGTAACTTCGTATTCTCAGTTGGGTTCGTCGTTTCCATATTGAAAAACATTTATTTTCAAATTTTTATTGTAGATAGTTTGACACGAAACTAATATCATCTTCCATTCTGAGTCATTGTCTTAGGATATATATTTCAGATGGCATTAGTAGTCAAAGAATTTTGTTACTCGCATTATGTATTTTAATATGTGACATTACATCTTCGTAGGAGAAAACCTAGAATGCCAGAAAAGATAAATATTTCTGGATATACTAACCAAAAATCTCTTACAGCAGCTCTATCCTGTAGAACTTTCTACAATGATGCAAATAACTCTCTATCTTTGTTGTTCAATACAGTAGCCACTTGCCACGTATACCTAGTGAGCACTTGAAATGTAGCTGGTTGACTAGAGAACTGAATCTTTTATTTCACTATAATTAATTTAAGTGTAAACAGCTACAGGTGGCTATGGCTACTGTTTTGGAAAGCACTGCCTTAGGGAGAAAAAGGAAATAATGGAAATCAATGTTCTTCTGGTTATCTTATAATTTTCTTTATGTATAAATGAGTGAAAAGTAAGTAGAAAAGTAAAGCTGTCTTTTAAAAGGAAGGATTGCTATCAAATCAGCTTGTACACCTTAAACTCACACAGTATTATGTGTCAATTATATTTCAATAAAAAGTTTTTATATACATATAAAAATAAAATGAAGGTTTGCTTTGCCAGAATTCAATAAATCTTAGTAACTCTCTGCTTACATAGATGTCTATAAACCAGCTGTGGCCCTGTCCGAAGAAAGGCTCTCTGAGCAGACTTTATTGATAGAGTATAGTGTTGTATTTAACATAGGCTTTTCTTCCTCTTTTGTTTCTGTCTTTCGAAAATGTGAGAACTATGGTTCATTCCCCTCTTGTTCTCGTTGATGCTGCAGTTGGAAAGACTTCAAATCATGCGATAGTACTTGCCCAACTCTACACGAAGGGGAAATGCTATGGATTACATGCCTTCATTGTACCTCTTCGTGAAATTGGAACCCATAAGCCTTTGCCAGGTTAGACTTGTTCTTCTGATACTGAGATGAAAACTTCAACTGAGCACTTTCTTCTGCAAAACGTATAATATACAACTAAAGAGGAGTGGGAGAAAGCTGGGAA
The DNA here is from genome assembly GCF_004115265.2 of Rhinolophus ferrumequinum. Lineage (NCBI taxonomy): Eukaryota > Metazoa > Chordata > Mammalia > Chiroptera > Rhinolophidae > Rhinolophus > Rhinolophus ferrumequinum. The sequence goes on along the minus strand of NC_046304.1, from coordinate 50,772,949 downwards.
TTCAAGGCCTAAACATCTGGTGACTTTCCTTTCATCTGTGGTAGGTATTACCGTTGGTGACATCGGCCCCAAATTTGGCTATGACGAGATGGACAATGGCTACCTGAAGATGGACAATTATCGCATTCCCAGAGAAACATGCTGATGAAGTATGCCCAGGTATATTTAGACAGGAAATAGGAGCAGAGGTGTCAAACATGGGGGTTGCAGTGGCTGTTGATAACCTCAGGGTTAGAATTAGAAGGGTCAGTTGTTTTAGAAGGTAATAACATAGTTTTACTTCCGAGGCTTCTGATAACAATGATATGGAAAGCCATTGGCAGGTACGAAGCACATATTCTGGTTTTGCTAAACCAGAATCACCTGGAGGGCTGGCTACAACCCAGATTGCTTGGCCCCCAGAGTTCTGATTTAATAGGTCTGGGTGGGGACTGAGGTATTATATTTCAAACAAGTTCCCCAGGCAGTGCCGATGCTGCTTCTCTGGGGACCACACTTTGAGAACCACGGGCCTAAGCTGCCCCTTGGGTTTAACAGAAGGAAGCATCAGTCCATGTTCTTTTTCCAGGTGAAACCCGATGGCACGTATGTGAAACCCGTGAGTAACAAGTTAACCTATGGGACCATGGTGGTTTATCAGGTCCTTCCTTGTGGGAGAAGCTGCCCGGAGCCTGGCGAAGGCCTGCACCATTGCCATCCGATACAGCGCTGTGAGGCACCAGTCCGAAATCAAGCCAGAGTAAGGGTGGAGTCTGACGGGCTCGTTCCTGCAGACATGCCTGGAGCCCTTTCAGATATCAACATTCCCAAATGTCATATGGAAAGATGCATTGGCTATAAAATTAGCTAAGAGGGCAGTGCCCTGGGTCTGTTATTTAAAACCTAGACTTCCTTAAGTGGAAAGATGAGAATACTGCCTTATTATTATATTTAACCTTCTAAGAAAAATGGTAATGATATCACTTGGGCTCTATAAATGAAATGTTCAAAACACTGAAGGCAGTTTGCGAATTCTAATGGCTACTAACAACTATAAATTGGGTATGGTGAAAGTGACATTAAACTTGATTCCCTGTTGTGTTCATGCCCATAGCTTATTCCCACAACTGCCTTTCACGTGGGCATGACTCCCTGATAACTGTTTTTGCTCTTAAAGAAGGAATAAGGAAATCAGAGCAGACCTCCTAGACTTCAAATGTTTAATTCTATACATTGGGTCTTCTCCAAAATTATGGTCAAAATATAGTTTGTTCAGCCCATCTAGTGGGTTACGTCTCCTTAACATTGCCTTCTTGTGTGGTGAAGCTGACTAACTTTGATTTTGTGTGTTGCCATGAGATGTAGTTTGTTTAGTCATACTGGCAAGACTAAGAAAGATAGGAACTTCACAGCTAGAAACTTCTGTCCACCTACGGCCCAGCTTAACAAATTAGACAAGAGCATGGTCTTCTGTAGCCTATATAGCCCCAGAAAGCCATGCTCTTAAATCGAGGATGTGCCAACAAAGAAAGAAGAGGAGAAAAAAGAAGAAAGAGACAAAAGAAAAATTAAATCAAAATCAGTCAATCAAGGATCTGCCACTCATTAGCTGTGTGTGACTGCAGGCAGATTCCTAACCTCTCATTTTTCCCATCTGTAAAATGGGAGTAGTAAGTGTACCCTTCACAGAGTGTTCATGACGATTAAATAAATTCACATACTACAGTGCGTAGACTGGAACCTGACACACAGTGAGTTCTGTGTGCTTAATTTTTTTTTTTTTTGGTATACTTTAGCGAGCCAGAACCGCAGATTTTGGATTTTCAGACCCAGCAGTATAAACTCTTCCCACTCCTGGCCACGGCCTATGCCTTCCACTTTGTAGGTGCGTACATGAAGGAGACCTATCATCGGATTAACGAAGGCATTGGCCAAGGGGACCTGAGTGAACTGCCCGAGGTACGTGTTCTCTCATTCTCTGTGGGCACCTTTCTGTTTCACATTTGCCTGTTGGATAATATCCAGAAAAAACTACTGGGATTTCTTGAAGATCCATATAGTCTCAAAAAATAGAGATTTTTCCGATTGAAAGTGGATTAGATGTGAAGACATATGGGTTTTTCCTTTAAGTTTCAGAAGTGCTGGACCATGGTGTTCATTTGTTAACCAAAGGAACCTAAGCAGAGACTTTATGCCAAGTAGAACAGTTCAGAAGCGAGTGTGGGAATGTCATGAATTCAGGCCAATTCGATGGCCATGCCCCTTCAGTTACATGCGTGGCAAGTGATTTTGAAGCGCTGGTAGCTGAGGATAAGCATTTCTCCTTGGAACTCAGACTTCAGCATCTCAGATGTTCTGATGGCTGGTGCTTTTTCCCTCCAGCTTCATGCGCTCACCGCCGGCCTGAAGGCTTTCACCTCCTGGACAACTAACACTGCCATCGAAGCGTGTCGGATGGCTTGTGGTGGGCACGGCTATTCTCACTGCAGCGGTCTTCCAAATATTTATGTCACTTTTACCCCAACCTGCACCTTTGAGGGAGAAAACACTGTCATGATGCTACAGACGGCTAGGTGAGAATCTTAATTCATGATTACTCTTACCTGAGAAGAATTCGAGTCCTTTTCATCGGTTGCTATTCCCATGTTTTCTCTTCCCGTTATATTTGTTCCTGAAAGAAGTCATGTTTGCCTTCTGTCCTGACCCACTGTTTTTGTGCTGTGTTCAGACTAGCGAGTATGAATCACCTGTCCCGTAGCTTCAAGTCCTTTCAAGAGGTGGTTTTGTTTCTGTTTCACAAGAAGCATAGTTACTGAAAGCATGTGTACTGATGGCTTAGGTTCCTGATGAAGAGTTACGACCAGGTGCACTCAGGGAAGTTGGTGTGTGGCATGGTGTCCTACTTGAATGACCTGCCCAGTCAACGCATTCAGCCACAGCAGGTGGCTGTCTGGCCGACGCTGGTGGATATCAACAGCCCCGACAGCCTAACGGAAGCCTATAGACTCCGTGCAGCCAGGTGAGCTCACGCTCCGGCTGGACCAGGCAGCCTGCCGTGGGGGCTTCTGGGGAGGGGCCTGGTGGATGTGGGGCAGCCGCCATTGCTATCGATCATGTCCTCTGAGCTTACTTTTATTTTATTGCTTAACAGATTGGTAGAAATTGCTGCAAAAAACCTTCAAACTGAAGTGAGTCACAGAAAAAGCAAGGAGGTAGCATGGAACCTAACTTCCGTCGACCTCGTTCGAGCAAGTGAGGTCAGTGATAATTCTCCCCTCGTTCGTCCTTTACGCCACTGCCTTCCCTCGTCGTTTTAGTGCAGAAACCCTTGTCACTGCGTGTCGAATCTTTTTCAACGGTTCTCACATTCTGGCGTTCTTTGTTTGTTTGTTTTTTTATGTAGGCACATTGCCACTATGTGACAGTTAAGCTCTTTACAGAAAAACTCCTCAAAATTCAAGATAAATCCATCCAGGCTGTCTTAAGGAATTTATGTCTGTTGTATTCTTTGTATGGAATCAGTCAGAAGTCAGGGGATTTTCTTCAGGTCAGTATTTTCTAAGTGTAAGGCTTTTAATTTTTTTGTAGAAAAAGAAGGGTCTGCTTTATAGCTATGCATGCACACATATATCTGTTTATATACATATATATCTATCATTTGCTTGTTTTGTTTCTTCCAGGAGGGCATCCTAACAGACTCTCAAATTACCCAAGTACACCAGCGTATCAAGGAGTTACTGACTGTGATTCGTCCAGATGCTGTTGCTTTGGTTGATGCGTTTGATTTTCAGGATGTGTCTCTGGGCTCTGTGCTTGGCCGCTATGATGGGAATGTGTATGAAAACTTGTTTGAGTGGGCCAAGAAATCCCCGCTGAACAAAGCAGAGGTGAAAAAAAAAACACACATTGTCTTTTCCCCCTTTGAAATTCTTCATTTATATATTAAGGCAGGAGAAACCTCTCAGAGCGGTCCATCTGTGAAAGCTTTGAAAGTTCCTGCCCACTTCTGACAGTCACTTTATTTGAGCAACAGGTTCATAAGGGAACTGGGTCATTCCTGCAGTAAGCAGGTTTTTCATTTCCTTGACTATTTAATAACTAATTGAAAAATTTTAAACACACACAAAACTAGAAAACGATAATACACCTCCATATGCCCTTTGTCATGCTTTAGCAACTCTGTGTTTTGGGCCAGTTGGTTTCATCTGAAACCCCCACCCCTTCCTCCCGAGGATTATTTTTTGAAACAAATCCAAGATAACAGTTAATTTTGTCCATAGATATTTCAGTATGTATCTCTAAAAGATAAGGACTTTTTTCAGAAACATAACAATACCATTCTCACACCTAAACAAATTAATAATAATTCTTTAATATCATGAATTACCCAATGTCCAGATTTCCTCAGTAGGCTCATTTCTTTTTTTCCCTCTTCAATTTCTTTGGATCATGATCCAAATAAGGTCCAGATAATTTCTTGATTAAAAGTATGCTCTTTTACATTGCAACTTCCTGATGAGTCATTTTCTCTCTCCCTTCCTCACAGGTCCATGAATCTTACTACAAGCACCTGAAGCCCCTGCAGTCCAAGCTCTGAATGTCATGACACGTTTTATCTGCTCCAGGAAGCAGCTGTACTCTTCTACTCCCCTTATACCTGTCACACAAATCTGCGTGGAATCTTGATCGAAATCAGAGAGCGATAGAACAGATGATAAATTGATCCCTTTCTTCTTTATTAATGAAGAAAAAAATGAAGAGCTTTCAGAGATTAAATGAAAAAAATAGATATGTTTTAAGTGCAATTAACACTGAAAGAGACCTGTCAAGCATTCAGAAAAAGCTTTAAGAAATACAGTATGACGTCCATTTGTAACGCTGCTGATCCCAGTAGGCCATAACTTTTGATAATTAGTAGAATTTAACTACTAAGTAGTTAATTATTATCACATCTTAGTTGCTAATCACTGGATATATGTGTTTTTAAGCAAAGATACACCCCTCCCAAGCTTTCCTGTTAAACGCCCTACTGCTCCTGCCATGGGCCCTGACTTAAAAGCAGGACTGCAGAAAACGGATTGGGGGAAGGAAACTAATCAGAAAATTTAGTGTGAGTTTGTGCTTAACACATTTTCTGCCTGCTTGCCCTTGGTTGCTGACATACTGTTTCTGTTTGCTCATGGTAGCATTTTTCTCACAAGAATTTTTTCAGCATAGGCCTACTGCAGGATCATTGTCCTGTGTAACTGGGAATTAATCTTCCATTAGAAGGATCCCTAAATTGTCACTGTAGTAGCAACTTCTTGGGAAGGGGTGGGTAGCAAAATTATTTCTACATAGGACTATTGGCAACTGATGGAACCTGTCGGTGGCATTTGATCTCCCTCCCTCCTTGTCCCTTAACCTCTCCCGAAAGAGATAATGAAGAAAGAAAGAAGAGTCACAGTTCCTTCCTAGTAGAATAAGTGTAGGGAGAGCTCTCAGTTATGGTTACTGTAACTTCGGTGACCATATTAACTGGATATTCTGGAGCAATTCTGATTTCATGTCATTTTGGCATAAACCATTGCAATGCTTGGAGTTTATAGTGCCTGGCATTACAAAAGTAAAGCATCACTCAGGTTACCTCTTACCACCAGGAGTAGCACACAAAAGTCCTTTGACAAACCATGTGTTCTGGTTTTTGGATCAGAAAACATAATCATTGAAACTATGGCTAAAGGACAAATGGAAGTTCCATGGAATTATTTCTTATTATATGTTTGGCTTTAGTTTCAGTATGTTTCTAGGAGCTTTATCTGAATTGCTAAATTGTCCTTTCAGCTGAAATCTAATTTACACAATCATTCTATATTTAGAGGGTAAATGTGTACCTCTTAGTGAATTTTATTCTTAAAATCAATGCAAAACAACATGTTACTTGATTTTTTTTTTTTAACCTGTTAACTGTATCTGTGACATCTGCCTCATGAAACCGTTGTTCTAGAATCAGTCTTGAGAATGTAGTATAACTCAGTGGAAATACAATTCCTATCTTGGGACCTGACATAAAATCTTATTCCAGTGGAACTGGTAATATGAGTATTTTAGGTCCAGCAGAAATACTGTCTGTTGACACAAGCCTTAATCTTTACACCAGGAGAATTAATTGATAATTGTCTTAAGATTGAAGTAAAAAGCACTCTGTTAATCTCATTTGGCACATCTTGACAGCTCAGATTCTGGGAAATAACAGAAAGTAAATATAAATTGTTTAATAGTGACCTGTTAAGTGTAGAATTGTTTCAAAATCAGTGGTTAAGTACTTTACTCATAGGTGAATACCTGTAATCAGCACCTGAGGGTGTTTGAAATGACACCCATCTAATCTAGCTGCATAGATCTGGGAACTATCGTAGCAGATTTGAACAGGTGGTAGATACAACAGAGCCACCTTTAGTCCAGCACCTAGTTTTATTTAAAAACTAAATCTGATATTTGAGACTACTTTTATTAACATTGTAATGTTTTGTCTTGAACTTTATTCATTGTGATCAAAGAATAAAGATGTAGTAAAACCTCACTAATTTGCACTATCAAGAGGGAAAGAGTGTACCACATAATTAAACATAAGTTCAAATTACGAAGAATTGTAAGATGGAGGCTTAGGAAGTTTAGGTAACACTAGGAACAAAAAAAGGAAGGAGTGAGACCTGCTGGAGCAGATAGCGCTGAAATCCACCTCAACTGCTGTCGTCGTCACAAAGGCTGAGTGCTCTCTGGTCGATTTCTGAGAATTTTTTGTTGACTGCTACAAAGCACGCAGGTCGTTTGCTGTCCCTCAGAAGCCAAACTTTGCCGTAGATAAGTCTGGTTGTGTTGTGTTGTTTTGTGAGCCGTTTTCACAGAGTACAAAGATAAACTTCACCCTGACTTCTCCAAAATGATGATAAATATTGAGTAGAATTAATGAGATTTTTCTACTAGATAATATCGATACAAGCCTCTTTTAAAAAGTACCCATAATTGAAAATTTGAGATTTAATAGGGATGATTTTGCTATTTGTAACAGATAAAGGTTGATTCTTCCTCAAGTGTTTGGAGTTCTGTTTTATGCTCTATGAGACAGTGACCTCTATACAGTTTGTCCCAAAGCCTTGGGGCCCTTCATGGTCTTGTCTTCAGAACATAACACTGATAAGTCTTAGTTTTTCTTCAGAATATTTGCTTAATTGCAATATATTCATGTGTTTTCTGAGAACTCACTTGTAATTTCATGTATCTGGAAGCATTTTCTAATTCCTAACGTTAACATGTCAGATCTTAATTCTTGGTTTTCTTCAGTGCGGGGCTTTGGCTGGAGAAATATAACTTCAAATTCATGATCCTAGAGATCCCTGGGGAATTAAATTTCTTTAGATAACTGCTGCTCAGGCCCTCCTCCCCCTTTCTGAGTTCTTTGCATCCATCTTATTAGGAAGGAAGAGAAGAGATGCCGATGGTCTGTAACACCTGCTAATCTTTTTAAATATGTGGAAGGTATGCCTTGGGGTTTCAGGGTGTCTTCAAGCAGTAGCTAGTTCCCACTGCAGCCCAAGAGGAGCAGTGTCAGGAAATTGATTATTCTACCTGAGATCAAGAGTCTTGTTGATTCTCCTGACTCAGATAAAGGTTTTGATCATTTTAATGGAATAATGTGGAGGTCGTTTGAGCTAATTAAATATTTACTACTACATTCTTGGAGGATTAGACCAAATCATGTAAATGACTAAAATGATCCATTCTTTCATTTTAACATAGTGGTGGGGGAGTTCTGCTTTTAGCTCTCCACACTTATTAATTTTTCAGTAACTATTCCTGTGGTCCATGATAGTACACAGAAACATAAGGAAACTTAGGAGTTACCAGATGTTAGCTGTTGCAGACCTGCAAATTACTAGATTTCAAGGGGGTTTTGTTTGATTTTGCCTTAAATTTAAGTGGGCCATTCATTATCTCAGAAAGATCATGGAAAATTAGGAGTGATTTTAAGAATTCTGAACCAAAATAAGTTGTTTTGCCACAGTACTGTTGATTTTCATAGATTAGATAAATACGTGATCTTCCACATAATACTCAGACTGCTGACTACTTTGTAAACACCACTTTATTTACAATTGCATCTTTTAGAGGGTATAATTACTTTGCCACCCTTCCTCCTTTTACTGTTGTGGTTTGAGTTTGGTTCCTACCTGACGATGCATTTAGTATGTATTGTTACCCATCCCTGGCTGGACCCGTCAGTGGGGGTGGGAGTACAAGGAGGTTCACGGGTTCTGGTCCTGAGGGTCCTGAGCGTGTGAATCATGGTTAGATGGCAGTGACCCGCTAGCACTGTTTGGCCTTCCGGTAAGCCAAGCCATTAATCCCTTTTTCCTTTGTAAAATTGAAAGACCGTTAATAAAATCTGTAATTAACACAAAAACTGTTACATGTTTTCATTGCTTACGTTGTTGGGTTTTATTCTGGCTTTGCATCTTTGATTTTCTTAATTGAACAGAAAGATCTCTTCCCTAAGCTTAGGAGTGGGATAAATACATAATATCGTTTCACACATCCATCTTCCAATCTTAACACGTTTCTCATGCCTTCCACCCTGCCACAAGTCAGCCCTCAGGAGAGTATTGGAGGGACTTTTAAGCGTTTAGTCTTGGAGCCCAGGCCTCCATGGAATGAATGGCAGGAGGAAGAAGTCCGCTGGCCTCGGAGACTGGACCCCTCTTCCCAAAGGCGTTGAGGCAGCCCCTAGCAACGGGAGGAGCCACGAACAGAGGACCGGCCCGGACTAACGGCCGCGGCGTGGCACCCTGGGAAATGTAGGTACTTTTGGCGTCCCCTGTTTGCTTGGTTCCGGCCGGTGAGCGGGCCTCGGACTACAACTCCCAGGATGCCTCGCGCCTCGCCTTGTTGTCGGAGGCCGGGCGACTGAGAGATTGGTGTCCTCGAGGGTCCGAAGCGGGAGGTCTGACCGAGCTGGGCTCTAGAGGAACCCGGACCAACGGCCATGGCTCGGACAGGTCCCAGCTACTGCTCTCCGGAAGGGAATAGCTCGTAACCCAGGGAATTTCAGGGGCTAGGAGGATCGTAGGCTGCGCTCGGCGTCTGGATGGGCTGGGCGCGTGCAGGGGATGACACTTGGAGGGGCGCGGAGTCTCAGGACCGAGGGGGTGCCTCCCGAAGGGTCCTTGCTAAGGGGAGGGCTCTTGCTAAGGGGCGGGCTCGGGATTTTCAAATAACTGGCACGGAGTTGGCTGAGTAAATGCGACGACGTGGTAGTTCTTGTGGCCCTGTGGCCTTCGCATACATCTCAGAGATTCTCGCGGTCTGGGAGGCTGGGACACGATCGATAGGAGATGACTGGAAGTTCCAGGATGAAATATGAGACAAATCGTGTTTACACTTCTAGGTCGTGAAAGTTGCCATTGCAGAGAAAGAGAAACAAACATTCAGAGTGGCCCCTGTATGTAACCCCCAGATGAACTTTGCAGTCTAATAACAGAACAGGCCATCATCAGAAAATAGAGATGGCCCCTTCCGACTCCTTTCTTCCAAGGCGTGCCAAAGGTCGGTACCAATAACATTGAGGAGGGGGCAGGGGAGAATGATAATTCTGGGGAAAACAGTTCTCTGTAAATGGGGTGAGTCGGATTTAGTTAGTGTGAAGGAAAAATTTCCATTGTTGGTGAAAACATTGTCAAGGAATAACCAGCACTCACATCAGCTGTTTGTGCCAAATGCTGCCTAGAAAGTAGTCATGGGTGTTGCCTGGAAAGACGTATTGGCCATAGGGCCAGGCACCACCTCCTTTCTGAGGTGGGTACCTGTCCTCTCCAGCATCCTGTTTCAGGGTAGGGGATGAGGAGCAGTGAACTTTATGCGGGTAATCTCCAGGCCTGGGAAAGCTCAAGTTACCCAGAACACTTTGCTTTTCATGTGAATTGCTCCCTCTATGAGGAATTTTTAATTTATGGAAATAAGTTTTGACCTCTCTAATGGGTAAAGTGAGAGAAGCCTTGACAGGCCATGGACTCAAGCATCCACTTTAATTTTCTTCATTAGGGAGCATGGGCGTGATGGGAGCAGAATTCAAATGAGTTGGACAGCGCTGTGCAGGAGCTGCAAGCAGCCCCGAGAGCCTGGAGATGGTAGGCAGAATGCATAGTAAGACGTATGGAACTGTGAATCCGTCCCCACCCCCAGCGTCTTGACTGCATGGAGTGCTGAGGGGGCTGGATGTGGTCCCTGGAGAAGAATAATGGGACATAGCATTGATATCAAACTTTTTATTAAGCAATGAGCAAGCATTTCTTCTGAGCCTCTGAATGTCCAGCTGGAATCATTTTTAAATCTGTCCCTGGTATTGAGGATTCGAGGACATGGAATAGAGGAAAAGATTCAGTCTCATTACATCATGTCTGGGAGGGTTTGCGTGTGGCATCTGGAAATCAGAAAAAAAGAGACTTCTGCCCGTGAAGGGTGCGCCCACAGTAGCAACCAGTGCTAGTTAGTGAGCACTGTTTTCATGCTCTTGAGTGAGTCTATTCTCAGAAACTCTAGAAAAGTATAAAGGGCCTCTTGTCTCTAAATGCCATTGGTGTTCCTTTTTCCCCTGGTGACTTGGCAAAAGGCAAAGCAATCCATTCTGCGTTCTCGGTTTCAACACATGTTCATAGTTTGATTTTGTTCAAGTGATTTGTTTTTCCCATTTTAGGCACCAAAAGTCAAGAAAGGATTGAAAGGTGAGTGGCGAGATGGAATATCATCCTTAAGCCAAAAATATTTACCTCACATTGGGTCTAAAAAGAACTCAGGCTTATGGGTGTCTGAATGTTCTTAGTGTGTCTTGCTGGAGCCCCCATAATTCCACAGGGAGCTCTGGTCTATCTAGGGGACTCCTTATGCTGCCTGATTGGCCCTCAGAGTAATACAGAGCAAGGGACGGGACTTGGGAAAAACTCCTGCTCTTTGGGCTCTGTATCCAGAAGTACATGGATGGAGGTCAGGAGTGTGAAGGCTCGTAAGCGGATGTGAGACCTAATTCAGTACTCGCACTTGGGTTTCCCCACATGCCCCATCAGAAAATGGCCGAGGAAGAGTGCCTCCAGACCAGTTCTGGGGGTCTCAGATGGAAGGGTACAAGGAGACTATCAGTATGAAAGAAGCTTGTATGTGCCTAGAAATCTTGGACACTTTTCCCGAAGAAGCACACTGGGCTTTGTTCAGAGCCTAGAACACGGGCTTGATGGCCAGTGTGTCACGTAGAACTTAGGTTCTCCTGAAAATCTTCACCATCATGCTTTGAGAAAGTTATTTTCAATTTCTACGCTAAGGTCTTTCAATAAGGCGTTGTGACTTGTTACTAGAAAGTTAGAAAACATCTCGTGGCCAGTGAAGAGAGAGCTAAGCCTACCTCTGAGAGCTCTGAGGTTCTGGGGGGAGGTCTCAGGAGGTGAGGCTGTAAGGCCCAGTCTTTCTTCCTGAAGTCATGATGCCACCCTTTCTGTTGCAGACTCCTTTGATGATGTCCTTGATGACCTCCTGGGGGATGAGAGTAAGTGCCCCTGTCCCAGAATCACCTGATTTAGGCTTGTTCTTTTTTCTTTAATTGAGATATAATTCAAATATACTCTTTAAATATACTCTATATTTATATATGAATAGAGTATATTCAAATATACTCTATAAAATTTACTCTTTTAAAGCATACAATTTAGTGGCTTTTAATATAGTCACAAAGTTGTACAATCATCAGCACAGTTCCAGAACATTTTCATCACCCCATAAAGAAACTCCATACTCATTAAGCAGTCACCCCTCTGTTCTCCCCTCCCCTCAACCCTAGGCAGCCACTTTTCTGCTTTCTCTATGGATTTGCCTATTCTGGACATTTTATATAAAATGGAATCATATCGTATGTGGCTTTTATATCTGGCGTCTTTCATTTACCATAATGTTTTCAAGGTTCTTTTCTTCATTCTTCTCTATGGCTGGACAATATTCCATTGCGTGGATAGACTACATTTTGTTTATCCATTCATTAATTGATGGATATTTGGATGGTTCCCACATTCAGGTTTCTCAAAGGATAACGTCACCCCTTCTTTCCATAGGAAGGTGGGGGACGGCTTGGTGGGGACCTTGCATCTTCACTCCAGTTCTCTGTAGCTGGATGACATCTTTTCTGGTTTCTTTTTTTCCAGTGACACTACCTGAGAAGCCTGTTAAACTAGCTGCACGTGTCAGAGATAATACAGGTGTAGCCCAGACGTTCCCTTCTGCAAGGGCTAGAGCAAAGTAAGCATGGGACTGGGTGGGTATCCATGACCCAGTCCAGTCCAAATGCTCTCTGCCTCTCCACCCCCCACTTTCCACTTACTGTGTGCCCCACTTTGGATGTTAGTGGTTTCTTCCTTGTTCCTTCAGCTCCTGTTCAGTGAAGGAGCCTGGGGGAGTGGATAGAGACCAGAACCCAAGGTCAGAAGTCCTGGCTTCTGGTGTCTACATCTGTTACTGTGTGACCACGGGCAATTCCTGAACCTCTCTGAGCCTCAATTGCCTTCTCCTCAGAATAAGAGGATTGGCCCAGACTGGTGATTTTCAGATTATGTGTTTTCTTCTAAGGTTCTCCTGACAGTTGAGCAATAGGGAGGAGCTTTGTGAGTTTTCCACCTCACCTTCATGTTAGCTAAAGCAGTTCTGTTTTTCTCTCTTACCTGTTGTTATTAACAGTTTGTTTTTAAAGAGGCTCTACTGCTTTAAGAAAAGTTAAAAATCACTGCATTGGGTGGCTTGTGACATTTCTTTTAGCAACTCTGTCCTCCCAGAAAAGAGCCTCTCCACATTCACTTGGACTCTCTAAGCCAGTCTTCTTTTCTTAGAATCACCTAGTGCCCGGGGGATGCGGGTGCGTGCCAGTTCCTCCCGCCTCCCACCCCTTTGCAGGTCCCTCCTGGAAGATGACGCCTTCAGCACTATGGCAGGCCTGGAAGGAGCTGAGGCTGAGGTGAGCCTGGCCTATCCCCTACTCCCCACCCTCTCTACTGATCTCTGGAAACAGTGAGGTGGGTACTGTGACCAACGGGCTACCCACAGAAAGGTTTAGAAGTCCTTGCAAAACCAGTTTGTTCTCACAGCAGAACAGTACCCAGGGGCTGCCAAGCACCCAAGGCAACATCCTTTTCCTTCCTTCCGGTGACATGACCTAGAAAGTAGAGCTCCCAGCAGCTGCTGGGGTCCTGGATGTTGCCCCCTTCTAACTCCACAGCTGTCCAGTCACGTGGATGGGAAGGAGCCTAGTCTGAGTCCCGGGCTAGAAGTGGTCTTTCCAGTTGGGAGGAAGAGAAAGCAGTAGCACTTTCTGGGTCTCCTCAGCTGGGCAGTTTTGACCTCAGACAACACCCAAGCCCCAAGTAAGAGCAGGATGCTCCCATTTATGCCCCATCGGCCAAGCTCTGCTCCTGCCCTGACAGAAGCAAGGCCGCAAGGGCAAGAGCCTAGAGCTCTGAAGGGCCGCCACCCACTAACACTTGTCTCTACCCTCCTGTGAACTTAGGTTTCAGACGTCTCAGAAGCGGACCCACAGGCTTTGCTTCAAACCATGAAGGTGATGAAACAGCTTGTACAGTTCTGGGAGCCAGGGGTGGCTCGAGCCAAGCCTTCACTCTCCCTCTAATTTCCTCCTTTACAGTTTGTGTTTTGAGCCCTTCCTAGTGCAGGAATGGAGCTCATGCGTGAGCTGTTGCCCTCTGTCCCTGTGGGTGTGAGTTACTTTTCCTGGTTTATAGAGATTCACCCACCCACAGACACATCATGCCACAGGCCTCTGTTGAAATGGTCGGCTCCCACCTGATGAGTCACCTGGCCACATTCCTCCACCCTACCACCACCGAGGGGGAAGAAAGGAGAGACTGTCCTCGAAAGCTTATTCTTAACCTTTCTCCATATTTCTCTCCACAACCTTCTGTACAGCTGTCCCTCTCATCAGATCAAGCCCCAAGTTAACCTTGGCAATGGAATTTTAAGACATAAATTCTGAAGACTTTATAAGAGAATAATCTCTCCGTGCTCAGGTGGCCTGGCCGGATTCTAAAACCTCAAGTCTCCCTCCCCTTCTGTCCAGCAACACCCTCCTGCCCGACCTCAGCCCCATGGCCCTCTGGGTAACCCGTGTTGCCTCCGTCCTGGGCCAAGGCTAAGCCCTGTGAGGCCCTAAGGAATGGGGTCTGTTCCTTTCTTGGCTCCGTTTTCAACTTCTTGAACCTCCGCTTGAAACCAGTCTTTCCTAAGACAAACCAGCTGGGAACCGGGCGTGACCCTCGAGTCCTCTGAATCAGTTTTTGGTGGTGGCTTTAAGTCTCTCATTCCAGAACCATGAGCTAGGTCCCCACCCCACTCTGCTTACCTTTGGATCCATTTTCTTTCCCAACTCATCTTTTCTGAATAGATTTCTCATTTTCCTTTATTTCCTCACAATCCTGCCCCTCGGGTGCCACCCTCCCACCTCAGATGAAGTCTTCATCCCTTATCAAATCATTGTTTAATCGGTCTGTACTAAGGGCTTGGGGTGACCCAGAACCGCTGACCACCTTCACCTCCTGGCTTGGCTCATGCTGGTTTTTAACGTCATCGTAGAATGTTCGCTGACTTGGACATCTCATCACACTTCTGCCTCTAGCTGCACTTCCCTCCCCCTGACCCAGGCAGGCTGAGGAATCCAGAATTTTCCTTGACTAGACAAACAGTGTCAAGTCCCTTCTCACTGCCCAGCAGCCGTCCCTTTGGGAGTCATAAACGCCAGGGTCGTGCTGTTTCGTTCCCTCTGCAAATAGAGCTTCAACATTGGCTGAGCCTTGGTGAGAAGCTGCTGAAAGCAGGTGCTAGCCCCCTTTCATTCCAGCATTGAGGCAGCAGCTGCCAGGCCATCCCAGTCCGAGACCAGTGGGCTGGTCTGAGGTTGGACATGTGGAGACTTTGTGCTTTGGCACTGCCTCTGTCTCTGTTCTTTAACCCTGTCGGGTCAGTTCCCCAACCCACGCCCCCATTTGTCTCCCATGGCAAGTGGAGGCAACGTCACCACCAGGCTGCTGGGAGCGTGAGGGCACTTAGCAAACACCAGCTGAGCACCTGTGAGAATTCCTCCCTCCTTCCTGCTTTTCCAGGATCTGAACGACATGGATGCCGATCTCTTAGGTCTGAAGAAGTCTCGTCCAGCCTCTAGCAAAAGTGCTGCAAAGGGTTCTGGGAAAGAAGAGCTGCCTAGCAACCCCAAACCTGCTGGCATGTTCACAGCCAGTGAGAAAGGTGAGTGGGACATTGCTGCTCAGATCTAGGGAGGCTTTGGGGATGTGGAAGATGTTTAGAAGGAAGCTTTCCTGTCCTATGGGTTTTCTCGGCCTGGGATGGAGAGGCCAGGAGCTGACTGTGTACGTGAGTGTTTATGGTAGGGGGGACAAGTTGAGCTTTCTCCCTTCCTAGAACTGTTCCAGTCCCTCTAAGTCCAACATGGCAGCTCCTGGTAAGGCGGTTTGGGTTAAATTGGAGAATTTGATGGTATCCTATGCCTCTCTTAAACCCAGCTCCCTATTTGGAGTGACTTGCGACTAGGGGACAGGAAGTAGCTTCCAGACCACATTTCCCTGCCAGAAGCCTGTGTGAGAACTGGGGTGGTGTAGACCCATCCCTTGGCCGTGTCCATGGTCACACGCTCTCAGCCCCCCCGGGAAGAAGTGCACGTCCTCCCATGGCCCCAGTCATGGTGTGGCAGAAGAACCGTGGCCAGGAAAGACCTGTGACCTTGCCTTCTGTTTGCTTTCTACAGGGGACGCCCTTCCCACCAAGAAGCCATCTCCTTCTCCCAGCAGCCTTGGGCATCAGTACAGGAAGTTTTCCTTTGAAGGTACCACAGGCCCCCCAGGCACACTTCTGGGACCCTACAGTTTTGAGGGTGGTATAGCCTGAGTAGCGCTTACTTGTGGCCTGTGGCCACGTCACTGTGTGTCAGACCAGGAACAGACAGCTGATGCCACTGACTTGGCTTCTGATTGACCTGGGCAGAGACTACTGATGTTGCATTCACCCAGATCTTTGGGGAACCTCTTTGCGAGGACTTGGAAGTCAGGCATCAAACTGAAGATTTTAGAAAGTTGAGGGAAAATTCCCTTCATGAATGCACGGGTATTTTCCTTCTTTCCTGGTGCTTTGGGCACGTTGGGTGGGGCCCCACTAGTGCATTTTTAGCAACTCCCCAATGCTCTTCTGAGTGGAGCTGACACCCAGCCCCTCACCCCTGCTTCCTCCAAAGCAGCTACATGTCAAACTGCGAGTTCAGCCTTTTTAAAACAGAGTTCTGCAGCCCCAACAGTTTGACTTCCCTGCCCGAGATCACAGGCTCCTTAATTCACAGACAAAGAAGATAATTGGGGCGACGAGGACTTCATCTTTGGGGCCTATCAGCCCACCGTGGGCTCCTCCGAGAGCCGGCAGTCCCGCCGGCAGTCAGTCAGGTAAGCGGGACCTGCAGGGAGCCTGGCCCGGGAGACAGCTGCCCACTGGGAAAACAGGCGGCCTCGCCCTACCCCACTGACAGTCTTGTTTAGGGGGCCATGCTGTACAAGGCTCTAGGCTCTGCGGGAGCTGAAGGAAGAGGGAGGTTGCCCCGTCCCACCAGTACAGGCCGAGTGGTGGAGACAGCCCCCAGCAGGAGCCTGGGCCCGGGTTCTGCTCCCGGCCTCCCCTGAAGGAAAAGGAAAAGGTGGGCCCGACTCCTCCGGAAGCCCCTTAAAGCCGTAAACGGCTGTCAGGGGCTCTCCCTGAGGTACATCGCGTCCTGGGGGTAGCAAGGCCGCTAACCTGTGGTGGTTTCTCAGACCCTGCTCCCCAGGAACCCTCTCCTGGGGTCTGCCATGCAGATCCTGACAGTGGTCTGGTCCCCGTTTCCAACAAAACACTAAGTTAGTGGATAGAATTTTCTGGATTTGGAATAATCCTCCCAGTATATATTTTAAACTTTACAGTTTGAAATTATTTCAAACTGACAGAGAAGTTGTAAGGACTGTTTGAAGACACTCCCTCCTACCCTTCGCCTAGTCTCAGCAGGTGTTAACATTATGCCATGCTGGCTTTATCAGCCTCTGTTTCTCTAAATGACCCTATGTACACATCGACATTTTTTACCAATCACAGTATATTTAAACCTCGGAATCTGCTGCCACTGGACAATAAAACATACAGGCAACAACCAAATAAATGAACAGATAGCAAAATGCCTCTTGATCCCGCTGGTTTTTCTCTAGACATGTGTGCCCATGGTCATCATTTGGTCCCGTTCACTGTGGGTGACCTTGTCCCTGGTTCATGTGATGGAATTCAAGATGTCTATGTCTCACGGTGTTTCACAAACACGCTCAGCTGCCCCTGCTCTGCCACCTGAACTGGTGCAGGCGCGGTGTTCGCGGGACTTCTTGTGTGGGCCTTGTAGTCAGCCCCCAGCAGCAGAGAGAAAGGCTGGTCGGGGCCTCTTGAAATGGGCTGCTTGCCTTGCCTTAGACTCCCTCCTCTCTGTCTTGAAGTAGGTTCTTAGCAGAAGGTGGCACCGACCTCAAGGCAGAACCGGGCTCCAAGCCAAGCACCCCTGCGGTGTCCAGTCCCACCCAGCCCAGGAAGGGAGGAGCTGACTGGTTGGGCCTCAAGGACGACGACTTGGACCTGCTGCCTCCCTCGCCCACCAGAGAGCCTCGGAGGGGAGGCTCCGCGCTCTCCACACCCTCGGCACCCCATCCTGCGAGCCGGCACTCTGCCCCAGGCCGGCACTCTGCCCCAGCGGGGCTGCCCTCCTCCTCCTTGGGGGCAAAGCCAGCACCCCACGGTGCAGACTCCCCTGCCAAAGCCAGCCAGCCTTCCCATCCAGGAGCACCTGAGGACGAGCAGGAGGATTGGCTGAGCCATACCTGGTCTCAGAAGAAGTCCCTGGGTCGGAGCAGAGAGGAACACACTGCAATCTCTAGGGGCCAGAACTTAGTGGGGACAGTGGGCCGACCCCCTTCCAGCAGGTACGGGCTTGGGTTGCCGTCTCTAGTGGACGGAGGACCGGGCAGGGGTGCGGGGAGCTCCGGCAGAGCATCCCCTCTTACCTGTGCTCGCCCCCTGGGCGCTGCGGAGAGAGAATCTGACTCTCACCTTTGCCCAGGAGCAGGCATGAGGGGGTTGGGGGGAGGGGCTGTTGACACTCACACCCCAACTGCTGTGGGGACAGGTGCTGACTTCTTCAGGCAGGAGACAGAGGATGCCCCCATGTGGCAAACACGCAGCCATCGCTGAGCAGGGGCTCTGCCCACAGTGCCCTTGGGCTGGGGAAAAAGCCAGGGTCCGAATTATCAGTGTATCTTCCGGCCTGAGCTGAAGTAAATGATGCATGTGTAGGTGGAGATCTGTCTGTGCTTTTGGGGGGTATTAAAGAAGACATAGTGGCCAGGAGGTGACTCCTGGGACAAGTGACAGAATGGCGATCCTGTGGAGCAGGACAGTGATTGACCCCTGAGGGCAGGAAGGCAAAAGGGGCTGGGCAAGGCCAGGACCATCCAGAGGGAGTGGCCAGGTACTATGCAGCCAGAGTGAAGGGGAGGTAACGTGACAGGCTGGGGACATCACCCAGCCCTGGGGTTGATGTGAGTGAGGAGGTGGCTTTGATCTGGACCTGAAACCAAGGGAAAGCTTCCTCACTGACCCCCGGAGCCGAGAAGAGAAAGGGGACAACAAACAGGACAAGAGAGGAGCCCAAAGGGCAGCTGGACCTGGCAGGAAAGTGAGCAGAGCCTCCGACTGAAGGCCTTGAACTTGAACTTAACTCTGGTCCCTATAACATGTCCATTGTCCCTCCTTGGACTGCTGTCAGATGGTCAGTGCCCATTCACTGTGCCAAGGTGGGCCCTGGGGTGGGGAAGGGGTTCTGGAAGGCCAGGGGCTCAGACTTGGGAGAATTCCCAAGACAGGATCATGGGAACAGGACAGCCCAGGGGAGGCAGGAAGAGGAACTGCCACCTAGCTTCCTGCAGGGGCCTCGTCTTGTCTTCGTCCATCCTAACCTGGACCTCTGCCCCCTTCACTTTAACGTTTACTTTCTCAGCCTACCTGTTGCCAGCATTCAAGGGCTCGAACAAGCAGCTCCTGGAGGGACCTCAGGAACAGCAGCACAAAAGCCACCTGCCGGGCTTGCCACCTCAGGTATGTCCACAGGCGGGGGCTGAGTGTGATGAGAAAACCGGCCGGGGGCCGGCTTAGGCCTCCTTCCTGAGAGACGATGGACGGCTGTGCATTGGTGTGCGCTATGCGATACCTTGTATCAGGCCCACTGATGACCGAGCTTCTTGAAGCCGGATCCTGTCTCTTTACCCACCCACCCAAGACTTCACTTTAGTAAACCACCAGCCACCAGAGGCTTTCTGGTTCATCATTTGAACCCTTTCTGCCCGTGCCATTCCCCATCCCTGTGTCCTCAGGTCCCCTGTGACTTCGAATCAGGCCACCTTGGCCCTCCATGCAGGTGGACCCAAAGAAAGACACAGCCCCTGGAGTCCTTCTCTGGCACTGGTTTGTTTCTGCTTTATCTGGGGGTTAACTCTGGGTAAGAAAGAGGCACTTCGAGCTTCCTTTGGGCTCCCCCCAAAAATGAGTGAAGCTGGAACACACACGAGACTGGGGCCTCGGTGGGCTTCCCTCCTACTCAGTTCTCTGCTGTTGCTTTTTCAGAGCCTGTGATGTGTTTCCCGAGCTCCCAGAAACCCACAGGGCTTCCTGTGCCTGTCCAGGTAGGGAGGGCGGACAACCAGGTGTAGGTCTCAGGCCCACGAAACAGTTCTCCTGTGCCCTGAGGCAACAGCAGCAGTTTGACCTGACAGACTGCCGGGAAGAATGTGTTGTGATACCACAGCTCTCTCCACCAGCACTTTCCTCAACTTTTCGCCATGCCACTCCCAGGCAGAACTGGGTGCTAATTTGCTAGCACAATAGGGAATTAGAGGTGGCACCCGGGCAGTGGCAGCCGGGAATGCCCCAGTCAGAAAGCATCCTGTTGTTCCGTCTGGAAAGCCTCCTCCATCCTTGCACCTCCACCTGTTTCCCAGGTGTCTTTCCCCTGGGCCTGAGGAGGCCCAGCCTCACAGAAGCATATTCCCAGTAACCCAGAAGCACCTTTGGAGATGGCAGGTGGTGGGCAGCCTACAGGAAGTGGAATAGCTTTCAGGGACTTCAGGCCTGACAGAAGGGCCAGTGTCATAAGCTTTCATTGTAGCTGAGACCGCTGGGACTCAGCCCTCTGTCTAGGACTCTGGAACCCCTGCTGGGGAAGATGGTTGTTGTTGTGAGGGAGGAAGGGACTCCTTCTAACCACACCTGACAAGGGAGGTGCAGTGACACGTGACTCTCCAAGGCCTCATCCTTGGCCTCTTGGTGTCATGTCCCTGGCTCCGTCTAAGCCCCAGGTCAGGTGCAAGGCTGAGGAGGTCCAGCGAGCAGAGGGCCAGAGGTAGCTGAGCTCAGCTGCAGCCCTGTCCCCTACCCAACCTGGACCATCTCCCCCGCCCCTCACAGTCCCTGCTCCCAGAGTCCCTGGCGCAGAGCCTACTACCGGGCACAGAATACCAGAAGCAGCTGCTGGCTGCTCAGAGGCAGCTTCAAAGTGGCACTGCCGAGCTCCAGGCTGAGCTTCTGCAGAGTCAGGCCCGGCTGGCAGACTTGGAGGCCCAGGTGAGGGGCAGCGGGGCAGCTGACCGGGGGCTGGTTGCAGTGGGAGGGTGTCCCTGTGAGGACTGGAAGGCTTCCCCAAGGGGCCCAAAGGACCCGCCTCCCCACCCTCCATGCTGTCCCTCTTGCCATCTCCCAGGTGCGGAAGCTGGAGCTGGAGCGGACCCAGCACAAGCTGCTGCTGGAAAGTTTGCAGCAGCGACACCAGGCCGACCTGGAGCTCATTGAGAATGCTCATAGGTACCCCCTCCTCTGTCTGTGGCCCCCTGGGCTCCCTGAGACTCGTGGCCTGCCTCAGCCAACGTGTGCAGACAGGCCTTTCAGGTGGCCACCATTGCCTTCTGAGCCCCACAGCTGGGTGTTCTGTTGGCAGGAGCCGTATCAAAGTGCTAGAAACATCGTACCAGCAACGGGAAGAGCGGCTGCGGAGAGAGAACGAGGAGCTGTCCAGCCAGTACTTATCGCACTGCCAGGAAGCCGAGCGGGCCCGGGCCGAGCTCACAGCCCAGCACCAGCGGCGCTTGGCGGCCGCCGCGCAGGAGAAGGACCAGGAGATGGAGCGGCTCCGGGAGCTGCAGCGGTAAGGGTGCAGCCCAGGGACAGGCGGGCAGGAGAGCTGGCATCAGGGGTGTCCAGAGCAACCTGACTGCCATGAGATCCCAAGCCCTGACTCAGCAGCCTTTGAACCGAGGCTTAACCCCTTCGCTTCCTGGTGAGGACCCAGGCCCGAGCACACTGACCCACTGCCCCCGTGAGTGTGGGGGAGGGGGAGCTCCTGCTCCTACAGAAGCAGAGGGAGTACCTACAGGGCCGGAGGGGTCAGTGGCTGTTTGGGCAGGGCCGGGCAGCCCCAAGCCACTGCAGGCTGACCCAGCACAGGTGAAAGCATTCACCTGCTGGACCTCCAGTCTAGTGACCAGATCAACCCTGGAAGCGATTTGCACTGTGTGCCTGGGTTGTTGGTCTGGTTGCCTTTCTGTGTTAGAGCCAAACTAAGAAAAGGTCCATAAGGAAGTTGGCTCACGAGGGCAGAGTGGGCCTTTTAACACCACTGATTCCAGACTCGGAAGGTCATCAACTCGCCTATCTTTTCCTCTGGGTAAAGTGCCCTTTGCTGAATAACAGAGGGAATCTCCCCCTTAGAGACTGGGTGGCATTAAGGCACCAAGACAGATAAGGCCGAGGAGCCAGGGAAACTGAGGCAGTGCTTGAGGGAGGAGAGGCCCTGGGGAGCACTGGTCGCCGGAGGCCTGCCCCCGCCTCGAGAAGCTGCCCACAGTCCGCCCTCCCCACCGTCCCTCAGGGCGTCCATCGTGGAGATGCGCAAGGACCACGAGGAGCAGCTGCAACGGCTAAAGCTGCTGAAGGACCGGGAAATTGATGCAGTCACCAGCGCTACCTCCCACACGCGGTACGTGAGAGGTCCGGCCCTGTCTCCCTCGAGGGGATCGTGCTGCCGACTCCAGGCCGGGGTGACCCAGTCCTCCCTCAGGTCCCTGAATGGCGTCATCGAGCAGATGGAGAAGTTCTCCAGCAGCCTGAATGAGCTGTCGTCCCGCGTGGAGGCCTCGCACCTCACCACCGCCCAGGAGCGGGAGCTGGGGATCCGGCAGCAGGACGAGCAGCTCCGAGGTACCGTGTGGGCTGCGTGTCCCTTCTCCCTCCCAGCTCAGGGGGGGACGGTGGGCAGGCAGTGAGCGCCCTGTGGACTGCCCCCAGCACTACAGGAGAGGCTGGGCCGGCAGCAGCGGGACACAGAGGAAGAGCGGAGCCGACTCCAGGAGGTCATCGGGAAGATGGAGGCCCGCCTGAACGAACAGAGCCGGCTGCTGGAGCAGGTGGGGCCTCTCTCCCCCAGAGCACCCCAGGGAAGGTCAGCCATACTCTGACCTCGCCTCCTGGGCCTCAGGACTTCCCTCTGAAGAGTTTCCTGCCCCTTTCTGCCTCTGCTTCCACCTTCCCTACCTCCAGAAGTGCTCTCGCCCTCCGCAGCTGAGCTCCTCTCTGCCCATCAGCTGCACGTCCCACTTTCCTCCCTGTAACTTAAATCCAACACGGGGAGGAATGCTCTCGCCTCCTAATCTGTAACAGGTACATTTTGAACTCCTGACATAACTTTCATATATAAGAGTAAGCTTAGTTCTTTAAAAAATGATACCTTTTTTTCCTTTTGTACTAGCTTATAACATGATACATCTCACTGAAAAAAAATTTAAAACAGGGAACAATAAAGAAGAAAATTAAAACTACCAATTAGCCAGAGCCAGCCACTGGTGGCCTCATATATACCCTGTGGGCATGTCAATATGTGGGTATAGCTGTTTCCATACCGTGAACCAAATTTATTCAGTCTTCATTTGGTAACTTTACTAAGCCCCCCACCTTGGGCTAGGCACAGGTAAGCTGCTAACCTCATGCTGTGTGTGCCCCACGTCCCCTTGGCATACTCAGCGTCAGGCCCACCCTGTTGCTTTGCCTGCTGGGTTAATGGGAGACAGGCAGGCTGAGTGCTGTGGTTGGTGATCTGGAAGCAACGATGCTGTTGCCTCCAGAGCAGCTAGCCTTGGGGCAGGTAATCCCCGCTGCAGAGGCCTGGTGGTCCTGGGGGCGGGGGGACCTTCATTTTGCACCTCTCTGGAAAGGAAGTGTTTGTGGCTTAGTGCTGGAGACGTGGGTGGCTTTGCACAGCTGGGCAGGAAGCACTCAGGCCTGACTGGGGGCAGGCTCTCAGCCGTGACCTGGCCGCAGGAACGCTGGCGGGTGAGCGCTGAGCAGTCCAAGGTGGAGTCCACACAGCGCGCGCTGGAGGAGCAGAGGAAAGTCGTGGCCCAGCAGATGGCCATGGAGCGGGAGGAGCTGGAAAGGGCCAAGGTGAGCCCAGCCACACCGTGTTCCGGTGCTGTCCCTGCCACCATGCCCAGGATGCTCAGCCCTTGCCCCCGTGCCCCTGTCCCAGAGTGCCTTGCTGGAGGAGCAGAAGTCCGTCATGCTCAAGTGTGGGGAGGAGCAGCGACGCCTGGCGGCCGAATGGGCGGAGTTCTCGACGCAGCAGAAGCTGAGTAAGGAGCGCGCCGAGCGAGAAGCCGAGCGGGCACTGCAGGTGGACACGCAGCGGGAGGGCATCCTCATCAGCCTGGCCAAGGTGGGGCTCCGGAGCCCCCAGCCCTGCCCCTTTCCTTCCTGTCCTCACTGTCGTCTCCTCCGTCGGGATGGGTCAGCTTAGCCGAGGGCACAGCAACCGTGTGCCAGAATTAGAATAATAATCAGATAGTGATAACTTCTTTCTACTGTCTGAGGTGCTTCATGCACATTTCCTCGTTCGATCCTCATCACGTCCCCAGGATTTAGATACTCTAGAGATGAGGAAACGGGGGTTCAGAGGACTTGAGCCCCGGGGGTGACCCCTTGCCTCACCGCCTCCTGGGGTCAGGGTCGGGTGGAACTCGAACCCGGAACAGAGCCCAGTTTAATTCCCAAGAGGAGATTGCAGCGCAGGCTTTGCTGTCTCCAGGAGCAGGCGGAGCTAAAGATCCGGACGAGCGAGCTTCGGGCCAAGGAGGACCAGCTGGCGGCTGAGAGGGAGGCCCTGGAGCGGGAGCGGCAGGAGCTGCGGCTGGAGAAGGAGAGGATCAACGCCGCCGCCCTGCGCCTCAGACTCCGGGCGGAAGAGGTGGACAGGCTAAGCCAGGTGCCAGGGAGTTCAGCGCAGGGGGCGTGGCCGGCACCCACGCAGTGCCCTGACGCCAGCCAGCCCCGCTGACCCAGGTGGCCTCCCCGCAGGTGGCCTCGGAGAAGTACGAGGAGGGTGAGCGGGCATTACGTGAGGCCCGGCAGGTGCAGTCGGAGCAGCAGGCCCGGCTACAGCTGGTGCAGGATCAGCAGGAGCGGCTGAGGCAGCAGGAGCGCCACCTGCACCAAGTAAGGCCCCTCCCGGCTCCCCCCACTGATTGCACCCCGCCCCCAGTCTCCCACTCTCACAGCCATGTCCTTTTCTCTGGGGACGGGGGACAGGAGCATCTGAGTATGGCCCAGCAGAGGCTGCAGCTGGATCGTGTCCGACAGGACCTGCCCACCAGCCCCATGGGGCTGCTCACCAGGGCCCCGGGCCTGGCGGCCGGTGGCATGAGTGGTAAGTGGCTCCAGAGGATGGTACTTTGGCCACCGGGTAGGGTAGTCCCAGGAGCATCCTGCCTATGGTTCTGGTTAGGAGGTCAACTGGGTTTTTAAATCATCTTGTTACTGCTTTTTTATACAAGTAATACATGTTAATTAAAGAAAAATAAATTTGAAAATACATGGAGGAAAACTATGTTTTAAAATGTCACTCTCAACCCCACTCTCTAATGGAGAGCCACTCTTAACATTTTGGTGCATAGCATTCTAGACTGTTGTATGTTTTTAAAAACAAACTTGAGGGCCAGTCGGGTGGCTCAGGTGGTTTGGAGCACCAAGGCTCCTAACTCCGGAAGTTGCCGGTCCCATTCCCACATGGGCCAGTGAGCTGCGCCCTGTACAGCTAAGATTGTGAACAACGGCTCCCCCCTGGAGCTGGGCTGCTGTGTGCTGCCAGGAGTGGCCGCCAGTGGCCAGCCAGAGCTGCTGTGAGCGGCTGACCAACGACTGGCAACCAACTGCCTCAGTTGGAGGGAGCGCAAGGCTCATAATACCAGCATGGGCCAGGGAGCTGCCCTACACAACTAGACTGAGAAACAACGGCTTGAACCGGAGTGGGGGGGAGGCAGAAAAAAGGGGGGACGGTCATATCGTATGTTGCTTTGTACCTTGATTTTTTTTTTATTTGGAAATATACACATGGAACATGTTTTCATATCAGTAATTAAATATTTAACCATAATTTCTAATCAGCATAGTTTCCCATTATGAGGCTGTTTCATATTTTTCATGATTTTCTACTGAGGGATTTTTTTTTGTCACTAAGATAAACAGCACCTCAGTAAAAATCTGTGTATACACCTCTAGGCACCATTGCCCAGTTATTTCCCTTGAATAAATTCCTGGAATTGGACTTGCCAGATAAGGTTCCATGAGCATTTTCAAAGGCATTTGAGAGCTGGTGGATGTGCCCATAAGGTTGGTCCTGTTTGCACCCACCCGCAGTGGTGAGAAGGCCCCGGGGAGACAGGCTGTAGCCAGCTGTCTTGTTCTCTCACCAACGCTTCGGTCCCTGACTTCCTCCTTGGTGGCCGTTTCAGCCATTGTGACTCCTGGTTCTGCCAATGCTGCCAATCCTGGATGCAGCCAGCCGCCAGCCAGCCTGGGTCCCTCTTTCCTCCACGCCAAGCTGGTGCTGCTGAAACACATGGCTGAGAAGGTAAGCATCCCTGAGCAGAGGCAGCCCCAGACCAGGCCGCTGCTCCCCCTGGACCTAGGAGTCTTTGTGGTCATATTGGTGACAAGCAACTCAGGGCAGAGGCAGAGAGGAGCACATCCTGGCTTGGAGGAGGGGTCCTACCCCTGGAGGAGAATAATAGTGCAGATTGTTTACTCAGCACCTCTGATACCTGCCCTGGAGGCCAGATTCTGTGCAAAGCAAATAGTTGAAACTCACAATAACCCCGTGACAATAATGATAGCAGTTGTCACTTATGGAGCATTTCCAGTGTGTCAGGCTCTATGCAGAAAACTTTATATGTATTATAATCCTTTCCCCTCCCCTAGCCTTACAAGGCAGATAATGTTATTATCTCCAGTTTACAACAGGCTTAGAGAGATGAAGTCATGTGCTAACTAGTGGCCTTGCCAGGACTGAGACCTCGTCTCTCACTCCAGTGCGTGTGCGCTTTCCGTTCCCCCTGCTGCTCCCCAGAGCCAGGCAGAGCCAGGGAGTAAGTGGAGAAGGGCTCCAAGTGAGGGCTGGCTTGGCTACCACCCAGGGGTCCACCTGGCCCTCAGTCCCGTGAGCCTGTGTCCCTGTTCACAAAAGCAGGTACAGGAGGGACCCCAAGGATGACTCCTCACCCAGCCCTGCCTTTTAGGACCGAGACTTCTTGGAGAATGAACAGTTCTTCCTGGAGACCCTGAAGAAAACCTCCTACAACATGACATAGCTTGAAGAGCCCTGCTGCCTCCTTAGCAGAAGCCTCAGACTCTGGCTCACCTGTCTGTCCCACCACCCCGCTGGCTGCCCGCTCTGGGGAGGGGGTACCCAGGGAAGGCTCTGCGATGCCCAGGGCCTGATCACAACCCTTCCTGTGGACAGGGTGCAAGCGCATTCTCTCCGAGCGCACCTGCCCATGGCTGAGGCAGGCACCTGCCCCTGTGCCTCTGGGACTCGAGGTACAATGGCCTCTGGGGAGGCAGAATGCCAAGGGCATCTCCGCCCCAAGACACTGTCAGCCACAGCTCTGGTCCTCCCGCCCCGCAGAAGTCCAGCTCAGACCCGAGTGTCTGCCTGGGCTCTCTTCCCTCGTCGCCGGCAGATGGCTTGGGGATCTTTTCGCCTGGGCCTCTTCTGACGCAGAGGGTCTTCTCGAGGGATCCCACAGGCAGCCTCCTGCCCTCCAGCCTGAGAGCCCGGCAGAGATAACATGGTGTCTCCGCCTTAGTGGGGACATGGAATCCGGCCACACCTTTTGAAGCCTCCTGGCCAAGGGGGTGGGAGGTGCAGGGGCAGGGAGGGTGCCGTGCCAGCCCGGCTTTACCTCGCAATCTGACGTGGTCTTGGGACCCAGCCAGCCCTTCGTGCTCTCAGGTGGGCTCGCACAAAGTCCCCGCCTCGTTCCCAGCTGCCTGAGTGACTAACTTGGCATGGACACTGGCCTCGCTGGCTTCTTCTAATAGGCTCCCCAGAGGCTGTCTGTACTGTTCACCTGCCACAAAGCCACAGCTGGGTGGGAATGAAGGTAACAGAGCACAGGGGAACCATGAGGGACCACAGCCAGGCTGCCCCCACCCCAGGTAGGCACTTTTCCACTTGTGGGTGTTGGGCCAAGGCTGGATGGAGAGGTGCCAGAAGGAGAGTGGTGGGAGGGTTGCAGATCCACGACAGATGAACTCAGCTAATAAAATCACGATTCTAAAGCAGCTTCTCTGCGAGCTGTTCTATCACCTTCCATGGGAGGAAATGTCCGCGCAAGCAGGAAGGCAGAGGGCGGTGCTGTGGGCGCTGAGCAGGCCCAGTTTGTATCTCTGTCTCAGAACAGCTTTCAAAGGGGTTGTACTTATTTACCAACAGTTTACAGCCTTCTTCTTGGACCCCTTAAATTGCTGTGTTCATAATGACTGGATTCTCATAATTTGTCATGGCTCATCCATTTGTACTTATTTCTTAGAAATATTTGCTCCGTAGCAGTGTTATTTGCTGTAAAACTAGCCGGGGTTGGGACTCTCCAGCCTACAAGCTCCATGCCAGGTGGCTGGACCACAGCCAGGGGAGGGGGACGGTTATCACCCCTACTTCACAAGTGAAGGGACTGAGTCTCAGGGAGATTAAGTAATCTGCCCAAAGTGACACAACAAGTAGCAGAGCCTGGGTTTGAGTTCTGCTTGGGCCGATTCCAAAACGCCAGGCTCCCAGCCACATCACTGCTGCTGCCTTCTAGAAGAGCATGTTCCGGACAGTGCTGTTGTGAAGAAGGTGGAGCTTCTGCTTGGGTCGGTGCCTCACTGAGGAAGAAAGCATGGGGTATCCCATTACAAGCCTTGTTGAAGCTCGGAATTCAGTCCTCTCGACACGCTTAAGTTCCCATTTGTGCAAAGAGCTGGAAGACTGCAAGGATGGGCACAGACCAGGAGCAGCTGGCATTTAAACAGCCACCTGACAGATAACATGGGTGACCACAGGCACACACTGGGAATGGGGGCAGGGGAGGTCGTGCAGGGAGACCCACAGGGGACAGCTTGGCCTTCTAGACAGACAGGGATGAGTTTAGAATTAGGTAGCAGTTCATATGGCTTTGCGTATCTTGTTGAAGAGTTTGAGTTTTTATCTTTAGGACAATGGGTATTCATTGAAGGGTTTTAAACAGGGTGGGACCATATTTGCATTTTAGAAAACCCATCAAGGCTGAGTAGAGAACTGGAGAGGGCAAGAGTGGGGACAGGGAAGCTGTTAGAAGGCTGCTTAGCGGTGCAGGGGACACTAAGGACAGCACTGTACCAGGAATGGCAGTGAGATCACAGAAAAGTGGCTCCCACAGAACCTGGTGCTTGACAGAAAGGGTCAGGATGGAAGGAGGGAAAGAAGACATGTCAAAGAGGACCTCCAAGTTTCTGGCTTGGGCAACTGGGTGGTGTCACTCAGCTGACACCAGTGCCCATGAATCAGCCAAGTGGAGATGTTCCACAGACACTCGGTTACAATGACACATGACTCAGTGCCTATAACTAACTGCTCTGTGTCACTCTCCCTGGTGAGAAGAAATAAAATGGAGTCACTGTAGTCAAGCTGCTAAATTACTAAAACCAAGTAGGTGAGGCATGAGGAAATGATTCTACTCTTGCTTTAATTAGCCAAGGAACTTAAATTTTTGAACTTAAAGTTATGCATAGACATACACATACACACACACACACACACACACACACTATAGATAACCCTCTAATTATCCCTGAAGGACTTAGGAAAGAAACAATGTTCATGGATCCAGACCACTGGACACTTGGAAGATCATCATCTTGGACCAATCCAGAAGCTAAGAAGGCAGGACTGATTCTTCTCAAGAATGGACTCTTTACTTTTCTTCTTTGGAACACTCTGGATATTGCCTAATCATTTTTCAGGTTTGCAAACCCTAAGACCCTTGAATAAATCTTTATGATTTATTTCTAGCCAAAACCTCCTAATTTATTCATGCTCCGTGTACACTGGCATTAAGGTGTGGCACGTAGCTTATCCTCTCACATCAACTTTCCTGGTAGAGGACTGCACAGAGGGATGAGTGCACACAGGGATGAGTGTTGTCTATCTGTTAAATTCCAAGTGAGCCCCACCTTTTTTAAATAAATTTTATTGGGGAATATTGGGGAACAGTGTGTTTCTCCTGGGCCCATCAGCTCCAAGTAGTTGCCCTTCAATGTAGTTGTGGATGCCGCAGGTCAGCTCCAAGTCCCGTTGCCTTTTTGAATCTTCAGTTGCATTAGTTGCAGAGGGTGCAGCCCACCATCCCATGGAGGAATTGAACCAACAACCTTGTTGTTGAGAGCCCACGCTCTAACCAATGAGTCATCCGGCCACTCCTCCAGAAGCTCAGCAACGGCTCTTTGCCTTCAGTCTAGTTGTGGAGGGCACAGCTCACTGGCTCATGTGGGCATCGAACCGGCAACCCTGTTGTTCAGAGCTCGCACTCTGCACTCTAACCAACTGAGCCATCCGGTAGCCCCACGAGCCCCACTCTTAGACAGTTGTAGAACACAGAGAACAAGAATGATTCTCAGGGCCGGCCCGGTGGCTCAGGTGGTTGGAGCTCCATGCTCCTAACTCCAAAGGCTGCCAGTTCGATTCCCACATGGGCCAGTGGGCTCTCAACCACAAGGTTTCTGGTTCAATTCCACAAGTCCCACAAGTGATGGTGGGCTGTGCCCCCTGCACCTAGCAACGGCAACTGGACCTGGAGCTGAGCTGCGCCCTCCACAACTAAGTCTGAAAGGACAACAACTTGAGGCTGAACGGCACCCTCCACAACTAGGATTGAAAGGACAACAACTTGACTTGGAAAAAAGTCCTGGAAGTACACACTGTTCCCCAATAAAGTCCTGTTCCCCTTCCCCAATAAAATCTAAAAAAAAAACCCCACAAAATATATATTAGAAAAAAAAATCGATTCTCAAAGGTAAGGACTAATGGAGAAATACGAGCCACCTGGTTGACCAGCAAGCCCTGGGCCTCTGCCCTTGGAGGCCTGTGCTTCCTCATTTGCAGAGGGGCAGGCTAGGGTTAGCGGCATATAGAAGAGGATTCAGAAACAAAAAAGGTAAAATAGCAAAGGAGGCCAGATGTAAATACACGCAGAACATTAAGAAGAACGAACCTGTGCTCCTCCGGGCCTGGTCTGCCCTCAGCCTTCAGTTCTGCTGTATATTTGGCAGGATTTCACAAATAAGCAATGATTCCTTAAGGGCAGGACTGCCTTACTGGCCTTAACACATAGTAGTGCACACTGATGGGTGAATTGCCAGTGATGGTGAGAGGTTTAGCTGTTTGGCTGCTATTTATGAAAACCAAGTTCAAGGTGTGGCCACTTCCTGCTGGATGGAGAGACCCTCCCATCCCATTTCAGTGTGAGTGTGAGGGTCAAGCTTCTGTTAGTACCAAAGCAACTGAGTTGCTCGCCAGCCCTGGCTTGGGACATCAGGGAAGGCTTATTGGAGGGACCACTCACTCCACTGGGGCTGGGAGGCAACCAGGGCACAGCGGGGAAGGTGAGTGGAAAGCAGCAATCTATCTGTCAAGGTCCTGTGCCCCTGGGAGCAAAGTGCTGAGTAAGTGAAGATTTGGTGTCATGGAAACTGTGGAGTTCCAGGGCAGGAGTCAGATCACCCGGGGTACCAAGTTTTACTTTGTTAACACTGGATCCCAAAAGTAACACAGCACTGGAAAGGTTTAGGCAGACACTCTCTTAACCAGGTCATCTATGCTGCTCTGTGGACACTAGTAAAGTGGAGGCGATCAAAGGCTAACACGTATACCACCGCAAGTGCTTTATATATTAATTCATTTAATCTTAACAACCCTATGAGGTAAGCGCTATTGTTACTGTTTTTGGTTTTTTGTTTTTTCCAAATGAGGCAAATGAGAAGGCGCGGAAGGTCACAATTTGCAATGTGAACCCAAGCAGCCTTGACTCCAGAATCTGTGCTCGCACCCCTTCCCCTGCCCGTGCAGCTGCACCACTGGGCGGCAGCCTTCTGGGATTGAGTCCAGAGCTGCACCCGGAGGCCCGCAAAGCCCTCACCATCTCGGGTCCGAGCGGCTGCCTGGCCCCGCCTACCGCTCCCGGTTTATACCACCCCCTGGTGGCTGGCCGCAGGCAAGAACCCCAACCGCCCGCAGCTCCTTCCCGCCGTCCACCGGGCACTTCCGGAGCCGCGGTGCCCGGGCCCAAAGCCTCTTCGGTGCGGGAGGAAGGAGCTCGGGGCTCCCAGGAAGGAGGAGTCTGGGCCCTGGGCGAGCGCTTGGCTCTTAGGTCGCGCGCCCGGGGGCGGGGCCTGGTGGGCGGGGCGGGGCCTCCGCGGAGCGCTCCGGCGTTGTTCCGGCCGCCTCTGCCGGGTCCTAGGGGCGGCGGCGTCACCGACCTGAGGGGAGATGGCGGCGCCCTGGTGGCGAGCTGTGCTGTGCGGAAGTCGGAGGTGGCGGGACTTCAGCACCTCGGGTGAGGCTTTTGGGGGCGGGGGGCTCTCGGAGGTCCCCATTTAGCTCGAACCCTGGGATTCGAGCCAATGCCCTGTCCAGTTGCCGTGGCGCCCGGCAGTAGCTGGCCTGACGTCCCGCTCTCTGCCCGCAGCCGCGCTGAGCCGCCGGACCGCCCCTCTGGGGCCGATGCCCAACGAGGACATCGATGTGAGCAACCTGGAGCGGCTGGAGAAGTACCGCAGCTTCGACCGCTATCGGCGCCGGGCGGAGCAGGAGGCGCAGGCCCCGCACTGGTGGAGGACCTACCGGGAGCATTTCGGGGAGAAGTCAGGTGCGGGGCGACCGGAGCTGGGGCTGGGGTCGCCGGCCTCTGGCGTACCCATCGGCGCCCTCCCCGAACATTGCGGGAGGGACCAGTCTCCTGCCCAGACTGCTCTGTTGGCGGTGTAGTCCCACCAGGATTTTTCCCACCTGTTGGTCCTCCTACTTGGAAAATTCCCTTCCTCCTGGAGTTTCACCTTAGATATTTCTACTCCTAAAATCCTTTCTTGACCTCCCCGCCCGTCATTCCGGGTTAGAAAGGCCCTCTGTGCTCCTAAAATACTTTGTATGTAGCCCTGGTCACACTGTATCCCGACTTTCTCCCAGATTGTGAGCTTCTCTAAGGACAGGGATCCTGCCTGTCTTGACCATCATTGGATCCTTGCGCCCTAGTGTCTGGCACAAAGGTGTGCAGTGCTTTGCTGAATGAAATTGAAAGCCCTGGGCAGGGTGACTCTGGGACCCTGCCCTTGAGCAGTTTACAAGTGCATCTTTTTGGAAAGCATCTACAGAGGCGAGGCAATGTGTATGGCGGTTAAAGGCACAGGCATGGAATCCATAGCCTGATTTAAACCCACGTCAATACGACCTCTTAGGAATGACTTCCCTGAGCTTCAGTTTCTTCAACTATAAAATCAGTTAATTGTGTCCAAGTCCAAAATTGTGAGGATTAAAGGATACAACCCATTGGAATTCTTAGACTAATGCCCTCCTTGATGAGGGTTCAGTGTGTGTTACTTACGGTTATTGTCTAATGTAAATGGAAAAAGGTATTGGATTGCAAGTTCTCTAGGGCCTTGCTACTCAAAGTGTGTTCCCGGACCAGCAGCAAGGGCATTACCTAGGAGCTTCTTAGAAATGCGGTTTCAGGCCGCACTCTGACCTGCTGAATCAGAATCTGAATCGTAACAAATTTCCCAGGGAACTTGTATGATTTGTTAATTCTACTGAGGACACAGGTGGATGTCCATGGCCAGCTGTGAACAAGCTTGAAGGTGATCCCAACTATAGTTAGGAGACCATGTGCCTTTGTGTCCCATGACCTAGACAGACTAACTGGGTTTAGGGATCAGAAATATGCAATCTCAAGTTTGTCCTATTTGCTTAGCAACTGGACCCTGTTCAGGTCTGTGAAGCGGACTGCACAGTATGCTTTAGTTTTGTAAATAAGAGGAAAGCCTTAGCAGCAGAGTGTAAGCAAGCGAGAGGACTAGGTAGGGAAAGGTGGCTTTTCCAGGACTTGATACTGCTTCTGGCAACACATCCTCCCTCCCCAGATCCCAAGATTGACATTGGGCTGCCTCCACCTAAGGT
The DNA here is from genome assembly GCF_004115265.2 of Rhinolophus ferrumequinum. Taxonomy (NCBI): domain Eukaryota; kingdom Metazoa; phylum Chordata; class Mammalia; order Chiroptera; family Rhinolophidae; genus Rhinolophus; species Rhinolophus ferrumequinum. The sequence continues at coordinate 50,739,270 of NC_046304.1, read as the reverse complement.
CTGTCGGACCCAACAACTGCTGGAGCGGAAACGGGTCCTCCGGGAGCTGCGGGCCAATGTGGAAGAGGAACGGGCCGCCCGCCACCGCACAGGTAAGCCCTCCCAGGAGAGGGGCCCCAGGTGTCCCTGCCCTCACTCACTGTACATCTCAGCTGGCATTATTCCTTCCCAGCGCGCATCCCACTGGAGGCTGTGCGGGCTGAGTGGGAGAGGACCTGTGGCCCCTACCACAAGCAGCGACTGGCGGAGTACTACGGCCTCTACCGAGACCTGTTTCATGGTGCCACCTTCGTGCCGCGTGTTCCCCTGCACGTGGCCTATGCCGTGGGTGAAGATGACCTGATGCCTGTGTACCACGGCAATGAGGTCACTCCAACCGAGGTAACAGCTGGCTGTGCCCCTCCCTGCCGTGCACACAGGTACATCCCACTGCAGGGCCACAGACACAGCAGGGCCACAGACAACTCCTTTTTTTTTCTTTTTTAAGCTGTTTTTTTTTAAATTTATTTTAAGTGTGTTTTTCCAGGACCCATCGGCTCCAAGTAGTTGTTTCAATCTAGTTGTGGAGGGCGCAGCTCACACTGGCCCATGTGGGGATCAAACCAGTAACCCTGGTGTTACAAGTATCACGCTCTAACCAACTGAGCTAACTGGCTGCCCCAGATAACTCCTTTTTGAAAGCATTTCTAGAGGCGGTTTTTATGATGGTTCAGGGCAGAAGCATGGCATCTACGTGGCCTGATTCGGAGTTCTGTTATTCTCTTCATCCTCTTTTTGATTCCTGGTAAACAACACCATGATAATTACAAAAAAAGAAAATGAAAGAAAAAGCTCCATCTTGGCATACTCCCGTGACTGGTCTGCTGTCTTCAGAGTGCCCTCCTAGCCCCTGTCCATTGACAGGTGGGCCTTCCTGGGGTTCGGATCTCTGGATAGGCAACTCTGCAGGGTTCCTTCTATAAGGTTCTCTTTGCTGACCTACCTCTCGAGGTGTCAAGGGAGTTTGAATCAGAGGGGGCGCTCCGTTCTCCTAGGTTCCCTCAGGCTCTTGCCCTCAAGGAAAGTCTTTTTATAACAGCTTGTCTGTCCCTAGTTGGGGTGACAGCTCCCCCGTTCTCTACCTGTCAGGCTGCCCGGACCCCAGAGGTAACCTATGAGGCAGACAAAGGCTCCCTGTGGACACTGTTGCTCACCAACTTGGGTAAGTGTCCGGGGTTCACAGGGCCTCCTGCTCCCTTTCCTCCCATGAGCCAGGGCCCTGGGGAGCTGGGGGAGGGGCCCAAGAGGGGGTGGCAGGGGGCAACAGGGCCCTCGGTCAGTGGGTCTGTTTGTGTGCAGATGGACACCTGCTGGAGCCGGATGCTGAGTATGTCCACTGGCTGGTGTGAGTACCTGGGTGGGACGGGGCAGAGGCACGCGCGGAAGCCTCGCATCCTGGGAAGAGCTGCACCTGAATTTCAGTCTTGGCTCTACCGTGGATTAACAATGGGACTTGGGATAACCTCCCACCCCAGGAAGTGGCCCCTCACTTCTGCTTCCTGACAGTGTTAGGGGTCCTGTGTCCAGTGGCTGAAGACAGGTATAGAAGAAACGCAGGCCATGGGCCTTGGCTGCTCCCACAGACCTCTTGATCTTCCTGCACTCATTTGCTCACCTATAAAACCAGGATGATGCCTCCATATTCTTTAACCCCGTGAGCGGCTCTGTGACAGTCAGGTGGGAAAAGGACCATGAGGGGCCTCTGCAGCTGCGACAGGCCCAGGCTGGGCTGCCTTTGGTTTTCTCTGTGGCCTTTGGCTCCGAGCACCCGGCCAGGGTGTAGAAGTCAGATTGGTGACCCCAGCTTTGGGACTTTGGGGTAATTGGGGCCAGTGACTAGGAGGCTGGTTTCTGACATTTTTCTTCAAGTGCAGTTACCAGCCTGTGCGGCAGGACCCTCTGGGGCTGCCTCTCGAGGCAGGTACAGTGGCCATCCTGGTGCCAGGCTGGGCCGACACTCTGATAAACTACAAAGCTTCAGGAAATGGAGAGAGAAGCAGCTCAAAGGTGGCGTGGTCTCCAGCTTGAATGGCCATGGCAGCTCCACCAGCTCCCCAGGGCCTAGCAAACAAGCTGCTCAGTCTCTGGGACCCTCATTCTCAGCCTGTGAGCCCCAAACATTCACAGATCTCTACCTCCTACTTGATTGACAGAGATTCTTTTAGGGTCTGTTCCCCTAGGAGTTTGTATCAACCTTTAGGGAGTATGGGGGTGGGGAGGCTCCTGTTGCCACCTCCCTCGAGTGGCAATTAACGGACTACTTTTCCTCCCACCAGAACCAACATCCCTGGCAACAAAGTGGCTGAAGGACAGGAGACGTGTCCCTACCTGCCCCCCTTTCCTGCCCGGGGCTCCGGCTTCCACCGCTTTGCCTTTCTGCTCTTTAAGCAGGACAAGACAATAGACTTCTCTGGGGACACCCGGCCCTCACCCTGGTAATCTCCCCCCACCCATGCATCACCACCGCCGCCACCAGCCTCAGGCCCACTTCCTAGGAATGGTCGGTCTTGCTCGGTTCTCTCTCTTAACTCGGGCCTTGAGATGGGCAGAATGGTCGTTGTGCTAGGCAGACCCTAGGGGACTCGTTAGGGTTGCCTGTGGGGCCAGAGGTGGGGTGTGAGGCTCTGGTGCCCCCCCCCAAATGCTCCCCATCTTACAGCTACCAGCTTGCCCAGCGGACCTTCCACACTTTTGATTTCTATAAGAAACACCAGGAAGCCATGACTCCAGCTGGCCTGGCCTTCTTCCAGTGTCGCTGGGATGACTCAGTTACCCACATCTTCCACCAGCTTCTGGGTAAGGGCAGAGTGGGCTGGAGGAGGGGGCGGCTGGCCTGAGCTCACAGACCTCCTGACCTGACAGGCAGTTCTCCCTGGCACGGAGGGTTGTCCGTTCCTTGGGTGCGTTGACTGGGTAGTCCCAGCCTGAGTAGTCCAAGCAGAGAGAGAAGGGAGAGGGGCTCAGGCCAGCAATATTCCACACCCACACCCCCTCACTCTTCTTGCAGACATGCGGGAGCCCGTGTTTGAATTTGTGCGGCCACCCCCTTACCACCCCAAGCAAAAGCGCTTCCCCCACCGGCAGCCCCTGCGCTACCTGGACCGGTACAGGGACAGTCACGAACCCACCTATGGCATCTACTGAGTGGCCGGAGTGCCACCCACCTCCAAGAGTGGGCTGGGCCTCAGACCACTCTGTCAGGTTCCACCAGCAGGAACAATAAATACACAGCTCCCGGGGCCCAAGCGGTGGTGTTCTAGGCCCTGCCTAAGGCAGCCCCTCGGCAGCCCTCCCAGCAGGTCCAGGGCCTGGGAGTGAGGAGGCTGTCTCTGGGGTGGGTGTGTGAATAAAGGTGATTTTTGCTGTGGCTGACCTGGATCTGTTCCAAGAGCCTCCAGACTACTCCCCCACCCATGGAGTTGTTTGCTTCATGCGTGGGAAGAGGGCTGCCTCCCACCCCAGGAGGTGACTCCACACCTCTGCCTCCTGAGGGTGTCGGCCCCGTGATCCAGTCGCTGAAGACAAGTACAGAAGAAAAGCAGGCCGTGGGTCTTGGCTGCCCCTACAGGCCTCTGGAAAGATAGCTGCCAGCCCCACGCATTGGCCAGCCCCTTGTTCCCAGCGTGCTGCAGGCTCCTGGCTTGGGGGTGCAAATGTTTGAATGAGATGCCCTGTCAGGCAGGCAACCACTGGTCTCAGAGACTGGGAACACCCCTGCTCGGTTCCAGGAAGCCCCACTGAACTGTCACTGGATGGTTAGGGTATTTCTTTCTCCCCTCTGAAGAAAAAGACTGCCCAGTAGCCAGTCACAAGGAGATTTGTACCCCTTTTCCAGGAAGAGTGGTGCCAGAACAGCCTAGACTTGTAACAAGGAACTCCCCAGCAGAGGGCCATACCCAGGAGATTGCATGTGCAGTGAAAGGGTGCTTTGGATTTCTATTCAAGGGTATGAAAAAACACTGTGGACTGGTCCCCGTCTCTCGGTGACCAGAAATTTCCACCTCTGTTTATGAGAAGCCTAGAGAAGGGAGGCACCCTGGTTTGGCAAATGCCTGAAACAGCTCAAGGGAAAAGTGCAGCAGAGCACCTCCAGTCAGCAGAGAGCACTTCACACTGTGTGCCCCCTGCTCTTGTTGCCAAGCTCTCCCACCTGCACTATCTCATTTAACCACCCAAAGCCGTGGGAGGTAGATGCTGTTACTAGATTTTCCGATGGGCCCAGAAGAGGTTCCTGATGCCCTCAGCCAGAAAGAAGCCCCAGGCCCGGTGGGGTTCTTGTCTAGAGGCTGGGGCAGGATCCCCTGCACCGTAGCTGCTGGACTGAGGGTCTAGGGAAACGGGATGTAGGTCCCAGGCTGGGACCAGGCAGAGCCAGATCCCAACTCCCAGCCTGGGGTGGCAGGAGGCAGGCAGAGGTGGCTCGGAAACTAGATGGAGGCGGGGAGGCCTTCCGCGTGGCGTGGGCGGAGACGCACGAGTCGGTTGGGTGCTCTGCGGCGGGTGGACGCTGGGAGTGGCTGTCACGCTAGTCTCCCTAGGCGAATCCTCGCTCCTCCCCGCTGCACTCGCGAGGCTAGCGGGCCCTTTAAGAGACCCGGCCCTCCCCCGCCGCCTCTGGCCTCCCCTCCCTACTGCTACAGCCATGGCCAGTCAGCTGCTGGAGGACAAGCTCACCTGTTCCATCTGCCTGGGGCTCTACCAGGACCCGGTGACGCTGCCCTGCGGCCACAACTTCTGCGGGGGCTGCATCCGGGATTGGTGGGGCCGCCAGGAGAAGGCGTGCCCTGAGTGCCGGGAGCCCTTCCCCGACGGCGCCGAGCTGCGCCGCAATGTGGCGCTCAGCGGCGTGGTCGAGGTGGTGCGCCCTCGGCCCTCCTCCGACCCCGACCCCCGCCGGGACCCGGGACCCGCCTCGGACCCCGGCCCGGGCCTGAGCCCCCGTGCGCGCTGCCCCCGGCACGGACGGCCGCTTGAGCTCTTCTGCCTCACCGAGGGCCGCAGCGTGTGCAGCGCCTGCACGGTGCGCGAGTGTCGCCTCCACGAGCGGGCGCTGCTGGACACTGAGCGCCGGAAGCGCGAGGTGACACACCGGGGTCCCCCGCCCTCCTCTCCCCTTGCGCGGGCAGCTTTGGCAGGACTCGGCTTTGGGATGTTTTATTCCAAGATAAAAGGTGGTGGTGGTCAGAAAACATAGTTGGAATAGAGATTTGGAAACGGGACAGGCCCAGGGTGAGGTTATGGGAGTGAATAGCTGAGACGGAGTAAAGCAAAGCGCTCTGCAAGTGAGGAGGTCAAGGAGCCCAGAGCCAGAGTGTTGGAGGATAATCCCCGTGGCTACGGAAGTCACAGAATGAGGTGGGGATGCTCCCGCTGGTGGCACTGAAGACCTAGTAGCCAAAAGGAGGGCGGGAAGTTAGGTGGTACAACCACATGGCATGTGCACCAAAGGCGCTGGGATTTTGCTAGAGGGAGGGGAAATGATGGGTGTGAGAGGACAGACGGGTGTCCTCTGGGGAGAGTCAAGGTGAACTGGGAAAGGCTGCCCTCCCACATCCTACCCACGGCCTGGACAAAGGTGGAGCATTGGACTTAGGAAGATCTGATGACTTTGGCCAAACTATCATCTCTCACCCATTTCCTCATCTGTGAAGTGGGGACTACAGCGGTCCTTACCTCAAAGTGTTGCTGGGTGAAGAAGCAAGATAGGCTCTTGATCAGGTGCAGGGAACCAAGTCCTAGCCGGAGGGAGGGGCAGGGAACAGGGATTTGTCTTGCTCCCAGGAGACAGCAGCAGTGTGATCCTGGGAGGGGGGGGGGCGGGGGGCACAAGCAAAGTGTGGTGCTCTCTTCCCCTGGGGCCCAAAGCTGGGCTGAGAACTGGCCAGGCCTCTGGAAGAGCCCATCTTAGGCACAGAAACCACTTTGGTGCTTTGGACCATCACTCCTTCCCCAAAAGACCACCTAAGCCAGAAGTATTGCTCTCGTTTATTGACTAGGGGTAGTGTGGGGGGCGGGGTTTGATTATAGCCCAGAGGGTGGGGGGACTGCCCCAGGTTGCTCAGATGGCAAGAGGGACTGGAAGTCAGGTCTTTGGCGTAAGGCTTCTGCATTGCCCTGCTCCAGGTGGGGAAGGGGCTTTGTTTATACCTCCCTGGGATTCTGACCCAATTCTCCAGGGGCGCAGACCAAGGCCAGTGCTCTGTGTGCCGGCCCTCTGGTCAGCCTTGCCTGGGGCAGCACAAGAAGGGTACGCATGGCATCTGCAGCTGTTTGTTGAGTGACTGAGCGGGGACTTCACCGCCAATCCTGGCCCCTTTTGTCACTTGTCCCCCATCCCCTGGTGGGCACCACAGGACCGGCTGAGAGCCATGCTGGAGGTCACCCGGCAGCAGGCCACCCAGGCTGAGAGCCAGCTACAGGAGCTGCAGCAGCGAAGCAGCCAGATCCAGGTATAGGCCTGTCTGTCCCCACCACGTCTTCATGTTGTGTCCTTCAGGCAGCCACCAGCTGGTCCTGGGACACTGGGCAGTAGGTATGAGCTACCTTGAAAATGCGTCTTGGCAGCAGGAAGTGAGGTGCAGAGCAGGGGGAAGAAGTTCCAGGGGACCTGGCTCCCCACTTCCTCACCCCTCAGCCCAGTGGGCAACTGTGGCCCTGGCCTGCCTTGGTATGGGGCAGGGCCCTGGTCACCCAAGGCTCCACCTGTGCCCACCCAGAGCTCAGCCTGCACTCTGGCCTCCGTGGTCTCTGGCAAGTTCAGCTGCCTGCTGCAGGCCCTGGAGATGCGTCGGAACTTGGCACTGAGGGACATCGAGGTGGCCAAGACACAGGCGCTGGCGCAGGCCCGGGACGAGGAGCAGCGACTACGGGGCCACCTGGAGGCCATGGCTCGATCTGACTGCAGGATCCGGGACCTGCTGGAGCAGCTGGATGACCAAACCTTCCTGCAGGTACAAGGTCTCAGGACAGCAGGTTGGGGGGCCAGCATGCCTGCCCCTTGCGCCCAGGCTTACTACAGCTGTCCCCGGGACTCAGGAATCACAGCTCCTCGTGCCCCCGGGTCCTCTCGAGCCACTGACTCCTCCACAGTGGGATGAAGACCAGCAACTGGGTGACCTGAAGGAGTCCCTGAGCCAGCTTTGTGGCCTCCTGCTGGACAAGGGGAGCCCCCCTGGGGCACCAGCTGAGGCTGCTGACTTGGGTCCCATGGGTAAGGCTGACCCCAGATCTCTCCCTACCCCTCTTGGACCAGCTGTCCTTCCCATTGGGAGTGGGAGTGGAGTCAGGGCCCAGGCCCCCCCCCCAGTTAGCTACCCGCACTCCCCTAACACTGCTTTGTCCCTTAGAGGTCCCAGGTCCCCTGGCACCGGTCCCAAGCCCCCCAGTTTGTCCACTGAGGAGGAAGCTCTGGCAAAGTAAGGAGGCTCAGCTTGTGTGTATGTGTGTGTGTGTGTTATACACCCATGTGGGTGCATATACATGCATGTTTGTGTACACGTGTAAGTGTGTTTCATTTGCTGTGACTGTCCTGTCCACGCCCTTGCCTGGGTCTGGCCTTGCCCACCTGAACAACTGTTGCAGAATGCACGCCTCTTACATGTGGAACCAGTATCAGATTTAAGGAGATTCTAGGCACACAAACCTGGAATCAGTCACGATTCTGCCACTTACCATCAAGTTCGGTTACCTTTCTGGACCTCAGTTTTCTCATCTGTGAAATGGGGCTCCTGGAAGTTTCTGCCTCAGGTTGTCTCGAGGACTGAATGTTGTGATGATGTCCAGTGCTTGCTCAGCTTGCAGTATGCGTGGTGGATGTTTAGCGTTCTGTCGACAGGGCTTCAGTTGCTCTCTCCCTTCTGGGGACAGGCGGGTGGATGTGTGCAGGCATCCTGCCCTCTCATCTTCGGTTCATCTTGTGTTGCTCGCTCACGGGTTGTGAAAGAATTATCGAGTCATGAACAAATAGAAGTTAGAAAGTTTATTTAAGAAGAGAAACACCAGCAGAAGGGTTGCTGGGGGTAGAGTCTAGAGTAGACAGTTGCAGTGGGTTTCTGTTTAGCTGGGGTTTTATGAGGTATGACAATTAAGTTCGCGAACTCACCCTAGAAAAAGTGCTAATACCTCATTGCTGAATATCACTACGGTCACCTTCGAAGTACTCCCCTTGGGAAGCTATGCACTGACGCCAGCACCCAGTCCACCCTTCAAAGCAATTTTGGAACTCTTTTTCTGGAATGGCCATCAGAGCTGTCGTCCTATTATCCTTGATGCCCTGAATGTCATCAAAATGTCTTCCTTTCAATATTTCCTTTGTCTTCGGGTAAAGCAAGAAGTCACTGGGGGCCAGATCAGGTGAGCAAGGAGGGTGTTCCAATACAGTTATTTGTTTCCTGGCTACAAACTCCCTCACAGACAGTGCTATTGTCGTGATGCAAGAGCCATGAATTGGCGAAAACTTCAGGTCGTCTTAACTTTTTCACGCAGCTTTTTCAGCACTTCCAAATAGTAAACTTGGTTAACTGTCCAGTTGGTACAAATTCATAATGAATAATCCCTCTGATATCAAAAAGGGTTAGCAACCTCTTTGCAACAAGTTTGTGAATTTAATTGTCCGACCTCGTATATTCTCTAACCAGGATATGATTTGAGTTGGCCGGTAGTGGAATCTTCTATTGTGTTCAGCTTTGTCTGTTGGGGTGGGGGAAGGTGCAGTTAAACTTGTTATCAGAACCTTTGCCTGTGTTATGTAAATTGAAGTTGGAGCCCCTACCCCCAGTCAATGGCTGCCCCCCCAGGCTCCGTCCTGTTTACCCATACCTGTCTTATCACCTCTCTCCCCCAACAGATTATCGCAATCTGACCTTTGATCCAGACAGCGCCAACCGACACCTCTACCTGTCTCAACAGGACCAGCAGGTAAAGCACCGTCGAAAGCCCCGGGGCCTGGCCGGGCCAGACAGCTTCGAGCTCTGGCAGGTGCAGTGTGCCCAGAGTTTCCAGTCTGGGCGCCACTACTGGGAGGTGCGCACATCTAACCACTCGGTGACAGTGGGCGTCGCCTACCCGGAACTGACGCGGCACAAGCTGGGGCCTTACACAGATAATATTGGCCGTGGGCCCAGCTCCTGGGGACTCTGCGTTCAGGAGGATAGCGCCCAGGCCTGGCACAATGGGGAGGCCCAGCGCCTCCCAGGGGTGTCGGGGAATCTCCTGGGCATGGACTTGGACCTGGTCTCTGGCTGCCTCACCTTCTATAGCCTGGAGCCTGAGACCCAGCCCCTGCATACCTTTCATGCCATCTTCACCCAGCCCCTTTACCCTGTCTTCTGGCTCCTGGAAGGCAGGACTCTGAACCTGTGCCATCGGCCCGAGGCCAAGCTCCCTCCAGGGCTCCAGGACGAGGCCTCGGAGCTCAGCTGAGGAAGGCCGAGGATAGAACTCTGGGCTGGAAACAGGTGCCCCCAAGAGCTGGCCCGGGGACCTGAGGCCACAGCTACAATGGGACCAGCTCTTGGCCAGAAGACAGACTCAGGACCAGGCTGGGCCACTTGCAGGGGTGGAGGGGTAACCCCCAAACGGGGGTTTACTTTTCCAGCATTTTTGAAGGGGACAGGGACTAGGAATGGAATAAAATGGGAGGACCCTGCCCTAAGCAGGGCCCCTTTCTAGGTGCTGCTTGGGTCTCAGAGGCTAGTGCAGGGTCCACAGGCTCCTGCTCCTACAGCAGAGCGCTTGCAGTGCTGCACACACCACAGAGTGCAGCAAAATGGTGTACTTACCAGCTCCAGTGTCCGTCCCACCGAGGCAATGTCAACCAAAGGAGCGTCAGATTGTGGGGCGGCAAACCGCAAACAATTCCTATAGAAAATCTAGAGAAAAGTGATTTTTACCTCCTTTTCTTTCTTAACATTTTGGTATATTTTAGTCTCTGATTTTGCACCTCTTTGTGACTGAATTCCATAGACTATTGTGTTTTCTGCATTTTTCTTTAATGTAAGCATTTTTCACATTATTAAAAATTTCCCCTGAATGATTACCATTTAATTCCTCATTCTGGTGACTATCAGGATTTATTTACCTGAATTAGTGGACACTTTAATTATTTTATTTAGGGCTATAAAAATATTGCCGTTGACTCCGGGTGGTGAACACACAATGGGATTTATAGATGATGTAATACAGAATTGTACACCTGAAATCTATGTAATTTTACTAACAATTGTCACCCCAATAAATTAAAAAAAAAAACCTATTTAAAACTATAAAAAATATATATATATTGCCGTGATGAATATATATATTTTTTAAAGATTTTATTGGGGAAGGAGAACAGGACTTTATTGGGGAACAGAGTGTACTTCCAGGACTTTTTTCCAAGTCAAGTTGTTGTCCTTTCAATCTTAGTTGTGGAGGGCGCAGCTCAGCTCCAGGTCCAGTTGCCATTGTGCAACCTTGTGGTTGAGAGCCCACATGGGACTCGAACTGGCAGCCTACTGCCTGAGCCACCGGGCCGGCCCTGCTGTGATGAATATTTTTGAGCAGAAAGCTTTGGCCATGTTTACGGCCATGTCCGTAGGCAAGCTTGAGTCAGGTTGCTCCCTGCACCGGCCCCTGGCCACCGCCCCCCAGCCACTGCCCCCCACCACACCAGCCACGTTGTTGCCAAGCCTTGGCCTGGGCATCCCTACCTGGGTGTGGGGATTACGTGCAGTGATACATGTAGGTGCCAGCCCAGCTCAAGGTCCTTTTATTTTGGCTTTTGCCACTCACAACGTGCTTCCGTGAAGACCCCTGCACACGTTTTTGCTTGTGTTTCTGGAAGTGGAGCTGCCGGGTCAGGGCAGCTGCAATTTTATTACTGGAAACGTCCCAATTCTTGATCTGGGTGGTGATTACAAGGGTGTTTGCTTTATAACTTTTTATACTGTACATACCGGTTTTATACACTCATACGTACAGGTTTTATATACTCATGTATATACATGTATTTCGCATAGAAAGTTTTTTGAAGGATAACATGCAAAAACACATACTCAAAAAAATACAAAATATTTTTAAATCTGTGAAAAATATATCTCCCTCCCACACTGCAGCCTGGCCTCGGTCACTGCCACAGTTGCAAACTCCATCTTGTGGCCTTGCTCCTCTGTAGTGTGGCTCTCTGTTCAAGGAGAGGGCCAGGCCTCTGACTGATGCAGCCTGGGCAAGCAGCTTCCAGTGAGATTCCTAAGGTGAGGACTTCCCCAAACATGAGAAGGGGGTCTAACACTGGGCAGCCCAGCCGAGTGATAGGAGATGGTCGGGACCTAGCTGAACAGCTGGGTCAAGGGCAGGAGCCAAAAGCCCAGCGGGGCAGGAAGCAGGATTGGGCTAGCCAGCTGGCCATCATCGCTGGCTGCCCCAGCATACAGATTCCAACCATCCCTCCTGATCCCAAAGACCCAATGTGTGTCCAGCTGGCTGAGCCCACGCTCTGAAAGGGACAGAGAAAGGAAGACTGGCCCCCTTTCTGTGTCCATGGTGAGAAGCGTTTTGGGTCATTTATTCTATGAATTTACTTTTTTTCAAGTTGTTGGTCCTTTGCATGTTGTTCTGTGGCATGTTCTGTATTGTGACTATTAACCTTTATTTCATATGATGAGATGCTACTGCCATTTTATGGCATGTGCAATGGAACAATGCTTCTCTAGGTGGGGGGACAAGCAGTTACAAATCTCTCAGAAAGGTACTTCACATTAAATTCACTCAGCCCACTTGATTCTGACAGAATTCTCCATCTCCTCTCCAGGAAAAAATGCATTGATATAGAAGGAAAAGGTATGGACTTCAGAGTGTACCATTTGAATAGCCTGTGGGTATTCCCAGCATTTCTGGCCCCCCAACCCCCATTTTCTGGGCTTCTGTGAGAATGGGCACACAGAGCAAGGATAGGGGAGACCAGGAGAGATTTTAAAAGAAAAGGGCCTTAGGTTGGTGGGAGCTGGGTTGGAGGCCAGAGTTGAGGGTGGAGAGGAGAGGCTACTCTTTCCCAGGCAGGAAAGGAAGGAAGGGAGCAGCCTGGCAACTGCAGGAAACATGGTTTCAAGTAACATGGGAATGGAAGCTAGAAGACAATGGAGCCAGGCCTTTGAGATTCTGTGGGAAAAGGATTTCCATTCTAGAATCCCATACCCAGCCAAAGCTGTCAATCAAGGATGAAGCCTGAACAAAGACTTTTGCAGGCACGTCCACATCCATTCTCCAGAAGTTCCCAGAAAAAGGGCTTTTCAAAAATTAAGAAGTAAATCAGTGAAGGGAAAGAAGACCCAGGAACCAAGCAATAGAATTCAACACAAAAGAGAGTTGATAAAGAATCTAAATCTCCAGAAATACAAGCACAACATCCACACAGAGGTTCAAAGCTCCTGAGCACATGCTTTAGAGATGTGGAGATAACAGCTGATAGAAACAGTTAAGAGCTGAGACTGGTTGTCTGTGGGAGCAACAATCTGGAGTAGGTGGGACACGGGACTGTCAGTTTATATTACTGTAAGCCATTAAATTGTTTACTTTTTAAATACTCTAAATATTTTGAAATAAATACAAATCCAATTTTTAAAAGTACATTAAAAGCATAAAAAAAAAATAAAGAAAAAAATAAATAAATAAAAGCATAAAGAAAAAGAAGTGCTGCCGTGGGTTACGGCTCAGGTCCTGTTTCAGTGTCTTTCAGAGATGCAAGCAAAGCTTTGATGGCTTGTCAATTACTCTCATTGGCTGGAGTGCTTTTGCTTGTTTGTTTTTGTTTCTGTATAACTTTTTGTCTTAATTAAGCAAAACTGCAGTCAGACAGGGTCATATATGAGGTTTAGGATTATTTTCAGGTTGCACTTTCTGGGTTTAAATTCTTCCTCCTCTGCAGGACTAGTTATGTGACCTCCGGCAAGATATGAGACCTGTCGGAATTCCATTTCCTACCCTTCACAACACAGTCCTTGCAAGGGCAGAGTGAGATGCAAGCATGAACATGCTCCAGCAGAACTCAGAAATGCCAGTTACGCTAACCCCTCGAGACCCAATTCATTTAAAAAAGAATTAATGGGAACAACTTTAAAGCTATGATAATGGACATGAACTATCAAAATGCCACCATTCTGATGAATTGCAATCTTTCCTGTGGGAGCAGATCTTCCTGAACAGGATGTGAGGTGGGAAGCAGAGGGTTGGCTGGGACTTCCCCGAGAAGCCCCTAATCTGAAAGGCACCCCTCCCCCTCCAGAATCAGGCTGGTTTGTGGTCGCAGCAAGCCCAGGCAGCCTGGCTTCCAAGCTGAGGAGTAGGGTGGCGCCCTTGCCTGAGCCTCTGAACTGTTACTGGGTCTTGGTACAAAAGGGATGGTCATGATCAAGTACTCCTTGTGGAAACCAACGTATGGAAGTCATTATCCGCCTTCCTGCCAAAGCAGGCACACCCAGGCCATCTCCCTCTGCTACTCCTTCTGCCCGAAGATCTTTCCCACCCTCAATTCTGCATGCCTAAGTCCTAGCAGTCTGCGAAAGCCCAGCTCACATGCCACTTCCTCCACGAGGGCCTCCAAAATTCCTCTCCTCCTTTCCCACAAATCCCCCAGGAATAGACTGCACCTCTTTTAATACTTAATAGATCTTAGTTTTCTTTCCTCCTTCCAGGGAGGATGTCAGGAGGCTCTGCATAGCATCTTTCTAAATTAGACATTCTTAACCTGGAGTTCTGGAGGTGGGGGTAGGGGTTGGATTCTGGCTTCATTTTCATGGTTCTCTAGCTGAAATTTAGCATTTCTTTCTATTATGAATGGAGAGGACACATCACAGTGGTGTTAGCAATACCGGTGACTTGTCATCAATAGAAATTACAGATATTTTCATAGCATGTGGCAGTGGTGACAGAGAACTTGAAATAACATGTATGTTCATCACTGTTTAAAAAATACAGTTACTGTTAGGCCCCCATCAGATCTTGTTATTTATTGTGTTAAAGAAACACATATATCACTTTATCACAAAGTTGTTTCCTTAATATTTTGTACCTGTGTTTCAATGTAATTGGTTTCCATGGAATTTTATACATTTAATTTTATGCATTGAAAAGCATTACTTTGAAAAGGGTTCTTTCTGTAGGCTGCACCAGGCTTCAAGAAGCGTCCCGGTGAGAAAGGTAAAGCCCCAACTCTAGATGGATCACCCTTTTATTCTTTCCACTTTGGGGTCTCATCAGCGGGAGGTCCGTGGTCCTCAGGATAGGAAGATTTGCCTCCATTATTCTATATTCTTAAAATAAAGTTTTAATTTTAGAATAGTTATATATTTATAGAAAAGTTGCAAAGATAATCAGAGTTTCCATATACCTCACTCCCAGTTTCCCCTTTTGTTAACACTGTACATGAATGTGGTATACTTGCTTGTCACAATTAAAGAGCCAATATTGATACATTCTCAGTAAGTATATTCCGTAATTTATTCAAATTTCCTTACTTTTTTCCTTAATGTCCTTTGTCAGGAGCCCATCCAGGATACACATCACATTTAGTCGTCATGTCTCCTTAGTCTTCTCTTGGCTGTGAGTTTCTCAGGTTTTCCTTGCTTTTGATGACCTTGACAGTGTCCAGAGGTACTGGTCAGGTGTTTTATAGACTGTTCCTCCACTGGGATCGGTCTGATGTTTTAGTCATAATTGGAATGGGTTTATGGGTTTTTGAGGAGGAAGACCACATCATCTCAAGGGAGCTTACTACCAATAGGACATACCATTGTTGATGTTGACCTCGGTCACCTGGCTGAGGTAGTATTTGTCAGATTTCTCCCCTGTAAAGTTACTCTGTTGCTCCCTTTGGAAGAAAGTTACTATGCACAGCCCACACACTTAAAGAGTGGGAGGTTATCTGCCACCTCGGAGTATCTACAAAAATTATTTGCAATTTTTCTGAATGGGAAATGTGTCTATTCTCCTCCAGTATTTATTTATCCAGTCACTTATTTAGATCAGCATGGACTAACGGATTAAAATGCAGCTTTTTAAGTGCATAGTAAGATGAGTCTTAACAAATGCCTCCACTGAGGCAACCTCCACCCCGGGCGCCAGGCACACCATAGGTGCCCATGAGGGTGCACGGCCTGGAACTGAACTCCTCGGACCAGAGACTTGGAGGGTGACATCAACTTCCCGTTTCAGGTTTAGAAAAGTCCAAGTTCCCCACTCGGGGTAAACAGAGTGCTAAGGGGCAAACACATGCCTACATCAGCAGTTATTTTTCTCTGCACTCAGCAGCTCAGGAGCTTTTCTAACGGCGCAGAGAAGTCTGCAGGACGAAGGTACTGGCTTGACACAGTGGCCTTGGGATCCCCAGGCCTGGCCATGGGTGGGGGAGGGTTGGAGGGGTAACAGAGGGATGAACTCCGTCCCACGGTCCTTCCAGTGTGTCCTCCTTCGCATTCTCTGCCTTCCTCCCTCTCTCACACCCCTTTCAGCAGAGCCCTCCCCTCACACCCGCTGACCCAGGAGGGACCATCGCCCAGGAGCCGCTCGGAATCCGGCGGGGCCCAGAGGAGGCCCGGAACGGACTGAGCTGGGGCCGGGTGTCGGGACCGCCGGGCAGGCCTGTGGCGCTGGGGGGGCGGTCCGAGCCGTGGACAGACGGAGGCCGGACCCTTGGCCTCGGTCCCAGGGGGCGGCGCCGTGGTGGGAACGCTCCGGGTCCCGCCCAGGCGGGAGCAGAACAGGCGGTGCCCGGGTGGCCGCGGAGCCATGGACGGCAGCGGACCCTTCAGCTGCCCCATCTGCCTGGAGTCGCTGCGGGAGCCGGTGACGCTGCCCTGCGGCCACAACTTCTGCCTCGCCTGCCTGGGCACGCTCTGGCCGCACCGCGGCGCGGGTGGCGCCGGCGGGCCCGGAGGCGCGGCCCGCTGCCCGCTGTGCCAGGAGCCCTTCCCCGACGGCCTGCAGCTCCGCAAGAACCACACGCTGTCCGAGCTGCTGCAGCTCCGCCAGGGCTCCGGGCCCGGGCCCGGGCCCGGCTCGGCCCGGGCCCCGTCCCCGGCTCCCGAGCCCGCAGCGCCCAGCGCTCCGCCCAGCGCCCCGGAGCCGTCGGCTCCCTGCGCACCCGAGCCGTGGCCGGCGGGTGAAGAGCCGGTGCGCTGCGACGCGTGCCCCGAGGGTGCCGCGCTGCCCGCTGCGCTCTCCTGCCTCTCCTGCCTCGCCTCCTTCTGCCCCGCGCACCTGGGCCCGCACGAGCGCAGTCCCGCGTTACGCGGCCATCGCCTGGTGCCGCCGCTGCGTCGGCTGGAGGAGAGCCTGTGCCCACGCCACCTGCGGCCGCTCGAGCGCTACTGCCGTGCGGAGCGCGTGTGCCTGTGCGAGGCCTGCGCTGCCCAGGAGCACCGGGGCCACGAGCTGGTATCGCTGGAGCAGGAGCGCACGCTCCAGGAGGTAGGGCTCAGGGAGTGCGGGCCGGCCGGGGCGGGTGACACGCCGCTCGAGCCCGCCCAGGGTCATGGACCTTCCCGGGTTGGGTCTTAACTTCCTCCTCTAACTTGAGGATCATTCCTGTCCCTTCCAGCCCTGACAATGTCATTCCGCTTAAGATGGGATAGGGGGTTAGGGGGACCCAGTGAGAACACAAAAAGGACCCGAAGGGCGGGCAAGGGACCTGAAGCCCCAGCGGGCGGTGCGGATCTAAGGCAGCAAGGAGCCAGGATCTTGGGCGTCTGGTACTTGCAGCGTGGCTGATGCGCCTGCCGGGCTCATGCGGGTCCCAGCTCAGATGTGCCCAGGCCTGAGGCAGGCGGTTTAGATGGGTGTGGCAGGCCACTTGAGCGCGGCTGAGCACACAGACCGCTCTGTCCAGCTGTTCCGGGGGGCCGTGGTTAGAGCATATGCGCGCAGTTGGGCGGGCTGCCTCCTCCCCCAGTTTCCTTTGGCCTCCCGCCCAGTCTTGGCGCCTCAGCCTTGGGATTTTCCGTCTCTCCTGCCTGGAGCGGTGACTCATAAGACCCAGGGGGTTTGCCCGGAATCCCCATTTTTCAAGCCTGGATTGGGGGCACAGAGTCTTTGGGGACAGAGATCCCCAGATCAGCTGATTGCCTCTTGTGCAGCCCCTCTCATTCTGTGCCTCTTCCCTTCTGATGGAAGTTCCCAGATGAATGTGAGCAACACTGAGGACCGTGGATGGCCCTGTACTGGTCCACTGGTCAGAGAAGGGAGGTGGACAACCCACAGCCAGCCTGCATTCTCTCTGGGCATTTGGGAATGGCACCAGCCTGGGCTTGAGGAACCGCTGGCATAATGGGGACATCATGGCCACTCCCAGTCCCACCTGTGCATAGATACCATTCCTGGCTCACTCTCTCCCACCCCTTGGTGAGGCCTGGGACCCCAGTGCAGGGCTGTAGCCTCTGCCAGACCCTGTCCTCATGAAGGGTGTCATCCACAGGCTGAGCAGCCCAAAGTTCTGAGTGCTGTGGAGGAACGCATGGACGAGCTGGGCGCCCGCATTGCACAGTCCCGGCGTACGGTGGCCCTCATCAAGGTCAGTACAGTGGCCCTCAGAAAGGTCAGTACAGTGGCCTCATCAAGGTCAGTACAGTGGCCCTCATCGGGGGCAGACCACACCCTAACCCTGCCCCCTCCTGCCATAGGCTCCTGGCAGTGTCGTGATCCAGTCCAGTCCAAGGAAGCCTGTGCTCAGGGCATTGCCCGGCCCACTGAGCCTGAGCCTCTCCCCTGACTTGACATAGACCCAGGGCAGCTCGAGCTGGACTCTCTGTCTCCCCAACAGGGCAGATTGGGAAAGTGGGGTCTGGGAAGGATGGGGCCCAAACAGTGATGTTCTTTGCCCTCACTGCTGTCCCCACTGTCGTCCTGTGCAGAGCGCAGCCGTGGCAGAACGGGAGAGGGTGAGCAGGCTGTTTGCGGAGGCTGCAGCCACCCTGCAAGGGTTCCAGGAGGAGGTGCTGGGCTTCATCGATGAGGGGGAGGCCACCATGCTGGGCCGCTCCCAGGGCGACCTGCGGAAGCAGGAGGAACAGCGCAGCAGGCTAAGCCAGGCCCGCCACAACCTCAGTCGGGTCCCTGAGGCCGACTCAGTCAGCTTCCTACAGGTGAGAGCAGCTCTTCGGAGCAGAGAGGGAGAGCATGTGGGGTGGGGTGGGGTGGGGGCTAGGCAGGAAGCAGAGGGAGGAGAAGACAGTGGAACCAGACAGTTCCTGGCAGAGCTGTCTCCCCCCAGCTGAGAGGAGGTATGGCCAGCAGGGCCTTACTGGGCATTTATCTGGCACAGGAGCTCCTGGCGCTCAGGCTGGCCCTGGAGGAGGGGTGCAGCCCTGGGCCCACTCCCCCGAGGGAGCTCAGCTTCACTAAGTCAGCCCAAGCTGTGAGGGCAGTGAAAGAGGTGCTGACTGTGGCCTGCGCCAGCCAGTGGGAGCAGCTGCGGGGGCTGAGCGGTGACGAGGACGGGCTGCAGAAGCTCAGCATGGAAGGTGGGTGCCTCCTCCAAGTGACTCACTGTTCCCCAGTCTTCCCTCACAGGCCCCCAGGCCGGGTGCCCATTCAGGAGTGGAGGATGGAAACTGTGTGCCTGGTGCAGGGTGGGACCCAAATCTTGCCAGTGACTGGAGCCACCACCCTATAATGACCAGTCAGCCCCTTTGGCCACAGGCTACAGGGCAGAGGGGGTTTCTCCTAGCCCACCCTCTAGCTTCAGAGGGGCTGGGGCCCGGGGTCAATTGGAGCAGGGGGGAGTACCTGAGGACCAGGCATGCATGTGAACACAGGGTGCCATATTTGGGTGTGTGCCTGTCCCAGGAGACTTGGGATGCTGGTTGGAATTGGGGGGCAGAGGCAATTGGGGTCACAGCTGCAGGGGGTACCCAGCCCCAGGTAGCTGGGGAGACCCCCTCCCCAGTGTCTCATCTTCTGTAGCAGATGCTGAGTCCCAGGATCCTGATAGCACCGGCCACCTGGAGAGTGAGGTATCCAGGGATTACTTCCTCAAGTGTAAGTAGACACTGGGCTCTTCCCTCTGCACTCACTGGGCCCTCCGACGGCTGCTGGGCCGGACCCTGGCACAGGAGCTCTTGGATTCCCCTCCCTTGTTCATTGGCTGAACTAGGCCAGCTCCTGGCTAGCTCTCCAGCAAGGATGAGTCGTTCTGGTTGCAAAGATGAGGAGAGGCTGTGTTTGGGGAGGTGGGTACATAGGGAAGGGGCCATCCCATCTGAGCCTGGCCTGAGGCCTGCGTCTCTCTTCCCTCCCTGGGAGCAGTTGCTTACATCGTGGACCTGGATAGTGACACGGCAGACAAGTTCCTGCAGCTGTTTGGAACCAAAGGTGTGAAAAGGGTGCTATGTCCCATCAACTACCCTGAGTCGCCCACCCGCTTCACCCACTGTGAGCAGGTGCTAGGCGAGGGTGCCCTGGACCGAGGCACGTACTACTGGGAGGTGGAGATCATCGAAGGTTGGGTCAGCGTAGGGGTCATGGCTGAAGACTTCTCCCCACAAGAGCCCTATGACCGGGGCCGGCTTGGCCGCAACGCCCACTCCTGCTGCCTACAGTGGAATGGACGCAACTTCTCGGTCTGGTTCCATGGGCTGGAGGCGACGCTGCCTCACCCCTTCTCGCCCACGGTTGGGATATGCCTGGAATACGCCGACCGAGCCCTGGTCTTCTATGCCGTACGGGATGGCAAGATGAGCCTTCTGCGGAGGCTGAAGGCGACCCGGGCCCGGCGGAGTGGTCCCCCGGCCTCCCCCATTGACCCCTTCCAGAGCCGCCTGGACAGCCACTTTTCTGGGCTCTTTGCGAGCAGGCTCAAGCCTGCCTTCTTCCTGGAGAGTGTGGACGCCCATCTGCAGATCGGGCCCCTCAAGAAGTCCTGCATATCTGTGCTGAAGAGGAGGTGATGCTGGGGGCCTGGGCCTCCTGCGGCTGTCTCAGCTCCTGGGTACCCTGTGTCTCTACACCCTCGGCTTGCCCCAGGGAAGGCACCAGCCGTCTCATTTCTAGAGGCCTCCGCCTGCCATACACTTGGCCATCCACCTCCCAGGGAACAGGCTCCCCAGGCCCCTTCAAATGACCCTGTTCCCCCACAGGCCTTGTTTCCAGGACAGGGAGCCACAGCTGGGACAGATCCAGGAGGACAGAACCCCTCCTTTTCTAGGTTCCTAGGACAGTGCCTGGCACATAGTAGGTGCTTAATAAACGTGTTGAATGAAAGACTCCCTTTCCCATCCTTCACCCACCAAGAATTCCTAGTATTTCTTATCTTTTAAGAGCCTCTCTTGAAAGACAGAAGGGAACGGAGCCCCTGGTGCCAGGATCCCTGTTGGGAGGGAGAGCCTGAGCCCTTTGGGGCAGACTATTCCCTGGTTCTGGGCAGAGGCAGCTAGAGGTGGCTTCTCCCATGGGGGTCCAGCCCCAGTCGTTCTGGCTGCCCAAGTGTTTGCTTTGGCTGTCCTGGTTCCCATCAGCTATTTTCATCCTCAATGCCACAGCCTAGTTCTGGCCCTGCCTTATAGTGTTTGTGCCCAGGATGAAGTGCAGACATCACTTCCCCCCAAGAGCAGAGCACCACTCCCTCCTGGGCGTGGGCAAGAAAGTCTGAGAACTAGAGTTTCTTTCACACACACACCTTCTCAGCCTATGAAGGATGTGACTGAGCTGGCCCACCGTGTGGCTGGAGCCGAGAACACGGACAGTAAAGGGACCTGTGTCCTCCTCTGGAATCTGCCTCACGTCTCCACACCCAGCTGTGTGGCTGGAACAGTGCTCAGCCTCCAGGATGGGGAGACCCATGCCCTGTACCCCAGCAGAGCTGCTTCTCTCTCAGGAAGGCCCACTGCCCCCTGCTGCCCCAGAATCCCCATCCCTGCCTAGGATGCCCCAATTCAGCTTTCTAGGGGAAGGCTTGCTCCCTGAGGCTACAGGGTTAGTGTGTTTCCAGGCCAGCCCGCTCCTCCCTTGGTGCTTTATGGCCCCGGGGCATGCCAGAGAAGGCCCGAGGGAAGGCAAGGGCAGACAGGGGCCTCTCAGTACATGGCCAAGGTCAGACAGGACAATGGGTGAGTTATGCAGCTAGAGAGCAAGGCCATACAAGTCCTGCCCCGGCTGCCTTTGCAGCTAAAAATAGCCCCTCCCACAGAGCCCCGCTTCTGCCCCTGCAGCCAGGATGTTGTTTTTTCCGGGCAGGGCCTCCTTGCTCCGGTGCTTTGTGTTCAAAGCGAGGTTCCCTTGGCAGCCAAGGGCCCCCAGCTCACCCAGGCACTGGGGCCCATGGCGGGGGCCCTACTCTGTGACTGTCAAAGAGGGCTTCCTAGAGTCCCCTCACCTGCTGTGAGCCTCCTACATTTCACAGAGCCCCTCCCACCATACCACCACCCACTTTGTCTCATTTCTTCCTCCCCCAGCTTGGCACTGCCCACCCCACACACTTCCCTTGCAGAGAACCCTCCGGTCCCTGACCCTGCAGGGCCCTGTCACGTCACAGAATGTGAGCCAGAGAGCCACGGACTGGGGCCTCCTGGTTGGAGTTCAGGCCTGACTGGTCAATCTGCAACCACAGCATCCCTGCCACTTGCAAAGTGATTTCCAGCTTCCAAAGGCTCATGGAACTTTGTGCATCTCCACCCCCAATCCCAGCGTTACAGCTTCACAGCTCCGACCAACAGATTGGCACCCCCAGGGCACAGCTAGCAAGGGGCCGGTTGGGTGAGCCAGACCCCAGGTTTCAGTGTTATCCCCATTTTGGAGTGTTACCCACAAGCCTGCACTTCCTCTGTGACTCTAGGCTGCTTCTAGAGCTGGAGGGACGGTGTGTCTCTGTGTTTGTGCGTCTGCGTAAGTGTCTGGGTACGGTGTGTGTGTGTGTCTGTGTGTGTGTTAGTGTGTACGTCTGCGTGTCTGCCTGGGTGTATGTCTCTCTATTCGTGTGTATGAATCCAGTCTAGTGACCTTTCAAATATGCTCTGAGAAGACCTGGAGTTCCGAGGAGCTACACAAGTCAGGGGGCAGGCTGGCAGGGTGGGAAGGGGAAATAGAGGGGGAAGCTAGCCCCTCACCACCCCTGCCAACATTTTCATTAGAGCAGATTTTACCCAAGATTGCTTGAAAAAGCTGATAAAAAGAAAAAAAAAAATATATATATGGGGCGGCTGGATGGCTCAGGTGGTTAGTCGCGTGCCCTCAACAACAAGATTGCCGGTTCAAGTCCCACATGGACTAGTGAGCTGCGCCCCTCTACAACTAGATTGAAAACAACCACTTGACTTGGAGCTGATGGATCCCGGAAAAAAAACAGTTACCTAATAAAATTGAAAAAGAAAGAAAGAAAGAAAAAAATATTAGAAAACTACCAATCTAGTCCAAACCTATGATAATTATTTCAAGATGAAGAAATTGAGGCACAGAGACGTGTAAGAGTTGCCCAAAGCTGCCCAATCCAGGACACTTGCTCGCTCCATGCTCCATGGCTTAGGTGTGTCCTGTGCTTAGAAATGTCTAAACACACACACACACACACACACACACACACACACACACTCACACACCGCTTCCCAGTGCTATTGCCTGTGTAAGAGCTGTCCTCTGCAGGGCCCCAGTTTCCATGGCCACCAGAGCCCTTGGTGGAGCTGCTCCAGGATATGTGGTCTCCCAAGCTCCAGCCAGAACCCCTGCCAGTCACAGACAATACAATGGCAGAGAACGTGAAGGGTCTTCTGAGGCTGTGTCGCTATTAGCTGAATCTGGCTCCTTTGGGCCAGGCAGGGAGCCAACCTCCACTTGAGCTTTGTTTCTGTGGGAAAACAGGCTCTTGGAGTTCCAAACAACAGACTGAGCAGTGGACTTCAGCATCGCTCCCTCCTGGCAGCTGCGGACTGCTGGGTCGTGCACCCCTCACTGCTCCCAGCCACTCTCCACACACCAGGAGGGGAGAGGCAGACCATCCTCTTCCCTCCCTGCTCATCCCCATCCTCCAGCCCCTCCTAAGAAAACACTCACAGAAGTGCCTTCCTTCACCTCCCTTCCTCGCAGACACCTGGTGAGGCTGGACACAGCCTGCGGTCAAACAAGAGGACTGGCCAGGAAGATGGGGCTGAGATGGGAGGGGCTGAGGTCTGCAGAGGCTCTGCTGGGCCGTGCTGGGTTTTCCCCAGGGAGGGAAACAGCATTTACTTGCAGGGTCTGTGTTGCATTCACCCCCACACCCAACACAAACATTCCCCTTTGATGCCAGCGTTCAAAATCAGGAACATGAGGTCAGTCACACCCTTTTCTGCACAGTCACATCTTCTAGAAGATGCATAGAAACTGCTGGAGGCCCTGGGTGGTTCTCATCAGCTTCACTCAGGGTGGAAGCTTCCGCCTCTTTCCTCAGTGCCCTCAGGGAAGGGCCCAGATTGGAGATCACACCCAGACTCAGAAGTACATAAAACCAAGCACCAAAGAGGCAGGAAATATGCTTTGATGTCCTGTGTATTTTATCTTTAAATGACATACAAATTTTGAATTTTACTCCATAATATCTCTGATTTTGCTTTAATACATGTATATAATATATATGATATATTATATGTATATAATTTATATATATATAAATATAATGCTTTTCTGCCCCAGCACTGAACAATCGTTTTGTGTGTGAATTCTGGAATCAGAGTATATTGGCTAAGTATTTCACTTCAGCCACTTCCTAGCTGTGTACCTTTAGGCAAGGTACTTAGCCCCTCCGTGCCTTGGTTTCCTCACTTGTAAAAAAGAGATAAGAATAGATCGCATTGCATGATTTTGAGAACTGAATGAGATAATTTAACCAAAGTGCTTGGCACAGATCCTGGCACAGAGTGAGCTTTCAATAAGTGCTATTGTTATTATTATTATTATTATTCCTCTGAATAATTGAGTAAAATTGATACTCTTGGAAGATTTGCCAGTCCTCAGGAGGTCCCCGAGTCTGTTCTTCAGGCACCAAGATGAGCCAGACCTAAGTTTGCCAGGACACTACATTTTGCCCCACCTGCTACGCCTGGAAACTTGCACTCACTCGTTCAACAATATTTATCCAGTGTGGGGCACTGTGCTTGGCTAGGGATACAGTGGTGAGGCACCCAAACAGAGATGCCCCTGCCCTCAGAGGAACCACACAAACAGCTGTATGATAACTGTCGCCAGAATGAAGTGCTATAAAAGAAAAGGACAGCCACTCTACCTCTGGGGACACACCCCAAAGAACTGAAAGCTGCAACTTGAAGAAATATATGTCCACCCATGTTCACAGCAGCATTATTCACAGTAGCCAAAGGGTGGAAATACCTAAGTGGTCATCCACAGATGAACAGATAAGCAAATGTGGTCTGTCCAGAGAATGGAGTGTTATTCAGCCTTAAAAAAGAAGGAATTCTGACATTTGCTACAACACGGATGGACCTGAAGACATTATGCTCAGTGAAACAAGCCAGATGCAAAAGCACAAATCTTATATGATTCTTCTTATATGAGGTCCCTAAAAGAAGTAAATTGATAGAAACAGAAAGTAGGAGGGTGGTTCCCAGGGGCTGGGAGAGGGGAATGGGGAAATGTTTCATGGCGGGTAGAATGTCAGTTTGGAGGAATAAAAGGTCTAGAGATGGATGATGGTGATGGTTGCACAACAATATGAATGCACTTAGTGCCACCAAACTGTACACTGAGGGGTCAGGACATGCCTCCCCAAAATATGCCAGTTTGGTATATTGACTATTTTGAGCTAAAGAGCCTTGAAAAACAACAGATGCAAGAATGGCATTCTGGGGGCGGATGCGTGGCTCAGTTGGTTAGAGCGCGAGCTCCGGGCAACAGGGCGGAGGTTCGATTTCCACACGGGCCAGCGAGCTGCGCCTGCGCCCTCTGCAACTAGAATGAAGTGGATGAAGCTGCCGCTCAGCATCCGGGTGGCCAGATGGCTCAGTTGGTTGGAGCGCATCCTCTCAACCACAAGGTTGCTGGTTTGACTCCCGCACGGGATGGTGGGCAGCGCCCCCTGCAACTAACAACGGCAACTGGACCTGGAGCTGAGCTGTGCCCTCAACTAAGACTGAAAGGACAACAACTTGACTTGGAATAAAGTCCTGGAAGTACACACTGTTCCCCAATAAAGTCCTGTTCCCCTTCCCCAATAAAATCTTAAAAAAAAAAAAAAAAAAAAGAATGGCATTCTGACCTCTTCTTCCTGAAAAGAAGAGAAAGAACTCCCGTATAGAAGATGCCTGCCCTACAGCAGGAAGAAAAGAACACCTTATCACCAGAGACCAGAGATGGGGTGCTGAGGCCGAGAGACAGCTGTACAGACCGGCCTTGTTAAC
Source organism: Rhinolophus ferrumequinum (assembly GCF_004115265.2). Taxonomy (NCBI): domain Eukaryota; kingdom Metazoa; phylum Chordata; class Mammalia; order Chiroptera; family Rhinolophidae; genus Rhinolophus; species Rhinolophus ferrumequinum. The sequence goes on along the minus strand of NC_046304.1, from coordinate 50,713,885 downwards.
ATAACCTTCCTTTAGCCTCCTTGTATATTTTAGTTACTTTTCCACAATTACTACTCTTTGTTCAACCTAGTATATAAGCACTTAGGCTTACCTGCCTTTTGGGTCTTCATTTTCCTGTGAAGGCTCCCATGTACCTGGAAAAATAAAATTTGTATACTTTTCTCCTGTTACTCTATCTTATGTCACTTAAATTCTCAAGCCCAGCGGGAGACCCTAAGAGAGAAGATGAAAAGTTTTGCCTCTCCTACACTACAAAACAGAACAACACACAAATTCCAAGAGACTGAGGGAAAAAGATAATGGCCATGAGAAGGGGCCCTAATAGGGTTTGCAGAGGGACATTTCCAGGGACGACGTCCCTGAAGGGACAGCTGAGATCTGAAGGACGAGGAGGAGCCAGCAAGACAAAAAGGGTGGGCATGGACACGGACTGGGCCAGAGCAATGCAGGGGGCCATCCTGTAGGAAGAAGAGAGAGTAGTATGAGGTGGACAGGCCGGTTATGGCAGGGCAGAGCCTTAATAAGGATTCCGGACTTTTCCTAGGAGCAATGGCAGGGTTTCACATGGGGAAACAATGCAATCAGATCTGAAAGTGTAAAATCACTCTGTAATTTTGGTGAGAAATGGGTTTAAGGAGAGAAAAAAGAGGATGAGAAGGACTGAGGCTACCCCACTTGGCATCGTTCCAGGGAGATGGAGAGGAGCCCCCCCCCACTCCCCCAAGACTGGGAAGGAGGACCCAGAAATAGCAGGGAGGGGCCCAGGGAGGGGCCTCTGCTGGTCCCTCGTTCCCTGAGCTCCCTCTAGGCATGGCTCCTCAGGGCTGGGCACCTTCGGAGGTGACTCTGCACCTTTCTGGCTTTCTGGGGTTGGGCTGCACAGAAGTGGAAAGGGAGGTTTGTGTAAACACTTTCAGAGAAGGAATTGCTCAAAACAGGCCTTGTAGCTGCGTCTGGGGAAATTGAACTTGACAGTGCTGGGAGGTCTGGACTGGGAACCTCAGGGTGGGGCTCATCTCCATAGCAACCAGAAACAGCCCCAGACGTGTTCTGGCTCTGCCTCCTGATGGAGAAGCAAGGAACTTGTTACTGAAATACCCATGGCCAAAATGACCCACCCCAGAATAGCTCCCTTCCACGTCACCAGTGCCTCACATGGCAGCTGTCACTCTCTCCTCACAGCTGAACCAACCAACAGCAAACGAACAGAAGAAAGTGGAGTGTTACTTCGAGTTTTCTTTCTTTTCCTGGCTTATTTGAAAGATGATCACTGGGCCTGCCTGGTGGCTCAGGTGTTTATAGAGTTGCATGCTCCTAACGCTGAGGTTGGATTCCCACATGAGCCAGTGAGCTGTGCCGTCTACACCTAAGGTTGTGAACAACGGCTCCCCCTGGAGCTGGGCTGCGGTGAGCAGCCAGACGTTGGGGTGAGCCACCTGGGCTGTTGTGTGCTGCTGTGAGTGGCCGGCAGCTGAGAGTTACTGTGAGTGGCCAGCCGATGACCGGTGACCGACTGCCTCAGCCGGGGGGAGCGCAAGGCTCCTAACACCAGCATGGGCCAGGGAGCTGGGTCCTACACAACTAGACTGAGAAACAAGGGCTTGAATCGGAGTGGGGGGGGGGGAAAAGAAAAAAAAGAAAGATGACCACTGGCTGAGTGAAAATAAAACACAAAAAAACTCTATGTATCAAGCATGAATTTGTTTCATAACATTCAGATAGAAGAAATGTCAATTTTGGTATTTTTTCTGAATCAAAATTTATTATGAGCTGCCCTTTGCCAAGAGGCTAAGAAATTCAACCTCCGGCATGTTTGGTGGTGGTGCGGGGCTGAGGTGTCGTTCCCCTCAGGAGAGCGATGATCTGGGGTTTACACTGTCCCATGGAATAGGAGAGCTTCTCCACAAGGTAGAAATCTTCCCTGTACTGGGGCAGCTGCTGAGATGCCCACTGTCCAAGCCCAAGTGGTCTTCGTATGGCGAGCCTCCTCTCCCCTGGGCCAAGCAAGCTTTGGGGACTGTACCAAACTGTTGTCTTTCTGCTCCAACCCCCCTGCAATAGTCGGCGAGGGCCGCTGTAGCCAAGTATCACCATCTGTGGCTTAAACAACAAAAATGTGTTGTCTCACAGTTCTGGGAGCCAGAAGGCCAAAATCAAGGTGCAGGCAAGGCTGGTTCCTTCTGGCCTTGTGAGGGAGAATCTGTTCCAGGCCTCTCCCCCTCTCAGGTTTTGCTGACAATATTTGGCAATCCTTGGCTTGTAGATCTCTGCCTTCTCACATGGTGTTCTCCCAGTGTGCATATCTGTGTCCAAATTTGCCCTTTTTATAAGGACAGCAGGCACACTAGATTATGGCCCACCCTAATTACCTCATCTTAACTACCTCCGCAACAAACCCTACTTCCAAAGGAGGCCACATTCTGTGGTACTAGGGGTTAGGATTTCAACATATGAATTTATAGGAGAGGGACACAATTCATTCCATAACTCCCATACTCTAAACTCAGCTCCCCAATGCTGAGGCTGGAACCCTGGGCCACATTTCTCCATTGCCCGCTGCCCTGCCCACACGGGCCCTAGAGGAGAACAGGCCCCTGTCTTCCTGGCTGCTGGCTGTTCCACCATCATCACAGGAAAGCTTCTTCACCCCGGCAGCTGCAGTTCCTTCGCAGCAGCTAAAAGCAGTTTGTTATTTTTCCAGACCTTGCAGAATCAGCCACCTGGAGCCCCCTTCTGAGACACACCACCAGCAGGCATGGCCCCTCGTCAGAGGGTTGGGTTTTAGTTCCCCGGGGCTCTTCCTTCAAGCTTCTGTGTTTTGATAATTCCAACTTTGCCCTTTGGTCCCCAGCCCTAGGGCTGGTGGCTGCTTCGTGCACCTCTGGGACACCTCAGAATTTTCTGTTTCACTTTTTCAGTTACCTAGCAACCTAACATTAAAATGACATGCCAACTTTATACCTATGTTAATTTTTTTTTTAAAGATTTTATTGGGGAAGGGGAACAAGACTTTATTGGGGAACAGTGTGTACTTCCAAGAGTTTTTTTTTTTTTCCAAGTCAAGTTGTTGTCCTTTCAATCTTAGTTGTGGAGGGTGCTGTTCAGCTTCAAGTTGTCCTTTCAGTCTTAGTTGTGGAGGGCGCAGCTCAGCTCCAGGTCCAGTTGCCGTTGCTAGTTGCAGGGGGTGCAGCCCACCATCCCTTGCAGGAGTCGAACCAGCAACCTTGTGGTTGAGAGGACACACTCCAAACAACTGAGCCATCCGGCAGCTCAGCTCAAGGTGCCGTGTTCAATCTAAGTTGCAGGGGGCGGAGCCAACCATCCCTTGCAGGACTCGAGGAATTGAACTGGCAGCCTTGTGGTTGAGAGCCCACTGGCCCATGTGGGAATCGAACCCGCAGCCTTCGGAGTTAGGAGCATGGAGCTCCAACCACCTGAGCCACCGGGCTGGCCCCATATGTTAATTCTTTATAGTAAATTCTCTGTTCAGATAAGCGGGATGGTTTCTGCCTCCTGAACACAGTTCCTGGTGTTCAGGCCCCAGTGACCACACCCATACCTCTTGGGATTGCTGTGTGTGTGGGGTCCTACCAGTGGAGAATCCCCCAAATTCTGTTCCTGACCCTGACCTCTGGAAAGCACTCCTTCCCTCTCTGGGTGCAGCCACTTTTGCAGCCCCAGCCCTCTGACTCCTACAGCCACAGCTGCACACAACAGGCCTTGGCCTCCAGACAAAAGCCTAGGCCTTTGTACCTTCAGGGTAGCCGGCAAATTCTGTGTTCAGCCAGTGCTGAGAACAATTGTTAGAGAAACTACAAGCCTGCTCTGGGAACAAGAAGGGTTGCCTCCCTTCTTGGCTGAGAGATGGAAAAAACACCAACCCTCTGACTCCCCCCACTTAGAAGTCTACAGTGACCAGTATGCTGGTTTGAGTCTCACTCCGGAGACCTCGTATCTCTGACTCCAGACACAGTCCTGGACTTGGCAACAGAAATGGCCTAATTAGCTATGACCGACTCTACCGTGTCGCTGGTGGGGTAGAAGGGCAGAGCATTTGCATTCATGCCAGGGACGCTGCTGGTGCCAGCGGGGCTAGGGGGAGTAGCTGCCAGGCTGGAGGTGATACTAGAAGAGATGCCTGAGGTCAGTGGGCTGCCCACAGGGAGGATGCCCAGCATGTCCTGCAATGAGTGAGGAAAGGCATCTGGTAAATTGCTTCCCAACCTTTTTGATGTCATGGCACACATAGAAAATGATTATTTGTGCAGCACAAATGATACTCGTTCTGCTCACTGGGGCAAAGAGATAAAACTTCTTGGGAGTCAAGAGGTGACTGATCGATCCAGGGGGCCTGTCACCCTGGACCCCATCTGGCTTTCCTGGAGTGAGGGGAGCCAGTATGTCTCCCTCAGAACACCACTCAAGAAGCTTGGGTTTGGAGAACAGGAACAATTACACCTCATTGAAAAGGAACCATTTCTGGAAACAGGCAGATTCTGTGTGGACTACAAGGCAGGAGAGATCTGAATTCTGAGACCTGGGCCCAGATGGAGCCTTTTGCTGAAGACTTGGTTCAGCAATGAACCGCCCTTGAGCCGCTCAGGGTGAATACTGGAAACCATCCGCCCCCTCTATGGATTGGGAGCCGCCCTAACAGTGTCCACATGGTCATGTGTGTTTCTCTTTCTGTTTCATAGTCATATGTTTTTTAAAATTTGCAAAAGTTGGACATTTAAGGCAGAGTCAGTTAAGCCTGCTATCTCTCCCCACTCTGACTTCCTCTTTATCACATTTCCCTTCCTGTAAGAAGCCTCCAGGTGGCCGCAGCATTGCATATTTGTGACTGCATATTTTAGTTCTTAAGAAGGTCCTCCATAATTGTAAGCCTCAGGCCTGACAAAACCTGCTTCTACCTCTGCCACCAACCAAGTGTAGCAAAGGTTGGTGGGACAGGACTGCTGCCACCTTCCCTTTTATGGCCCTTGGAGCAGTCATTCTTGCATACCCATTACTGTGTGGATTTTCTGTCTTTTCGAAATTCATTATTAATATTTGTAACGTGCACAGTAAAAAAAACTACACAAGAGTATGCAATGCACACCCAATTCCCAGACCCGTGCCTCAATGGAATAATGCCAAAAACAATGTCTGCTGGATCTTTCCAGAAAGTTTAGATGTAGAGCTTGATCCTATTTTTTTATACACCATTCTGTGACTAACAAACCTTGGCGATCTTTCCATACCAGCACGTAGAATTTGACTTCATTCCTTTCCACAGCTGCATAGGTTGCACGTGCGAAAATTAACCTAACCATTTGGGGCAAGTTTCATCAAGTCCATTATGCACTACTTCATTGCCCTTGTCCTGGAAGGTCCGACCTGGTTTTGCACAAGACCTCACAGAAGGCTGTTACCTGTTTCATAATCTTTTCTAGTTTTCTATCCTTCTTCTAGGAAATCTCACTCAAAACGTAAGTCGCAGATGGATCCCGATGTTGGCCACCACGTGTCGGAAATTAACTTTTGCTTAAAATCACCCTGATTCCTTCAGATTAAGATGCACTAGCACCGCCTCGTGGGGAGTGAGACGCTCACATTCCCCCACTTAAAGATCCCCCTCGGAGGTGGGGGAGTTTACCTAACTACAGCTGCTCAGTGGGGGCTGCCCACTGAGTGCTAAGTCACTAGCTGAAATGAGTCAGCCCAATTTTGTAAGCTGCCCGTCTCATGTTGTGCCTAACTCCATTCAGTTACTCAGAGTCTTATTTAAATCTCCCAGCCGGGATGCTGCAGGGCGGGCGGATCGCCAAGCCAGAACATTCTAGAGGGAGCAGCGCCACCGCGAGGCCAGCTGTGGTGGAGGCGGCAGTGAGGGGGAGGAGCATCCCACCCGACAAGGAATTTCCGGGGATCAGGTCGGGGTACTAGGTCCAGGTTCTCTTCCCCACACGGAGATTCTCACCGCCCATCTCGGAGTGTCTGGGTTTGATGTCATGAAAAGGATAGCAGTTTTTCCTGACTATTCCCTGCCAGCCAGCCAGCCCACCATGTCCTGGGACAGAGACTGGGTCTTGCACTCATCTATCTATATGGCTCAGTGACTACCCAAGTCGGGGGCAGTCACATAGTAAGTGCTCCATAAACATTGGTTGAGTGAATGAAGATGCCCCGGTGACTGTTCAGCGCTCCACACACCAGGTTTAGGTTACAGCTCCCATTCTGTTAGTCCAGGGCTTTTACGATTAATTTCCTCTGTGACGCGCCCAACTGTTTATACCGGTTCCTCTGAGGACGGGGTGGGGAGTGTACAGACGGATTAGTTGTACAATGTAGAGTCAATCTAGGCCTACGGTCTGGGAGACTACAAGTTCCAGAATGCATCCTTCCACTATCGTAGGGAGAGCTCGAGGTTGAAGGAGCATTGTCTTCTGGGAATTGTTGTCTTCAACTTGTTTGTGATGCGGGCGAAACTAGGAGGGAGGGGGAGAGGGAGTAAACTCTTACCACGTGACGCTCGAGATCAGGTGATTCCAGCCTCCACTCAAGAGCTGCGATTGGTTGCCTCTAATACTAACGACGCCACTAGGGGCGGGCCGAAGAGGGGCGCAAGCGTACTGCGTTACGAGTCTCGGGACCCTTTTCGGAGAGACTATGGCGCTCAACAAGAATCACTCGGAGGGCGGCGGAGTGATCGTTAACAACACCGAGAGGTGAAAACACTGCGGAAGGATCCCGGAGCATCGTAGGGAGGGTGTCGGTAGTGTGGGTGGTGGGCTATGGGCTGTGAACTGTGGGGAATAAGCCCACAAAGAGGGGAAACTAATGGGGTGCGGTGGGGGTGGGTAACGGCTGGGGGTGGGGCTGGAGGAAGGTGGGTGGGTCGCGGGGGAGGGGCAGGATGTCGCGATCAGCTGTGGGATGGCGGTGGGGCGGCTGATCGGGAACGGGGTTTGGGGAGACAGGTGGGGCCTAGGGGTAGTACTTGAGCCCCTTTCCCAGAGTGGGTGACTTTAAGAGATGGGAAGGGCCTTAGACAAAAATAATTGCCATTTATTTGGCGTTTACTACGTTGTTAGTGTCCGGCACTGCCCTCTGCTGCCTTATTTAATAGGTAAATCCTGTGCAACAGACACTGTTATACACATTTTACGTGCAGGGAAACTGAGGCACACAGCAGTTTAGTAACATGCTTAAGATCACAGTGGTGTAAGTAACATATGGAATTCCAGAAAAGGAGTCTTGACTCCAAATAGGTGAAACTACCAGTATATAGGCTTCCATGATATTCCAGAACTTCTCAGATGAGAAACAGGCCAGCGGTGAAATTAAATAGATAACATTTGTCAGACGTCTAACACATTTCCTGGCAGTGTCCGTCCTTGTAAAGTTGTAAAGGTCCGTTTCTGCCTTTCTCTTGACTACCTATTGGCTTGGGTCACGCTCCAGAGCAGAGGTCTTCCAATTTCAGGGATTCTTTCTACCAGTCCTCCAATTAGTTCTGTCTCTCCTTCAACAACTGAGCTTCTTGAATGGCTTCTCTCTCCCCTTGCTCCTTGGGCATTAAGAATCGGACCAGCCAGCCCTGGTTGAGTTATGCTAACCCTGAAGCGCCTCTTGAAGGCAGAAGGAGCTTAGGAAGAACCTGAGTCCCTAGGGGAGACTTGGTGGGATCAGAGCCTTGTAGCCGGCTAAGGCCGCACCCAGCCCAGGGCCTATCACCTGGGAATGATTGATGAGTCAGAGAAGCCTAGAGTACCCTGACCTGAGAATGCTGACTTTCCCTCCATCTTACCTGCTCAAGATTGGCCAGAGCATCCTGCGCCTGGAAATGACCTCTTTTCTCTGAGCCGTACTTCTCTTCTCTGGTACCAGTCCTCTTTCCCACTTAGTCCTCTCCAGTGAAGAAAGTTGTGATATTTGGGAGGAGGAAGACAAATGGAACCACGTGAATGTAGACCAATCTTGTTATAATCAGAGAAACCTCACGTCACTTCCAGTGTGGAGCTTCTGTGTGCGAGCCAGTCCCGGGCCTGACAAACACTTTTGATGTCATTTGGTAACATCTCCTGGGACTGGGCATGTTTTTCTTACTCTCAGTGAGACTTTTCTGGGACAAGAATGTATCTGTCCTGTTGTGCCTCCTATCTGGCTTAGGGCTCAGTGCTGCTAAATAATGGTGTGCCTTGTTTCAGAAAATGCCTCAGCCTCATTTCTGGGGGAAAAATGTGTATACAGTTTAAATTAGTGTTTAAATTTGACGTGTAAAATAGTAAACCTTACTCTTCCAGTCATGAACTCCTTTGAGAGTGATGAAAGCTATGGATTTTCCCAGAAAAATGCTTGTATACAGTATCTCAAGGGCGTCCTGGATTGACATCTCTGCAGGCACAGTTTAAGAGCCCCAGGTTTAAAGGAACCCTGAAGTCAGCCCTTTTGTAACGTGTAGAGTCATGTCTTGGAACATTTACATACGTGAGCATTAAAAAACAAACCAACAGAAACAGAATACCTATCATAAGTACTCAGAAGAAAACAGTTAACCCAGATAATCTAACCTGATCTGCGGGATTATGGCATCGCTAGAGCCCTGCTGCTCTCTTGCGCTGCTCACCTAGGGGCTGTATAAGTGGGGTTCAGGGGAATTCTGTAGAACCCCAACTTGCTCATGTCTTCCATGGCTATATTAATAGTTTCCTTGCAACAGTGTTGAAAACTGTTATAAGAGACGACATGCCGGGCACCTGCTTGCCGGGCACGTGCTTGCCAGGAGGGTCCGGTCCATGGGGTAACAAACAGATCATGGCTCCAGACTGTCTCAGGGACTTTCGTCTTTTCTCATCACAGCATCCTAATGTCCTATGACCATGTGGAACTCACTTTCAATGACATGAAGAACGTGCCAGAGGCCTTCAAAGGGACCAAGAAAGGCACCATCTACCTTACCCCTTACCGGGTGAGTTGCACAGCACCATGGTGGCTCCTGTTTGGAGGCTTGTGGCTCCTGGAGGCTGATGTGCATTTTAGGTCAGCCTCAGCCTCTTGATTCTACTGGCTTCTGAACCTGGTGAACATTAGTTCCTCACTCCGGGTGTTTCTCTGTCATATGTTCTGGGTTCTAGTACCACCAGCCTCTTTGCAAACCCGAACTGACCACTGGGCAGTGAATCCATGCAAATTCCAGACCTGTTGCTATAAAGTCTCTGTGTAGTTGGATACAGCTGCTGGGCTGACCTGGGCCTGGAGGGGAGAGGCTCTTATTAATTTGCTTTCTGTAAGATAGCCTTGTGAGGTCTTTGTGCACATCCAGAGTGATAACTGTGCTAAACAGGATGCAGTAGCACGGCCACAGCCTCTGGACTGGGCAGAGAGCCCGGCAAAACCCTGCAGAGTGAGACATGCCAAACTGCACAGTGGGCCTTGCCTGAGAGTTCCCCGGGCAGACGCTAAGAGACTTCCAGAGAAATACCGATGGGTATTCTTGGAGAAGGATCATGGGCTGTAGCTACCCACGAGTTAGACTTAACATGGTTGGAAGAGAGGAGTGCATCTTCAAGTTTTAACCACCAGAACTTAGCGGAGACGGGAGGCTCAAAACCCCATTTCTGGTGGTTCAAGAGACATCTTCAGTCACCAAGAGAAATGTGGATTTAAACAGAAGGCTCTCTAAGCGCATTATGCGAGTCCTGTTGCTGTTGGGGCAGTGAGTCTGAGGGAAGGTTGCGACAGCCTCCTCCTCCCTCCAGGCTCTCATGCCTCCTGCCACTCCTTCATTGTCAGTTCTGTGAAGCTCGGGCTAGACGTCCCCCGTCCGGAATCCCCCTGCCTCAGTTTGGCAGGCCCTTCCACTTAACACACACCCACCACCTCACCACCACTTAAATGACGACAGTCTGTCCTCACATATGCTACCTGTGAGACGCACATTTTTCTTGTGAATACACATGTCTGGCCTCTCTAAGTAAGGCCTTTTACTTTAAAAGGCTCTCTCCGGGAGTGTCTGGTGCAGAGAGCTCTGAGGCTGCCGGGCCCTGGCTCGGGCAGCCCGTCCCGCACTGGGACTGATCACACACAGGAAGTGATGGCCGAGCAGGCCGTGGTTTGGATGGTGATGGTTCTCGTCTTCTCTCCCTGCAGGTCATCTTTGTGTCCAAGGGGAAAGACGCTATGCAGTCCTTCATGATGCCGTTTTATCTGATGAAGGACTGTGAGATCAAGCAACCTGTATTCGGTGCAAACTACATCAAGGGAACAGTGAAGGCAGAGGCAGGAGGTGGGTGACGCGGGGGCTCAGACACACACAGGGCTTCCAGAGGGGTGCTCTGGGGCGCTTCTGACTGTCGCCTTGAAGACGTCCTCTTTGGACCCTTAGCACCCTAGCCTTTCCTCTTGCTGGCTCTGGATTAGCTGCCAAGACCGACATCTGGGCTGCCAGCTTTTCAGCAGAGGTGGGTTTGGGTTGATAAGAACGAACGGCGTTAAAGATGGCTACTCAGATCACCATTTCAGAGAGTGAAATCAACAAAATGACTGCAAACTAAGTGAAAATGCTTGTGACCTGGCGAGTGTGTTCAACTTTTAGGTGTGGGAAGGAACTGTATCAGGTTCTTGGGAGGGCCTTTTCTTAGAGCCAGGAAGAGCCAGCTGCCCCTGTTGGTGCCCGAGAGGTCCTGCTTAGTGCCAGGCTCTTTTGCAGACATCAGGACCTCTGCAACCAACTTGCCTCCCCCTCACACCCAGCCAGCCCCAGCTTTGCTGTCGAGTTGCTCATGGTTCCCCTTTGGCAGAAGTCAGGCTGGAGGGGCCAGAGGTCCATCCTCAGACCCCCTCAGGATGAGATCTGCTCTGAACTTGAATGTCAGTTATTGCTGACTGTATCTGCTCCGGGGAAGCTGCTTTACTGCGGGTGGCAGGCCCTAGTACAGATGTACTTACAGGGCTGAGAGTGGGAGGACAAGCTTGTTCCAGAAAGGCAAAGCCCCCAGTTCCAAAAGTGAGGCAGGCAGTCTGCAGCGCTGGTGTGGGGGCAGAAGTTCTGACCTGACTGAGGCGCTGCAAAGCCAGGCCTTTCCTCACACACCTCCAGGGCGTAGGACGGGGACCTGGAAAAGGACAAATGGCCATCTCCGCGGAGTAACCGGAGTAACTGATGTTGTTTTCCTGAGCTGTTGATGCCCTGTGCCCTCCTCAGGTGGCTGGGAAGGAGCTGCGTCCTACAAGTTGACCTTTATGGCAGGGGGTGCCATCGAGTTTGGACAACGGATGCTACAGATGGCATCTCAAGGTAGCAGGGCTCTAAAAATCAGGGGCAAACGACATACTGATGCGTTGTGAGGTTTTGTTTGTTTGAGTTTGTTTACTTTCTGTTCTGTTTTTAAGTACACAAGAGCGAAGTCTCTGGGCCGCAGACCGACCTGGGCTGGGAGGTGGGAAGGGAGCCTGTGATTAGCAGCGCTGTGTCCTGTACCTGGAAGTGTGGGTTTCCCCTGCCCAGAGTGGGTATGGGACGTTTTGACAAAGCAGTTTGGACTCAAGAACATTTTACTGTGGACTCATAAAAACAAACAAATACCCAACCATTAAGCCACCGTTTAGACAAGCCTTTAAAATCAGGGGTGCGCTCAGCAGACATCCTCATCTCCTCCCCAGGCTCACCCAGCTCCATTCTTTACTCCATCCCTGAGCCCCTCCTTCTCTCTGTCCCTCCAGCCAGCCAGCCATCCTTGCCCGTGACCTCCCAGCTCTGACCTCTCTCCCCATCCTGACTCCTCACCTTATTCTGACCAAGCGTGGGTGGGTCGCGGAATGGAATGAGATAAGGCATGTCTGCTGTGCACATCCTGGGACCCTGCAGCTCCCCTCGCAGGGGTGGGGCCGCCCCTTCCCCAGCCCCGAGACACTCACTTCTCTCTCCCCTTGTACTTATAGCCTCCCGAGGCGAAGCCCCCACTGGAGCCTATGGGTACTCCTACCTGCCCAGCGGGGCCTATGTCTATCCCCCGCCAGTCGCCAATGGAATGTACCCCTGCCCTCCTGGCTACCCCTATCCACCACCCCCACCTGGTGAGTGTGTCCTTTGCTGCCCATCCTCACCCCACCTGCCCACTAACCACCCCCACCCAGGCCAGGGTGGTGTAGAGGGGAGAGTTGTTCTGTAATCTGCTTCAGGACTAACAGAGGATCTGGAGACGGCCGGGAGGGTGTCAGCTGAGGGAGCCGGGGCCGGGCTGCTCACTGGGTCCGTGTCACTCTCTTGCCAAGCAGAATTCTATCCAGGACCTCCCATGATGGACGGGGCCATAGGATTTGTGCAGCCCCCACCACCGCCCTACCCTGGGCCCATGGAACCGCCAGTCAGTGGCCCTGATGTCCCCTCCACTCCTGCAGGTGAGGCCCCAGGCTGCTAGTAGTCCTGGGAGATCAGCCCTTTCCCTGTGGTTGCAGGGAGTGTCAGAGCATGGCCATAGGCCGGCGAGGAGCTCCAAATGGTGAACCCTAGGGGCATTGGCAGTGCGGTGGCCTGGGGGTGAAGAGCTAGATCCCAGCCCTCCACTCTTAGCTAGTCGTGTGCCTTGGGGCTGGGAAGGTGTCCCTCTACTCCTCAGCCACAAACAGATGGTGACAGTACCACCTGGTGGGGTTGTGGTGGGGAGTAGAGGGGGAAAGGTGGAAAGACTGAAAAGGTGCTAAGGAAATGTTAACGTTGTTTGAGCGATAAAACTGGGTCCTTGGCACCAGCCACCCTGAGCAGTGGGGGCCAGGGTCACTGGGCTGAGAGCAGCTCAGGGGCAGCTGGAAGAGGAAAGGAGGCTTACCCTGGGTGTGTTTGCTCTTGCAGCTGAAGCCAAGGCCGCAGAAGCAGCTGCCAGCGCCTATTACAACCCGGGCAACCCACACAACGTGTACATGCCCACGGTGAGTGGGGACATGAGCAGGGATGTGAGCCTGGTGGCCACAGTTGAATAGAATTCAGGGGCGGGGGAGACCTCGGCTCATTTTGAACCTTCTAACGTGCTCTTTCCTTTCTTCCTTCCTTAGAACCAGCCTCCGCCACCTCCCTACTACCCGCCGGAAGATAAGAAGACCCAGTAGACCCCTCACCCCTGCCTCCTACCTTCATCGCTGTTTCCTTCCCCTCCCCTTGGGGCCAAGTCTGGGGTGGGGGGTAATAGGGGAGCCTGTCCTTCCTCCAGGTCTGATTATAAAACACTTAACAGGAACTGGCGTTGACGGAAGGGAGGGGCCCCTTGACTCAAGCTGCGCCTCCAGCTTCCCACACTGCTCATGTGCCCACACGCACTCAGCACACTTCCCTCGTACCATCTCTGGGGCTCTCAGGAGCGTGGGGTGTCCCCCTCATTCCTGTCTTGCTCTCGTAGTTTCTTTCCCCAGGGGACTCTCTAGCCACCTTCGCCACCACAGTCCAGCTCCCTCGTTTTGGTAGCCCCTTTACCCTCAGCCTCCGGTCTTCCCGAGGGCCCTGCCAAGCCCTACTTACATTCCCGTCACTCTGGTCTGTGCCTAGCCGTGGAAGCCACCTTCCGCCGGACTGTCAGCCCACATTCCGTTCCCAGCCAGCCGCCAGCCCGTCACACTTGCCTTCCCTTTCCTGCTCTGTCCTGGGTCATTCTGTTGCCACTGCTGTGCAACTTCTGGAGCTTGAACATGAACTTCCAAGGGTTGGGTGGCATTAGGCCAGGCTGCTGCAGCTCAGGGAGGGAGCCCTCTGCTTCCCTGCTAGAGTTTCTGGAATTTTTTCCCCTTGGCCTCCTCTCTTTTCCCTCTGGAAGGAGCTTCTGGAACTGAAGAATGCATGTCTGTCCCATGCTGCCATCTGGAGGCTGCTGGGCAGGCTGGAGCAAAGGCCCTGACCCCTGGGGGCCTGGCCTGGGTGTATGCTGACCCTCAGCCTGCCCTCTTTCCTCTAAGCTTCATGCCTGGTTGGTGATATGCCCCCTGGATGCACTAAAGTTTGCTCTCATTTGCTCCTGGACTGGCTGTGAAGTGAAGAGATGTTATTTAAAGAGAATTCCCTATTTATTTGACAAAAAAAGCAAAACAAAAAACAAAAAAAAACACAACCAGTTAATATATTAATGTGAAATAAACCCTGTTTGCACCTTGGATTTGTTTGCTGAAAATGTGAAGTAGTAAAAATGAAGTAACTGGACCCTGTCTGGCTCTGTGTGGTGACCAAGGAGAGCTGTCTGGCTGCTGAGGGCCCCCGGGGAGGCTCTGGGGAAACTGTATTCCCTCCCCATGTGAGAGTCCCTTGTTCTCGTGGCCCATTTGGGCCCGGGATGCTAAGGCCTCATGTCTCCATTCCATAGTGGTTGCCCAGCAACTGTGGCCATCCAGAGTCCTCTGGGGCCTGGCACAGCCCAGCAACTGCTCTGGGTGGGAGGCCTTGGAGGCTGGGGCCGGTTTGCTAGATGCGAGTTCTTGTGGCCTGGCTGCCGTGCTCACTGTCTTGGAGCCGCTTCAGAGGTGCGGCCCTGTCCCAGTCATGGCCAGGGGGAGCATGTCCCAGCTTGTGAAGCCTGGCCCACTCTCCATGCCACCCTGCTTGTGAACCTTGGTGCCCAGGGGCAGGGGATGATAGGAAACAGCCGAAGTCCACGTCCAGGCTTGTGACCTGCCCCCACCCCCTCCCCCACCTGGGCCTTGGCCTGGAGGAGGGCCCTGGGTGTGGCGTCAGCAGGTCTCAGCTCTGAGAAAGCTGAGCACTGAAGTGTCCACTCTCCTGTCCTTATAGGACCAAGGCGCCCTCTCAGAGACTAGGCAGCACCACCTCCCAGCCTTTTCTGGCCATCCCCACCCAGCAGCTTCTGGGGTTGGCAAAAATCCCTACAAGGACATTCAAAGGGAGCACTCTCCAGACTGTCCTTGTGGGGGCAGGGACCTTAGGGCTGTCTCTGCGTGGTGTAGCTTGGCCCTGTCACCTTGGTGGAATGTCACCTGTGGAGTGGAGCAGGCTGAGCCGCTGGCTGCCTGCCAGGGAGACGCCTCTCTGGAGCCTCCACCCTGTGCCCTGTCCACCCCCACCCCAGGTCTGGGGCCCATTCGGGGAAGTCTGTCGGTGAGAACCCCACCAAATTTAGGGCAGCTTCCCTCATTCCCCTGCCCAGCTGAGCACAGCATCCGAGATGGGGCAGGACCACTGCCTGGCCTGCCCTGGCATCCCCTGCTAGGGAGCACTGGACCCTCCCCAGGGCGTTTGTGGGAGGGTAGGGTGGGGCTGGACCCGCCCACCGAGTCCACCCCAGGATTCCGGCCTGGCCAGCAGGAGGGAGGAAGGTGCTGAGGCCTCAGGTGGTGAAACCCTGACCTGGCCATTTCCCCACCCACCCTTCTTCCCCCCTCCTCTGGCACGGGGTGGCAGCCCTGGCTCTTTGCATAATCCTGTGGCTTCACTATCTTCACCCAGCAGCAGAAGGCACAGCAAAGGGGAAGGGCAGAGCCAGCCGCCATGGCGACACTCCTCTCCCACTCCCAGCAGCGCCCTCCCCTCTTGCGCCAGGCCATCAAGATAAGGCGCCGCAGGGTCAGAGATCTGCAGGATCCCCTGCCCCAAAAGGCTCAGGAGGTAGGAGTGACCGCAGCGGGGAGAAGAGCGGGCCTGGGTGGGGCTCTGTGGTCTTAGGGTGTGGGGCCCCACCTCTCACGGGCTGTAGCTGAAGGTGTGGTCCCCTTCCCTACCTACCCCTTCCCCTGGTCAGAGCCTTCTGGATCAGCAGAGTAGGGTCTGCCATGTGTTCTCTGAGACGCCCTGGGCCTTCGGTTTGGGGTCTGAGCCTCATCCTTCTGGTGGGGCCGACCCGGGCATCCTCTGCTCCTCCAGTTCCAAAGGGAGTGTCCCTGCTCTGCTGGGCTGCTTGGGGACCAGCTGAGCAACCCCCGAGCCTACTTGACATGACCCCCAGTCTCCCACCTTGGCTGCTGGGCCTCACTTCCGCTGCTGGGGTGCCGAGCGTGGCGCTTGATAAGCAGTGCTGTTTCCTCTGGGGAAGGAAGGGAGGTGGGGGCCCCGGGTGCCAAGAGCTCACGCTGCTGGGGCAGCGGAGCACCAATGGACCTCAGCCATGGCAGGCCAGGGGATGAGGAAGGCGGCCCTGGGTCCGGACACCCAGGAGGCCAGCTGTGGGAACAGGTGTGCGGCACTGGTGGGGTGGGAGGCTGGGCCCGCAGCCCTGGGCCTGGGCCTGGGGCTGCTCTGTGAGGCGCCATTCCTGCTGTTCGGGCCCTGGTCCAGGCCCCCTGGACACCGTCTTTTCATCTTGCTCCCTAGATCGAGCCTCCATCCCACCACTTCTCCCCTGAGGAGGTAAGAATCGGACTGGTGGGGGCACAGAGAGGTGTTGGGAAGCAGCCCCCTTGGCTCCCGGCCGAGGCTGATGGCAGCAAACCCCTCCCCTCCACGGCATGTGTGGGCATCTTGTCACAGCTTTGGGCATACGGTGCTGGTGCCAGGGGTAGCTGGCTGGTGGGGCTCAGACCTCGTGGTGGGTGGACGGGGTTTCCTGAGGTGACCCTGCTATGTCTCAGCGGGCCCTGCTCTACGAGGAAGCCCTCTACACAGTCCTGCACCGCCTAGGAAAACCTGAGCCCAACCATGTGACCGAGTCGTCTGAACTGCTGCGGTACCTGCAGGAGGTGAGCCCAGCCCCCGCCTCCCCTGCAGCCTGGATTCAGGAGTCCTCCTTCCCTGCCTAGCCACCACCCCCAACCTGTGCCCTGAGCCTCCCAAACTCCTCCCCTCCAGGCCTTCCACATGGAGCCCCAGGAACACCAGCAGGTGCTCCAGCAGGTCCGGGAGCTTGAGGTAACCCTGGTTCAGGGCCATCCTGGGCAAGGATGGGACTGGGAAGCCCAGCTCCCTCTGGGCCTCAGGCTCCCCTCCCCTATCCCTCCAGAAGCCAGTATTTTGTCTGAAGGCGACAGTGAAACAAGCCAAGGGCATTCTGGGCAAGGATGTCAGCGGTGAGTAGGCGGTGGGGAGCCCTGAAGGCCTTCTTCCTGGCTCCTTCCCCTGCATCACAGTCTGTCCCATATGGGCAGGAGCTCCCATCTCCCAAACGTCCCCTGGGGCTGGCCCCAGTGCCGCTGACCCCTTGCCCTTGGAGTCTGGGGTCGGGATGGGCTCTGCCCCCAGGCTGGGGGATGATGCGGGACCCTCCCAGGGAACCCAGCCAAAGCCCTGGCTGCCTTATCCTCCTATCCTCCCCAGGGTTCAGTGACCCCTACTGCCTGCTGGGCATCGAGCAGGGGGTGGGCGTGCCGGGGGGCAGCCCTGGGTCTCGGCGGCGGCAGAAGGCTGTGGTGAAGCACACCATCCCAGAGGAGCAGACCCACCGCACTCAGGTCATCGCCCAGACACTCAACCCTGTCTGGGACGAGACCTTCATACTGTACGTGGCCCTACCCCCGCCCTCACCCTGTCTGGGCATCTGGGGCTACTCTCAGTGGTGGAAATCCCTTAGTGAGATCAGCTGGACTTCCCAGCCTGGGGGAGGGGGCCTGGCTTGACCAGAGGAGGAGTCTGCTCCTGAGGCAGAGGCGACACAGGGGGCCAGACAGTGCAGAGCAGTGGCACAAATGCCACATGTGCTGATGAGTGCCGAGGGTCAGCATACCTGGGGTGATGGATGGGTAGCTTGAAGCCTTACCTTAAAGAAGGGAGGGCTGCAGTTGGGAGGGAGGGAGGAGTTGGCAGGAAGGTGCTAAGACTCCATGGAGAGGATGGCAGCTTTGAGGGACAGGCCCTGGCCTGGCTGGAGGGAGGGGTCTACCCACCAAGGATCTGCCCTCAGCCATACCCTCTTCTCTACAGGGAGTTTGAGGACATAAACTATTCGAGCTTCCATCTGGACATGTGGTGAGGGACATGTCCTGCTGTGGGGTGGGAAGGGATTGGGGGTGAGGGCGCCTGGGCCTCCTCCTGCAGGGGTGAGGACACCCTCTGTGCCCCCAGCTCAAACCTCTGCCCCACCAGGGACCTGGACACTGTGGAATCTGTCAGGCAGAAGCTCGGGGAGCTCACAGATCTGCATGGGCTGCGAAGGTGAGTGCCGCAGGTCCCTAGAGAAGGCTGGGGGCTCCTTTTGCCCTCCCCCATCACGTACATTGGTTGCTGGGCTGCAGGCTCTGTCCGGCCTGATGGCCACGGGGAGGGGCAGATCCCAGCCTGACCCCTTCAGGCTCTTGGCCCATCTCCCTCATGTATCCTGCTTGGGACAGGATCTTCAAGGAAGCCCGGAAGGACAAAGGCCAAGACGACTTTCTGGGAAACGTGGTGCTGAGGCTACAGGTGAGTGTGGGGGAGAAAGAGGCCCAGGAGAGAGGCAGAAGGGGGTCATGAAGGATTCGGGGGAGGAGTTCTGCGTCTACACCAAACAGAGCTTGGGGTCTGCCTGCCATTGACTCCCTGCCCCGGCTCACGGGTGTGGGCCTCTCCTGTCTGCTGGCCTCCCAGGACCTCCGCTGCCGGGAGGATCAGTGGTACCCTCTGGAGCCTTGCACTGAGACCTACCCAGACCGCGGTCAGTGCCACCTTCAGTTCCAGTTCATTCACAAGAGGGTAGGTCTGGGACCAGGGCCAGGGGCCCAGCTGGGTTGGATGGGCTGCGCCAGGCATGGGGTCCTCTGCTCACGGCTGTACTGGCCCTTTGCAGAGAGCCACTACAGCCAGCCGCTCCAAGCCCAGCTACGTGGTACATCTCCACTTGCTGCAGCAGCTTGTGTCCCACGAGGTCACCCAGCACCAGGTACTGCCCTCCTAGGGCTGGCTGGGCAGGGCCAGAATTTGCCTGCCAGGTCCTGACACCCCTCTACCTGTTCCCCCAGGCAGGCAGTACCTCCTGGGATGGGTCACTGAGTCCCCAGGCTAACACCATCCTGTTTCTCCATGCCACGCAGAAGGACCTGTCCGACTTCCACCAGTCCATGGCGTGAGTACACCACCCTCTTCCTCCTTGCCTGCCCTCCTACAGGCTGGCAGCTCAAAGTCTAACCTGGACAGATTTCTGTTTGGCCCAAACTGTGTGTTTTAATTTTTAGTCAGTCGTCAACTTTAAAAAAATCTGCAGATTCACATCTCCAGCTTCTTGTGAGAAAGATTCAGTGTTGGCATCACAGGGCTGTCATTTTGCTGGGCTGCAGTGGTCAGAGCAAAGTAGCATGTCCTCCCCAGTGCGTCACAGCTGTCTTCAGGCCACTTTACTCCCTGACATCACCTGAGTCCTTCTGGGCGTTTGAGTTTGCCCCTGTCCCAGTCCCCAGCCCCGTTCCCCAGTGCCATTGCCTTGAGGCCTGTCATCCCAGTGCCACAGTGGATTGTGGGAAGGCCAGCAAGGGCACACGTGAGCCCACAGACATTTCAGTGCACGTGAGGAGTCTGAAGTAGGATACACCGGCCAGTGGGAGCAATGAGAGTGGGTGCTGCCCTGGGCTGGGGCTGGCACTTGGAATTTGAGTCGGAGGCAGAAGGAAGCTGGGGGAGAAGGGCAGCTCTAGGACTGTGGGCAGGTGTACCCACACTTGGACAGGTGGGGGGATGCAGCTGGAGCTGGAGACTGGAGCAGGCACCCATGCCCAGGGCCTAGTGTGCCCACAGGGCCCAAGCCTGTCGTGCAGGTTATGTTCTGGTGGGGGCCATACCGAGGCCTGGCCCTGGATGACTCTTCTCCCCCATCCTCCCACTCGAGCCTTGTCTCAGCTCCATTGTCACCTCTGGAAAGTCTCCCCGGAACTGTTTCAAGGGCAGTTACAGCTGATGTTTGCCACATGTGCAAGAGAAGGCTCAAATCTCCAAATCTGATTTTTCAAAAGAAGCAAGAAAGCCTGACTTTTTAAATCATAAATATCCTAATTTAAGAGATGGGTGATTATTTACACACTTGAAAAGCACCTATGGGAACACCAAAATCCTAGAGGTTACCTTCAGCCACTGGTTTTCAGCCTCAGCGGGGGGTCGATGGCGATCCACAGGAGGCTTCAGGGCTGGGGGAGGCACTGTCCCTTCCTGAGACTTGAGAACAGGGGGAAGGGAGGTGCCCACCTGGCCGGGCTGAGCTTCCTGTCTGCTGCAGGCAGTGGCTGGCTTACAGTCGTGTCTACCAGAGCCTGGAGTTCCCCAGCAGCTGCCTTCTGCACCCCATCATCAGCATGGAGTACCAGTGGATCCAGGGCCGGCTCAAGGCAGAACAGGTGGGCTGGGCTGGGGTGAGGGGTGTTGGGCAGGTAGGGGTGAGCAAGGGGGCGTGGGAGTGGCTGTCGGGGCCCATAATGCAATTCTGGCCTCATGGCATCTTCCTGGGCCTGCAGCTGGAGGAGCTGGCCACCTCGTTCAGCTCCCTGCTGGCCTACGGCCTCTCCCTCATCCGGAGGTTCCGGTCTGTCTTCCCCCTATCCGTCTCCGACTCCCCAGCCCGGCTGCAGTCTCTCCTCAGGTCAGTGCAGTCAGGGGCTAGGGAACAGCTGGGGCACCTGCAGAGGTGGGGAGGCCTGCTGGACTGAGTGGGGCATATGGGGCAGCAGGCTCTCTGCCCCCACAGGGTCCTGGTACAGATGTGCAAGATGAAGGCCTTTAGAGAACTGTGCCCTGACAGCGCCCCACTGCCACACCTGGTGACCGAAGCACTACGGGTATGGCCCCCACCTTGAGGATGGGGACAGTGTGTGCCTGGGCCTAGCTACCCGCCCTGCTCACTGTCTCTTTGCCTACAGAGTGGCACCGTCGAATGGTTCCACCTGAAGCAGCAGCAGCATCAGCCCATGGTGCAGGTGAGGGGGCTCAGGCAGGGTGGTGAGTGGGGGTGAGGCGCCCGCTTCTCACAGCCCTGCTCAGCTCCCCTGTGTCCCTGCCAGGGCATGCTGGAGGTGGGCAAGGCCTTGCTGAGCCTGGTACAGGACATCATTGGCGACCTGCACCAGTGCCAGCGCACGTGGAACAAGATCTTCCATAAGTGAGCAGGTGGCTGGGTTGGGAAGGACTGGGACAGAGGCTCGGAACGGGGACCATAGGGACCCCAGTATGTGCCACCAGGTCACACCCATTGCCTTTCCTACAGTGCCCTTAAGATCAACCTCTTCTCCATGGCTTTCCTGGAGCTGCAGTGGCTGGTGAGTCTTGCCTGGGCATGTCTCCAGGCCACTCCTTCCACCCTGGCTCTGGAGCCCTGCCCAACTCAGTGTCCCTTCACAGGTGGCCAAGCGGGTGCAGGACCACACGGCGGCGGCAGTGAGCAGCCCTGTGTCCCCAGAGATGGGCGAGAGTCTGTTCCAACTTTACATCAGCCTCAGGGAGCTCTGCCAGCTGGGCCCGGCCCCCTCGGAGAGGTGGGCGGCAAGCGGGCTGCGGGTGGGTGCGCAGTGGACAGGAGGGTCTAGGAGGGCCCCGCAGCTCCGGTCTTCCCCAGGCTGAGCTCCGGCTTTCCCCAGGGACGGAGTCCTAGCACTGGACGGCTTCCACCGTTGGTTCCAGCCGGCCATCCCCTCCTGGTTACAGAAGACTTACAGCGTGGCCCTGGCTCGTGTGCAGCGGGCTGTACAGATGGACAAGGTGGGGGCGAGGCCTGGGCGGGGCGGGGCCTGGGCTGGGGCGGGGTCCTGGCTTTAAGGTGGGTCTAGAGCTGGAAACCGGTCCAGGCTTTGGGGATGGGGTTTGGGCTCTGCTTGGACCCCAGGACGTGCAGAAGCAGGAAACCTGCGATGAACGATGGTGCTCTTGAAGCCAGTTGTATGCAAAATGCTGCGTCCTAATATCCTGGGCGTTAACTGTGGCCTCCCTTTAGACTGATCCTTGCTTGGGGAGTCTGGGCGGAGCCTTACTTGATCCCCTTGTAGCTCCCTGCCCAGCTCTTTGCTTGTGGGTGGTAGAAGCTCTGAACGCTTGCGGAAGGAAAGAGCGAGGGAGCGGCATGGATACCGCAAGCCCTGAGCCCTCCTTTCTGCGTGCTTCCCCATCTCCCAGCTGGTGCCCTTGGGTGAACTGACCAAGCATAGCACGTCAGCGGTGGATCTGTCCACGTGCTTCGCCCAGATCAGCCACACTGCCCGGCAGCTGGACTGGCCCGATCCAGAGGAGGCTTTCATGATCACCGTCAAGTTCGTGGAGGTGCAGGGCAGGGTCTTCCACGCGTCCTTCCCCACCTGTCTAGGACCGCCTTATTCCCACCCCACCCTGTTTCTCCCAAGCTCTTGTCCCAGCAGCCTCCAAAGGCCTGTGTCCTAAACCCCCTAAGTCACTGAGATTCCCATGCCTTCCCCCATCTGCTCCTCCTGGGCACCCTCCATTGACCATCCCCACCCCACCCCAGGACACCTGTCGGCTGGCCCTGGTGTACTGCAGCCTGATAAAGGCCAGGGCCCGTGAGCTCTCTGCAGGCCAGAAGGACCAGGGCCAGGCAGCCAATATGGTAAGGGCCAGTGCTGGGAGCTGGGGGCTAGGGGCTGGGGTGAGGGTAGAGGCTGCCTGAGAGGCAGTATGGGGGAGGCCCTGCATCCCTGTGCCTGTGCCTGCCCCCAGCTGTGCGTGGTGGTGAATGACATGGAGCAGCTGCGGCTGGTGATTGGCAAGCTGCCTACCCAGCTCGCGTGGGAGGCCCTGGAGCAGCGGGTCGGGGCCGTGCTGGAGCAGGGGCAGCTACAGAACACGCTGCATGCCCAGCTGGAGGGTGCGCTGGCTGGGCTGGGCCATGAGATCCGCAGCGGGGTCCGTACCCTGACAGAGCAGGTACCTGGTCTGACCCATACTCCGCAGTGACCCCGCCCCACCCCTCCTCAGCCTGAAGCCCGCCCTCCCATTCCCCCAGCCCCCCCACCCTCGCAGGACTTGGGCTGATGTCCAGCCCCCACCCCTTCCTGCACCTGAACTCAGGCCCTGCTCTTCCTCCTACTGTTTTGTGTCCCCAGCTGGAGGTGGGAATCACCAAGCACATCCAGAATCTTGTACGTGTCAGGGACTCTGTCCTGCCTGAGGATGTGAGTGTCCCTCCTTGCTCGCTGACCTTTGCCAGCTCTATGGGTTCTGGAATTGCAAAGGGGCTCAGGGTGGGCAGGGGGCCGAAGGTCATGGGGCGTCAGAGGTGAGTGCCCCAGACTTGGGCAACGAATGTTCCCTCCTGGGCCTGTTTCCTCCTTGGATGCCATGGGGGCAGGGCTGGGATATTCCACGGGCTCTCCAGCACTGATGGTTAGTGTGGGGGCTGTAGTGGGGCAGGGTTTGGACTTTGCAGCCAAACAGACCTGGGCGTGCATCCTTTTCACCTGCCTACCAGCACAGCTGTCCTGTTCATGCAAGCCAGCTGCCCTCGGTTTCCTCATTGGTCCGTGGGGGTAGTAATGCACACCTTTGATGGTTTGGGAGAATTAATTGATCAACTATTTAGTACCCAGGTACTGATTTAGGCACTGAGTCAGTGAACACCATGACCAAAATCTCTGCCTTCCTAGAGCTTACATTCTAGTAGGGGAGGTGACAGAAGAGCTAAGTAAGTACATGTAACTAGAGCTATAGCTGTTACTATAAACATTACATATATATATGTATAAGTATATATACATATATATGCACACACACTTGGTGTGTTAGATAATGATAAGGGCTAAGGAGAAAAATAAAACAAAAAAGACCTAGAAAGTGCCAGAGAGTTGTATTTTTAGATGGTGGCCAGGGAAGGCCTCATTCAGTGGGTGACAACTGAGTCAAAACCTAAAGGAAGTAAGAGAAGGAGCCAAGAGGCTTTCTAGTAGAGGGAACAGCAAGGGCGGAGGCCTTGAGACCATGCCGGGCAGGTTCAAGGGCGATAGAGGAAGCCTGTGTGGCTGGAGGGCCAGCTCCTGCAGACCAGCTCCCGCAGACGTCCAGAAGGATGCACACAGAAACTCCTGACCCTATTTCTACCCCCGTGTCAGGGCCAGGGAATGGGGTGGGACTGGAATGGGCCAGAGCTGGATGTGCTGCCCGCCCCTCTCCTCAGGCCATTCTGCCCCTGATGAAGTTCCTGGAGGTGGAGCTCTGCTACATGAACACCAACTTGGTGCAGGAGAACTTCAGCAGGTCTGCAGTAGCCGCCTGCCCTGCGGCACTCACCCCCTTCTGTACTCCTCCCCCTGCCCCTCCTTCCCGGCCTTTCTCAGGGGAGGATGCCACCAGCCTCTGCTTAAATGCTCCCTCCCAGGGCCAGGGAGCTCACTCCCTCACCTTAGGCTAAGCTGAAACCTATCTATCCTTTCTGCCTTAGCCCTGGGCCATCTTTGGGGCTTCACTGACTGCTGCTCTGTCCTCCTAACATTACAGGCAACTGGTGTTCCTCTCCCATGATCCAGGGAAACTTCTGGTTAGGTTCTCTCTCAAGGCAGGGGCCCAACAAACCAGGCAGCAGGGGAAGAGGTCAAGGGCCTGGGCTCTGGACAGCCTGGATTCAGACTCCAGCTTCCTTGCTGGTCAGTCAGTGGCCTTGAGCAGATTATTCAAGATTTCTGTGCAGATGGTCATAGTTCTGGCCTCTATCAAGGACTAAAGGAGTCACATGAAATGCTGAGCGCAGTGCCTGTACAAAGGAAGTGGTCTGTGAGCTGCAGTGACAATGGTGACAGTGATTGATGATGATAGGTCCTCCACGTGACTCTGGGCCCGAGGAGGCTGCTGGTCCCTCTGCCAGGAGCTCTGCTCTGCTCCAGGTGGTGCAGTGGGGGTTAGAACAGTGTCTGGTGCATAATAAACATTTAAGTATGTCGAATAAATGAACTACTTTTAATATAGACCTCCCCCATTCTTAATGAGGCGTTTTTTGTAATTACCTGCCTGAGTCTGCTTTGACATGTGCAATTTCAGTTATCGCAGGTAGGTAGTTATCAGGAATGTGGCTGGCTTGCTGCTTTTTTCTCCCCGGAGGTCGCAGATACTTATCCATGCCACGCGCTGAAATCCTATTCATTTGGCCATTTCCATCTTGACTCCTGATTCTGTCACTGGGGGACCAGCCTCCTCCACACCTTGTTTGTTGGGGTTTGATAATCCTGAGAAGGCTTGTCACTAGGTTGGGAGACGTGTTAGAAAGGACTGGCCCCCTTCTGCCTCTGCTTGTCCTTCCCTCAGGGGACCAGCCCTCACTCCACTGCCTGCCTGCGGCCCTGCCCCCAGGCTCACCTGTGAAGCAGGTGGGGTGGAGGGTAGAGGTGGGGAGGAGCTGTGGGTGGGCCTGGGTCCCATGAGGCTGCCCCTTTCTCGAGAACATCTGCTTCCTTTCTTCCTTCTTCCGTTCTGTACGCGGCATCCCTCGGCACCTCACCTCAGCCTTCTGACCCTGCTCTGGACCCACACGCTCACGGTGCTGGTGGACATGGCTACCTCCCAGCGGAGCTGCCCCCTGGCCTCTAGCAGGCTGAAGATCGCGCTGCAGGTAATAATACCAGTGACAGCAATAATAACCCTGCTGGGCGTGTGCATGGGCGCCTCTGACATCTCACTCACCCCCAGAACCTGGAGATCTGCTTCTACGCAGAGGGCTGTGGCCTGCCGCCCGAGGCCCTACACACGGCCACCTTCCAGGTAGGGGCCTTTTGGTGTGCCTGGGGTGGGGTAGGCCTCTTTTTCAAAAATTATTCAAAGTGTTAAGACAGCAACAGCAGGGCATTAAAACAAGCTGAGGTTCTAAGCACAGTGGAGGGGGTGTGACTGCAGGGGTGGCATACCTGTGAAGCCCACCCAGTGCTTTCTGTGTCAAACTGATGTCTCCTCTCTCGGCTGGGAGCTCCTGAAGGGCAGCACTGGGCTGTGACTGAGTGGGACAGTTCAGGTGACTTTTCGGCTGGGCCCCATTCCTAGGCTCTGCTGAGGGACTTGGAGCTGCAGGCGGCCTCCAGCCGGGAGCTCATCCAGAAGTACTTCTGCAGCCGCATCCAGCAGCAGGTGAGGCTCCCTTCCTCTGCCACTCACTGTGCACCTGGAGCCCCGCTTCACCTGCTCTGCCCCAGCCGCTGACGCTACCCACGTGCCCCACCCCCCAGGCAGAAACCACCTCTGAGGAGCTCGGGGCTGTCACGGTCAAGGCCTCCTACAGCGCCTCCGAGCAGAAGCTGCGTGTGGAGCTGCTCAGCGCCTCCAGCCTGCTGCCTCTGGACTCCAATGGTGAGTGGAGGCTGCTCAGTGGCCACTCCGTGTCCCCGCCCTGCCCCTCCGTGTCCCTGGGTTTCTCGGGTCCTCTGAAGGAGCACTAGGTGCATTCCTCCGGATGACCACGAGGGGGCAGTGCGGCTGAGCGGGGCACAGCTGCAGGGAGTGGGGGCTGGCCGGCCGGCTAGGATATCCTTAGCCATCATCCTCTCCCTGGGTCACTTGCCAGGCTCCAGTGACCCCTTTGTCCAACTCACCTTGGAGCCCAGGCACGAGTTCCCTGAGCTGGCCCCCCGGGAGACCCAAAAGCACAAGAAGGACCTTCACCCGCTGTTTGATGAGACTTTTGAATTGTGAGTGGGTCCCCACATTTGCCACACTTTCCCAGCCCTGAACCTGCCTCAGGCCTGCTCCTCTCTGCTGGGACCAAGGGGCTCCCCTGAAGCGACCTTGTTTGGGTCCCAGGGAGGGGCCTTCTAGGACAAGGGTTTGCTGGCATAGGTACCAAACCTGGTCCCTGGGAGGTAGGATGACTGTGGGAGAAAACTCTGTGTTGCTTCCAGGAGGTCCTGAGGTCCTCTGTTCCCTAAGACAGGCGGACCCCCTGGTTTAAAGCATCAGCCCACGGTCAGGGCAGGCATCAGACCATGTGGCCTGAGCTATGCCAGGCTGAGAACAGACTTGGCAATCCCCCCACCTGTCTGTGGCATCTTTCTCCCAGCGCTGGCCTGTCGGGGTGAGCCCATGTGAGTGGGGGGTGGGCAGCTGAGCCTGACTCTGTCCCCCACCCAGCCTGGTGCCCGCCGAGTCGTGCCAGAAGGACGGGGCGTGCCTCCTGCTCACTGTGCTGGACCATGACACGCTGGGCGCTGATGACCTGGAAGGGGAGGCCTTCCTGCCACTGCGCTCGGTGCCAGGCCTGACTGGGACAGAGGAGCCTGGGGCGGTGCCTCAGACCCGCCTGCCCCTCACCTACCCCATGTCCAATGGTAGGTCTGAGCCCCAGGGCAGGACAGTGGCCATGAGGCTGCGAGTGGAGTGTGGGGCCTGGCCGGGGAGGGACAGCCTGGAAAGGCTCAGGCAGGGGCCCCCAGGAAGGTGAAGTTGGGGTCAGAGGAATCCCTCCTCAGAGGTGGAAGCCAGTGGAGCCAGCATGGTGACTTGTGTGGCTGCGTAGATCTCAGTCAGTGTAATTTAAGCTAGGCCAAGTGTAGTGTGACTTTCTCTGGTGGGGGAATGTCACCAAATTTACCTGGGGAGAGGGACTGGATCTTGATAATAGGTCATGTTTGTGCACTTATGGACCTGTGCTACGCACTTGACATATATTAACTTTGAATCATTACCCCCACCCAATGAAGCAGATAATTGCTATTTTACAGATGAGTAAACTGTGGCACAAAGGTTAACTAGCTACCCTGAAGTTTTCATATAAAACGGTAATAGTCGCAACCTGAGGCACATCTAGCCTCCTGTACTGCAACTGGGTCAGTGTCTGAGCCAGCGCCCTCTGGCTAGAGGTGGCGAGGGTGTCTCCAGTCTTGTCGTCAGGCTGTCCTGCCTCATGAGCTTGGCTGGTGTGGATCCATCACTAGTTTCCAGGTTGGCTGGAGAATGGGCAGAGCTTTTCCCTGCCGCTACCCAGGCACCGCCCCTCCTGCAGAACCTGACCCCCAAATGCCTCTCTTCACAGGGGACCCAATCCTGCAGCTGTTGGAGAGCCGGAAGGGTGACCGCGAGGCCCAGGTGTTTGTGAAGCTGCGGCGGCAGCGAGCCAAGCAGGCCTCCCAGCATGCCCCACGGCCAGGGCGATAGCAGTGGAGGTTGGGGATGGGGATGAGTCCTGGTAGGACAGACTTTCCTAAGGTCTGGATTCTCCCCACCACAGTGGATCCCTCCAGCCTGGCCTCACACTCGAAGGGCCCTGCAGGTCTGGGGAGCACCGGCATGCAGAAGGCCCCGAGTGCAGACCCTCTCCGGTCTCCTGCCCGAGCAGGGGCCCACGGTTATACTATCAGCAGTATTTATACTCCCTCCTCCCTCCCGCCCTGGCCTCAGCCTTCTGCCAACCCCAGCACTGGGGGAGGGGAGGCAGCTGTCTGCTTCTCCTGCTCCTGCTCTGGGAAAAGCTGCTCTGGCAGGGCAGGGTCTCAGCCATCTGTCTCCCGGCATGCCTATTCCAGCCATGGGGTGGGGACCAGGCCTATTCTTCAGCATCCCAGGGCTGTGTGCAGAGCCTCCCTCCCTCCTGAGGGAGAGCAGGCCCTGCCAAAGAGGAGGCTACAGCTGCCCGGGGGGTGGGGGTGGCAACCATAATGAAAGGAGCCTGGGTCCTCTCCTGGAGGTTGCCAACACCCAGGCTAAGGAGCCTAGTGCCAGGGACCTTCTGGCTGATAGGTGAGAGCTGGCAGGCAGTGGGGCTGGCATGGAGGAGCGGAAGCAGAAAGGGCAGCTTGGCTAACCGTATCTACTGAGGACATCTCCCTGGGCCAGTAGCAGGCACTTGTATCTTAGCAAAAATAAAAAATAAGAAAAATAACAATCCATTGTCCTCTTAGAAAAAGTACTGTTGGCCTGCAGTGGGGCCCAGATCAGTCAGGCCACACAAACGCCCTTCCCAGCCCTCAGGACACCATGAGCAGCCCCCGCCCTGGGGCCTGGCCCACCGCTCACTCCCCCATTTACAAAGCAGGGGTGTGGGTGGGGGGGTGTGACGCAGAAGCAGGTGCTGGCGCAACTGGCATTACTGGTGTTTGGGCCAAGGGCTTTGAACAGAACTCTACCACGCACATCCGCTTCTGTGGTTGCTGCCTAGAACAGGGGCCTGAACTCCAGGGGGGGCACCAGGAGCCGGGGGCTCGGGGGACTCCCAGGCTGAGGCTCAGTGCATGCCCTAAACCGTAGGGCTTAGAGGAGCAGGGTGCCAGCCCTGCCTGTGGGGAGGTAGCCTGTGCTGGGAGTCAGAGCCTGAGGCTGGTTGGCATCCTAGCTGTGACCTTGGTTGAGTCACTTAACCTCTCAGACCGCACAAGTACAATGGGTAGGAGGTCTGAGGTCATCCACACGGCCCCTTGCAGCTCTGAACCGCTGAGACCCACACAGAGAAGAGCCCACTGAACAGGCCAGCTGAGGGCAGTGGGGAGGGAGGCAGCTCCAAGGCTGAGACCCTTAGCCCTTAGGGGCAGGGTGGAGTGAGCTCAGGTGGAAGGCAGGACGCTTTGGGGGCCCACCTTCCTTTTGCTGCTTTTATGAGAAGGCAGTGTCTGTTCCTAAGAAACCACTAGGGCCCCTGCTGTCCTTTGGAAAACAACATTAAGTCAACCAGGGGCAGCTGTTGAAAGAGCCTGAAGAGGGGAGTGGCAGGGCTCAGAGGTCTCGGCCCCCATCACATCAACACAGCAGGCCTGGGGCAGAGAGCACTGGCAGAGACAGGCTCTGTCTAGGAGCCTGGATGGGCCCAGGGAGCCTCTAGGCCACTGCAGTGCCTGGCCACAGCTCAGGGGTGGGGGCACAAACCTGTTTCCATGGCTGAGGCAGGGCTCCCAGCCCAGGTGGGGCTGGCACCTGGGATGGGACAGCCGAGCTGGCCCACCTCAGAGTTCAGAGGCCCTCTTCTGGGGCCCCATTCTTCACCCCATCTAAACATGCTACCATTGCAAGTTCATATTTTATTTCCAATAGGTTTGGAGTTTTGTTGATTTTTGTATTTTTGTAAAAAAAGTTTTCACTTAATTCGTTGAAAGCCCTTTCGTGCTGAGCCCAAGGGAGGGGAGGCTGGGGCCAGACCCTTTGCAGCCTTCTTGCTCCCACCCCAGACACCCAGCGCTGGGAGTGGGGTGGCTGCCCTCTGCCCGCGCTGCCCTCCCACCCCTATGCATCTCTCTGTACAGAACAATTTTTAAAATGGAAGCTAAGACACACTATACATTGGACAGGCACGCACACACATGCACACAGGCGACTGCTCCAAACGGGGCAGAACGTCAGCTGCACTCGGAGAGCACCAAGGAATGCATACGGAGCGCCTCCTGGCAGGGAAGGCAGGGCCTGAACCCCCTGGTCCTCACGTCCGCAGCTCCTCCCCGTCCATTGCCCTGCTAGCTGCCAGAGGGAGGGGGCGGAGAGCACAGGGGCTGTGCCAGAAGGGGGGACGGGGAATGCAATGCCAACCTGGTAGGTGGCCCTGGGGCGAGGGAGGCTGCTTTGGAAACCCAGGGGAAAGGATTGACCCCCGACCTCAGGAACCTGAGGGGTAGCACTCCCGGGCCTTGCCCCTCGAGGGGCTTCAAGGGCCCAGAGTGGGGAGCAGGGCTGGCCCCGCAGCTTGGGTCGACCAGCCCTGAACTGAATACACATTTGGTAAACCTAGGAGCTAGGCTGGTCTAGACCCGCAGCACACCCCCTCAGGCCTCACACCTGGGAACCAGGTCTGCCCTCACCCCGGCCTGGGGAGGTAGGGTGAACAGGGCCTGCCCGGAAGGCTTGTCCCCTCCCCGCGGCCCCTTCTAACTCCCCACCCTTCCCTGCTCAGGCCCCAGGAAGAAGTTAAAAATAGTTAGTTCCTACGTAAAAAAAGACAGAAACAGATTCCCTGCCAAAAGGCGGGTGGGAGAAGAGGGGAAAGTGGGAAAGGTAGGGAGTGGGCAGGGGGAGGACTGCAAAATAGTTTCTTCTTTTAAAAAGTGCTTGGTAAGTCTGTTTTAAAGTGTGTGTCTATATCCAAATACAGATATACACACAGACACTTCACACACTGGCCGCCCACGCATACCTGCACACATACAGAAATGTATACATTTCCATAATCATATACATATACATACATACATACATACATACATACATACATATATATACTTTAAAAAGTCCTAGGTGAGAAGATCTGAGCCAGGCCGGAGCCAGGCCTGCAGGGTCACGACTGGAGGGAGTGGGCCCGGCCTGGCTGGCAGACGGGGCACTCACTGCCCTCGGCACAGAGCTCGCACAGCACGGCGTGTTGGCACGGCAGTACCGCCCGCTTCTGCTCCTGACACTTAAGGCATTTCACCGACTGCATGTGGAACACAGCCTGCGGGCAAAGTGACATCGTGGTCACTGGCCTGGTCTCCGTTGCTGCCCTGGCCCTGGGTCGGACACGTTCCCTCAACCCTCACTTCAGCCCCCTTGGGATGAGGAAAGTGAGGCGCAGAGCCCGCAGGACCCAGCTGACAAGTGAGACAGCGGGGTTAGATTCAGGCCGATCACCTCAAGGCTCCTATTTCGGCTTTCAGCTTTGGCTGCGGGATCAGTGTGGGGGAGTCAGAGCCCAGGCGCGGGGGTGGCCTGGCTGCCAAAGGCCTAGCGAAGGAAAGAATGTTCTTTCCACTGTGCCAGGCTCCCCCTGGGGGCCCAGCAGGGCACCTAGGAATGCAGAGAGTAGCCTTGGGGACCTAACCATCCTGGAATGTCTGTTGGTCCGGGTAGAGCTCACAGAAGCTGTCAGGATGTGACTTAGGGCCCAGGCACCTGAGGGTCAGCTCAGGCCAGTGCCTGCCCTCAAAAGTGCTGGGGTGGCATGGACCATCCACCTCCCCGGGGAGTGACCTTCTCCAGCTTTCCAGCATTTTGGGTTGACCCAGGGGCTCGACAGAGACTCTCAGAAGGAGGGGGTCATCCCTGGAGCAGTGTGGACCCACCAGGGTCCAAACACTGGCTGAGGCCACTGTCCATCCCCACCCAGTGCTCCCCTAACCTCCCGGGCTCACCTTGTCCACTTGCTCCAGGTGGGCCCGCAGCTGCTTTTGGAGGGAGTAGAGGGTGGAGAGCGAGAGGGCCTCCAGGTCTGAGAAGGCGGGCAGGGCCTGCGGGTCAGGCCCTGAGTGCAGCCGCTCCAGCTCCTCCTGTAGCTTCTTCACCTGCAGCTCCAGCTCGTCACGCTGCTCCCGCGCCAGCTCGCACTCAGCGCCTGCTGCGCTGGCCCGCTCACCAGCCTCCTCGGCCTCCTTCTTCCAGGCGTCACAAGCCTGTGGGCCCAATACGCAGCATCTGGTCACGATGGTCCCCTGCCCCCCTGCACCCAAGAGTGTATCTCTGGGAGCCTGTATGAGCCACTGTAGCTGTGGCTGGGCCTGATGGGAGCTGGGTCAGCAGTCTGGGGAGGGGCAGGGAAGACGCTGACGATGCCTGCAGAGAAGAGATTGCAGGACGTGCAAGAGACCCTTTGTGGGTGGGGAAGGGGGCTGGGCCCAGCACAGAGCCTAGAACCCAGGCTGGAACCCTGGAGAGTCAGGGCTTTCGGGGAGGCAAATGGTGCTGTGGGACCAGACCACAGAGGGAGTTCCAGGTCTGGGACACCAGTCACCCCAGCGTCCTGACTGCCAAGGCAAGTCTTCCCACAGGTGGAGAGAGAACAAAATTGACTTTCAGCTCTGTTCTCTCCGGGACCCCTGGCCTCCCCAACCCACGCCCACTGTGTAAGATGGGCTCGAACGGGATGCCACCAGAGCATGGGGAAGGGGGGACGTGGGGGCCCAGTACCTGCTTCGCCTGCTTCCAGGACTCCTCCCACTGCTTGATGGTGCCATTGGCTTCGTCTAGCTCTTGCCGAAGCCGGGCCAGTTCGGCAGCCCCCGGCCCTGACAGGAAGGCAGGGGAAGTGCCTGGGGAGAAACTTCCAGAGGCAAAGTGCTCCCAGATGCTGCTGTTCATCCCATTCAGACCTGCCCCGGGGAGGGGAGGAACATCAGCGCTCTGGAGGGCCCTGGCCA
The DNA here is from genome assembly GCF_004115265.2 of Rhinolophus ferrumequinum. NCBI lineage: Eukaryota > Metazoa > Chordata > Mammalia > Chiroptera > Rhinolophidae > Rhinolophus > Rhinolophus ferrumequinum. Next base: position 50,681,026 of record NC_046304.1, on the reverse strand, counting down.
GCCCTGCCTGGGGCTCCCTGGGGCTGTGCACAGCGCCAGCAGTGCAGGCCAGGCTGGGGGAGCCCTGGCAGAGGGTTCTGCCGGAGTATGTAGGTGTTGCACTTCAATCAGAGCTACTGTAGTGCCACCTGCTACTTATCAGCTGCCACTCAAGTTCTGAGTCTCGCATCCTCCTCTGTAAAATGGGGTTCCCATCATGGACACAGGGTGATACAGGGGGCATGGAGGGTGCTGTAGGGAGAGCAGTCTGTGTAGGGGAGCCTTGCACCCTGACGTGAGGCCAGGGAGGAGGTTCAGTAGAAAAGACAGAGGCCAGAACCTCAGATGACAGTACAGCTGGAGCAGGAATAGCTCAGGGAGCCCTGGGTCCATCCCCCTTGTTTTGTGGCAAGGAAACGAAGATAAAACGTGTCACCAAGAGTCATACCAATAGTAAGTGACGGAGCCAGTACATAGTAAGGGCCTCGGACTCTCAGCGCCTACCCCTTCCAGTAAAGTCGCTGCCGCTCACCCTCCCGCCCAGCCACCCACCCACTCACCCAACAGATGTTTGCCTTTAAACAACACCACGTGTCCCTGCTCTGTGGCTCCCAGGGCAATCCCGGTCTCCCGGGGGGAACCAACATCCACCTCTGGCCTCCTTCTGCCCACACATATTAACCTAATGACTTCTTCCTTGCTTCCTTTCCCACTAATCCAGCCAGGATGTTCCAGAAACAAATGGATTTAGCACAGTCCGTCCTCCAATAACACAAGTGCCCCCACAATAGGACAGCCGCTCCTGTGTGGAGATCCTGCGGGGGGCTGTCCCTGAGCCTGGCCTCCCTGTCCCAGAGGCGGTAACTCGGGGTCACCACCGACACACTATCCCCGCAGCAAGTCCTGCCCATGCATGTCTCCTCCACACTCAGGTGGCACTGGCTGTCTTGGAGAGGAGCCACTTCCTCAGAGAGGGCCCTCTTGGCGACATATAGGTTAAGTCCCCCCTATTATTCTGAATCCCAGCCCACGGCCCTCAGACTCCACACAATAGCGCCAGTCTCTAAGTGTGACCTAATGTCTGTCACCTCTGCCTCCCCCGCCCAGGGCTCCATGCCCACAGGACTGTGGAGCTCACGGTGTGCCTATAAAACTGTGCTCAGTGACTGCGTGGGGAAAGAATGGTTTGTGGCCAGTAAGTACTGTGTTTCCCCGAAAATAAGACCTAACCAGAAAATAAGCCCTAGCATGATTTTTCAGGATGACATCCCCTGAACATAAGCCCTAATGCATCTTTTGGAGCAAAAATTAATATAAGACCCGGTCTTATTTTCGGGAAAACACGGTAGGGCTGCAGTCAAGATGCCGCCAGAACGTGGAATGAGTCAGACAAATACAACACGACGCATCTGAAGCTGATGGCATCGCCACAGACCAGGACAGGACAAACAGCTTCACAACTGGCAAGGTGCTAAGATAACAGTGCGCTGCCCTGACCTCAGAGTGACACAGGGAAGTTCCTAAACCTGGTCAGAAAGTCAAAGCGCGGCTCAGTGGCTTAGTGTGACCAGGACGCCCAGGACCCTTGGGGAGGGTATTTCTGAGCTCCTTGAATAGCTGCTGCGGGCGGGGAAGTGAGAGTAGCATCTGTTGTTGCTGGAGAGGCAGTGGGTTGGGCACTGTGCTGTGTTTTATGTCTGTTACCTCAGCAAAGAGTCACACCAGCCCCCCCGCCCCCCGTGCAAGGGGACGAGGACCCAGTGTGTGGTAGCAGAGCACACCATGCTTCTCACCACTATGCCTCGATGTGCCTTCCAGAACCCCTAGTCCACACCCTTCTACTTGTGTTCAGGGCTGGAGCGGGAAGGCCACCCTGAGCCTGGACTGAGCCTGTTCAGACCTCTCCTTGGGCCTCTTGTGAACCTGGCTGTTGTGACCTAATGTCTGTCACCTCTGCCTCCCCCGGAGACCAGGGCTCCATCCTCCGGGAGCTCCGGGGGCCTGGGCAGAACTGCCACACGGGCACGAAGAGCAGAACTAGGCCCTGGTGGCCCTGAGGCCACTGCTTGTCAGTGTGCACTGGCCCTGTGCCTAGCGCTTCCCTCCAGTTACTTTGTTTAAGCCTCACCACCACCTAACGAGTTGGGTGCTGCCATTCTACCCATTTTACAGCAGAAGAAACTAAGGCTAAGTGACTTGTCCAGGATCACACAGCTAGGGGAGTCGTGGAACAGGGGACCGACTCTCCTCCAAGCCCAGAGCCCCTGCTCTAGCCTCCGCTCTGCACTACCTCTAGCCGTGTGCAAAACGGCCAAAGGCACTTTCCAAAAGCCCAGGTCCTGCCCCAGGTCTCAGGGAGCCAGACCCCTTCTTACCCAAAGATCCATGTGATGCTGAGGTCCCCAAAAACGTGTTTTCTGACTGACTCAGGTGGCCCTGGGGCTGCTGCAGGAAATGTGAGGAGAGGCTAACAGGAGGGGACGGGGATGCTGAGTGGAAGGAGGCGGGGCTGCCCAAGGAGCCGGGGATGTTCACGGGGGCAGAGCTCTGCAGCAAACTGCCGCCTGCAAGAGAGGCCAGGAGGGCGGGCCGAGTGAGGGCAGGCAGCCACGTGGCACCATGCCAAGCGGGGACCCCGAGGAGCCCTCCCACGCCCCCGGGCCCCCCACAGCCCAGTACCAATTGTGATGCTGCCTGGGTGGGCTACTGTGCTGTTGTCGAAAGTCTTCTCTAGGGCGGCCACCCCAAACTCATTCAAGTCCAGGTCATCCAGGGCAGACTCTAGGGACAGAGCGACCAGGGCGTGAGCCGGCCAGCCTCCCGAGGGGTCACACACCCGAGCTTCCAGGCCTCACCTCTTGGACCCACCTGCACTTTACTACCTCCTGTCCCCGTCTTATCTTCATGCTCAAGCCCCACATGGACCTGTCCTCTCTCGAGCCTCGGCCCGTGACTGGGCTGATCCTGTCACACCGACCCCCCACACTGTCTGCCTAGCCAAGTCCAGCTCAAATGGCTCTCTTTTCCGAAGCCTTCTTTGATAACCCCAGGGAGAATCGAGTCCCAATCCAGGGTTTCTGCCTCTGACAGAGGTCTTGTCTGCTGATGATACAGTTTGTATGTCTCCCTCCTGAGCTCGCTGAAAGCATGTTCGTCTCGGCCCTCGGTGGCTAATGCGTGGTAGGTGCTCGAAAATGTCCACTGCCCTCTGCTGAAATGGACTGGAAGGGTGGGAGCACTGTCCCTCCTTGAAGGCAAGAACAGCATGTCTTCATGTCTGTAACCACAATGCCTACGATGGGACCTGGCACAAAGTGGCCCCATAAATGACTGCTGAAGGAGAACAGCCGTGACCTCCAATGACCGGGAACTCTAAGGACAGTTGTGCAGGTTGTTCACTGCACAAGGAAACCTAGTGAGGGAATGAGTCGGGGCTGAATGACATCATGGAAGGAGATTGCACTTGTCCAGGAGAAGAGTCATCTCTAATTTGCTATAAGGGCTAGTCTCGGCCCGATACCCTGGGCTCCTTTTCCCTTTAACTCAAAGGCTCAGAGTGCCCACCTCTGACTCCCCCCACTTAGAAGTCTAGAGTGACCACTATGCTGGTTTGAGTCTCACTCCGGAGACCTCGTATCTCTGACTCCAGACACAGTCCTGGACTTGGCAACAGAAGTGGCCTAATTACCTATGACCGACTCTACCGTGTCGCTGGTGGGGTAGAAGGGCAGAGCATTTGCATTCATGCCAGGGACGCTGCTGGTGCCAGCGGGGCTAGGGGGAGTAGCTGCCAGGCTGGAGGTGATACTAGAAGAGATGCTTGAGGTCAGGGGGCTGCCCACAGGGAGGATGCCCAGCACGTCCTGCAACGAGAGTGAGGAAAGGCAATGGGATGCCCGCCCAGGAGGTCACTGGCCAGGGACTGGGTGGGGCAGAAGATGTGGGGCACCCAGCCTTTGTCTGGTTGCCTCCATGCCTATATGGGGTCCCCCCCACTTGACACTTTGTTGAGAGGCTGGAGTTGGAGGGGCTGCTTTGGAGGCTTCAGGGCCCACTCACCTCTCAAGTCCTGCATAGGGGAGGGAGAAATAGTCCAGTGCCTGGCACACTGTAGACACTCTGATTTTTTTACTCACTGATGAGTCAGTCCAGGAGGTGAGGGGCTCCAGGGCCTGATTCCACCCTTTCTGGGTTTGGGGCTGGGGCCCCTCCTTAGTCCTGCCCTCAGCTTATGGAGAAAGCAGTGCCTCCCATCCCTGCAGCCCCCGGGGGTTCTGGGCCTGGCCTGTGTACAGCAGGTGCCAGGGGCCAGGAGGAGGCTGAGAGCTCGGTACCTGTTTGGGCTGAAGCAGAGGTTGCTCTTGACTCCTGGGCTCTAGCGAGTGGGGTTTTAACTTGGCCTGAGAGAAAGGTCAGGGAGCACGAGATGAATGCAGCGCAAAGGAGAGCCCCGAGTCCAGGAGTCCTCCTATGCGTCAACCTGCCATGGCTCACTGAGGCTGCAGGCACCAGGGCCCAGGGCGGCGGCAGACGCCTGTCATGCAATCGCCCTTCACACACATGCACCCTGCTCTCCCTCCGCACCCCTACTCCTTTCCCTACCCTAGGAATCAGGGTTGCTCCTCTCCGCCCAGGTGACTCCAAGCCTCAGGTAAGCTCATTAGGGACCCCTCTGTCCTGCTCCCCAGGGCCCTGCCACTCCATCAAGGCAGCACAGGGCACAGAAAAGACTGGATGCGGGGTCAGGAATCCCTGCCATGGCTCAGTGACACTGGTGAGGTGCTTGGCCTCTCCAGCCTTCCTGTCTTCATCTGTAAAACGGGACGGCCTTACTCTGCTCAGCCTTCAAGAGGTGAGGACAGGGCTTCCTAGGACAGCCCTCTGTGCAGAAGGCTAACCTCACTGGGCTGCCCCTCACATCCCTTACCTGGCATTTGAAGTTTTTCAGGAACTCGACCCCCACCTGGTCTTCCCTCTCAAAGCCCGGAGCCTTCTTATAGCTGCCAGGGGCGAGGCCGGCCTCCCCAGGGAAGACGATACCTTCCAGGCTTGGGGGCTTCCTGGTGGAGGCTGGAGGGGAGCTACGGAGGTTGGATGGGCTGCCTAGACTGCTGTTTCTACAGAGGAGCTGCAGAGATGGAAGGGAGTGGGCTGGTGGGCAAAACGCAGGCGGGGGCACTGTCTACCTTCCAAGCCCCGCAGAGACGGCTTCTTCAGCATGGGGCTCAGTTCCATTGTCATCTGCCAATGGGCAGCAAAATCCACCCAGGGGACCCAGAACCTCGTGAGGGAAGTGTGTGCGTGTGTGCGTGTGTGTGTGTGTGGTGACAGAACGCTTTGTCCCTTCTACCAGCTCACCCCAGACTGACTAACACAGGCTATAGGGACACCACCCCCCATCTGCCACCAGCTTTTGACAGAGAAGAACCCTGGGGCTGAAAGGGCAGAACCAGGGCCTTTTCCAAGGCCAAATACCAGGGCCTCCTCCCCAAACACAGGACGGGGGTCGGGGACATGAGAGGCAGGTGTTGGCTCCTGGGTAGGCATGGTGCCCACCCAGCCCCTGGACAGACACGTACGGCGCTGAGGTCAGGGGCATGCGGGCTGGAGGGGCTCACGGGCACCGAGTCTCCGGCAGCAGATGGCATGTATAAGACGGGACCCGGCTGGGTGGGGCTGGACACCGCTGAGGAAGGCTGCAGGTCATCACTGAGGGGTGGCTCTGCAAGAGACAGGGGAAGGGTGTCAGCAGGCTCCTGAGCCACAAATGCATCTGGGTCTCTTTCAAAGGAGACCACGCATCCCTCCTGTACATAAAGGAAAAGCTCCCACCTTCTTTCTATTACTATCGTACACTGAGCACTTCCTAGGTGCCAGGCAATTTGTATTCACTGTGAATCTTCTCAGTGACTAGAGGACGTTAAGTCCCATCATGGTCTCCATTTTATAGATAAGGAAAACTGAGGCTGAGAGAGGCAAGGGAAATCTCCCAAGAGGACACAGCTAGGAAACAGAAGAGCTGGGCTTTGAGACCTGATCTGTGCGACTCCAAGGCCTTCAATGGCTTCTCTGTGTTGCCTCCCTCAGTGGTTCCAGTGCCCAGGGCTGGGGACCACCTCTGTGCCAATAACATGCTGTCCCCTCCCAGGACCCTCAGGGTACTTTTCATTCTAATCCCAGAGAGAAGGCCTGAGCCTGGGAAGGGGTGAAGGACAGCCAGAGCAGTGTCTTGGGGTGGACACAGGTTGCAACTTGAGCTCCGTCTGAGATCGGCAGTGGTGGCCTGGAGTGCAATGTGGATGACAGTCAGGCTGCGCTGTCCCACACGGTGGCCACAAGTGACACATGGCTGGTGCACACTCAGAATATGGCTGCTCTGAACTGAATTGTGCAGCAGCTATTCAAATATATACCAGATTTCAACAACAGTTTGAAAAAAAGAAAGTAAAATGTCTTGATTGTTTATATAGATTATTTTTGAAATGATACTGTTTTATATTGGATTAAGTAAAAATAGATTGTTAAAATTAATTTAGCCTGTTTCTTTTGCTTTTTTAAAAATGCAGTTACTAGAATATCTAAAATAATATAAGGGGGTTGCATTATATTTTGATTGGACAGCTCTGTGCTTAGCGGGCTCAGCAGGATAGAGTGTCAAGTTCAATTAGTGATGTCTGCCGTGGGTGCGGCGGGAGGGCGCTGGGACCTGCCCAGTGAGCTCTGGGAGGGCGCCTTCCCTTGCCTGACGGAGCAGTCCTTGCTCTGTCTCACGACCGTGGAAACTCCAGGGCTTTGAGGCCAGCTCCAGGGAGGTGAGGGGGAAATGGGACTTCCAGTGGGGACAGGGCCATTGCGGGCTGAAACGAGGGTCCATTGCCTGACTGATCCTAAGATGAGGGGGGTGGGGAGGGTGCAGAGGGCACTGCCTCAGGGCAAGGGGCTCAGCATACGTTCTACGTGGGCGAAGGCGCAGAACGGTCCCCGTGGACAGCTGCCCGACTGCTGCATGTCGTTGCACTTGGTGGATTTATAGATCTGGAAGGACAGAGCAGAGCACAGGCAGATCAGGCTTGGGCAGAGAGGGACAGACTGGCATGGGGGCCTTCAGCATGGGTGCGTTTGCTTTCTAATCTCTTCTTTCTCCTCCCCATTCCATGCCACTTCCCTAAGTCTCTCCCTACCAAGTTCTTACTCCTAAAGCAGACACTGTTGTCCCCATGCCAAGGACTCCCTCCCTGCTGGGGGCAAAGGTCCAACTAGCCCTCAAAGGGATCTTCTCCATGCTGCTCTGCACTCAGGGTCTCGGCCAGGGCGGTGACCTCCGAATGTGCCTCTGGGCACGCAGGGAGCCAATATCATAGGCAGCACCTGCCCCCCCAGGGCACACTCAGAGGGATCCATGCTGGGTCTGACTTCCCACCCGCTGTCTTGTCTGCAGCTCGCATAAGATAGTCTCTGTCCGTGTGTCTATCTTGGTGTGTGCTGGCCTCTGTGGAACTGGGGAAGGGACAGTGTGTGCCTCTATAGACCCTATACAAGATCTCGGCACACTGACATGGCTCAGGGCCACACTGTAGGGTCAGTGGGCTGGGGAACTGTGTCAGGGAGGCTGCAGCCACCCTAGACTCTGGCCTGGAACAGGACAACTGTTAGGGCCTTTCTTACTTTTTATATCCGGATGTCACTGGATTGTAAGCACCATGAGTGGTGCAAAACCCAGGATGGCCAGGTCCCCAGGCCCCGTCCATGCCTCAATGTCAGGAGGCCTGGGGGAAACTGGGAGCAGAGGGCTGCTTGGTGAGTGTGGGCTCGGAACTAGAAAAGATGCCAGATTAAGGCTCGGGGCCCCTTTAGGCACTGCCTGTTGGGGAGCCTGTGGCTACAAACCCCTCTTGCAGGATAAAGTCAGGGTGGGCTCTGCCAGCATCTGCCCAGACCCTCCTTTCCTTTCTCCTTGCTCCCCAAGAGGCTATGTTAAGCCACCCACATCCCTCAAAGGGCGCCAGCCCCTGCTCCGAGGCCCACCTCCGGATGGAACTGCTGTTCCGTGCGGGTGTGGCAGTACTGGCAGGCATCTCCATTCTCACACTTGCCGGGATCTCCCCACTCATCCCCGTGTTTTACGTTCGGACATGGAGACGACCTGGTCCAATGAGAGGGTGGGTCAGATGGATGCAGGAGGGGAGATCAGGCTCTGGGGATGCCAACTAGATCCCTGTTTAGGGCCCCTCTCTGGTGTCCCTGCCTCACAGGGCCAGAAGCTGGGCTCTGCTGCTCTGGCTCAGCTGGGCTGCATCACCAAGGACATTGTTTCTGTCCCTCAGCCAGGTCCTCCCACAAGCACTGTGCAGCCCGAGGGGAGCGGAGCTGTAGCCACCACCACATTTTCTACACCATGGCTTGGCCCTAGCAGCTATCCCTCTGGGTCAGAACTGAAGGGGTCTCAGAGATAGTCGGACCCAAGATCCTCATCTCATGCCAGAGGAGGGTCCTGGCAGATCCTATCGTTCAGCCATCCGGACTATCTCCCACCCCCACTCCCTGGTACCTGGGCCATCCTATAATCCCCAGGGCCGGCCTCCCTGAGAGCACAGGGGAAGCAGCCCAGCTGGGACCTCACCCCTGCCGCCCCTCCCTCCCTCGCTGGCCTGCCTGGGCCAAAGGACCTGTACTTGTGTTTCCGGGGGCTCCGCCGCCGGTCCTTGCTGTTGTGGTAGTAGGGACAGGCGTAACCCTGGCGGCACAGCCGTGGGGGCTTCTTGCACGGTTCCGTCTTATAGTTGCCCAGCACATATGCCGTCTCTGCACAGGGGCCAGAGGCAGGGGTCAGGTGGGTGGGGTGGGGGAGGAGGAGAGCCACTGGGAAGGGGTCCAGGAGTTGAGGCTTCTGTGAGAGGTAGGAGCAGAGCCATCTCTTCATGGGCCAATGCCCAGGAGAGAGGTAAGGTGGACACCGTCCTTCACCGGAGACACTCACAGCTCACAGGGTAAAAAGGGCGCTCTTAGGAAGTTCGAGAACACACGTACATGTACTTATAGACGAGCGCAAGTATGTTTGTATGTATGCAAGTCCCCGGGGGATTTGGGGAGCACCTGGGGTAATGGGAGCAGGGCAAGATGCATCTGGGGAAACTCCCCTAGAAGTACCCCTGAACGACGGGGCTGTGGATGGAAGGTGGGACGAGGGGGCAAGCCCCTCCCGGCAGAGGGGGTGGCTTAGGTTGGAGGAGGCCATAGATGGTGGTGAGCCAAGTCCTGAGGGCAGCTATAGGCTGGAGAGGGGTGGGGACAGACACGTGGCAGGAGGGGGCCTGGCCATCTGTGTGGCCACCCTTACCTTGCCAGCGCGGCTCCTCACTGAGGATTTTTTCTATCATGGCGTGGCTTGCGGCCCCAGCCGACTGGCCCTCTATGCTGCCTTCTACTGTGGTCTGGCCGTTCTGCAAAGCCTCCATGGCCTGGAGCTCCCTGGGAGCAGAGGAGAAGACAGAGAGAGCGGGAAGGGGAATGAGAGGGAAGGAGCCAGAGAGCCAGCCCTGCTCTCCACCTGCAGTACTCACTGTGTCAGCAGCCAGGCCCCCACCCCGGCCCACAGCCATCAGCCCAGCGCGGTATCCAGCCCACCTGATGTCGTAGACAGGGGAGCGGAGGTCATGGGGCCCGTGGGCAAAAGCGCAGTGCAGGCCGTTTTTGGTGCAGTTGCCTTTTGAGTCTGTCTCGTGGATGCAGATTCCAGTTTTATAGTAACGCAGGTGGTACCTGCGCTCGGTGTCCCCTGTGGTCCTGTGCAGGAATGGGCACCTGAAACAGGGAAATTGGGGTCACTCACCTTTGCCCCCTTCAGCCTGGGCAACCAGCCCCACTCTTTCCCTATGACCGAAGGCTGCCCTGGTGGTGGGTCAAGGGGAGGCAAGCAGTGAAGAGCCTTGCTGAGGTAGAACCACCCTGCTATGGCCAGTTGGGTGCTGTGGCCTGAGGGGGGCCAACAGGGCCTGGTATTCCCGAAGGCCACTCAGCCGGGGCCGCGGGCCATCCTGAGGAGAAGCTCCAGAGGGGAGCACTCCTGGGGGAACAAATGCTGCCCAGATCGGGGCTTCTAGGAGAGGCATAAGGTCTCATGCCTTGAGTGCCTCATTAGGCTGGGGGAGGGGTCAGCAAGCCTTGACCTCTGAGAAAGAGGGGTGCTGGTGCCGGGTGGTTCAGTGACTCGGGCCCATAGAAGCCCAGCAACGCCTCCCAGCACCATCTCTGCAAAGCTTAACCAAATGACAAGCAGGGTTAATGAACGTCCCCTCTCAGTGATGTTGCCAGGTTTGCCACCTCCCTGGTTGTGTTGTGCCATCTCTTCAGAGTGTTGTGATAAAATATTTAGGGTCAGCGAAGTGGGCAACTGCAGTGGCTCTGTGTCTCTAAACAGCCAGCCTTGCCGGGGACTGCATGAGATGGAGAGGGTGGTGGCGGGCTGTAGAAAGGGTTCTTGTGACCTGCAGGGGACCAAGGAGCCACTTTGGTTCAGATGTGGCCCTTAGGCTTAGCAGAAGACAGGCCTGTGTAGGGTTTCCCAAAAGTGGTGAAAGGAGAAGGCGCCTCCCCCGGAGGCAGGTCCCGGTCATAGGAAGGCGGGCCAGGCTGCAGCAGTCCCCCAAAAGCAGCCCGGGGCTGGCTTCTCAGACTCTGCCTGGTCTATTCTGAGGGCACCTGACCCAGAAGACACAGGGCTCCTCTGAGGGCAGGCTGGGGGCACTCACTCGTCGCCCTCCGGGCACAGGCCTGTAGCCTCGTCGTACTTGGTGCAATAGACGTCGGGGCTGTAGTTGAACGTGCCGTCCCGACGACGGATGGACCGGCGGCGTCGCTGGTTCACAAAGTGCCAGTGGAAGCAGGTGTAGGGCCGGTGCTGCGTGCATTTGTGTTGCACGAAGAGCGGGCACTGCTCCGTGCGGAACTCCTTCAGGTACCTGCAGGGAGAGGCCCCGTGCAGGGTGGGCCGGAAGCGGAGAGTGAAACCCCTCGCTTCCCAGCAAGAAGGGAGCCACCACGTCCCCCAAGGGCCCTGCTTTGGGGTGCTAGTTTCACTGGGACACCGGAAAAGGCCCAGAGCTAAGACTGGACCTAAGCCAGCCCAAAGGGCTGGAATCACAGACCACAAGAGCCCTCAGCGGTTGGCTGTCCGCCATGTGACCAGGGGAAGGTATCAGCAGCGGCTTGGTTCTCTGAGCCCTCCCTGAGGTTTCCCAGGCAGGGAGCTGCAAACGAGAGCATAAGCAGCCTCCAACTTCCTGCAGGGTTCTCTGCTGCCCAGACCTGCCTGCCAAGTCCTGCAGGCCTCACCTGTCCCAGGAGCAGGGCTGGGGCTCCAGGCTGAGGGCCAGGGAGGCTGCTGCTTTGGAGCTGAAAGCCCAGGTCACAAGGCATCCCTCTGTACTGCTGACTCAGGTGACTACTGCCCTGTCTGCCTACCTCCTCCCAGAGACAGTTCCTACCGTGTTTCCCCACAAATAAGACCTAGCCGGACAATCAGTTCTAATGAGTCTTTTGGAGCAAAAATCAATATAAGATACGATATGATATGATATGATATGATATGATATTAAAGACCCGGTCTTATAGTAAAATAAGACCGGGTCTTATATTAATTTTTGCTCCAAAAGATGCATTAGAGCTGATGTTCCGGCTAGGTCTTATTTTCGGAGAAACACGGTAGCACATCCAGGTGTCTGGGAAGGAGCTCATATTGGAAGCATCTGGAGACTCCCTCTCAGCCTGGCCTGCCCCCAATTGTCTCACAATGAGGACCTGCAGCAGTTGGGGCTCTTTACATCCTGACTAACCTGGGGATTTGGAGACTCTGTCCTTTTGGCCTCCTTCCAGGCTTCTTCTCCCTCTTTTGCATGTTAACAGCTAAGACACCCTCAAAGCTCCTCTCCCATGCACCACCCATGGAGGGCCCCAGACCCACTTACCCCTTATACAACTACCATCCATCTGTTTTGGTTCACTCTGTGTGTCCAAGTGGAGGGTTCCGTAGATTTGAACCCACCCCCCAAACCCCCACAGGCAGACAACACAGTTCTCTTTATTCATTCTCTTATGCCCTAACAACGCAGGCAACAAACGGCTTGATAGAGGGCCTTTAATGCCAGAGAGGAGAAGGATGGTCCTGGAAAGCACAGAAGCGAGTGTGGAAGGAGCAACAACCTGACATGAAACAACTGTCCAGGCGTAGAGCAGCTCCTGGAGCTGGAGGACGTGGTGCAAAGGCGAGAGGGTCCAGCCCAGGTCTTTGGCTCATGCCAGGACATTCAGGGCCTTACTAGTCTGGGAATATGGAAAGTGGGGGACAGGTAAGTCCAGGGCTGAGACTTTCCACATAGGTTTTATTTTACGCTAAAATGTGCCGAAAAACCCTCCCAGCCTTGAATTGTGAAGTGCCCAGGTGTGTGGACTGGGAGGGGGCTGGAGCTGGGTGCTCGCTGAAGGACAGAAATAGGGTTTTTAGGGGCAGTGAAGCTTCCAAATAGAGTCCTGCTGTCCATTTAGCACGTATTTATTGAGCACCTACTAAGTGCAGGCATGGTGGTGGGCGCTGACGAAGCACATCCTTGTCCTGAGAAAGCCCATATTTCCCTGGAGACACACCAGTAGCAGGTGGAATCAATCAAGTGTGGAAAAAGTTATGAGGGACGTTTGCTCAGGGTTCTTTGGGAACCCAGAGTAAGGATCCTTGACCCAGGCTGGGGCAGAGGAAGAGGAAAGGGAAAGGGAGGTGCTAGGGGGTGAAGAATGCAGGAAGAGTATTTGAGGTAAAGGGAACCGTAGGACCTTCGAAACAGTACGTCTGGGTGAAGAGCTCCAAGTACCTTTGTGGGATGAGTGGGGTAGGAGAGGAACTGGAAAGTGGAAACGAGGATGAAATGACGTGTAGAAGGAACCATATTTCAGGGATATCATGTCCAGGCCCCAGGTGCATTCTGAGACACCAGGTGCAAACCTGAAAGCCTCCCTCCAGCCCGATGCTCTCCTGTTCCTTTTGGCATTGGAACACAAGGTCTCTCTTCCTGTCACCCTCTGCCTGCTTAGACAGAAAGCTGCACCTCAGGCCAAGTACCAAACCCTGGCACTGAGTTGGGACAGCCATCCCCCAAACTACACTGATCCCTCCTAGGCAGCACACGCTCTGCCTGACTCTGGACCCACTAGGGGACTCACTCAGGTGGGAAATTGGGAGAGCAGGAAGCTAAACCCAGGAGCAGAATGAGTAGTTAGGATTGTCAGATTAAATATAGGACATCCAGGTAAACTAGAACTTCAGATAAACCAAAGATTCCATGGGACATACTTACACTAAAATGTTATTCGTGATTTATCTGAAATTCCAATCTAACTGGCATCCTGTGTTTTTATCTGCTATATATGGCAACCCTAAGAGTGGTGCCTGTCTGCTTGGCGTCAGCGCCTCAGGGAAAACCCAGGAGGCAGTCAGAACTCTGGGATGTGGTCATCCTGACTTTGCAGTCTGTCCTCTTGGAGAAAGAGAAGTCCTGGCGAGCCAGCTTCCTTGGAGGAGCCATGTCCATAGTGCCACATGCGATGGCAGGGGTGCCACAGAAAAGGCCAGACACGGAGGCAACAAATTACCCCATTTTGAGTCTCTTCATTTCCATTCCCACTGCCACAGGTCAGGGACGTGGTTCCTTTTGATAAACTGATCTTGTTTCCAGCCTCTCCCCTGTCCGGTTCATGCTGCACAGTGCTCACTATTCTTCCTAAACCCAATTCTCACTTTCTTAAAAGCCTTTAGCTTCCTCCAGTAGCCACTGGTAAGCACCAACTATTCAGTGTGGCATTCTAGGCCCTACACATCAGGCCCAGTGTACTTTTCCAGCCTCATTTCCCTGGGTTCCTTTCCATTCCAGCCAGTAAAACTGGAGTCCTTGGTGTCTTGCAAATAGAGCTTTAACTTCCCTCCCTACCTTTGCTCATGTGCCCTTCCTTACTTGTAGAAATCTTTCAAGGCTGAATTCAATGATAATGAGTCTTTTGATGCCACCACCTCCATGAAGCCTTCCTTGACCTCTTCCTTCCCCTCCTGCCCTTATCCCCAGCTAAAAGCTATCATCTCTAAGTCTTTACAGCACTTTCTCTAGACATTTCTTACAGCCTGCAATGCATATCAATAATGTGTACATTGTTCTCTACTACTAGATTTATAAAGTCCTTGATAGCAAGCGGGTAAGAACTCAGTACAGTGACAAAGTTTGCTGAATGACTATAACAAGAAATAAAAGCGTCACAGAAAGGGCAAAGTCCACAAAACAATAGTTTCATGATGCTGCCAGCAGGCAGAGCACTGATAGCTGAAAGCCAAATTCTATTCCCTTGCGAAAAGCACCACAGCGCAGGAAACTTGTAACTCAGCAGATGTGGCAGACCGTCCTGCAGAAAAGCCCCTCATGAGAGGAGACAAATGGCCCTATCTAGGCAGGCAGAGCCCACGCTCAACTATAAACAGATGAGACATTTCTAACTTTTGCTTAAGTCATTAATGAAACTTACCATTCACTACCTAGGAACCAAAATGTTTGGTTAGAATTTCTCTTCTCCCTTTCCCACAACAATCTGTGCAAACCGGCAATGCAGTGCCCAGAGGCAGGGAGACCACCACTTAGAAATCACTTGTTTCTATTTTCATGGGTTGAAATGAAACATAAGTCTTTGATGGAAATGCACAACTGTCTCCGTTAAGCTCCAATCCATCTTTCCATTTTAAAGGTTTGAAAGAACAAGATCGAAGAAACTAAATAGGTTAAGATTCACTGTTCAATTCCACGTGCTCTCAGGAAACCCAAGAAGTCCTGGGGTCTAACCGAGGAGGGAAGACTGACAACTATCCTCTCCAAGATCTGGGAGGGCACAGGGCTATAGGACTAAATTCTTCATATTCCCTTCTCCTAGGAATACGTCCACTCAAAAGTAAAAGCCATGAACCTAGACCAGCTTTGCATTAAGAGACCTCAGTGACCTGCTGTGACCAGGCTGAGTCAAGAAACCACTCAGGCCCTGAGCAAATATGATCTGTCAGAGAAGCCACACCTTGGACCAGTAGAAGCGCTGGGCAAAGCTTGGAGGGACACTGCAATTGGTCAGAGCGTCACCTTGACTGAGGGGCAGCTCTTCATTCTTGCCTCACTGGGGCAAGACTTTAAATCAAAACCATGTTTCACTCCTTTTTAGGACATCAAATGAATTATCCTATTAATGGTTTATTTATAAATGTAAAACATGATTATGAAAGTAACATGCCCACTTACAAAAACAATTCGAAAATGGATAAAAGGACAAAATCACCCTTAATACCACCACTAATAATGTTATTAGCCTTTTGGTAAATTTTCTCCCAGTATTTTTACAGACGGCATCAAAATGTATCACACTGCAAAATTGCTTTACAAAACGATGAATACTTTTCTCTAAAAACTTTTAAAATCAAATACGCGTATCCAGTTTTTAAAAATCAAATTATACTTTCAATATTTATTGGATTATCTTTATTTTCCAAAATTCTAAAACACAGCAAAAATCAGACTTGAAATCTAAATCCAATCATTTGCCCCACTAAACCAACAGTGATGACACAGAAAGGGTTAAATTAACAACGCAATTACATCACTCACAAGGTGTTAAATCAAGTGCTCAGCGGCTACCAGCTGAATTCCCAGCTAAACTGTAAATCCTATTCCAAATTATCTCACTTAACAGATTTGTCAGTTTGGCTGATTCATTCTCTTCTGGGGAGGAGTGTAAGAATTTGAACAACCTAAATAAACAGAAAAGTATGAGAGACTGCCTGACAGAAAAACTATGTAAGTGTAGAGGCAATGGGGATGCAGTAGCTGATGCTAATCCGTATCTAGTTCCCCGAGGCTTCTAGAAGTGTTTAGCTAGAAGTGTTTAGCAGGGCCTTACTGACTGCTGCCACTGACCTGCTCTCCTCCCCAACAACATAAATCCTAGAGCAGGGTCAGCAAACTATTTTCGATTTTGAGGGCCACGAGACGAGATTGAGGCTATTTTATGTAGGTACTTACATAACAAGAGAGAAAACAAATTTCCACAAATTTTTTATTGATGAAATTCCAAATATAATAATAATTGGCTACAATTTTTTGTAATACAGGTCTACTACTAAGGATGGATTTGGGGGGGATAACATTTGCCAGGTTGAGGTTCCCTTTCATCAAAATTACTAATGTCCATCTATTAATGCTAATTCTATAAGATTTTATGTATTTAATCTTTGAAAATGTCTTTTCACATATGCGTAACTTTAGGTACTGCCAAATAAATAGTTATCATTCCACAAACATGACTGAGCATATTTGTCTCTTAGAAGACATTTAAGAATCTTGATATTTACCTTTAAACCACTTCCCTTTGAAGGGTTGGTGTAAACTCCTTAGTGGCACAGATAAATGGATTTTGAAATATGCAAATTTCCTTTGCATTCCTATCAAGATGCAAAATCACTGCTAGAACTGTAGTTTGTGTCTGGAAATCATATCCACGGTAAATGTGTGTTAAGAATGGAGACCTGGGGCGGCCGGATGGCTCAGTTGGTTAGAGCTCGAGATCTTAACCAGGTTGCCGGTTCAATTCCCGCATGGGATGGTGGACTGTGCCCCCTGCAATTAAGACTGAAAACGGCGACTGGACATGGAGCTGAGCTGCGACCTCCACAACTAGATTGAAGGACAATGACTTGGAGCTGATGGGTCTTAGAAACACACTGTTCCTCAATTAAAAAAAAATTAATTAATTAAAAAAAATAAAAAAAGAATGGAGACCTAACCTTTGTTTTAACTTTGGACAGCACAGGAAGTGTTTAAGGTAGTTTGACATGACTTATAATTCAAACAACATCAGTTGTCAAAATGATTTTATGGCAATGTAAGGTTTGCATACAAGCGATGTTTTGCCTTGTAATGTTAGGGTGAATTTATTGAGAAACATTATGAAGTCTGCAGCAAAAGCTAATTTTCAAAGCCATTCACTGTTCAATGTGGCCAAGAATGACTCTTCTCATTCAGAAAAGTTTCAACCTCAGCCCTCAACTCAAAAAATTACAAGAAAACTTTACCATTGCTAAGCCACCAAACTGCTGTTGGACAGAATATTCAGCTTCTATTTCTAACAAAAATTCATGAAATCGATGATTAGTCCGCAAGAGGGAGTGGAGTTCAGCACTGATCCTAATGGTTCAGTAACATGATAGACTCAAGTATCTTCTGCAAAGTACCTGCTGCTGAATAATACAATGACTTTAAACACTTTACATTTTCCTAAGCTTTGTAAATTTGTCCAATTAAATCCTTTTCTGCTCCACACATATTCTCACTCATCAGTTGGAACACATAGTAGCAGATTATACTTCAGGTTGTCCTCAATCAGTGTTTCCTTAACTTTTGGGGAACATATTCTCAGCTGTAGTTTTGAGCAGACTATTCACAGAGGCTAATTCTTCCGTCACTTCACACATGGCAGCAACTCCATTAATAGACAACTGGACAGCACCAATAGCATCTGTTGACTCATCAAGAGCTAAGGAAAACCACACGAAGTCATTTGCTTTGTTTTTTAATTGACTACTGATGTTGCTCCCAAAGACTTCAACATTTGGAGTAATTGTTCTTGCCAAAAGGCTAACACTCTTAGACAAGTTTGCTTTTTCTGGACACATTTCAGCTGCTGCAATCAACAAGTTTAATTCAGTATGGGTAAACGGCTTTCATTGCTCAGCTAATAAATGAGCCACTCAGAAACTTACTGCGAGTTGTAGCCTCATTTTTGTGAAGAAATTCTTTGATGAAACTGTACCTTTAAAATTCTCTAATTCTTCTGACTATTGCCTTCCTATGAGTTGGGAATACTGTGACTGCTTAATCTGGTAATGTCGATAGATTCTTTTGGCAGTTTCTTTTTAAAGATAGTTTTGCCATCTAACTAGGTAACAAAATAATCCACACTCCACTGTGCCCTAAAAACATGACATTCCAAGTCCATTTTTCTCTTCCACTCGTTTTGGCATAAGTTGGTATTGGTAATAAAAAATAAATAGAACATTGTGGTATGCTGATACAGAGAGCTGTGGAAACACTGCAAGTTATAAGTGTGTCACTGCAATTTGTAGTGCACTGATCAGGAATGCATAGCGATGCCAGTGCCACGTAGGGTCCCTGTCACAACTACTGAACTCTGCAGTTAGTGTAAGAGCATCCATAGAAATATGTAAATCAATGGGCTTGGGTTCCAAAAGCTTTATTTATGGATGCTGAAATTTGAATTTTCTGTAACTTTCATGTGTCATGACATTCTTTTTCAATAATTAAAAATGTAAAAACCCTTCTTAGGTCATGGGCCATACAAAAGCATGCGGCAGGCTAGATGTGGCACAGAGGCTGTAGTGTGCCAACCTCTGCTCTGAAGAGCTGGTATTCCCAAACATGCCACAGCCTCCTCTCACACCTCCATATTTTTGATGTTGCTCCCTGTGTCTTGATCAGCCTTCTGGCTTATTCTCTGCATGGGGGTTCCCTGACCCTGCGCAGTCCCCTCTTCCATGCTTCCACTGCACCGTGTGAATACAGCTGGAATGGCCCCCACCACAGTTGACTTTAACTGCTTTGTAAGTAGCCATGTCTATTCATTTATGTTCCCCTGAAGAGCCGGCTCGTAGCAGGTGTTCAAGACATGTCTGTCTTGAAAGAAAAAGAAAAAGCATAAAGCATCCCAAGTGGTGCTAGCTAGCCTGGTCCACAGCAGCTATGCACTTGAACCCAGAAAAACAGAGAAGGAACTCTGATCTCTGACTATGATGCTTTTCCTGGCAATTAAGAAAGCAGTAACTTGGGGGTGGCCGGTTAGCTCAGCTGGTTAGAGCGTGGTGCTCTTAACAAGGTTGCTGGTTCAATCCCCACATGGGCCACTGTGAGCTGCACCCTCCACAACTAGATTGAAACAACTACTTGACTTGGAGCTGATGGGTCCTGGAAAAACACACTTAAAAAAGCAAGCAGTAACTTCTCCAGCTACCTTCCCCCCAGGCGGCATAGCCTTGTCCCTCACCCGGGACAGTCAATTTGAGGTCTCCAGCCTCACTTGCTGACAGGTGGGATGGCTTGCTCTGTAACTGCTGCTCAGAATGTGTGCAGATCACTAGACACGTATTCTTTTCTTTCCTCCAACTAAGAAGTATTACAGTCACTACTTGGCGAAAGCTGGGTACAAACTTATGATATATTAAATCAAAGAAAAAAATATAAGGATATGTAGCTGAACTACAAGTTGGTCAACTATATGCAGAAGAAAAAAAATCCAGTATTACTGACTTTAGGGGTTATTTTGGTTTTTCTTTACTGTAACTGTGATTCATTACCTTTAGAATTTAAAAAACAAATTGTTAGGAAAGGAATCCACAATATTCATGACAACTTGACAGGGAACCTATCCTGATTCAAAATTATGTGAAAGATGTATGTTGCTAATCAGGCAGGAGAGTTCCCTAAGTTAAAAGTGAACTGTGGTGAATCTTTTTGTGAAGTGGATGGCTATTAGAATGTCACCCTCTTTATGATTGTAAACTGATTTGGACACGTGTAGCATGGTCAGATGTGAATAAAAAGGCAAACAGGCATGACAACGATGGCCTCTGGAGAAGCACCAGGAAGAGAGGGTACTACAGCTCCAGGCTTGCTCAGGACTAGATGAATCCCATATACATAGTGAGGAGCAATATGTGAGCCCCCAAAGGAGGCGACGGACTGAGCCAACAGAAGACACTCACCCTGGATGCCCCAGAGCCAGGGGGTCACAGGCCACGCGGAGAAACCCACTCCTGGGGACCCTGCCGCTCACCAGTCTCACGCAAGGGGCGCAGAGATCTGGCAACATGACAGATGTGCCCATATCCCTAATAACCACCAATATTCATCTTTATTACAGCTAATCTTATAAAAATTAAATTTCATTTTTTTCAAGCAGTATACACTTTTTATCATGGAAACAGACTCTTAAAATGAAAATAAGTGGTCCTGTTCTTAGTCTTTATTGAAATCTAACTATGATGTGATAGGATGCTGCAACTAGCAAAGGAAAACAAAACAAAAAAAATCCCCAAAAAACCCAGTCATTGTTGACCATTATGTTGTAGGATCCAAAGGCTCTAATGACACTTATCTGTAATCTACTGTTTCCCATATTCATCTTAACCCTACTGGCGACTTTCCTTCCCCATACGTAACTCCTAAAAAGAAATTTAATCAGAGGGCTTGTATTTCATGGCTTATCAAAGACTTCATTTTTAAGTTTGAGAATAAAATATATTTTTAACTTTAAGGAGATTATAAGAGCAGATAAGCAGATTAAGAATACTAAATTACTTATCAAAGTGTGTACGTGTGTGTGTGTGTGTATCTCTTACAATTGGCTAAAAATCTTTTCTCATTTTTGAAGAGCTTTAGGTAAACTGCTAGCAGTTCTAAATTCAATGTTTATAAGGACATTCATATTCTGATTTGACATCACACGTAACCCAGAAACTAAATAACGTTGTAGTAATAACCACACCAGTGGGAGTTCCCAAACAACGACTTTTAAAAAACAAGGCCAAATTAAAGCTACACTTGGTGGTTGGCAGATATTTGGACAATTCTGATAAAGTGATATACAGCTACAGAGATTTGGCTTCCAAATCTTCTGAAGTGGTCCTGGCTTAGAAAATTCTGGCAGAAAAGGAAAGCAAATAAGTATCTAGTGAATTTCTGAGTGTGTCTGAATCTTTAAGGCAGGCCTTGATCCCATAACTGGCTTTTAGCCAAAGAGCAGACATAGTAAGGCCAGTATAGCCTCCGAAATAACAATGACTCTATCCTAACACACAGATACATGCACAGGAACCCACATTACAAGTGCTACAAGCACTTAAGTAAGCAACTGCTTTAAGGTGGGGGAGCCACTCGCTGGCAGATGATTTCAGCCCACTCTTCACTGAGAAGTCGGACACCTGTGAGCTGTCCTGGCCTCAAGAACTAATGGGAGTCATGAACGGTCGAATGTTGGTGCCTAAGCAATCCTATGTGTCCCCGGTTCCTTCTTTCTATAATTGTCCCCTTGACCTAAGGATCCTGGAGCTGATAAAACTGAGGACAGAAAGTTCATGGAGGCATCACTCACGTCACTGATTTTGGAGAATATGTGAGGAATACTGAAACTCTGGTTCATTCCTCCCTGAATTAGGTAACACCTTGACTTGAGTCAAAGTTCTTCCGTACACAGATGGCCTCCAATGTGATGAAACAGTTTAGTATTACATGTAAATCGATGTGTTATTTTGTACACTGTTTTCTGTACAACAAAGTCGTCGGCCCTGGAAGAGTGGATCCGTTTAGAGCCCAACTCCATCATGTAATATCCTGGCAGTCTGATGGAGGCTCTATGAAGAATGGCGACTGGAGTAAAAATGCAAATGGCCAAGGCAGAGAGGAGCGCTCTCTGAAGACAATACTGACCCACGTGTGCCCTATGCACTGAAGAATCTGCTGTGGTGTGGATGTAGCTAAAGTAGGCATTTGATCGCGGCTGGTGAAGGAAGCAGCAATGCAACTGAAAGCAGGAACTTGGGCTTTGCTCAAATACTGGTAAGAACAGTACTCACCCTGTGCTAAGTGCCAGGCACTGTTTTCAGCACTTTATGTAGTCTATTAACTCACTCAATCCTCATAACGACCTCACGGGACAGGTACTATCCATATCCTCGGGAAAGTGACACACAAAGAGGGAAGTCACTTGCTCACGTCCCACAGCTAGTAAGTGGCGGAGCTGGGCTTCCAACCCAGACAGCCTGGCCCTGGAGTCAGTGCTCTTAAACACCTTGCTGACTGTTAACTATGCTTTTCTTAATTGAGCTAAAGGGAAAACAAGAGTAGCAGCAAGTAAGTGACTCTGGAAGCTGTTCAAAATATGTCAGGAAGTTTTTGACAGGCCATAATTACAATACCACAAAATAAGTTACTAAAAATAAAAAAAGAAATGTTAACTTTAACATGCTCTACCGGATATTTAATATTCATTTTATGTATTTATTATAAAGAACTCTTGGTTCAATAATACAATTTAAGTTTGTTTTTTGGGGTTTTTTTAAAAAAAATACAAGTATTTCTTTAAAAAGAAAATGCAAGTATGGGTTTCTAATTTGTTACGTTTGGATAGGTTTGATTTACACAAATCCTAAAGTGGCAGGCTAAAAATGCCTGGCACCTCTTAGCACTAAAAGTGACATCAAAAAGATATAGTAATGTTCTTACCAAAACTAATGAAAGCTCAGATATAAAAACTACTATCAAAACTTTTACGTCATAAAATATCACACTAAAGGTTTGTACCAACCTCTTCTTTTCTAAGTAAGCATAACTACCTCTCTTCAATGGGGATAGTTTTGTGAATAGGCCAAAATTTCACAGGAAGGTGGGGATATGGGCCTTCCCCTTCCTCAGGATAAATCATTTTGTTAGGACTTATGGTGGCCATATGGTGTTTCACATATTAATAGGAAACAAATGAGTCAACTTGAGAACACAAAAAGCAAACTGTGATATAAAGAATGAGAAAAGGGAGGAAACATTTCAATAAGCTCAGATATGACATGATGATACTGTCACAGGCCTTAGTATCTTCTTTATTTCCTAAATAAATTGAGCCACCAACAGGAAAAAGGTCACCTCACAGAGAACGCTATGAGATTTTTTTTTAAGTCGCTAGACTCCTTTCCATCTTCTCCTCCTCATCAGCTCTTGATACTGCTGTCAAATTCTACACACTGGCAAAGAAAAAAGGGGTGAAAGTTGAGGGATTTTATAGAGAAATAATAAAAAGTTTGTTGTGATTATTTGAACTAAAATATTATAGTCACTGACATCATTTTAAATGTCTAAAACACATGGCCTAGCTTTAAATGCCCATGTGAACATTAAAACAATCGTCACAATATCTGAAGAATGGAATCGATTACATTTTAGCAGAACAGCAACCTTCTCTTCTACCTCCCACCCACCCTAGGAAGTAAATACAATTCATTTTACAAAGGCATTGGGAAAAATATGCTTGTTCCTTATAATGGCTGTCAATTAAGAGACAATTTAAAGTACAACTACCAACAACTAGGAGTCTCAAACTTGCTGAGTATTCACTCATCTCAAAAGCATCTCCAGAGACATACAACACGGGGGGGATCCCTAGAATGGATACACAGGGACTAAGCCATAGAGAAGGCTGGGGAAAGGGTGCCAAGGAGCTTGTCACAAACTGCAGGCTTTCCCGGACTGATCCATGCTGCCAAGCCCTGAGAGGCCATGTGCTCTAAAGCCTCTCCAGTAGTACAGACTCAGGCACTGATCTTTTTCAACTCTTTTGTTTAAAAAATTGAGATGTAATTTACACAACATAAAAATTCACCATTTTAAAGTATACATTTCAATGTTTGTAGTATATTTACCATGTTGTATAACCATTATCACTAATTCCAGAACATTTCCATCACACCATAAATATCTCCCATACCTATTATCATATGCACTGATTTTACCCAAAGTTTCTCCACAGATATCTCTGTTGCCCAGGCAGGTATTTTAAGATGGTTGGCTGGGGTGAATCTGCAGGGTATCTACATAGTAAGAAAACAAGAAAGCTACATTGCCCAGAAGGATACTGAACCCAAACTTTTGGCATTTTTAGCAATTAGGCTAATGTAATTTTTATATATTGGCTAAGAATGGCAGAGAAACTTACATTCAACATCCATCTTCACATAACACATTAGTGTGCCCCAAATTCATCCAAGATGTTAAAAGAAGGGAAGACAATCTACTAGGATTAGCCATAACTGTCCATAGTTGCAATTTCAAAATACAGAAGATGCACATGTGCGAAAACCTCCTTTAGTATCAAGTATAGCTGGATTAAAAAAAAAAACAAAATGAAAAACTTAATCATTAAGCAAATATTGCCCCATTTGGGAAAATAATCCTAAACCAGTCCACTATTTAAAGTAATGTAGCTATAAATGCAACCTTACTTTTAACACTCTTCTGACCTAGAGTCTCTCCGAATGAGAAAAATAACCTTTTAGGCAAAGGTCTGGCAGGAAAGCCTGCATATGTGTGGTGCTCTGGCTGTTGCAGGGCTCTCTTTACCTAAGTGAGCTCATGGCTTCTAAGACACACAGGAAGGAGACCTCACCTTCAGGCATCAGGGTGTTGAAAGCGGGAGGAAGTAGGTCCACGAGGGTGTCTTGCTTTTGTGCACTTATCTGGGGTGCTATTTCCAGAGAAGGAGCTCCTTTATAGAGTGTGCCCAAGATGGATTTCTCTAAGTTGATCTCAGAGTTGTCCAGCTGCCCTCACCAATAAGTCAGTCTTTGTAGGTTGATAGAAACCACCAGTCAAAGCAGATGCATATGGATTGTGGGGAAGCCTTCTTTAGTATCTAACATAGCTGGATTAAAACAAAAAAACTTAACCATTAAGCAAATCTTCACTTTAATCATTAATTTAGATTATAGCAAATATCAACTAGATACTAAGCTTGAGTCTACCCTTAGCATGGGCACTTAACACTTATTAATGGGGGTTTTGTGGGCTTGATTGAAGGCCACAATGAGCTCTTAATTTTGGTCCTGTAAGAAATTAGTTCTACTTGATAAACAAGTAAACAAGACCCAGAAATGTTTATTGGTAACTTAACTCATTCTTGCTGAAGTTTCTAAGCAACGCTTCCAGTAACTTCTGTTGTATAACAAGTTGTACTCTATTAGTGTATTTACAATTTTACTGCAATAATAATTTAAATACATGTTCATCTCCTGGATTTTCTAAAACATAATCAGATGCAACCAAGTTAAGTTCATGACATTTCTACTATGTATAAACTAACAAATTTGCCTCAAAATTGTTATCTATGGAAGTACTGTTACATTATCCTTGCTTAAAGATGTCCAAGAAAGAATCTTAAATTAAAATGACACTATAAAGTATTTATCCTCTCTCTACTTATAAGAAACCACCCACTGGCCAGAAAACTCCAAGAAACCTTCACTAAACTAGGATTTCATTTTCCTTTAATACAAGGACATTAAGAAGTTTGAGAATAAACTGCAGGTAAAGGAATCCAAAAATGATTTAATGTCTTTGAGGTTCTTATAGGGTCAAAATAATAACATAATTGTTATACAACAAAAAGCCCAAAGTTAGCTAAATGTGTAGATATATTTCAGAATGCAATCGCTCCAAAATTTCCCATTCTTAAATCTATTTTTATAAAACTCTTTAGTATATATGATTGACTTGTTCTGAATAAAGCTGGATGAAATTTAGTCTTTGTCAAATAAAAAGACAAATTACCTAGCAAGAGGTCACATGGTTCTTGTGTTGGAAGAGTACTAATACATACATGTACATTGTCATTTTAGAGTGCTAATCACGTACTTGGAGCTGTTCAACAGAGGAAATTTGATATAATTGTTTTCAGGGTTGGATTTCTCAGGTCTAGCATAAGTGCTTGCTGAAAGGATTATTTCAAAGTTTCCCTTAAATTGAGATCATTCAAGAGATTAGGAAAAAAAAACACCAACAAAATAATTATCCTTCAAACTATGTTATGGATAATCCTCTTGGTTTAGGACAAGGAGGGCTCAAACTCTAGGCCTTTAGTTGTGGGACAAGAACAAAGGGAAGAAGGCAAGCATACAACAGGAAGGCAATTTTTGCTTCTGGTGGATTCAACTGTGTTTGCCAAGATTGTCTGCCATTATGAGTGGGACAACTTTAATGCAAATTTCTTCCCGATTATTGCAAAGATTATTGCATGTCACATACTCTCAAATAGTATCAGCCACAAAAAAAAATACACAAAATTAATGTAATTAATGTATAAGAAAGTTTTAAAAGATAAAAAAATCTTGACAGGTAAAAAAATACAAACATTCAAAAAAAGGGGGTCTGTATCTGTATTCAAGAATTGGATCAATACAATAGATGAGGCAATATTCAGATTGGAACAAATTCTGAAAATTCACGCTGCAAGGGAGAATGAAAAAATGCTGGGCAGCTCAAAATTTTATAACAAATATTGAAATCAACATTAAAATGCTCTTGTCTCCTAACTCCCAAAAGCAATAAATGGGTTCACCTTAAAAAAAAAAAAATCAGAGCCAACAGGTGTACTGGTGCCATCATGTGCCCTCACGCTCCCTGCTCCTCAGACCTGAGATGACAAGGGAATGAAGTTTTCCAAATCATCACAGCTACTGAATGCCCATAAATCTACCAAGGAAGACAACTGATTTCTATCTCTGATTTTTGGAGATATTAACATCGATACACACACAACACACACACACACAAATGAAAAGATAACAGAAAATGAAGAGATGGGAACACCTATAACTTCCAACTACCCAATCAAACTTCGATGAGCCATCTCAAGGAGCCAAGACTGGTTATTTTACACTTACCCCTTAAGGAATGAAAAGACAGATTTTCAACAAATGAGCATCAAGTGGACAAAGACTCAGATACTAACATTTACACAGCTGTTGCCTTTTCATCTCTCATTTCCAAAATGATCAGCAAGTCTTTCTGATATAGATTCATTAGTATACTCAATGACAACACAAGATAGAAACAGAGGTTGCTGAAACTGAGACTCCCATTACTCAAAATGTTACAGGTATTTTACTGAAAAACGGCACCCGAGCAACCAGAGATTATGAAGAAGTTCCAATTATGTGAAGTTTGCAGATTTCCAAATCAAGGCCATACTGTTGCTTGACGGCACCATTCAACTGAGGTAAGACCATCTCACCAAAACAATGGGAGGATTGCAGAAAGAACTCCAGTAAGAAAGGACCAGCAAGTTAACATAAGTCTGACTGTAGTCAAGAAAAAGCTTCAAATCATTTCTACCAATAGCAGATAATCTCACAAAGAAACCAATACAATTCCTAAAAGTGATGTTCCCCAATCCCAGAGCGGTTTCCCAGGGGGTCTTACTTCTGTGAGTGACAGACAAGAGCTCCTCCTTGTCTACTTTCAGTTCTTTCTACTCCAGCTTCCTGCTCTCGGTTCACCAGGCAGCCGTACTGTGTGGGTCTTAGGCGTTGTTCAACCCCACTAGGTTCCAAACCTCCAGCAAGCCGGAGGTCACTTGGGGATCTTTCTAAACATGCACATCACTCAGGAGCCCATGGGGATGAGAGGCCCTCAAGGAGCATCAGGGAAAATGGAAACCAACATTTTGCTTAACAAGAGGGCCCGCCTCTTTTCCTGTGCCTTTCTCCCAAAGCACCTAGCACTAGGTAATTGCTTAATGTGCCTTGAAAGGAAATAGAGAGAAAAAAGACAGAGGCACTTAGACACAAATAGATTCCCAGGAAGTGGTTTTCCATCTTAATGGGTTCTCGTAGTGTCAGCATTTGGAGCTCGCTCTCTGATACCACATTTAAGTTGGGCCTGAGGACAGACTCATTCCTTCATGCGCGGGGTCCCCGAGTCGGGCTGGGTCAACAGTTTAGGTGACTTAAGCAAGACTAGCCTCTGTGGACAACACACGGGCCTTGGGGACACAAAAGGCCTCCTCGGCACAGTACAGGGATCGACGTACTAGACTTCACGCTAAACGTCACTCCTAGGAGGTTGCAGGGCTGGCCCCTAAGGAACTCATCCTGGTCGTGCCTTGGCCTGCTTATCGACCCGCAAGAGCCTGGTACTGTGGTTTATGATCTGAGGAACAGTCAGGCCTTGAAGCCCTGGCCTAGGATGTGTGCACTCCGCACTCCTGCCTTCCCCACTCGGCGGCGGCGACCGCGTTTCCCGCCTCACCACCCGACCAGAAACGGGTGGCAGCTGAAAGCAGTCGGGACCGGCCCCAGCAGGTTGGAACCGGTCTGGGCCGGGCCGGAGGAAAAAGGGGGGGGAGGGAGAAGCCGCCTCGCGCTCTCACTGCGCGCGTGACTCACGCTGGCCGCTGACGTCAGGCGTGCGCGCGCGGCGGGGGGGGCTCTACGTACGTGTAGTGCTGCGGTTTCTCGGGCTGTGCCTGCAGCACCTGAGCGGTAGCGGCCGGGGGCGCCGAGGAAGCTGCGGAGCCGCCGGGCCCGGGGCCCTTCGACATGGTCCTGTCTTCCTGCCTCTTCGCCGCTCCCCTTTTATTATTCAGTCTGCGCGGTCCGCGCCGAGGACCCAGTGCGCCTGCGCCGCGCCACGAGAACGTGAAGACCCCCCGCACGGCAGCAAGGGTTGCTGGGAGTTGTGGTTCCCGGTTCGGCTGGAATTTTACCGTCGGCAGAGGGTTGCTGCCAAAGGAACGGACCACAATGCCCAGGGATCGTTGCAGACGATGTCC
This sequence comes from Rhinolophus ferrumequinum, assembly GCF_004115265.2. Lineage (NCBI taxonomy): Eukaryota > Metazoa > Chordata > Mammalia > Chiroptera > Rhinolophidae > Rhinolophus > Rhinolophus ferrumequinum. The sequence goes on along the minus strand of NC_046304.1, from coordinate 50,652,598 downwards.
CGGATGCTGAGGACCCGCGACGGCTTCTGGGAATTGCAGTCCGGCTGCGTTTCTTTTTTTTACCAACGCGTTTCAGTCTCGTAGAGGTACCTTTCCTTGAAACTGGAGCCCCTGGAGTAGATGGGGCCCAGAGCTAGGTAGGCCTTGACGACTTCTGTGAAACAGTTCCAAGTATAATTTTACTGCCAACAGTGTAATAATTACCTCGCCTCCAGACTTGGTATAGCTTGGGCTCGGTTCTGATGCCGGCCCCGAGCAGTGCTTAAGGATCTATATCGCCCGTTCCTGGCTCTGGGTCTTTGTGCTGCAGGCACCTGGAATGCGCCAGCATCCTCCTTATTCCTGCAGTGGGACTAACCTCAGAGACATGAAGGAAAGTGCCTGCTGGAAGTCAGCTTGAGAAAGCTTTGCTAAAGAAGAGCTACACGACACAATACTCTGTTCCCGCGTCTTTGCTGGGGCGCTCCCTAAACCTTTAAGAACCCTGAAACCTGGAACTCCACGATTTGGTTCTCTTCTCAACTCGACACCTGGCCTGACCAACTTGTTTCCAGTACATTAGGGGCCAAGGACGAATTTAATCTCCGTCTAGAATAGTCTCAGGTACACTGGCAGGTTGCAGAGGTGTTGAGAAACATCACATAGTGTCCAGTGGAAGAGCCTGGGTTTGAGTAGGGGGCGCGATTTATAATTCACTCCAGTTTCCTGCTCTGAACGGCACCCTTTCTATTTGGAAAAGTATCACCCCTACCAGCTTCCCACCAGTGGGGCTGTTTTTCACTTTGTGGCCTTTGTAAAATAAGCCAGTTCCCCCAGACCTAGGCATTTGAATCTGTGAGCTTTACAAAGTTCTTCATATTTTAACGTTTGCCATTTAACTTTGTTCTCCATATTTAATCTATTTAAATCCCTTGTTTTTAAGACTGATTTGTATTTTATTAGATGGGATTATGTTAAATAGTGATAATCTCATTAAAGAAACACATTCCAAATAATTTCGTGAGTGAGGGAGTGTGGGGTGAATGGAAAATTGTTCATGTTTAAGAATGATACTTATTTTATTTAGTTCCCAGTAACCTTACATCAGAAGCCAAAATAGCCTACAAAGTTAAGAAATTTGTATTTTTCAAACAGGCCAAATGTTTAACCACTAGGGGCATTGGAAGATGAAAAATTAGAAAAAAGACAAAAGTTGCAGTGTATTATTTTGATCGTATTATTAAATCCAAATAATTGGCTTATATGTTCAACCCAAAATACTGGAGTGTGATGTGAATGAAGATACACAGTTCATAGTGCTAAATTTTAAATAAGTGTATATCATGAGCTTCAGAATTAAGTGTGTACTAGTAGAATTGGGAGATGATGTCATCCAAACTGCTTAATTGACAAAAGAGGAAAATGAAACTCAGAGAGGTTAAGTAACTTGTACAGTTACTCAGCAAGTCTGTGACAGAATAGGAACTAGGACAGTAGCCTACATCACATTCTGCATGGTTTTGATTGTATAAACATTTGCAGTTCTTCATTTCCTGTTGTTGCTTTTCTTCCCCTGCACCAATTTATAGGACAAAGAAAAACTAACCTGTGTGACTGCCTGGTAAGAGGGACAAACTTTTCACGAATTGTCCTTAAATGGGTGAACGTAAATCCTACCTAGTTTCTCTTGGAGCAGTTTTAGTTCCTCTCTAATAATTAGCAAAACAGAAAAAAATAACTGTCTCTCTTCTAGGAAGCATGGGACAAAGTTCTGGATCTCCTAGAAAAGCCTTGGAACACAAAGGGGGTGTTTCAAGGAGCCCATTCCTTCTCCAGGCCATTTGAACAGTGGAAAAAAGATGATGGTATTTTTTTCTGGTTACATCCAGAGTACTTGACAGTCTCCTATGTGGGATGTAAGCGTGCCTTGTTTCTTCACTTTTCACAGGTTTTGAGAACAGGGCAAGAACTTCCATCTTGTTTTCTCTTCTCAGCATGGCATGAGTGAACTAGAAAGCTTAATCTTTACCCTAACCTAAACTCTGAGGAGGCAGAAATTAAAGTTGATTAAATTATCACATAAAAGTTTAAATATATGATCATTAATACATATTGTGAGTGTTATGATCGAAAGGGCTGAAATAGAGTAATTTGGTACTAGAGATTGGGCCAACACTGTAACTGCTTTTTCAAATTGTGCGTTTTTTACTAACTACTGATACTGAGAGAAGACTTGGTGTCACAAGTAAATTTTTTAGGTATTTGTATTTAGGTGTAATAGTTTTCTGAGTTGAAATCTATATGTAATTGGTTTTGCTAAAATAAAAAGATTTTAATAATTTAAAGTATTCAGTGAATCCAGAATAAGAACTATGGAGTAGAATGTCCAAGGCTTTATTTCAATTTCTGAGCTTTGTTTGGCTGGTCTTAACCTTAAGCTTGTTTTGGTATTTTATATACCTGAGTCACTAGAGTACTGAATATTCCAACTCACCCAAGACCTTTATTTAGGCAAGGATAGGGATTACCATTTTTATATATTTGTCCTGTTTCTTCAGTAGTACCTCCAGGATATACCGTTAAACACCAAGGCACATATTAAATGTAATTGTCTTTCCTTTACTCTTTATGGACATGAAAATGCTGTCATAGGACTATTCCCATTTTGGCTGTAGTCGTTTCATTCAGTTGAATTACATAATCCAAAAACATGTTGCTTGGTATGTTACTATTTGTTTAACTCTAAACATAGTGAAATCACAAAGCATTTTGTGATGGCCTAAGAACATACAAAATGGTACTTATAAAATACTTTATTGGCATTTGTAGCTAGTATTTACCCCTCCCCACCCTACCAGACAAAAGAACTGCTTTTTGGTTAAAATATATATGCATGATAAATAAAATATCTGGTAATATCACCTGATTTACTGAATTCTAATTCTCATTTACACTGCATACATAACTACCAAAATTTTGAAACGAGTGAAAACTCATCTGATATATTTTGTGTGAGCTCTCTTGAATAAAACTTGGGAAAAACAACAACATAAAACGAATTAAAACTATCCAAATGTTAATGAAAAGTAAATAATCACAGGGAACACATTTTTATTTTACATTGGAAAATATTTACCAAAGTTTCATTAAAGTAACCTCTCCTCCATTGATTGCATTGCTTGATGCAAAGAATATTGGGCTTTTGCCCATCCAGACTCTTTAGTCCTGATAGGGACCAATGCAGTTCATTTGCATTGACTTTCTATTGTAGAGCTTTGGAACCAAGGGAAGGATCCAAACATAGTTCCATTTCATCCAATCAGAAGAGCCGTTTAGTGTTAAACTCTGATTCGCCCATTTCTCTTTGCTTTCATCCAATAGTTAGGCCACTTTAAGAGCCAATCAGCGGCCTAGATATTCACCAATCAGGGAACGGGGCCGAAGCACGGCCTTTGTGTCGGGGGATGTCAACGCGCCGGCGAAAGCTCCCGCCAATAGGAAAAGTCGTTGGTGTATGCAAATGAGGGCCCTGTGACGCAGACACGCAGCGTGAAGCGTGGGTATAAAAACGGAGACATTGGGGGGGGTTTGGAGCAGAGCGGTTTGGTCGTTCGTCGGAGTAGTTTCTTTGTTTTCATCTGCGACTGCGGCTCTCCGTTGGGCGGCAGAAGCGGCGCGGCAGCAGGATAAGCGGCCTAAGACTTCGGCGTTGGGTAAGTGTTCATGGGTTTATTCGTGACGTGAGGCTCCGCCAGCCGTTGATGGCCGCGGGCCGCGGCCGTTGAGGGCCGAGTGCGGGTTAGTGCGGGCTGCTTGGGCAGCTGGCGGTGGGTGTGGGGCCGGGAGGTTTTCCCTTGGGGCTTAGTTCCTGAACCTCGTCTCCCTCTCTTTCCCGCTGGTGATTCAGAGGTCCCGACGCTGGGTTTCCGGGCAGCCGGGACTCCGCCCGTCGAGGAGGAGAAGTGACTCCTCCCCGCGCCCCCCCTCCCAGGGGAGGCTGCTGCTACTCGCAGCCTGAGTCATTAGGGGAGGGGGAGGAGGCGGCGGCGGCCTCGGCCATCTGCCGCGGCGAGGTGGGGTGCGAGGAGGCGGCCAGGCAGGGGCTCCGGGACTGGCGCCCCCCCTTCCCAGGCGAGTGCCGCGGCCTGGGAGTAATGGATGTGTTCCTTAGGTGAAAGAAAATGGCCCGAACCAAGCAGACTGCTCGTAAATCCACTGGTGGGAAAGCGCCCCGCAAACAGCTGGCTACCAAAGCTGCCAGGAAAAGCGCTCCCTCTACCGGCGGGGTGAAAAAGCCTCATCGCTACAGGTAGGCAAGGCTGTAGGGAAACAATGACTCGGCGGCGCTGGGCCGTGCGGGAATTCTAGGGTTCTTGGTAGGGTGCCGGCGCTGTCAGTTAACTGGTGTCCGTTTACACCCTCCTGCTCGCACAGGCCCGGGACCGTTGCGCTTCGAGAAATCCGTCGTTACCAGAAATCGACCGAGCTTCTGATCCGGAAGCTGCCTTTCCAGAGATTGGTGAGGGAGATCGCCCAGGATTTCAAAACGGACTTGAGGTTTCAGAGTGCCGCCATCGGTGCGCTTCAGGTAAGACGACAAAGGCCCTGGTAGGGGCAGGAGGGCTCGTGGCTGGTTTCTCTTCTCGAAGAGTTTAATAGTGTGGCTCTTGTCCTCAACAGGAAGCTAGCGAAGCGTACCTGGTGGGTTTATTTGAAGATACTAACCTGTGTGCCATCCACGCTAAGAGAGTCACCATCATGCCCAAAGACATCCAGTTGGCTCGCCGGATACGGGGGGAGAGAGCTTAAGTGAAGGCAGTTTTTACGGTGTTTTGTAGTAAATTCTGTAAAATACTTTGGTTTAATTTGTGACTTTTTTTGTAAGAAATTGTTTATAATATGTTGCATTTGTACTTAAGTCATTCCATCTTTCACTCAGGATGAATGCGAAAAGTGACTGTTCACAGACCTCAGTGATGTGAGCGCTGTTGCTCAGGAGTGACAAGTTGCTGATATGCAGAAGGGATGGGTGATACTTCTTGCTTCTCATGATGCATGTTTCTGTATGTTAATGACTTGTTGGGTAGATATTAAGGTACTAGAATTGATAAATGTGTACAGGGTCCTTTTGCAATAAAACTGGTTATGACTTGATCCAAGTGTTTTAACAATTGGGGCTGTTAAGTCTGACCATGCATCACTGTGATAGAATGTGGGCTTTTTCAAGGGTGAAGATACAAGTCTTAACCACAGTGTAACTTACAGTTTCCTTAAAAAAAAAAAAAAAAAGTAAACCTGGCAGCTATAGAATACACTATGTGCATTTATAATAGCTATTTTATATATTGTAGTGTCAACATTTTTAAATTAAATGTTTTACATTCACATGTGGTGGGGAGTCTTGTCATTAAGGTGTGTGTAATTTAGAGTCCAGTTGGTTTTCTCCTAACTAGGCTGCGCTTGTTTTCATAGTAGTAAAATGCTTTGCGCATTATACCTTGCATAAGTCCTCATTCTACCACGTGTTAACTAACCCTCTAGCTGATAATGCAAACACTAATGGGGGAATTTTATTTATAAGGGCTCTAGAATATAATACTACAAGTTATTCACACCAGCATCACCTGTTACTAATATTCTGAACTAGTTAGTGCAGCTTTTCTTTGTGTTGTGGTTGGTCTCATAACTAGGTTGAGTTTCTCTACCAAGAGGAAACAATACCTAAGTTCTTTTCCTTGTGGAGTTTGTATTATAATAACCCTTAGAGTAAACTTGTGGTGGGGGAGGGGCACACAGCTCCAGCTTATTGAACCTCTGCCAGTTAAGATGGCATCCAGTTAGGTTACATCTGGTATATATATGGTTCTGGGAAAATCACTTTATAGAGATGGTCTTCAAGTGGTTTTTAAATTTATCCTTCTATTGAAGTTTCTAGGTCAATTATGTATGTTGACTAAATTTACAAATAAACTTGTTTATCCAACTATAAGTGTCAAAAACCTAAATTGAATGTACAAATCTTTAATCCATTATCTAGGTTCTTTGTATCCTAACGTTTGAGTTTAGCTTATTTAGGTTTTGTTTGGTAGATGAATCTTTTATTTGCAAAAATAGTTACAGAAAGCATGTAAAAAGGCCGTCTTCTAAAAATGCCATGATTGGTATTAATATGCTTCCCCCTCCCCCATATTGTCAAGGAATAAAAATTTGTTTAAAGAACAACATATGCCAAGGAAAGTAAATTTTTTCAAAATTCTAGGGCTCGAATTTGAGATGTGTTCCATGAACTACGTTTTGAAGTATGTTCATAGATCTCTACAGCAAGTTGTTTTAACACAAGCCCAGAGGTAAAGAACTCATTGGTCTAAGCTGCCTTTTCAGTAAGAAAACTAGTTTTCTTGACCAACAATGGCCAGCAGTAAAGCATAATACATGAATGTCAGCAGGACATGGGCACAAGAGCCACCAGTCAGGTAAAAAGCATCTTGTATATCTGAAGCTGCAGTGTAGAAAGACATGCCCTGATGTTTTTTTTTGTGTGTGTGTGTGTGATAGGATTAGTTTCAAATTTAAAGGGCTTGTGAAAAGAGGCAAGCTAGAGTAGGCTTGGAAGTCTTGGTAATTTAGTGAGCCTTAGGGGGTGTTTCTAAAAGGTCCATCATATAACCAGTTCTGGAACAATTAACCAATTTGACAACTTCCTCATAGGTTTCTGAAGGAAGTTGAAATCCTAGGCATTGGAGTGTTCTGTGCTCGAGTGTGGCACTCGTGAACATAAGTAGAAACTTAGCTATGGTTATGAGGCAGCTATGGTTATGAGGCAGCTTGAGTTACTGTTGAGTTACTATCTGTGGTAACCCAAGTGGGTGACACTTCAATCTTCTCCCCTTGTCTGTGTCCTGATATAGAAGGTTGTTGAATTTTGGGGGCAGCTTGCAATCTGTTGCTTAGTGTAACTTGTACTTTCAGACTTGACTTGAGCACACTTAACCTGGAAGGCAGACATTTTTTTGGTTCTAGGAAGCTGCCTACACAGGATATCCCTTGGTATAGGTGATGGGAGGGAGAGTCTGCAAGGGGGAAAGCAAAAGCTGATGAAGGTATCCTGTGCCCTTGATAAATGAGACAAAAATAAAGTTTTTGAAGTTGAGACTTTCTCATCTTGTTAATGGTCTTTATTTGATAACATTTCACAAAATTTCTTGGGAAATGTCCAGAAAAACCTTGCCTTCTGACTCAGCTGGGGGTGAGGGGGTGGGACATAACCCATCCTTAAAGTAGTATGTGTCACAGTTCGGTGGGGACATTGTCAATTTTTGCCTGTTGAACCTGCATATTAATAGTCCCTCTCTTCACTGTCAACTGTCCCGATTAGGTCAGACCAGTGTTGGCCAGCCAGGTAAGTAGAGGAGAGCTGGAACTGCCTGAGGTCCTGATGGCTGGCTGGCTCCCAGGAGACTGAATCGAGCCATCACCCTTGTGGATGGAGCCCCCAGCTGTACCTTTGGGAAAGTAGTTGAAGGGCCATGTGTTTGTGGAATTGCTGGCCAGAGGCCAAGTCCACGCCAGATGAGGCGGCCCCGCTGCCCTCCACACTTTTTCATCTTCCTCTATTACGCAGTCGGTTGTAATTGTGGACTCCCTGGGCCCATGTTTCTGGGTCTCAATCTCCCTGCTTCATCTGAGAACTGGTATGTGGACCAGATGATTTAAGGGACAAGACAAATTCTCTCCAAATAACAAAATATAAGGTATAAAAGGTATAGAGAGGCAAGCACTTCAAACCCAGTTTATTCCCTGGGATCGATCTGTCCTTGTACAAAAGATTCAGGCTGGTTAGCTCAGTTGGTTAGAGCATAGTGCTAATAACACCAAGGTTGCCGGTTTGATCCCCCACATGAGCCACTGTGAGCTGCACCCTCAAGATTGGTTCATTTTTTAAAAAAATTACTTGTATACATAATGTACCAAAAGTGAAAAACAAAACAAAACAAAACATTGCCAGTTCGATTCTCACATGGGCCAGTGATCTGCGCCCTCCACAACCAGACTGAAAACAATGACTTGACCTGGAGCTGAGCTGAGCTCCCCACAACTAGATTGAAAACGACTTAGGGGCAGCCAGATGGCTCAATTGGTTAGAGCGTGAGCTCTGAACAACAGGGTTGCCAGCTCAATACCCACATGGGCCAGTGAGCTGCACCCTCCACAACTAGATTGAAAACGACTTGGAGCTGACGGGTCCTGGAAAAAAACTCACTGTTCCCCAATATTCCCCAATTCAAAAAAAAAATTCATTCGGTCCCCATCACACATCCACAGAGGGAAGGAGAACAGAACTGGGATTGGCCAGCAAGGAGCACCCTAGTCCCCGAGACAGGCCTCACCCACTGCTTCTTCGCCCCCAGCCAGGGACCTCTGCCGCCGCCTAACCTATGTCAGTGTGAGGAAACAGGCTCTGAGCTGACCGGCTAGACTGGAAATTGACACTCCCACTCATTTCCTCAATCATTCCTCAGCTTTCCCCAACAGTGGACACCACTGGGGCTGTCCCTACCTGGCTGTTTGTCATGCAGGGTCTCTGGTCTCGCTCCCCGCACCAAAAAGCAGGACATGGTGAGGCCAAAAAGGAACACCAACAGAGCCATATATGGGGGAGTCATACCAGTATCGGCTCACTGGCGGCTGGGTTGAAGACACAGGAAGCAGGAGCCACACGATCCACAATCTGCCGTCCACTTCTCTGGTAACCAACCCCTTGCTAATTGCAATCCGCACTTGCTAGCTCAGCCACGGCAGTTATATCAGTGGCCAATGGCTCACTGGTTACAGCTGACGGCCAACTAGTCTCAGCTGATGGCCCATCTGTTACCCGAGCCAGCACCTTTCCACTTGAGGCCGAGAGCCTGGAAACTGCTCTCTGGGACTCTGTCCCCACACTCCTTGCAGGCACGGCCTTTGCTTGGTGTCAGGCATTAGGGCTGGGGTCTATGCAGCAGTTGGAAAGCAGGCCCCTTACGTGTCACCTTCAGGCAGGGCAGCAGGGCAACAGAGGGTGTTCATGGTCCTGTCAACTGTGCCATCGGGTCAGCAGGAAACTCGGGCTTGCCCTTCAGTTTCTGCAGGATGGGGCCAGCCGGTGTTTGGGAGCAACAACCGAGGGCCAGAGATCAGAGCCTCAGGCCTACAACCAACCTCATCTGCCACAGACAAGGGGAGGTGCTCGGTTTTCACCACATCCTTGTGCAGTGCTGGTATCACTGGCAGTGGTGTGGCCCACCAGGCATGAAAGCCTTGGTCTCCTGGGGCATCTGGTCCCCAGCCATACCTCCCTGTCATGCAGGGAGTCATGCGGGGTCTCTGGTCCCGCTCCTCACATAAGAACACAGGATACGATGAGGCCAAAAAGGAACACCCACGGAACCATAGATAGGGGAGTCATACCACTATCATCTCGCTGGCGGCTGGGTTGGAGACACAGAAAGCAGGAGCCACACGATCTGCAACCTGCCGTCCACTTCTCTGCACTCTGCAACCTGCCGTGCTAACTGCAACCCGCCCTTGCTAGCCCCCATTTGCTGCTAGCGTAGCCACGGCAGTTATGTTAGTGGCCAATGGCTCACTGGTTACAGCTGACGGCCAACTAGCCACAGCTGCACAGCTGATGGCCATCCAATCACAGTTGATGGCCATTTACTACCTGAGCCAGCACCTTTCCACGTGAGGCCGAGAGCCTGGAAACTGCACTCCTGGCTCTGTTCCCACACTCCCCATTCCTTGGGTTGGGAATACTTCCCAGTCACCTCACCGAGCCATCGTAGCCCACTTCCCTCAGCCCATCCCAGGCACTGATCTGCGACCATAGCTGAGCTGGCTGCACCTTTCCTGGGACCCACAGCTTCTTCCCCCACTCCCATGGTGGTCTCATCTACCCCTCTGGGCATTCCTCAGGGATGTCACCAAGCTGGGCCACTCCATCCAAATGGACCTGGGCTCTGGCCAGCAAATTTGGCACAAACAGTTGGGCTTCCGGTTGCTCTCTGGAGGGTACAGCTAGAGGAAGGAAGGGAGGAAGGAAGGAAGAGGGGAAGGACCAGGCCCCTGCCCAGATTAACCCAAATCCAGCGGCACCCCCAGGGAGAAGGCTAAGTGCCATTTTGGGCCAGGTGGCTGACTTTTTGGCTCCCTGACCCTTTCGTCAGCAGGTCTAGGGAAATCCGCAAGGCTGAGGGCTAAGGGGCAGCTGGGATGGCTTCAATTTATAAACAGAGAGTCTGTGCTGAGAGGAGGGGCCCGAGGCCATGACTCCCCTCTTGTGAGGGGCCTGCTCCCTGTGGTCCTGCTGACTGCCCAGCAGCCCCTGGCAGTGAGGGATCCCTCCCTGACACCACCATGGCTCCAAGCAGCATCATAGGACTTCTATGTGATGTGCCCCGAGCCTGTCCTGGTGTCCTCATCTGAGCACCATGCCCGGTGTCGGGCAGGGCCAGGATTGTTGGTCAGACACATCCCGGAGCCGCACCTCTTAGCCTTCTGCCCCGAGCAAAGGACCTTTCACCCCCACCCCCACCTACCCCATTGCTCTTCCCCATAGAGGAAGCTAAGATGTTCTGCAGTGACCCCCTTACCAGGGAAGCAAGAGGAGGAGGGGACTGCGTGAGGTGTGGCTCCTGGAGGGGCTATAATGCCACACATGACCTGGGAAGGGGCGCAGAGGGGCACAGTTGGTCAGATGCCAGGGTCTGGGGCCTTCTCTCTTGTTCAGGAAACTGCAGTTCTGGGAATATACACAGTGAAATGGCGGTGAGCAGAAAAGGAGAAGTCCATCTCAGACACACCAGGACCGGTAACAAGGCTCTGGGAAGAGGCCAGTGAGCTACAGGCTTAGGGCAGGTGGCCTTTACCTGAGGGGTATGTGAGCGACTGCGCACGTCCCCATGGAGGTGGTGCCTGGGCTCTACTAACCCCTACTCCCTTCCCACCCCTTCTGTTGGACATATTGGGCCCCAGGACCTTTCCCATAAGCTCCTCATCTCCTAGCGCAGAGCCAAGAGTGTCAGCAGAGAGGACAGTAGGGGGTCCGAGGCCCAGGCATCACAGGGCTGAGGGTCCTCCTGCAGCCTATAGTCCTCTCCCTCCCAGCACCCTGTCTTTGGCCAGTCTCAGTCCTCTTGCTCAATCTCAGTGGCCTGGTGGCCTGGGCCAGCTGCAGTGCCCAGTGGAAGTGCAGGAAGAGAGCCACAGCCCTGAGCTGACAGCTGCGTCTTGTAGATCTGGATTTGCTCCCTGGCCATTGAGAGGGTGGTGGTCAGCCTAGAGGGCAGAAACATCAGGGACATGGTGGGGGAACCAAATAAAGACATGTCCTGCAGCTGATCCCTTTTAGCAGGGGCATCTGAGGCCAGGGAGGGACAAAAAAAACTCCTGGTGTTCCAAAGGCAAGGCCTGAATCTTGCCTGCCTCTGGAGTTGTGCCTGGCACATGGCAGAGGCTCCAGACATGTTTGCTGACCAACCCGAATGGTCCTGGCAGCCCCACAGCACAGCTGGCTGGATCTGCTGGCACAGGTGGCCAGTCCTGTTCCCAAGAGCTTTGGTTACCGGCCTGGCTTCCAAACTGGGAGTGTTCCACGTAGGAAGTGGGGCTGTCCCTCCTGTTCTTTATTAAGAGGCTGAGGTTTAGATCTTAACGCTTTTAGTAAGCAGAGGCTGTAGTGGGTCAGGGTGCTCGTGGGGACAGGGTGGTGGCTGAGAGAATGGGCTGAGGGGTCAGACAGACCCAGGTTCAAGGCCCAGCTCTGCCACTCAGATGAGTTTCTTAACCCATATGGGCTTCTTTTCCTCATCTATAAAATGGGAATAAAAACAGTGCCTACCCGATAGGCTGGTAAGGATTCAATGAAGTAATCTGCGTAAAGTCTGGTGATCTTTAAAATATTTGACAACAGAAGTCAGAGGCCAATCAGAACAGACTCTGGTAGTAAACAATTAGCACTGTCCCACGGGCTGTGTACCAGCCTGGCACCAGGGCTGCCACAAACTCCAGACTAGTATTACCAACACCTCTTAAGCTGTAATCATTAATATTCCAGAAAGGCAAAGGGGGCCCAAATTAGGAGATAGGTTAACCCTCTGGCAACGACAACAAAAAGAACTTCCCAGAATGGGTGACAGGGTGGGTCATTTGCTGAGAGCAAACACTTTCAGAGACCGTGTCTGCAGATATTTGCTTGGGAGATGGAGCCCCAAGTCCCATTAGGGAACCAGATCCTGATTGCAATGGTGAAGCCAGAGCTGCATGCAGCGTGCAGACCTCCATCATCTGAAGGAAGACCGAATCTAGCAGGGAGGGTCCAAGGGCTAAGAATTGGGTGCAGAGGCAGACACAGACTCTGGGAGAGAAGAGGTGTTTCTGGAGTGCTTGTCGTCAGTGGTGGGCCAGGTTTAACCATGGCCTGGACAAAGGTGCCTTGGTGACTTCTAGGCCTACCTAGGCTACCGGGCACCTGGCTGGCATGGGTGATACTCCCTACATTGGATAATTTGGCCCTGTGGTGGATATTACTGGGAATGCTATCATGATGTCTCAGTCCCATGTGACAGGTGGCTCTGCAGTGCTGATACAAGTGAGTTTTTCAGCCGGCAGAACAGAGCACAGATCTTGGGGTGCAGTGTCCCCATTAAGGTGCCACCTCCTCCCAATCCTGTGACATCTGGCCAGGAAATGGGAGGGAGAGTCAAAGGTTAAGGTACGCTTTCTTCTGAACAAACTTCATGTAATATGCTACATGGGATTAAAAAACTGAGCCTACCTCAGTGTAAACACATCTCCCAGATAAAATCAATGTTTCAGAGTCCATCTTGAACAAACGGGAGCACTTTCCTTTTAGTTCAAATAAATCCAGGTTCTCCAAGAACTGAAATTATACAAAGAATGAAGATGGGTCAAATGGATGTGTTTTCAATCAAAATTAAACAACGGAGATAAAAAACACTTGTGTGAGCTTTTCAGCAGTCAGGATTCCTCCTCTCTCACCCAGAAAGCTCTTTACTCCTCCGTGCCAACATCTGTCAAAGTTGGAGGGGCCAGAGTGTGTCTGCCTCCCAACCACAACATGAGTGCCTGAAGCTTTTATCTGTCTGGCCAATTGCATTCAGCAGAGTCCACTAATGTCTGTTGAATTTATGGATGACTGATAATGATAGCAAAATTTATCCTGTGCTTACTAAGTGCCAGGTACTGGGCTGGGCGCTCAACGGATATGATCTCGTTTAGTTCCTTTTATAAGTCTATTGGGAGGAATCACTAGCCCCATTTCACAGGTGAGAAACTGAGGCTCAGAGAGGTCCAGTCATCTGCCTGAGATCACACATTAGTAAGGGCAGAGATTTGGGCTCAGGACTGTGCAGCCATCACCACAGTCAATCTTAGAGCATTTTCCTCACCACAAAGAGAACTGATATTGATATCCTTAGCTATCACCCTCTTATTCCTCTGCCATTTGCCATTCCCTTCAGCCCTAAGCAAACCCTGCTGGGGCCAACAGCCTAACCTACCTTAGCAACTGCGTAGGTCCTATCAGGAGGGGCTGGGCCCACTGCTGTCCATTGCCACCCTCCTTCAGTCCTGCATTGCTAGGAGCTGTGACATCGCGTCCACCCCAGGAGCCTGTAGAAAGCGACTCCCTTGTCACCACCAACTTGGCTTTATCGCTATTTATACTGAGTGCCAGTCCACTCTCTTAGAGGGGCTGGTGACCTCTCACAGCTGCAGGACTCTAGGACCTAGGAGATTTCTTTGGACACCCAGGTTAACGACGCCAGCCTGGTCGCTCTGGCTGTGGGTGGGTGGATGGCTGGCTGGTGGGTGTGGGCACAGAGAGGGGCACAGGGCCACAAAACGCAGCTCAGACCTCCCAGTCCGGCCAATACCGCTCGGGGCCCTACCCACTCCAATGGGCGCCCGGCGGCCTTTCCCAAAGTGCGCCGCCCGGCTCGCGCCTCGCGCCTCGCGCCCCGCGCCCAGCGCCCCGGACCCGGACCCGGACCCAGGCTGCGGGCGGGGCGGGCCGGGGCGGGGCCAGCGGGGCCGGGGCGGGGCCAGCGGGGCCGGGGCGGGGGCGCGCACGGACGGCCGGGCAGGGCGGCGAGTGCAGGAATGCACGCCACCCGCCGCAGCCCCGCCCCGAGCATCCCGCGCCGACCCGGCTGCGCCAGCGGAGCTGCAGGGCGAGCGTCATGGCCGCTTCGAGACAACCCCAGGTCGGGGAGCTGCTGGCCGAGGCCCGGAGGGCCTTCCGGGAGGAGTTCGGGGCCGAGCCGGAGCTGGCGGTGTCAGCGCCGGGCCGCGTCAACCTCATCGGGGAGCACACGGACTACAACCAGGGCCTGGTGCTGCCCATGGTGAGGGGCTGGGAGGGACCCCGAGCCTCTCCTGGGGCCCCGGCCGCCCCGCCGGAAGGGCAGGCGTGAGGGGCGCGGGGAAGTGCCTTGTTTTCGCGTGGACTCTTGGGCAGGCCGCACCGAACTTCAACTCCCGCGGAGTTTGGGGGACAAGCACGTGGGAGAGACCCTGGGACGGGGCATTACCCACATAGGAAGGGAGGAAGCAGGAATCCTCGAGGAAGTGGGCTGGGAGGGGGTGTGCCTACGCCTCTTCGTTCAAGCCCGCCCTCGCCCTCGGTGGACTGCTGATCCTGGCTAGCAACCTGGAAACCATCTCAAATGTTCCCCCTCTCCCTCTCCCGCCCGCCCGCGTGCAGCATGCGGAAGGAGGCACTTGGGGCTCAGACCTCCGTGAGGCCCCACAGACCCCGGGAGAATGAGCCCTGTTTCCTCGCCCAGCCCGTTGAATTTACAGAGAGGGAAACTGAGGCCCAGAGGAGGCCAGTGAGCTGCTCAAGGTCACACAGCTTGTCATCTGGTGCTTGGTTGGGCTGCAACTTGAGTCAGGCCTCCCAGCTCTCAGCCTGGGGTTCTTTCCATCCCACTGTGCAACTTGGCAAGTGAGTGGATCCGGCTCGCCCCACATTGGGAAGGCTTTAGATGGAACCTCTCTGATTCTGTTTTCCTTTTGACTCACTCTCTCCCGTGTCCCACAGCTGGGAGCCCATGCTCAGGGCAGAGTCCAGGTCTGCACTCTCTGCACTGGTCCCGCCCCTGAAAACCCAGGGGGCAGGGCCTTAGCCCCCAAGGCCAGCTCAGCACTCTGGCTCTTTCCTGAGACACTCTCATTCCTTTCCTCTTGAGCCTGGAGGTCACCCTCCTGTCTGTCCCAGGCCCCGCATTCTTCAGAACTTTAGTATTGGAGGGGACTCCTCCATCTCTTAGCTGGTGGAAGCTTTGCATACTCCTTGTCTCCTGCCAGGCTCTGGAGCTGGTGACTGTGCTAGTGGGCAGCCCCCGGGCAGATGGCCTTGTTTCCCTCCTCACCACCTCTGAGGACGCTGACGAGCCCCGGCGGCTGCAGTTCCCATTGCCCACAGCCCAGCGGTCACTGGAGCCCGGGACCCCCCGCTGGGCCAACTATGTCAAGGGTGTGATTCAACACTACCCAGGTATGGGGCCTGGCCTGGGTCAAGTTCCTGCTGGTGCCAGGAGCACCACCTGTCAGCCAGTAAGCCCATTAGCTCATCTAATCCACTGTGGGCTAGGGTAGAGCATCTCCATTGTACAGATGAGGAAACTGATGCCCTGAGAGGCTCTAGAACTTGCCCTGCATTGCCCATTACATGATTGGAGGAGCCAGAATTGAAACCCTAACTGTTGGCTTCCAGAGCCCTAAACCAGGAGGAGAATTAGGAAGACTATGTCCCAGGAACCTCAGGATAGAAGGATGGAGGGCGGTGGGCCCCTTCGCCCAGCAGGTTGGTGGCCTTTGATAATTGAGACCTATCCCTGGAGGCAGCCACCAGGCAGTTGCTTCCCTTCGTACCGAAATATGTGCCCTTCCTGTGCCCATCTTTCCACACAGCCCAACTTAAGATCACCCATTGTTTCCCCTGCAGCTGCCCCCCTCCCTGGCTTCAGTGCAGTGGTGGTCAGCTCTGTGCCCTTGGGGGGTGGGCTGTCCAGTTCGGCAGCCCTGGAAGTGGCCACGTACACCTTCCTGCAGCAGCTCTGCCCAGGTACCTCCTAAATCCCAGCGCTCAACCCAACCCTCCTTCCCTGAGGTCTCCTTTGATCAGAGCTTCTTCCTCTGTCGTGGCTTCGGGAGGGGGTGGGGAATCTCCCTGGAGTGTTGTTGGAGCTACCATTGCTTCCACCCACACAGCCCTTGTGCCCCCTCCTGGGCCCCAACCTCCCCATCTCGTCCTGTGCCACAGACTCGGGGGCAGTAGCCGCCCGGGCCCAGGTATGTCAGCGGGCTGAACACAGTTTCGCAGGGGTGCCCTGTGGCATCATGGACCAGCTCATCGCACTGCTGGCGCAGAAGGACTGTGCACTACTCATTGACTGCAGGTTAGGGGCTCCCCTTGTACCTTCCTGCTCATAATCAGGAGCTTCTGGGGAGTATGCCCACTGCCGGGCATGACAAGCAGACAGTTGGCCTCATCATCACCCCATTCCAACTCCATATCAGGTCCCTAGAGACAAGCTTGGTGCCACTGTCGGACCCCAAGCTGGCTGTCCTAATCACCAACTCCAACGTCCGCCACTCACTGGGCTCCAGCGAGTACCCCCTACGGCGACGCCAGTGCGAAGAAGTGGCCCGGGCGCTGGGCAAGGAGAGCCTTCGGGAGGTGCAGCTGGAAGAGCTGGAGGGTGAGAGCTGGCTGGGTGTGCCCTTTCCTGGAGGTAGTTGGGCACCCTGCAGGGGCTGCCAGGGCCTCATCTCCAGAGACCTCTGCCAAGCTCGGCCCACTCGCCCAAACACTATAACCTACGGCTCCAACCTCAGCAGGGCTGCTTGAAATCTTAATATTGTATGTTCTAATAAGAAGTACATTTCCACTGTACTTCTGGAAAATACAGAAAAGTACGAAGAAGAAAATAATAAACTACAAGGCCACTACCCAGAGATAGCTACCATTAGCATTTTAGCATAGTCCCAGGATTTACTTACGTCTGTATTTTCAAAGTGGAGTATATACAACATTGTCACTTGCCTTTTTTTTTTTTTAAACTTAACATTCTCCTATGCCATGAAAGACCCATCAACATGACTTTTAAAAGTTACGTAGTATTTCAGCATACAGGTGCGTGGTAATTTACTTTCTGATAATCACACCTAACACTGATGAACGTTTTATACATAAGTCTCTGCTTTCTCTTATGTTCTCGGGATTAGATTTTTAGTAGGATTCGTGTAAAAAGATACATGTGTTTTTAAGGTCCCTGCTACACATGGTCAGGAAGGTAGTCTGTTTAGCAGTTTGAAGGTCGTATAAATATTAATGAATGTAATTCTCTAACAGCTCTATAGAGCAGAATACTAGTTTGTTTTTTGTTTTTTTAATGGGGAGTCTGCAGCAAGTGGTAGTGCTGACACTTGAACGCAGGCCCCAGAAGCCCACAATCTTGACCCCCAGACCATGCTGCTGCTGTTGGGAGTTGTGCCCTTCCTGGCAGTGTGGGTGTGCCCATTTCAGGGACACTGGCCAGCCCCAAGGGACC